>NC_092518.1:74121733-74738921 GCF_047511675.1 Marmota flaviventris
GGTTATACAGTGGAGGAGGTAGAGAGAGAGGAGGGGAGGGGAGGGGAGAGGTGGGGAGGGGGGAGGGTGGAGGATGGGAAAGGCAGTGGAGCACAACAGACACTAGTATGGCAATTTGTAAATCAATGGATGTCTAACTGATGTGATTCTGCAATTTGTGTATGGGGTGAAGGTGGGAGTTCATAACCCACTTGAATCAAAGTGTGGAATATGATATGTCAAGAAATTTGTAATGTTTTGAACAACCCACAATAAAAAATTAAAAAAAAAAAAAAAAAAAAAGAAATATCATATGCAGGTCAAAAAGAAAAAAAAAAAAAGTTATTAGGAGACATAAATTGGATAAGGCCTTATTTAGGTATACCAACAGGAGAGTTGGGACCTTTATTTGATATCCTAAAAGGTCCATCAGATCCAAATTCACCCCGAATGTTAACGCCTGAAGCAAGAAAGGCATTAAAAATCATTGAAACATATATGGAAAATATGCATTTGGATAGAATTGATATAAGTTTACCTTTATTATTTATTGTACTACCAACAAAAAATATTCCTACAGGAGTATTTTGGCAAGAAGGTCCATTATTATGGATACATTTATCTTATTCTCCTAACACTATTCTTACTAGGTATCCTGAGGCTGTAGGACAATTAATACTTAAAGGAATAAAAGCAGCAAAGGGAGTGTTTGGAATTTCTCCCAATAAAATTATTACTCCATATACTATGAATCAAATTGATGAGTTAGCTAATGAGTTAAATACTTGGGCAATAATCATGTGCAAATCTAATGTTTCATTTGATAACCACTTACCATCTAATCCTTTATTGTCTTTTTGGTCATTGCATCCTGTAATTTTTCCAAAAATGACAAGAAAAACACCTATCATGAATGCTCCAAATATATTCACTGATGGGTCAAATAATGGTACAGCAGCAGTAGTTACCCCTGATCAAACTTTTACATTTTTAGTACCCAAACAATCAGCTCAAAAGGTAGAGCTTAATGCAGTTTTACAAGCTTTTGTGATGTTTAAAGATTCTGTATTTAATTTATTTTCTGATAGTCAGTATGTAGTTAATGCTATAGTATCTCTTGAAGATGCTGGTAGGATTTCCCCTTCTTCTACTGTTTTCTCTTTGCTTTCCACTATACAAAGTCTAATCTGGGACAGAAAAGATCCATTCTTTATAAGACATATCAGGGCACATACAGGATTGCCTGGAGCCCTTAGTTTGGGCAATGATTTAGCAGATAAAACTACACATGACATACATATTTTCTCTACACTAGAAGAAGCTATAAATTTTCATAAAAAGTTCCATGTCAATGCTAATACTTTACAAAAGCGTTTTAAAATAACTAAGGAACAAGCTAGACAAATAATAAAACAATGTCAAAATTGTGTGACCTTTTTACCACAAGTTAATCTTGGAGTCAATCCTAGAGGATTGATACCTAACCATATTTGGCAGATGGACGTCACACACTTGCCAGAATTTGGAAAATTAAAATATTTGCATGTTACAGTTGATACTTCTTCTGGATTTTTGATGGGCTCCCTTCATGCCGGAGAAAAAACTAAAGATGTTATAGCTCACTGCTTACAAAATTTTGCCACTGTGGGTGTTCCAAAACAGTTAAAAACAGATAATGCCCCTGGTTATACTTCTACCTCTTTTAAACAATTTTGCTCAACATTTGGCATTACTCATATAACAGGAATCCCATACAATCCACAGGGACAAGGCATAGTTGAAAGAGCTCATCAAACTATTAAAATGTACTTATTAAAGCAAAAAGAAGGAATTGGGAAGGGGTATATATTCCCCAAAGATAAACTTAAAATAACCCTTTTTACTCTAAACTTTTTAAATTTGGATTCATCAGGACTTAGTGCTGCGGAAAGGCATATGTGTCCAAAAAATGTACATAAGCCCAAGGTACTTTGGAAGGATATTCTAACAGGACAATGGAAAGGTCCTGACCCAGTGATTGTCTGGAGTCGGGGGTCTGTTTATGTGTTTCCACAGGGAGAACAGCAGCCGATTTGGATTCCAGAAAGATTAACTAAAGCGATTTCTACAGACCAAAAAGAAGATGATTTGGCTCAAATCCATAACAACTGATATCCAAAACTCCAGTTTGGCTATTCTTACATCTGCAACAGAACCAGGATGCTTTTTTCAATATCTATTTTATTATTGCCCTTTGCCATATCATGAAGTTCTATTTTGTTTTTTGAGCTCATACAGACCTAGGTTAATGTTTTGCTGATCAGTTCTATTTTTTGACTATAGAGTTTTTAAACATTGCAATGGAGATTTCACCTGTAAAAAGTTATAAGGCCTTTACTATAATGTTATGTGTTGTATGTATTATGTTATGTGTGCACACTTGTGTTTTGTGTTATATGTTTGAATGTCCATATATCATATATGATGAGCGCTCATGATAAAATGGATCCAAATATTTTTTTTTTCACGTGATTTATATGGTTTAATTTATATTGGGTAAACAACTGTTGAGGATTGTTTTAATATGTAAACAAAAAAGAAGGTTAACAGATCTGTTTGTTTACTTTCACCTTTCCTTTTCATTATATTTAATAATTCTCTTAACGATAATGTAAATTGTTAAGAAAATTGTTTTCTTTTAGTGCCTTCTGTAATGTTACATAATTTTTTCTTTAGCCATTATTGCCAGAATTCCTATCTTCATCCCAGTGCTGGTGAAGTCAAAGATAAAACCAATCTACACCTTCTACAATAGCCATCACTGAACTGCTTGCAGAACTTGCCTGGACACATTGTGAGCTCACCTGTATGCATTTTGAACTATCTGTTGGTGCAGCGACTTGTGGTAGTGTTGGGGTATTTTTGCTGATGATGTCACCGGTGGTACAATTTTTCAAAGGAGCCCTCAATTGGCTTAATGTCATGGCATTTTGCATCCTCCTCTATCTAAAATTTGGGGGCCAACAGAGGTGAGGCAAAGAACCTCACCCCCCCACTGGTGCAAAGGCCTATCCACAAGTATAGCTGTATGCTGGACCGGTAGTCAGTGACGGGTATGATCCAATTGCAGTGGTACCAACCTAAGACAGGAGGCTGACGCCTAGAGGTCAGTTCATCCGATGACGGGTAAGGACCATATGTTGAATTGGACTGCCTAACAGGCACGGTCCCTAAGCCACATGCTTGTTGTTTAAACAGAGAGGGGGAGATGTTGAGAGCCACAGCCGAAGGGGCCCCAGCAAACTTCCAGCTGCCAGCAATCCAGCTGCCGGCTGATGATTGGCTCACAGCGGCCCCAGCAACATCTAGCTGATTGGCTCCTCGGCCCCAGCAACATCTAGCTGATTGGCTCCTCTGCGGTGATGCTCATTGGACTGTTTCCCTGCCCTTTCAGACCACGGAGCTGCTCATTGGGGGACTTTTTGGCTCTGCCCACGTGACCCAGCCAATCGGCCTCAAGAGCAGGAGGTTTGTGGGAGGTGGAGAAGAAGCTTGGGGGGGGAGAGACAGGCTTGTGGAAAGCCGGTGGTGGCAGTTGAGGCTCTGAGGATTTTTCCTGAGAGGCTGTTTGTTTGGCGTGTTTGGTTCTAAAAATAAAGTTAGTTTCTTTTGACAAGTGGCTCCTGATTGTGCCCAGCCAGACTGCGGCAGGGATAGGTGATCCAGATATCACTTCTATTTTTCTTTGATAAATATCTTCAGAATTACCTTTGCACAAACCAATAATGTATTCCATGTGGCAGTGTGTAGTAGAATGTGGCTCTTGAAAACAGAGGACTGGGCCACTCCACCTCACTGAGTCTAAGTGAAGATGAGATCTAGCAAGGTGTGACAAAGGGACTGCCCAGCCTTTTATCTCTAGACTTCTCTTAAGGTAAAAACTGGGAAAGAGAAATAGGGCATAAAAGCAGAATCTTACAGTAAGATGGGTTTCCCTGCCACTCTTTTGTCAGACATTAGACGTGTTAAGATGTTCTTTGCTTCCTGCATATGTTCTACATCACTGGAATCCACGACAAAAACAAGCCCTTGTGCTTGAGCATAGTAGTTTGGCCATTTTTCTTGGCCCTTCAGATCTCCATTTAGGTCATAGATGGCCACTTCATACTCATCTAGCAGGAGTGTAGTCAGTTCTGATTTCACATCATTGTTTATCCTGCTGGGAAGTACTGGATACAGGGGCAGAGGGGAGAAGCAACCACAAATCAGGGAAATATTAGGTCAGACAATTTGTTGAATTTTGACTAGATCCTACTCTGAAAAATGTTACTGAAAAATCCTGTCACCCTGCTCATTCTGGTGGATGCATCTTTTCAAACCATCACTTTGCCTGTGCCACCCCTTCCTGGCTTAGTAACCTGCAGTGAATAACCCTTTGCTCCCAGGATAGAATGCAGACATCTTTAGCTTCTAGCCTGCCAGGCCTGTCTCCTGCACTCTAATATGGTTGGTGGTCACAATGTCTCTGGCTCCCATCCAGTCTGTTCCTCTCTCTGCTCCTTTGCTCACACTTTCCCCACTTGACACACATGCCATGCTCTCTCTTTCCTTGGCCTTCACAGGATGACATTCCCTCAGCTTAGAATACTCTTCTACTACTATATGTTTGGATAATGCCTATGTTTTAAAAAAATCAATTAGATCTTGTTTGTTACAGAAAAATTTGCTTTACACCACCATCCCCAGTATGGATAATGTGCCTTTCATCACATATATCACAGTATTATTAATTTGATGGTTTACTTATCAACTAAACTACAACAGGAAATGTAGCCCTTTTAATTTTGTTCGCTATTAGATTCATGATGCTCAGCACGACGGCTGGCACACAGGTACTCACTAAATATTTGTTGAAAGAATTTGATGAATGAATGAACCAACAGGAGGTCCTTCTCTCTGCCCCCCTTTCTTTAGGCCCAACTTAAGAGCCTTCTCTGGTCTGCTCACCTCTCAACTCTCTCAACACATTGTCTGGACTGGTCCTTCATCTATTTCTGTGCTTGCCTATTACCTGTTAAACCGTGGGTTACACCGTATGTATTCGCTTAAGTGTTTATGGTGGCTGTTTCTATGGATGAAGGTATGAAGTCTTGTCTCACATTATCTCTTCCAAGAAACCATGACAGACTTGGGCACATTTCCCTCTTTAAAAGCCATGTCCAGAACATAAAATCTCATACAGAACTCCATACTTCATTCAGCATCCATAGAAATTCAGTTTAAAACAACAGCCCTAGCCAGGTGTGGTGGCTCACGCCTGCAATCCCAGCTGCTTGGGAGGCTGAGATAGAAGATCTTGAGTTCAAAGCCAGGCACAGCAATTTAGCAAGGCCCTAAGCAACTCAGTGAAATCCTGTCTCTAAATAAAATACAAAATAGGCATGGGGATGTGGCTCAGTGGTCAACTGCCCCTGAGTTCAGTACCCGGTATCAAAACAAAAAACAACCCAAACAGCCTTTATATGAATTTCAGTCTGCTGAACTGTTAGTTCTGGCCTAGCTCTCTGCTCATGTTAGTAGGAAAATGCTTTTATTGATTCTTGACACCCACACCTGGGAGTACTAAGACCAGAATCAATAACTTCTTATAGCCTCAGATCTGTCTGTGACATTCTCCACAGGATTGCCAAAATGAGTCATTAAGCTGAGTAGTTAGTAATATGCTTTTAGATCTTTAGAAATGTATGATTCCACACTTTTATGAGTATATATGTTTATATGTATATTATCATTACATTTTAATCTGATTTTATAAAACCTGTTTTATAAGTCAGTGATCTTTTTCATTATAGCTCTCAGATAACAATTTTCAGTCACAACTTTGATATGACATTTGGTATGTGTGTATTAGACTACTTAATAAGTGAATAGGTTAAAAACTCGGAAGGTAATTTTAAAATCTTGATTCCTGTACCTTGATGAGCTTTATGCTATTTTTCCCATGTCAGAATTAAAAAAAAAGTTTTTCCTATTTTTTTCCTTCTACTTGAAATCTTGCTAATTCCTTCAGTAACAATCTATTGTTGATGAACCCTAAGATGCCATAAGTTCCCTTACAACTTACATTTCTCTTATTTCCTCTATTAATTCATAAACACCCCAAGGAAAAGTACTGGCTCTCATTCCTGACAGTGTTTCATAAAGCATGGTTGGGGGATTGTCTACTTCAGAGTTGCATGGGCATGATTGTTAGCTCCTAACCTGGGCCAAATGATTCAGAATCTCTAGGTTTGGGATCCAATCATTTGTATATGTAATAAACTCCTTATAATTAACAAAATCCCCAGGTGATTCTTCTGCACATAAGAGCAGAAAAACCACTGCTCTAGAGAGCCATGAAACTCATGCCTGATGTATCTCAGTATCATCTGGAGAAAGTTATTAAGTTACGGATTTCATAACCTGCCCCAGACCAAAGTATCTGGGCCTGCAGGTGCTTAGTCAGAGGTTTGAAGGCTTCCTAGGTGATTCTGGTCATAGGCTCTTAGTATTCGTTGTTCATGATTACCTCTGCTATATATAGTTTAGGGGCTTTACTACTAAACTATATCCCCAACACTTTTGTTTTTTAATTTTGAGACAGGGTCTCACTTGGTTGCAAGGCTGGTCTCAAACTTGCAAACCTCCTGCCTTAGCCTCCCAAGTCACTGGGATTATACACATGCACAACCACATCAGGCTACCTGTGGAAACCTGTGAAGCTAGGCCTCATTCTCTGATAGTTTGATTTCATAGATCTGGGGTGGTGCTTAAACATCATGGGTTTTTGTGTTTTTTTTTTTAATAATCATTTGTATGATTCTAGGTAATTAAATTCTAATTCTAGGTAATTAAAACATATAGCCAGTTTTGAGAGGCACTGGTCCATATGTTGTTATTTAGGGCACCTTTTTGTGCTCATGCTCGAGTTTCTTACCCCATACGACCATGTCAGAAAAAAATAGTTACAGTGAATGGTGTCATCAATAATCATATCTTGCCAGGGTCGGTGGCACACACTTGTCATCCCAGTGTCTCTGGAGGCTGAAGCCAGAGGATTATGAGTTCAAAGCCAGCCTCAGCAACTTAGCGAGGACTTGTCTCTAAATAAAAATATATAAAAGAACTGGGGATGTGGCTCAGTGGTTAAGCGCCCGTGGGTTCAATCCCCAGTACCCACCCCCCAAAAAAGTGTACCACAATATTTTATAGCTGATGTCTCTAAATGTTCACACAAATTACTACTTGTAGACTGGAATTTCCTTCTAGGCAATTGTCTGTTCTTGGCAATCATCCTAAAAACATTTGCAGGAGTAGGGGAGGTGACCTACTCAATTTGGGGTACAGAATAACCTACTGCATTGACTCTGGTGGTCCTGTGTGAACAGAGTAACATGAGATATGCCTCAGAATGTGATATCAGTGCTCATTAAAAACTCTTCTGAGAATGAAGTCACCACTATAAACCAATACATTTGTGAATTAGTCCCAAGTCATTCACTGAGCACAAGGCAAGTTATGCAGTAACAATAAATAGACTTCAGGCATTTTTCTCTAGGAATTATAGTGGAAAACAGACACTATTCTCATAGACTAATTACATAGGGCTAATTTCAGATGAGTACTTCCCAAAAGCTGGCTGACCATCAGTAACACCTGGAGAGTTCTTAAAGTAGATTCCCAGGTCCCACCCAAACTGAATGGGAATCTAGACATGAAGCTGAGTTGGAGCTCTAGAAAATTAACCCCAGTTTTATCAGTAATATGGTGGTCTATCCTGGCTTCTTGACTTTCCTGCTGCCGCTGATTTTCTTATAATGTTTGCCTATCAGAATTAAGAAGCAAGGAATCAAGTTTGTTGCCTTTACTGAGCAGGGAGGCAGGGAACCATTGGCTAAAATGTGGTGCTTGGAGCTGCTGTTGGTGCAGGGGAAGAAGATATAAGATGAGGGACTGGGGCTGTGGCTTAGTGAAAGCACACTTGCCCAGAATGTGTGAGGCACTGGGTTCGATTTTCAGTACCACATTAAAGTAAAGGTCTATCAACAAATAAAAAAAAAAAAAAACATTAAAAAAGATAAGATGATAAATGTAGTCTTGGGACTGGTGTAATGGGGGAATACATTAATTCCACAAATATGTATTGAGTACCCTCCTGAAGATACTTCACTTTAGTGAAGGCACTAAAGATAGAGAAGACGAGATCCATTATGTCTCCTCAAGGGGATCACAGTCTAGGGTATGGACTTGGAGTTGAACAGGGATGTGTTACAAATGCATGCTACAGGGATGCTTAGGATAAAGTGGGAGTGAGGAACTGGGGATTAGAGAAGGCTTTCCTGTGTTCAAGCTTCCACTGTGACTTGAGGTGTTTGATTAAGCAGATAGATAACGGAGGGAATGAAATTCTAAGAGGTGGGCAGCAGGTACAGAAAATGCAGTCCTGTGACTTAGAGTGCTGTGGTGACAGAGGATGGCAAAGCATCTGTATTGATTTTATCAGAGGACATACGTGGGGAGAATGGGAAATGAAGCTGAAGGAGGAGTTGGGGACCAAACCATGAAAGGCTTTGTGTACTGCTAAGGAATGTAAGTTTTGTTTTGAAGACAACGGGGAGGCATTGAGCAGTTTTGTGCAGGAAAGCATGATCAGAGTTTTGTATAATTCCTCACGTTAACTGGGGGTGGGGAGGCTGGAGATAGGAAGATCAGCCAGAAAGTTGCTGCTATATATAGTTTAGGGGCTTCAAATTGGCCAGTGGCAGAAGAGTCAGCTTAGGGCTGCCAGTTTAGATAAAACCCAGCCATGTCATCATACCCCTTCATTTATTCAGTGAACATTGAGGACACAGTACTGGCCTCTTTGAGTGATTGACTAGCAGTTAGCTGGGTCTTCACAACTAGTATAGTAGCTTCCTGAAATTCTGTGTAAGTGCTTCTTGAAATGTCAAGGTATTAAACTAGAGATATGGTATTAAACTTGCACATCTCCAAATTGACAGTTCTGAAGCTCCAACTTTCTATATTAGCTGTCACCAAGGGTTTCATGTTATTAAACTTCTTTATCATCCACACTTGTCTCTTATCTAGACCAAATTCCACTTTAATTGAGTTCTGGAACTAGACACCATTTCAAACATGCTCTCCTTCATAATTGACTGCAATGCTTTACATAGTTTCAGTTAATTTATATTGACAATATGAGAAGACTTTCAATTAGGACATCTTACAAAGGGAATGCATGACAGATATTACATAAACAGGCTGAAATACGGAGATTCCTTGGAAAACTGGGTATGGAACCACCATTTGACCCAGTTATCCCTCTCCTCGGACTATACACAAAGGACTTAAAAACAGCATACTACAGGGACACAGCCACATCAATGTTTATAGCAGCACAATTCACAATTGCTAAACTGTGGAGCCAACCTAGATGTCCTTCAGTGGATGAATAGATAAAAAATGTGGCATATATACACAATGGAATTTTACTCAGCATTAAAAAAGAACAAAATCATGGCATTTGCAGGTAAATGGATGGCGTTGGAGAAGATAATGCTAAGTGAAGTCAGCCAATCCCCAAAAAATAAATGCCGAATGTTTTCTCTGATATAAGGAGGTTGACTCATAGTGGGATTGGGAGGGAGAGTATGGGAGGAATAGGTGAATTCTAGATAGGGAAGAGGGGGTGGGAGTGAAAGGGAGGGGGCAGGGGATTAGTAAGGATGGTGGAATGTGATGGACATTATTATACAAAGTACATGTATGAAGACTTTAATTGGGTGTCAACATACGGTATATACAAACAGATACAAAAATTGTGGTATATATATGTATTAAGAAATGCAAAAAAAAAAGAATAGTGTTATCTTGATTAGGTAGAGGGAAGTGAAAGAAGGGGAAGGAAGGGTATGTGGGGATAAGAAAGATAGTAGAATGAAACAGACATTATTACTTTATGTATGTATGACTGTATGACTGATATGATTCTATAATATGTATACTCAGAAAAATGAGAACTTATATCCCATCTATGTATGATATATCAAAGTATATAAGTGCATTCTACTGTCATGTATAACTAATTAAAACAAATAAAAAATTTAAAAACAGACTGGTAACACTGAAGGGTGTTGTGTGTGTGTGTGTGTTTTGGGAGGTGTTTATCCTTCAAAAGAGGGAAATTAAGGACTAGGAAATAAGACTAGGATGGAATGACTATTTCACTGGACTCTGGAAGACCTACACCAGTATCTAATGCTCTTAGTTTCTCACATCTTTGAAAGGCCTCCACAAGAACGGTTTTGCCTGAGTTTTCCAAGCCAATGATAATGACAGTTGCATTCCTGGAAATAGAAAAGAGAAATTAGCCAAACCCATAAAACACTGTTAATTGTTCAGCGAAAGATACTAGAATTCTAGTCTTCCTTAGTGTTTGAGGATATGTAGTAGTCCCAATGCATGTAACATAAAAAGCCCAGCTAAAGTGGTAGAAGGTGCTATGTGAGCCCCTCCCCAAAGCCTCCAAGGATGCTCTTCTTTCTTAATTAACTTACCTTGTAGAACAGCCTTCCTCCCTCAGCCCTGTTCCCCATCATGTAGCTACTACTCAGTCATTTCCCAAATATATTACAATGATTTGTCCCTTGAGGGATTGTGGGCAAATACATGGGAGGAGGTGGTAGAATGGGTTTAGAAAAATAATTGTAACATTACCTTCGTTTCTCTTCAGTTGGTTTTAGCCGGGACCAGCAAGAGGTCAGTAGCCGGAACATGATTCAACTTGGTTCTTGAATATTAAGAGAAGAAAGTATATGAGAACTCAGGCCCATTATTAACACTTGAACCTAAATCAACTTACAACTATACAGGTGCTGGTAAATAGAAATCCTGGGACTGTTATAATTTCATTACTTTATTCTGTCCAACTTTGTCTATAAATGTCATAGAGAAACAGGTTATCCTTAACTCCAGTGACAGCTCTTGTGCTGATATATATTTTCCAACAACATGAAGTGGCTTTTTTGGGGTGGGGGACAGCACCTGGGATTAAACTCGGGCATTTGACCACTGAGCCACCTTCCCAGCCCTATTTTGTATTTTATTTAGAGACAGGGTCTCACTGAGTTGCTTAGGGCCTCCCTTTATTTATTCATTTATTTATTTAGTTAGTTAATTGTAGTTGGAGACAATTCCTTTGTTTATTTATTTTTATGTGTGCTGAGGATCAAACCCAGCAGTTAGTTGTAGTTGGACACAATTCCTTTGTTTATTTATTTTTATGTGTGCTGAGGATCAAACCCAGCACCTCACCCATGCCAGGCATGCACTGTACCACTGAGCCACAACCCTGGCAGTGCCTCACTTTTGCTGAGGCTGGCTTTGAACTAGCAATCCTCCTCCCTCAGCCTCCTGAGCTTCTGGGATTACAGGCATGTGCCACTACGCCCAGCTAGTGGCTTGTTATTAAATCAACCCACATAGACACAGGTGGTGTGGTCTATCCCTTCAACTAGTTTGTCCCTATTTGTTAGTAATATTTATTCTACCTTGGGAAGGGAGTAGGACTATATCTTGGAGAGAAATCAGGTTAGATTTAAAGAAGGACCTGTTGGGAAATCTGTTCTCAGTAACAACTCTCCATTTTTCTTTTATTTTATTTTTTTATTTTGAGATAGAGTCTCACTAAGTTGCTGAGGCTGGCCTTGTATTTGTGACCCTCCTGTCTCAGCCTCCTGAGTCATATTTTTATTTAATTTTGAGACAGGGTCTCAATAAGTTGCCCAGGCTGGCTTCGAATTTGGAATCCTTCTGCTTCCGTACTCCCTCACCTCCCAATAACTGGGTTTACAGGTATGTACCACTGCATCTGGCTCCTTGTAGTTTTGGTTTACATTTCCCTAGTAGTTAATTATATTGGAGTTCAGAATTGGAGGAAGGCCTGGTTGGCTTAGGAAAATACTTCAGTTGATACTTAGATGGGCTTTTGCTATCTGATGAGCGTTTATGTGCCAGCTTATTAATGGATAACTTAGCAGTGTTTTGCAGAGTCATCCAGTCATCCACTCTTTTGGAGAATTGCCATTCCTAAATAGTCACATTTCATAGCATTTCTTAGAGCACAGCTCTCTCTGTAGGAAATCATTCAGCTTCCATAAACACTCCTGGAGTATGGCTCTGGCTTATGCCATACAAAAGGGAAACCTTATATACGGCTAGTGATCAAAACCGGCCTTATTCCAGTTTTGCTGATGAAGCTGATAAGACCTGAAGCTTGAAACACCAGAGTCTAATTGTCTGGGTTCCATGATAGCTATCTCCCCTTGAGACAAGCAAGGCCCAGTAACAGCTTCATGTCTATTCTGATCATTGGCAGAGCATCCGAGCTTGAACCCTGGCTCTGTGTATTTGTCAGTGCCACTAAGAAGAATCAAATAGGCATCACAGAAGTTCTTCCTTTAGAACAGAGAGTCAGTAGTATAACCAAGTGGGAAAACAATTGAACTAGTGATAACTGATCCTATCTTTTATTTCTAGTGCCTCTCCTGTGTATCACCTACATTGAAACTACTGTTTTCAGATTTCTCATCTGTAAAAGGAGATTGACATTATAGTTTACTTACCTTGAGGTGGTTAATTACTTCTGTAATGAGTAGTTGCTCCTTTTTGGATGAGAAACATAAGGTATGAGGAGTAATGAAAAGGTTCATTGAGCTTTCTAACCTTTTTGACAGAGTAACAGCCCACTTGTCCACTTCTAAAGGGTAGGCAATGTCCTAATAATGGCTGTCGAGGTTCTGGTATATCTATGGCAACCACTACCTGGTTCTTAGCAACCATGCTCATATCTTCTTAACTTGTGTGACTATAGATAATTAATAATAACTTTATTCATTTTACAAATACTTATGTGGAAGTTGCTGTGTGACATCATTCATTTCAGTACTTTATGCGTATTATGTCATTTAATCCTTGTGACCACAAAAAAAGTTGGGACTGACATTCTTTTTTTTTGGCGGGGGGGGGGGGGGGGGGCAGGACTGGGGATTTAGACCAGGGCCTCACACATGCTAGACAGGCATGCTACTAATAAGTCACATCCCCAGCCTTTTTTTAAAACGTTTTTTATTTTGAGACAGGGTCACTCTAAATTGCCCGGGCTGGCCTTGAATGATCCTCTTGCTTTAGACTCCCAAGTAGCAGGGGTTATAGGTGTGCTGGAGTTACAGGTGTGTACCACTACACCTGGTCTGTCATTCTTACATTTAAGAGAAAAGGTTAAGTAGTTTGCCAACAGCTAGAAAATTGTGAAGCCAAAATCAAAACCTAGGCAGTCTGGCTTCAAAGTCTGTGTACTAGGTAAAAGGTCTGACAGGCTGTGTGAGTGAGAAGCCCTGAGGTACCAGAGAAACTGCCTATGATTTGGTCCTCTCTATCTCTTCTGTCTAAACTATATCATTACGTATTCTTTTTTAGTGAACTTAAAAAACTTTATTTTTTAGAATGCTTACAGAAAAAATTAAAAATATAGTACAAAGGATTCTCATATGCTATTTAGACTTTTGAAGGAAAAGTTAACATTGAGGAAGATGAATGAGGAGTCGTGACTGAGACCAGTCCAAAACTGATTTGACCTCACATAAGGTAAAATGTTAGTAATAACTAGGATCATTTACTTCTTACCAACTGACTAGTATTATATTGGATAGCATGAGTATCAGTGAATAGCAGGCTTAGGATAAAATTGGACCTAACCAGATGGATATTTATTGTAGTATTTAATATCATTGATTATCTTTTTTTTAGTATTTTTTAGTTGTAGTTGGTACAATATCTTTATTTATTTTTATGTGGTGCTGAGGATCGAACCCAGTGCCTCACAGGTGCAAGGCAAATGCTCTTCCACTGAGCTATAGCCCCAGCCCCTCATTAATTATCTTTATTATTAGTGGAGATAAAATTAGTAAGAATAACCATAATTGTTTACTGTTAAATGTCATCAGGAATAAATTCTACCTTTGAAGCAGTGAAATATTAGAGGAGGATAAATATGTGTCAGCAGTTCTCTAAATAGGTCCAGTTTTGTCCTAGGGCATTGGTTGTGGGATCTTCTACTGATTTGACCCAGGTATGACACTTCGCTTTCAAACCAGCCTGAGTTGCCCATTAGAGTTCTTTCATGACCCTTTGAAAATAAAGCTATTTTTCTTTTGAACTTTTTTTTCAGATTCCTTTATTACTACCTCATAATTACCACCAACCTAGTGGCACTGCCTCTCACAGTACCTATATGTCTCTGATGTACTGGCCATTTAGTTTTTTGTTGACCAATTCTGCTAGGAATTTTTGACAGTTAATTTCTTTCTTTCTTTTTTTTATATATTGGGGATTAAACTCAGGGATGCTAAACCACTGGGCTACAACCCCAGCCCTTTTTTTAAAAAATATTTTTTAGTTATACATGGACACGATATCTTTATTTTGTTTATTTATTTTTATGTGGTGCTAAGTATTGAATCCAGTGCCTCACATGTGCAAGGTAAGCACTCTACCATTGAGCCACAACCCCAGCTCTTTTTAAAAATTGTATTTAGAGGGGTTTGGGTTATAGCTCAGTGGCAAAGTACTTGCCTTACACGTGTGAGGCACTGGGTTTGATCCTTAGCACCACATAAAAACAAACAAAATAAAGATATTGTGTCCATCTATAACTAAAAACAATTTTTAAATTCTTATAGACTGGGTCTCCTTAACGTGCTTAGGGCCTTGTTAAGTTGCTGAGCTGGCCTCAAACTTGTAGTCTTCCTGCCTCAGCCTCCTGAACTGCTGGGATTACAGGTGTGTGCTACCACGACTGACTGACAGTTTATTTTCTATTTCATTATTATGAAACAATTATTTCTTCACAAATACATAATTAACCATTTCAATCTATAAACATACATACATGTTTATGTTTATATGAGGATAGAGAAGTATGATTTCACAAAATCAGGATGTTATATTCATTATTTTGAGTGGTAGAGGTAGGAAAGCAAAGAGGGGGTAAGGAAGATTATTATTTATTTTGTTCCAGTGTTGTGAACAATTGTGCATTTTGATTGTTGTGAAATATAAAAATAGAAATTAGAAACCATCCATGGCTCCTACCTACCTGCAAGCTCCCATCACCTCTTCCTTGTACTTCTGTGGTAGCCTGCACTTCCATTTGTGCCCCTTCCCATATAATGTCCCATCGAATAAGTGGCAGAGTATTTAAATGAGCCAACATAGAACATAGCACTCTAAGTTTAGAAACCTCACCTGTGCCAGGTGTGGTGGCACATGCTGGTAATCCCAGTGCCTCTGTAGACTGAGGCAGGGGGATTGCAAGTTTGAAGCCAGCCTTGGCAACTTAGTGCGACTTTTCTTCAAAATGAAAAACAAAAATGGCTGGGGACGGGGACAGAGACAGGGTTGGGGCTCTGGCTCAGTGGCAGAATGCTTACCTAGCACATGTGAGGCACTGGGTTCGATCCTTAGCACCGCATAAAAATAAACAAAAGGCATCTGTTCATCTACAGCTACAAAATAATTAAAACAAAAATGGCTGGGGATGTAGCTCAGAGCTACATAAAAGTGCTGTTGGGTTCAATCCCCAGTGCTGGGGAAGGGGAAAAAAAAGAAAGAAAACCTTTAAACCTTTCCTAGATTTTTCAATAAATTCCAAAGTTCTCTTCATACTCTGAAAATTCCTGGCAGATTTGTACCTTCCCACCTTGCCAGCTCCTCCTCTTTGTTCCTGTCTCTCCCCATGCCCTTTCAATTCCAGCCTCAACTCAGCTTGTAGGATGTGAACAACTACATATTCTTTCCTTGAGGCATCCTTATATCCTACTCCTTCTATTCTCCTTGTTCTTTGCCTTAGATTTCCCCTGCCATCCTTCACTTTAGTGGCTCCTTTTCATTTTTCAGTGCTCAACTTTTCAGTCTCTTCCTCAAAGAAGACTTCTCTGACCCATCTCATTTCTCTTTCCCCTTCTATTCCTGTTATGTTCTTTTCTAGTCCTATTATATTTATTAATTTTTAATTTTTAATATTAATTTTTTTAGTTGTAGTTGGACATAATACCTTTGTTTAATTCATTTTTTTATGCAGTGCTGAGGATTGAACCCAGGGCCTCCCATGTACTAGGCGAGCACTCTACCGCTGAGCCACAATCCCAGCCCTTATATTTATTTTTGACTAGTTTTTAGTATAAAATAAGGCATGATTAGAGAAAACTACACAAGCTTAAAGAGTTATTTTAAAATGAACACCCTTATAACCACCACCTAGGTCAAGAAGGAGAATGTTATCAGCCATCCTATAAGACCCTTTTTGTGTCTCATTCAAATCGCAGCTCTCTCCTTCCCTGCAAAAGTAGCCATTATCTTTTATTATTATTATTTTTTAGTTTGTTCTAATTAGTTATACCTAACAATAGAATGCATTTTGACACAACATACATAAACAGAGTATAACTTCACATTCTTCTGGTTGTACGTGATGTAGAATTATACTAGTCATGTAATCATATATGCACATAGGGTAATAATGTCTGATTCATTCTATTATCCTTCCTACTCCCACACCCCCTCCCCAGTAGCCATTATCTTGACTTTTTTTGGTAAAATCACTTCTTTGTGTTTCCTTATTTTTATCACCTAAGGATCTATTCTTAGACATTATAGATTTTCTTCTTTTTTAAGGTTTTTTTTTAGTAGTTGGAGACTATAATTAACAGCCTGAATTTATGACACTATTTCAAATTCATATCAACTTAATTTCAATTGCATATAAAAATTGTTACTTTACAGCTGTACTCCAACCTTGTTGTTATCATGACTTATATCTTTTTGTACATCATATGCTCTATAATATAGATTTAGGATTATTTTATGCATTTGTCTTCTAAATCATATAGGAAATAAAAATGAAATTGTAAACCAGAAATGCAGTAATACTTTTTTAAAATATTTGTTTAAGTTGTAGATGGGCACAATACCTTTATTTAATTTATCTATTTTTATGTGGTGCTCAGGATTGAACCCATTGCCTTACATGTGCTAAGCAAGTGCTCTACCACTGAGCCACAACCTCAGCCCAATAATACTGCTTTTAATTTTTATGTAGTTTCCTTTACTAGAGAGATTTATTTCTTCATATGGTTTCAAGTTGCTGTCTAGTATCTGTTTTGACTTGAAGGATGCTGTTTTGCATTTCTTTATAAGGCAGGTCCATTGGTAGTGAATTCCTTCAGCTTTTTTTTTTTTTAAGCTGGGAATGCCTTATTTGCCCCATTTTTGAGGGTTTTTTTTGGATACAAAATTCTTGGTTGACTTCTTCCTTTCAACACTTTAAATATACCAATTCCAGTATTGAGGTTCCTCAAAAGACTAAGCATGGAACCACCATATGACCCTTCTATACCATTCCTCAGTATTTATCCTAAAGAATTGAAATCATCATATCATGGGGTTACAGGTATACTCATGTTTCATAGCAGCACAATTCACAGTAACCAAACTGTGGAACCAGCCTAGGTGTTCATCAATAAAAGAATGAATAAAGAAAATATGGTACATATAGACAATGGAGTTTTTTTTGGAGGGGGGTATACCAGGGATTGAACTTAGAGGCACTCAACCACTGAGCCAACCCACCAGCCCTATTTTGTATTTTATTTAGAGACAGGGTCTTATTGACTTGCTTAGTGCCTTGCTTTCGTTGAGGCTAGCTTTGAACTTGTGATCCTCCTGCCTCAGCCTCTCAAGCCTCTGGAATTACAGGTGTGTGCCACCACGCACCTGGCCAGCAATGAAGTTTTATTCAGTCATAAGGAAGGAATTTATATCATATCATTTGCAAAAAAATGGATGGAACTTGAGAATATTATGTTAAGCAAATAAACCAAACTCAGAAAGTCAAGGGATATGTATATTCTCTCATGTGGAAGCTAGAGAGGAATAAAAGAAGGGTGGGTGGGATCTCATAAAATTCTAAGGGAGATTAATAGAGTAGAGTATGGGGACCAGGGGGAGGGGAGGGAAAGAGGAAATACTAGGGAATGGCATTTTCCAAATTTTATTTTTATTGTGTGCATATATATGAATATTTAAAGTTGATAATTTTAATCTCCATATAGGTTCAGGTTAACTGATTCTTTTTTTAAATATTAATTTTTTAGTTGTAGTTGGACATAATACCTTTATTTTACTTATTTATTTTTATGTGGTGCTGAGGCTCAAACCCAGGGCTTCACACGTGCTAGGCAAGCACTCTACTGCTGAGCCATAACCAAGTCCCCTGATTATTTCTTTTGATTGTTCAAATCGGCTGTTAAAATCCTCTAGTGAATTTTAAATTTTTAATTATTTTTACTTTTTAGCACTAGAATTTTTATTTGGTTCCTTTGAGAATATTTGGGACAATTGATTTAAAGTCTTTGTTTAGTAAGTCCAATGTCTGGGCTTCTTTAGGGTTGGTTTCTGTCACTTTTTAGTTTTTTTTTTCTTTCTTCCTGTGAATGGATCTTGCATTCTTGTTTCTTTGCATGCCTGGTGATTTTTTTTTTTGTTGAAACCTGCATATTTAAATGTTTTATTGTAATAATTCTGAAAAATCAGACTCTCCCATTCCCTCAGGGTTTTGGGGTTTTTTGAGAGCTATAGTCATCTGTTTATTTAGTGAATTCTCCAAATTATTTTTGTAAAAATTGTATTCCTTGTTGTGTATTATCACTGAGGTTTCTTTTCTTTTAGCTTCTCTTGTCATGTTTTGACAGAAATTTCCTTAAGCTCAAAGAACTAAAATAAACAACAACAAAAACCCACCTTGCCGGGCGCAGAGGCACATGCCTGTGTAATCCCAGCGGCTCAGGAGGCTGAGACAGGAAGATCGCCAGTTCAAAGCCCGCCTCAGTCAAAGCCATGTGCTAAGCAACTTAGTGAGACCCTGTCTCTAAATAAAATTCCAAATAAGGCTGGGGATGTGACTCAGTGGCTGAGTGCCCCTGAATTCAATCCCCAGTACCTCCCCCCACCTCAGAAAAAAAACTCACCTCTCCTTGGGTCTGTTATAGAGGACTTCTTCCACCTTTATGCAAACTGTTTACAACTTTGTCTTGGCCTTCACTTCCTGCCTGCATTGGATCTAAAGATCAGTCAAAGGCAAATGGTTAGGGTCTTCTCATATCTTCTCTGAGCACACATTCTACCCTATGTATGTGTGTGGCTACATTCCCAAGTATACACAAGCATTTACAAAGGCCTTAATTTCCAAAATAATTTTTCCCCCAGCTTTTTCTCCTAGATTTCAGGCAGAATGTTGTATGATTCTCCAGTCATCTTTGCCCCAGGCAGCTGCAGCTGTGGTGGTTTTATGTTTGTTGTTGTTTTGCCTTACAGTATTTTCAAGCAATTATCCTCACTTTTCTGCCCTGAATGGTACCTTGGATACATTCTTCAGCTAGCCCCAGACAGGTTAGAATAGACCTACATAATAATTTATCAACAAAGTCTGTTCTGTACTCTCTTTGACCAAGTTGTATGGTCCCACATTAGGAATGCAACCCACCATCTTCAAGACCACTCATGAATGAAGAAAGAAGTAGGGCAAAGATGAATAGAACATCACAAAGCTCTTCTACCATTTTGAAGCTTCCCCTTTTTGTTTCGTTCACTTGACTGTTATAACCTTTGTTATAACAAAGTTGGTTATGACCATTTCTACTTGTTTTTCAAGAAATTTAGTCAGATGCTTTTTCTCCATCATTTGATATGATCATGTGGTTTGTTGTTTTAAGCCTGCTGATAGGTGGATTACATGCACCACCATATCATGCCCTGGTAATTTTCTTTATTCTAAAGTCTACCTTATCTTTTGATTTTTGTATGCATGGTATATATTTTCATATCCTTTTATTTCCATCCTGCCTGTGCCATTATATTTGAAGATTTCTTGTAAATAGCATGTTTTGGTCATGTTTTAACTATTAATTTGTTCTTTTCTTTTTTAGTACCAGGGATTGAACCCAGAGGCATTTAACCACTGAGGCACATCCCCAGCCCTATTTTGTATTTTATTTAGAGACAGGGTCTCACTGAGTTGGTTAGCACCTCACTTTTGTTGAGGCTGGCTTTGAACTCACCATCCTCCTGCCTCAGCCTCCCAAAAAGAGGACCTCTTTTTTTTTTTTTTTTTTTTTTACAGTTCTACTTGATTTATCCATATAGACTTTGAGTGTATTTTTTAATATATATGTTTTTTTAGTTTTAGTTGGACACAATACCTTTTTTTGTTTATTTTTATGTGGTGCTGAGGATCAAACCCAGGGCCTCTCACATGCTAGGTGAGTGCTCTACTGCTGAGCCACAACCCCAGCCCATGATTTGTTGTTGTTGTTATTTTCATTCAAGTTGAGATTTTTGTGGTTCTTGGTAATAATGAGTGATTTTTCTATTGTGTTTTGGATATTTGGGCATTATGTTGTGAGACTATATTTTATTTCTTCCTTTTTTGCGTGCAGTCATCCTGTTTAAGTGTGTTGTGCTGTGTGGGTTTGTGTTGGGGTAAATATACAGCTCTCTATTGGACTCTGCTGACCCTGGCAAAAGTGAAATACTACCTCACTGTGTTGTTTCAATGAATGGGAGTGAAAGTTTCTCTCCCCACTCTAAACCTACTGACACCTTCCTGCCAAAAATGTAGTACTACTTGCATCAGCTTGTTGCTTCTGGCTGAAGTTGGAAATTGTGCTCCCTCTTAGGCCTTCTTTTTTTTAAAGTTTTTTTTTTTTTTTTGGTAAATTTTTAGTTGTAGATGGACATATTACCTATATTTTATTTATTTATTATTTCTATACAGTGCTGAGGATCAAACCCAGGGCTTCACACATGCTAGGCAAGCACTCTACCACTGAGCTACAACCCCAGCCCATTGATATAGGATTTGGGAGAAGTAGTGTGGTACATAACCTGTCTTTTTCCACCTTGTAGGCACTGGAGGTGGGAGAGGTAGAATGTTAGCCCCCTGATGGACCCTATCCAAATGACAGGTAAAAGAATGGGGAATGGAGTGTGGATTATCAGGTG
This sequence comes from Marmota flaviventris, assembly GCF_047511675.1. Lineage (NCBI taxonomy): Eukaryota > Metazoa > Chordata > Mammalia > Rodentia > Sciuridae > Marmota > Marmota flaviventris. The sequence continues at coordinate 74,142,848 of NC_092518.1, forward strand.
GGCATGGTCCCACTGACACTACCCTAGTGGGGAAAGTAGAATGCCAACTAGCACTACCTACCATAGTCTTGTTCTGCTTGTTTGCTACTGGGGAAAGCGGGTAGAAGTTCAATTCCATTGATCCTGCTGACACCACCTTTTTTAAAAATATATTTTTATTAGTTGTTCTTGGATCTTTATTTTATTTATTTATTGATATGTGGTGCTGAGGATCAAACCCAGTGCCTCACACATGCTAGGCAAGTGCTCTACCACTGAACCATCCAGCCTCCTGCTGACAACACCTTTATAGGGAAGGTCAAGGACCTACTAACCTTGCCTGACTACAGCCATGTGAGGCCAGAAATTGGTATCTCTGGTACAGCTGACACTGAAAAGAATGGGCAGATTTTCCTGTAATATTTGACTAGAGTAGGGTGGGTATTGTGCTAATTGGCTTTTCATCACTGGGACAAAATACCCAAGAAAAACAGCTTCAAGAAGGAATGGCTTATTTTGGCTCTTGGTTTCAGAGGTTTTAATCCATGGTTGGCTGACTGCATTGGTTTGGGCCTGAAGCAAGACAGAACATCATGGCAGAAGAGAAGAGCAAAGCTGCTTACCTCATGGCAGCAAGGCAGCAGAGGAATAGAAGGATAAAAGTGGTGGGGACAAGATATACCTTTCCAGGGCATGCCTCCAGTGACTTACTCCCTCCTAGTGAGCCCCTCCTCCTATAATTTCCATCACCTCCCAATAGTCCATTCAGCTATGAACCCATCCATGGATTAGTCCATCGATGATATCAGAATTCTCATGATCTGTTTACTTCCCAAAAGCTCCACTTCAACACATGAGCCTTTGGGGGACATTCTAGATCCAAAGCATAACAAGTATTTTCAAAAGGTTTTCTGTTCTAGCTACCATTTTCCTACTCATTTAACTAATGGGTACAGAGTTTTCTTGGAACTCTTTTTGGGGATGTGTACCTATTAGAAGTTTAAAGTAATGAGCTTATTCTTCAACCCATCTGGAATATATGAGAAACAAAAAGAAATCCCAGGCAGCTTACCATCATAGTGTTCCTTAGGTCCTCTAGTCCCTAGGCAGTCCACCCTGTCCTTTCTGCCTTCCAGTATCTTTTTATAATTGATTGTTATTACATCAAATTTTTATAAAACTATTATTTTTTAATATTTATTTTTTAGAAGTAGTTGGACACAATATCTTAATTTTGTTTATTTATTTTTATGTGGTGCTGAGACGAGTGCTCTACCACTAAACCACAATCCCAGCCCCACAAAACTATTATTATAAGAGTGAGGACTAGTGAGAAATGGGTCATTGATATTTTTCGGGAGGTGTTTGGGATTGAATTCAGGGTCTTGCATAAGCTTAAGTACATGCTCTATTGCTGACCTGCATCCCCAATCTGATGGTCATTGATTTTTAAAAAAAAAAAAACTTTAATTCCTTCAATGTATTTTCTTTGGGTGTGCTTTTTGTTATTTATCATATTCTCGAGTTGATTGTTTATTTCATTTATTATCAGTCAAAATAATTCATGCATTGTCAGTTAAAATATATTTGTTTTTTTTAAAGAGAGAGAGAGAGAGAGAAAGGGAATTTTTAAATATTTATTTTTTAGTTCTCGGCGGACACAACATCTTTGTTTGTATGTGGTGCTGAGGATCGAACCCAGGCCACACGCATGCCAGGCGAGCGCGCTACCGCTTCAGCCACATCCCCAGCCCCCCAAAATATATTTGGATATATTGGAATAAGTAAGTGAATTTAATGCTATAACTTCCTTATGAGTACCATGTTAGCTATATATATCATGGATTTTTAACTTTTTTTCTGCTGGACTGTGGATGGACCCCAATGCCTCATTTATGCTAGGCAAGTACTCTGCCAACTGAGCTATACCCCCAGCCCTCATGGGTTTTTGATGGGTGTTGGTTTCCCTGTTGATAAGTTCAAATGTTTGTAATTTCTGTTTTGATTCTCTATTTAACTCAAGGTTTATTTAGAAGAGTGTTTTTAAAATGCCAAACAGACAGATGGGAGGTAGAGCTGTCCTTTGAGCCTGTGTATTTCCACATAAGGCCAAGCAGGCTCTCAGAGCACTAGGATTTTTTTCTGAGAAAAGTTCTCATGGAAAAATGAGATTGGGTATTTGGTCCCCTGCTATTCTTTTCCTATCTTCATTCTTTGGGTATTTATTTTATACTTATATGCAATACCTCCCAAGATTTCTTGCTCTCATCAAGGAGAAAAAGTTAAGACATAGTTCTTGACTTTAAGTGTAGTATCAGGTCAATGTGATGGTATGTATACACAAACCAATTAAAAATAGTAGTCAGGGGCTAGGGTTGTGGCTCAGGGGAAGAGCACTTGCCTAGCATGCATGAGGCACTGGGTTCCATCCTTAGCACCACATAAAAATAAAATAAAGTTATTGTGTCCATCTAAAAGTAAATGTTAAAAAAAATAGTAGCCAGTAGTAGTGACTAAAGGGCTGGGGTTGTGGCTCAGTGGTAGAGCACTTGCCTGGCATGTGTGAGGCTCTGGGTTCCATCCTCAGTACCACATAAAAATACATAAATAAAATAAAGATATTATGTCCATCTACAACTAAAAAAAATAGTAGTGACTAAATTATTAGCAATGTTTTTTCATAGACTAGGGAAATCAGTGTGGGCTACAGTAACTGTTGGGGAAGATCTCATGGAAGATGGAGAAGTATTTTATTTGGACATAAGGGATAAGTAGGACTTAAATATGCTGAGAGAAAATGTAAGGATGTTGCAGGCTGAGAGATTGGCATATTCACAGGCTACCACAGATTGTAATGGGAAAGTTATTGGTAGTAGAGGAAGATGAATTTCAGTTTTAGTTGTATTGAATTTTGTATGATTATAGGACATCCAGTGGAGAGATAACCTTGGAAGTTATTGATCCTCATTTAGTGAGTTTAGTGCTGTCTAAAATAGAAGTCTCTTCTTTCTTGGTCAGAGGAATACAGTGTTCTGATTTGAATGTATTTTGGTTGAGTGTATATACCATAGGTGGTGTACCAGATATTTTCTACTTACCTGGTCCTGATTAATTTACCATCCTTTTGTTCTCTGCTCTGTGCCCAGGGAGGCTAACCTATATGGGTCACATCAGTGAGTTTCTTCCTGGCTTCTGGTAGATTTGAGTAATGGAGATGCCTGGCAGGACTTCAAAAGAAGGGAAGAAACTGAGGTCAGAGTGTTTATTCTTGGCTTACTCCTTGCAGCGTTGCCTCAGGCTGGCAACTGTCCCTTAACTAAAGGTCACAGCTCTTCTCAAAGGGATTCTTTCTATATACCACATTCTCCTATTTTTTCTTATACAACACCAGTTCCGTCTCTTCATCCTAGAGTGGTAACGCCCCAACTTACTTTACTCTCTGTCCTTCTTGGTTTTCCTACCCTCTGCTCACACCTTTGTAGATAGTCCTTTTGTTAAACTTTCCACTAATTATGCTAATCTGAGTATGCCATCTGTTTCCTGGTGGGACCCTGACTGATAACAGATGAGGTCTCAATTTTCAAAGAATTAGAATACAATGACATAAGCCTAACAAAATATGACTAAATATGAGTCAATCTGTCTCTCTGATTAATCTAGACTCTTTCAGTGCTTTCAGATAATCATTCTGAACTGCAGTCTTCAGAGAATCATCAACATTTGGGAGTGCCAGTTCATGGAATATTATTAATAACTAGCATTTATTAATTATTTGCTCTTCCCATGCACTGTGCTAAGCATGTTTTATGTGCATTATTTCTTGTAATCTCCATAGCAACGCAATGAAATAACCCATTTTTTTTTATCTTCCTTTTGTAGGTGACGAAACAAAAGCTCAGAGAGATTAAAAAGCCTGCTACAGATTTCACAGCTAAGAAAAAACAGAGTTGGAGTTGAGATTCAGTCTGATTCCATACTTCATGTTCTAAAGTCTCAGATCAGCAGCATTTAGGAACTTGTTAAAAATGTAGATTCAGGCTGGGATTGTGGCTCAGTGGCAGAGTGCTTGCCTCGCATGTATGAGGTATTGGGTTCAATCCTCAGCACCACATAAAAATAAATAAATAAAATAAAGGTATTGTGTCCATCTACAACTAATTTTTTTTTTAAATGTAGACTCACGGGCTTAATCATTTTTTGGGGGGGAGGGGGGTACCAGGGATTGAACTCAGAGGCACTCAACCACTGAGCCACATCCCCAATTTTGTTTGTGGTACATGCACAGACAATATAAGGAAAAATTTAGATTTTTTATGTTCATTGTACATGAGTAGATCAGATGTTTATGGCGCAGGTATAGATTGTAAAAGGAAAAAATTCTCACCAAATAATCAGTTGCAGAACTAGGATAAGAAGCCAATTTTTCTTACTCTTCATTAACCTAAGTATTAGAGGCTTCAAAATCCAAAGGTCTGCACAATTATTTGCCACACTCCCAGAATGTGTTATGAGCTACACAAGGCCTAGCTATCTCCTAGTGTGTAGCTCATAACACATTATGGGAGCCTGGTGAGATTATGGAATCAATAAGGTTAATCATCTCTTTTATAGGAAGGCAGGGGGCAAGTTTGCTATAAATTTTTTTCCACATCCTCCCCTTCTGTCTACTGGCCAGGAATACTGAGTTTGAACTGCTTCAGGGTATCAGTAAACAGGGTAACATAAAACTGTAGTAACCAGGTGATTGTTCCAACCTAAAGCTGAGCCCCTCTAGCACTTCTCAGTTATGTTTGACTAGCTCTGGCAGCAGCTGCAGACATAAAGACCAGCCCAGCGAACCAAAAAGCTATAAGTGGTCCCTGGTATAACTAAAATGGACCATTGGTAAAGTGCTTGGATGGAAATTCTAAGTTCTGAACAACTCATATTTTAATGTAAAGGGCCTACAGGGTGTTTAGGAGAAAACAGAATTCTGGAAAATGAAAGCCACATGGTCTCTGCTCTCCTGGACTTACTGTGGTTACTTTTGTCTCAATTACTTGGTAATTGCCTTTAAATTTCCTAGGCTATTACAACCTTAAAAATCTACCAGAGGTATATTGGGATAAGTTTTAGAAATAGAAAAAGAAGGTTTTTTTGAATAGATTGTTTCTGTTCTTTGATGTTGAAATTGATTGCTTGAATGACCTATTTTATCCATTTGATCTAGTAATGACTTATAATAAGAGTCTTTCGAGGTTTAGGTTTTAGTTTTAGCACCACCAGCTCAATGACCTTGAACATATCAAGTAATATCTTTGAACTTTAGGTACCTCATCTCTAAAATGGTGATAACACAGACTGAGTATTCCTTATCTGAAATGCTTGGGACAAGTGTTTTAAATTATAGTTTTCCAGATTTTGGAATATCTGTGTAGACTTTACTGGTTCAGCATTCCTAATTTGAAAATCCAAAATCCTACCACACTAAGTGAATAATCCAGTCTGAGAAAGCCAAAGGTTGAATGTTTTCTCTGATATGTAGAAGCTAATCCACAATGGGGGGCAGGGGTTAAAAAAATAAAAGTTTAATGGGGTAGAGGATGGGGAATGAAGGGAAAGGAGGGGAGATGGGAATAGGAAAGACAATGGAATGAATCTGACATAACATTCCTATGTCCAGATATGAATATACCACAGTGAATCTCCACCATTGTGTACATCCACAAGAAATTACTTTTGAAAATAACTGGATAAATGGCAGAAAGATCAATAGAGGGAAGGGAGCAGCAGGAGTGGGGGAAGGGGAGGTACTGGGGACAGAATTAGAAAAAAGATATATCCCATGCTTTTATAATGATGTCAAAATTGATTCTACTGTCATGTATAAATAAAAAGTGCAGATTCAGGGGCTGATATATTGTAGCTCAGTGGTAGAGTGCATGCCTAGCATGTGTGAAATATTGGGTTTGATTCTCAACACCACAATAAATAAATAAATAAATAAATAAATAAATAAATAAATAAAACAAAGGTGTATCAACAACTAAAAATACATTTAAAAAATACTGATTTTAAAAAAAAATATCTAGGATTGGGGCTGTAGCTGAGTGGCAGAGTGCTTGCCTAGCATGCATAAGTCACTGGGTTCAATCCTCAGCACTGCATAAAAATAAACAAATAAAGGCATTCTGACCATCTACAACTACAAAAAGTAAAAATAAAAAAAATCCAAAATGCTTCAAAATCCAAAACACTTCTCATGCTCAAAAAGTTTCAGATTTCAAAACATTTTGGATTTCAGATTAGGGATGCTCAAGCTGTAATAATGTTTACCTAATGTAGTTGTTGAGCTACCTAAAGCATTTACCATGGTGTGTGGCACAAAGCTATCAATAAATTAGTGATGATCATTCTTCTCTTTGTTACAGTGTCATGGACACAAAAAGGACAATTTTAAATGTTTTTATCAATGCATTATAGTTATACATAATAGTGAGTTTCATTTTGACATAATCATACATGCATGGAATAAAATTTGGCCCATTTTAGTCCCTGGTGCTTCCTCTTTTCCCTCCCTTCCTCTCCCCATATTCCCCTTTCTCTACTCTACTGGTCTTCCTTCTATTTATTTGTTTTCAATTGGTACATTATAGATAATACATAAACATGTAATTCAATGTGATATATTCATATATGTAATAGCATAATTTAGTCAATTTCATTCTGCAGTTCCTCCCTTCTCATGTCCCTCCTCTCTCTCCCTCAATCTCTTCCCACCCCCACTCATTCCACTGATTTCCTTCCAATTTTAATGGGATCCCCTCCTTTTTTTTCTTTATTTTGCTCTAGCATCTGGATTTGAGAGAAAATATTTGATCCTTGACTTTCTGAGTCTGCCTTATTTCCCCTGACATGATGTCCTGTTCACTAGTTCCATCCTTTTACCAGCAAATACCATGATAACATTCTTCTTTATGGCTGAATAAAATGCCATTGTTTATATTTTAGTCAACTTTTTTTTATCACAGTGCCCAAAAGACTTCACAGAAACATTTAGAAAAGGAAAAGTTTATTTGGCTCGTGGTTTTTAGAGGACTTGGATCATAGACCACTGACTTCATAGCCCTGGACCAGCGGTGAGGCAGAACATCTTGGCAGAAGGATGTGGCAGAGGAAAACAGCTCAGGACATGGTAACAAGGAAACAGCATTCTCTTCACCAGGGACAAAAATATAAACCCCAAAGTCATGCTCCCAATGACCCACCTCCTCCAATCACATCCTACCTTCCTATAGTTACCACCCAGTTAATCCCTACAGCTCTCATCATCTAACTATTCCACCTCTGAACGTTCCTGTGTCATTTTATAGATGAGCTTTTGGGGAGCCACCTCATATCTAAACCATAACTCCACAAGTGAGTTATAAAACAGCTCCTGATTTTATTTCTTTTAGATAAACCCCAAGGAGTGAGATAGCTAGGACAATTTTTGAGTAGGAGAGGGAAGCTGGTCTACATAATGTCAGGTGCAGCTGGGGCTTAAGGAGGATGAGAATTGAGAAAAATCAAGAGTATTGAGACTTGATTAGAAATGTTAGTGATATTTACATTTGAGACATCTTCTGAGCTCCTTTTACTAGAAATAAGAATTGGAGTTTAGGGCTGGGGCTGTGGCTCAATGGTAGAGCGCCTGCCTTGCATGTGTGAGGCACTGGGGTCGATCCTCAGCACCACATAAAAAATAAATAAAGATTGTGGCCATCTACAACTAAAAAAAAATATTAAAAGAATTGGAGTTTTTTAAAAAGAAAATTCATTTTTTTGTGTTTAGGATAAATAAGTTTAGAGCAAGCAGTGTTTACATAGAGTGAGTATGTAAAAAGGTATCTAGAGCTGTGACGGCCTTAGCAACCTTTGTTTTATTTATTTTTATATGGTGCTGAGGATGGAACTCAGTGCTTCACGTGCCAGGCAAGCGCTCTACCACTGAGCTACAACCCAGCCCCTCCATTAGAACTTTCTATTATATGGATAGTGTAGTTCTGGTTGCCCTGGGAAAGCCATTAGTCTAATTGAAGAGCAAGGTATATATTTTGAGACCAGTTAAACACCAAAAGTAAGGGGGTTCAGACAGTAGAGGCTTAATTGTTTAGAAAAAAAATGCCCTCTAGAATTTAGAACCTTATAGAGCAGGTAAAACTTGGACTTGACCTAGAGGGAGGTATGAGTGTTTAGATAGGAGGAAGGCAGGCAGGAAGTTATTCCCGATGGGTTGAAAGGGGCAGGTAAAGGCCTGGAGTTGGAAATGCATGTATTTGAGAAGTTTGGGGATGACAGCCATTCTAAAATGGAACATTCATAATAGGAGTTAGCCAGGTGTGGGGCAGATTATAGACAACCTTGAATTTTCAATGCAATTTGTTTGCTGTTCTAAATGACTAGGGCCCAGGCACCAGAACCTAATTCCCTCTATTCAGACCTCAGCTCTACTATCTAAGCTACTTTAGCTTGGACATGTCTTAACTTTTCTGTGTTTCAATTTCCTTACCTAATAGGAAATTGGAGATGAATATAGCTCCTATCTCAGAGGGCTTTGTAAGTATTAAATTAGTTCAGAAAGGGCTTACAACAGTATCTGGCACTTAGTAATCAATAAATATTGGCATTAACATTATTTAAACTGAAAAACTCTTTAGTTTATTCCCATTTGTATAATAGAGCCAGTCAATTACATATCACAAAAGTGTTAAATTTGCCCATTCAGCATATTAAAACTGAGTCCATTTTTAATCTTTTTCGTTTATTGTATTTCAAAGCATAATGCTGCCTTTAATTTAATATATAATTGTCCTTCATAAAATAAGTCTAAACAGGGGATGAATTTTTCTTCCTATTAACCTATGATCAGTTCTTGGGTGTAAATTTTAGATCTTTGTAAACTTTTCACTTTTGGTTGCCACTAGCTTTCAGTGAATGCAGTTTGTGATAATTATTTGAGGAAAAAAAGGACTTTTTTAAAAAAAGAATTAAAGCCAAGAATGAGACATGGAAATGCTAAGGAGGTGATCTGGTAAAAGATTCATGATCTTTCCTTTTACTTTCTATGCTTACCTCTTTCATTGAGTCATCCTGCAGTACAGAAGGAGTCCCTTTTCCTCTTGGAATTACCGGAACATCTCCTTCCTTTTGTTATAAGATTGAGAACTGCTAGGCCCAACAAATGTTGAATGTGCTCATTAAGAAAGAATATCAGGGCCTGGGGTTGTAGCTCAGTGGTAGAGTGCTTGCCTAGCACATGTGAGGCACTGGGTTCAGTCTTCAGCACCACATAAAAATAAAGGCATTGTGTCTGTCTACAAGTAAAAAAAAATCAAAGTTTGTACACACAGTTTCATTCTTACCAAATTATAGTAGAAGATGATATTCTTTGTGTGCAGACGAAGGAAATCGAGAATTTTGGTGTTGGAGACATACCCTTGTGTGCAGATTACTCTTAAGTCAATTTTTTTAAAGATTTTTTAAAAACATGGATATAATATCTTTATTTATTTTATGTATTTATTTTTATGTGGTGCTGAGGATCGAACTCAGTGCCTCACATGTGTGAGGCAAGCTCTCTACCTCTGAGCTATAATCCCAGCTCCCTTAAGTCAATTTTTAAATCTGGCCCAGGTCATAGAGTGGTCAACTGCTGCAAATCTTTATGAAATGCCCATTATGATGATGGATACAAGTGTTCTAGAAACAGACTATAGAGCTATCCCTAGGACAGTTTTTCAGAAGCATACTTAACCTGAGCACCTGTGTTGCTTGACATTTGGAGCTCTGGAGTTGGTGATTTGTCATCTTCTGCATTCAAGTAAAAATATTTTTTAGTTGTCTATGGACCTTTATTTTATGTGGTGCCTCACACATACTAGGCAAGTGCTCTTCCACTGAGCTACAACCCCAGCCCTCAAGTGATTTTTATGTGAATTTAACTGAGAACTGTTGGCATAAGAAGTGGTAAACTGGAGAGATGGTCATGAGCCTTTCAATTTGGGATGAACTATAAAATTTGTGATAAGAGTCGACTAGCAAATCCAGGTAGCATGTAGGTATTTTATTTGGGAAGACAAAGACTGGGTTAGATTCCTCCCCAATGTAATCCCATGGACTCTACACTTCTCTTATGCTGTATTGTAGTTGGATGTTTTTGTCCTGTCCCTGTATAATCTGGAGAGTTCTTAGTTGTGAGCAAAAGAAATTGACTGGTTAATTTAAGAAGAATACGTATATATTGAAAGTGTATTAAATAGCTCACAGAATTGCCAGACTAGAGAACCAGACTCAGGCTACACAGTCAACATCACAGCAGCCACTGTTACTACTGCTACACTGAGGTCATCTGAGGAGCAGATAACAAGATGGGATGCAAGAAATTTGTTGGAGGAAAATCTGTGACAGAAAATAGGTCTAGGGGAGGTAGGGACTGCAATATAAATTTTATCTATGGATGAGGGAAGGCAAGAAGAAATTTGGGTAGGAAGAGTTTTAGACTGGAGTGCAGTTCTAATAAAATTTGGCAAGGTTGATGGCAAGTCATGTAGCCCGAGACATCAACTAGAGTAGTTTGATATTTCTCAGAAATAAGCCTGCTGTGCTCAGTCATTTTCTGGGAGTGGTGTGACCTCAGAGCAAAGCAGCAAATATTGGGGTGAATTTAAAGTGTAGCAGCTGGGGTCAAGGTCAATAGTGCTTTCAACCTGGGAGAACTGAGAAACACATTTTCATAGATGTTTTAGAGATTTTCCACTGCTTTGGGCCACTGGCTCCCAATTCAAGAGCTAGATCATTGGATTTAGTGAGCCTTAGTCACACACCTGTGTCCTGACTTGCCCCCCAACAAGAGTACTTAGTACTTAGTACTCTCTCCCAGATAAAAGGGTTGAGATGCTGGAGAGCAATCCCCAACCCTCCAATAAAAAGCACATGTCCACTGCACTATGTAAAATTGAGAGCAGAGATCTTTGTCTTATTTACTGAAATAATTGGATGAATGTAGGCAGCTGGTGCTCCAATACCCTTACACACACACATACCTACACTCAATTTAGCTGTATGGAAGTGCAAATAAAAATCCAGTACGATGGTTATAATAAAAAAGACAACTGATGTTGAGAATGTGGAGAAATTAGAAACTCATATACAGCCAAGGGAAATGTAAAATGGTGCAGCCATTTAGGAAAAGTCTGATGACTTTTCCTGAAAAATTTAGACATAGTTACCATATGATCTAGCATTTTACTTCTAGGCATATACTCAAGTGACTTGAAAACACATGTGAAAACTTGTACACAAATGTTCTTAGTTGCTTTATTGATGAGAGCTGAAAAGTAGAAACAACCCTGTCATGTTTTTATGTATCAACTTGTCTAGGTTTTGGTGCCCATTTGGTCAAACACCAGTTTAAATATCATGAAGATATTTTTCAAATGTGATTATCACTAAAGTCATCAGATATTGAATAAAACATTACCTTTCATAATATAGGTGAGCCTTATCCAATCCATTGAAGGCCTAAAGAGCAAAGGTCCCCTGCAGAAGATAGAATTCTGCCTCCAGACTGCAATATAGAAATTCTGCTGACTTTTCAACTTCCAGACGAATCCTGCCACACCAGCTTTTCCCTGAATTTGCAGCCTCCCAATGTGCCCTGAATTTGAGTGACCCAGTGGTTCTGTTTCTTTGTGGTAGATCTATGTGGTGGACTATTATTCATAAGGAACAAAGTAATACATGTTACAACATGGATAATCCTTGAAAACATGCTAAGTAAAAAAATCCAGACAGAACAGGTCCCATATTAAATGATTTCCATTTACATGAAGTACACATTTCATGGTTTGTCTCCCAGGTTTTCATGTGTTGAAATTTAACCCCCATTGTGAGGTATTAAGGGGATGGAAACTTAATCCAATTCTGGTGTTTAGAGATGGGGTCTTTGGGGAATAATTGGGATTAAAGTTATTAGGGTGGAGCCCCCATAATTGAATCTTGGAAGGTTCATAAGAGGAGGAAAAGAGAACACATTCTCTTGCTATGTGATACTCTTTGCCAACTTGGAATTCTGCCAGCAAAAAAAGTTATCATTAGCCTGGCACCGTGTTGCACACCTTTAATCCCAGTGGCTTGAGAGGCTGAGATGGGAGGATTGCAAGCTCAAAGCCAGCCTCAGCAATAGTGAGGTGCTAAGCAACTCAGTGAGACCCTGTCTCTAAATAAAAACAAACAAACAAAAAAATAGGGATGGGATTGTGGCTCAGTGGTTGAGTGCCCCTGAGTTCAAGCCCCAGTACCAAAAAGAAAAAAAAAAGTTATCACCAAATGTGGCCCATCATCCTTCACCTAAAACCATGACCCATAATAAACCTTAAATCACCCTTTCTATGATATTATTGGCAACAAAATAGACTAATACAATACAGAATAAACAAACCCAATGAGATGAAAAGTAGATTTTAGATTGTTTAGGGAGTGGGGAGTGAGCACTTAATGGGTATGGGTTTCTTTTGGGGGGTGATGAGATGTTCTGAAATTAGATTGGGGTAATGGCTGCACAGCTTTGTACTAAAGACCACTAAATTGCACGCTTTAAATGGGTGAATTATATGGTACATGAATTATATTTAAAGGTATTATTTCAGAAATAAGTATTATTCATTGCATCCCTCTCCCTCATTCCCTCTACCAAGCAATGTAAATGGAGCTTGCCACCATCCCCATGTTTTATGCCACATTTTGTGATAGCCCTTCATTCTCTTCAAGGCTGCTTAAGGGCTGCAGAGAGATCTAATTTGTGTTTTGACTTAAGCCCAGATCCTACCTATGTATAATACTAATGAGGGCATAGACTCAAAACTAAAAAGCAAAAGTCATTGTTCTCAAGGAGCTTACAGTGAAAAAAATCAGATCTAGGTGTCTGGTTTTGCCTTAGATATCTTTCAAGAACTCTTAACAGCCCAAACATAATTCTATGGAAGGAAGGCATCCTTCTGCCCTAGGAATTGATACTCTGGACCTTGTTCATTACTTCCCACCTACCAGCCACTTGTTGCTCATCTCTCTTCCTCTCCTCTTGTAGAAGCCAGCTGCCTTTTACAGAAGCAGCTTCTGGAACGTCTAGGAGCCATTTTTCTTCAGGCCGTGATGGCATAGAAACCTCATCCCTATCCCAAAGCTTTATGTGATTTCAGGGGCTTCTGAATGCAGCTAAAGATGCCAAGAGCTTTTAGACCAGATAGCTTTTAGGCCCATTATTTGTTCCTTCTGGATCCTAAGCCTCCCTTTCTTGCAGAATTTTGGTGCTTCCTGGAGGGGAAAATTGACCCTTGAGCATTACCTAGAATTTAGGGGGCCACTTAGAGGTATCACCTCAGCAGATTAACCTTTGGGAGATCTGTGCTTTCAATGGGGAAGGGGCTACTGGGCAGGCTCACCTCTACCAACATTTCCGGCATCTCATCCTAAGAAGAGTAAAGTTAGAATCTAGAGATTGCTTTAAAGGGCAAAGAGTATTAGACAGAAATAGGGAAAATCTTCTTTTAAGTTTCTCCCAGCAGGGCAAAGGAAAAGGGAAATCAGAGACCAGGGATTTAGTGTCCTAAAGCACCAGAAAGTCTTAAGGATGAAAATGGAGAAGCTGATGGATGAGGGGAATCAGATGGCAGGAAATTTACAGGTCTGTAGCAGCCATGGGGGAATCCAATAAAAGCATTATAGTAGGAGTTCTGTCATCAAGAAACCTATAATAATTTAGTTGGGGCATAAAATTTTGTACACTTGAAACAAATTTGTAATTTGGTGCTAAACTGGTATTTGACAAAAATGTCTGAGAGGGGACTGGTCATGTAGGCTGGCTTCCTCTGAGCTGAATGAGTGAATAAGGCAGTGTTCATTCAGCCGAAGTACTTTAAGCTACAGTGCCTACAGCTGTTAGAGATGAGTGTGTCTGAGTCTTGCCTGGTTTCATGGAGGAAGTATGGGGGAGGAAGCTTTGTCATCATTTGTCAATCACCATTGTCATCAACAAGATCCACAGTAAACATTAATTGCACATCCCTTCCTCATTAAGTTTACACTTATATTGGGGAGGCAGAGCAAACAAAGAGTTGAGGGACTAGTTAGTACAAGAGACATGTGCCAATAGCACAAAGCTAGGAAAGGGTTGGAGAGGAGAGAAAGCTTGGAGAAGGTCATTCTGGAGCTGACCCTTGAAGGAAGGTTTGCATTAATAGAGGAAAAGGTGAATGGGGCTATAAATAGCATCAACAAGGCACATAAGGTGGTAGTGAGCAGGTTGAATATAAGTGAGAAAACCTGCTGGACTGGAGCAAAAGGTGTGTGGTAGGGTAGCGTGGGCAATTAAAGTTTGAGAGAGAAGCAGGGTGATTACAGAAAGCCTTGGATGGCAGAAGAAAGGAGTTATTTTGGAACAAAGTAGAAAGGCATTGTAGATTTGCATATTTGGGGACTAGTAAAGGCCTGGGGAAGAAAAACTAGAACACTAGGGTTCTATATTCTTCCTAAACCTCGTTCTCCGGTGTTAAGGTGATTAATCTACTCCATCCTAGCAAAGTGGAATGAGTTAGTCACCTTGCCTGAGATCCATCTTGCAAGCAGGTTGCTCAGGATCCCTAAGATGATCTGTATTGTATGCCCCTGGTAGAGAACCTCTTTCCAGTTAGAATGTTTCAGGTAATCAGTACTTGGACTGAAGTTCTCTATACTGTGGACCTCTGGTGTGAAACGGGAAGGAGGAAGTATCACCCTCTTAGCCCAGCTGCTACCACAGGTGCAGACCAAGATGGAGAATCTGCTTCAGAAAGCAACAACCCTTAGATGCTGAGTCTGTCCCCGAATCAGCCCTGAGGAAAGGAGGCAGCAATCCAGGAAACCTTAAAAAAAAAATGACAAGACTAAGTCTATCTTGAGGCCATCCTTTTTTGGTAGCTAACTTGACCACTCCTCACTGATTCTTTTAACTGCAGCAACAGGAGATTGGCACAGGCTCTAGTACATTTATATTATCACCCAGAGGCAGATGTTTTCTCCTTTTCTCTGGGGTTTAGAATTATGCAAATTAGGCATGAAAACAAAAGCTTGGTGAGGTGGGGGAGGATTGCACTTAAGAATCCAGCAAATTTTCAGAGCTAAGACATGTCAGTTTTACTAACAGCACCCTTGGCTACTTGCCAGTCTATTTAGAATTTGGCCACTCTTTGGAACGTTTTAGCCAAAACCCTGAAAGTCCATAAAGCTCCAGTCCTGGCTTCATTTTGCAAGTGGAGAAATCAAGGCGTATAATATGAGCTTTCAGTGTCTGTGGGCTAGTTTTGTGTCTTGATTTCTACCCTGTTTAGTCTTCCTTTAGCTGAAATCAACTGAAAAGGAAATTCTTCCCCAATTGCCTTCCAGGTACCCTCTCCTGTGATATTATCTGGAGGGCAATAGGACCTAGGGAGGTTCAACCCTGCGCCCAAGGGAGACACACCTGCCTAACCGCGTGGGTTGAGCTAGTGTGGGAGCAAGCCACTTAGCTAGTTAGGGAGGGTGGGGGTAGAAGTGGGTGCCTTCTGCTCCTGGGGAGAGGAAAGCTTTGGCTCCCTCCTGGGTCTGGGGGTCGTGCTGAGCAGTGCTTCTGAAGAGTGGTCCAAGCCCTCCTTGTCGCGCCTGTACACGGAGCATCCTTTGGCTGATTGACTTGGAACTCTCGGGCTTCTTTTTTTTGGCCCCAGCCGTCCCTCCTATCTCGCCCGCCCCCGCCATCCAGGTGCTTTAGCTAGCGCCTGAAGCCACCGGACCTCTTGCGGCTTCAACTGCAGGCCAGACTAGACCCCGGCAGCCGACAGCGTCCATGAGTTTGGCGACATCTGCCCGGCCGGTTTGGCGGCTTGCACCTTGTGCCTTTCACTAGCAAAGTTTCTGGGTGGAGAAGCCCCTCCAGCCTTTGCTTGATTCCAGTAGCAAGCGTGCAGTGCTTCTCTCCCTAGTGACTGAGCTTGGGGACGAGTGTTGACATTACTCCTGCCCCCAGCCCGGCTGTCTTGGAGGCGGGGCCTGGGGAATCCGTAGAGCCACCTGGAGAACCTTTGATTTGGCGCGGATCCTGAGAGAGCACCGGTGAACACATGAGAGGGGGAGCTAAGAGCCATAACCTAGAAGTAGCTAAGGTACCATGGCGCTGAACCCAATCCTCCAGGGAACGCTCAGACTGCGCCCTTTCTTTTGCTCTGGCTCAATTTGCTACTGAATTGAGAGGGCACACTGCTCAGAATATCTCCCGGGGAGCTGCTAGCAGTGTCTTGACAGAGTGGCTCCCCTCCTGCCTGGAGCAGGGGTGCGAAAGGAGCTGCCACGGAAAACGCTGTTCCCATGTCTTTTCATACGCTTGGAATTGGACTCCAGACTCGGCGCTGGGATGCTTGCTTTTGCCTTGTCCAAATTTCTCAGCACATATATTGACGATTGGATTCTTGGGCCAATCAAGAATCAAGTTCAGAGTGGTCCTCTTGGACTCTTCATCCCAGACTCCACATCTAATTGGGTCTAGAAGACAGGAGTCTCTGGTTCTAATTAGTTGATCTCCATTCTGGAATTCAACTTGACAGAGCCCACTTGACTGTTACTTGGACTGCAGTGGCTACAGGTTTTGTTGGGGTGGGTGGAGTGGTGCTGTGAACACCAGACCACAACACTCAGAACCTCCACAATGGACAGAGTTTATGAAATTCCTGAGGAGCCAAATGTAGAACCAGTTTCATCTCTGGAGGAAGATGTCATCCGTGGGGCCAACCCTCGATTTACCTTTCCATTTGGTATCCTGTTCTCCACCTTTTTGTACTGTGGGGAGGCTGCATCTGCCTTATACATGGTTAGAATCTATCGAAAGAATAATGAAACCTTCTGGATGACATACACCTTTTCCTTCTTTATGTTTTCATCCATTATGGTCCAGTTGACCCTCATTTTTGTCCACAGAGATCTGGCCAAAGACAAACCACTGTCATTATTTATGCATCTAATCCTCTTGGGACCTGTTATCAGGTGAGCACTTTTTAAATCTCTACATACCCCCTCAAAACTTGTGCAGAGAAAGAGAAAACTAATATTCACAAGACTGATACTGTGCCTCTAATCTTTTTAAAAAAATATTTAATTTTTAGAAGTACTTAGACACAATACCTTTATTTATTTTTATGTGGTGCTGAGGATCAAACCCAGGGCCTTGCATGTGCTAGAGGATCATTCTACAACTGAGCCACAATCCCAACCCCTGTGCCTCTAATCTTAATGACTCTCCCATTCCTTTCCATTCTTGGCTTCCCTGCCTGCCATCCAAAAAACTTATCTGGAACCTTAAGTGCCAAACTGATGAACATGTGGCATGTATTTGTGTTCCAAAACTGTAAATGATACCATCTAAGAGATTTCAATAAATTATGCATGATATTTGGATTTGGACTGTGGAAACTGATTTGAGACTAACAGATGTGGTCACCCTGTGCACACAGGCCAATAGCTGCAGAGTGTAATTTTTCCCCTGGTGCTGGGGATTGAACCCAGGGCCTTGGATATGCTAGACAAGTGCTCTACTACTGATTTACATACACCCCCACCCAACCCAGAGTGTGTAATTTTAACTTTGTCTTTCAGACATTTTGTAAATGAAATGAAAGTTTTTCTTGCATCCCTCATATCCCACATTTATTTTCTTTACCTTGAGCTACTTAGGCTGCTGCTGTTGTTGCCATTTTCAAATTGTATAGTTATATGACATCTGGAAAATACCAAAATAGCTACCAGTGGTAATCTGGTACCCCAACCCAATGTAGTTCATTTTTCTCTGTCAGGTCATCAAATCTCTTGTTTATTTATTTATTTATATTCTGCAATAAAAGTACGCAGTTGAAAGGGGGCAAAGGAATCCATTGCTATCTGGATGCAGTAGCACAATGTAATAGAATCATGTGTTCCCATCTAGGTTGCTTTGAAGGGAAGATAATGTACTTAATTGTAGGGAGACAGGAATCTGTGTCAACAGTCTCATTTGGATACTGTGGGGTTTTCAAAGTAGACATTGCAAAACTTATGAGGTCAGGAGGGAGGAATGGACCAAGTTTGTCATGACTGCAAGAGAGACAAACACCTGCAGTCAGCGGAGAAATATGGGTCAGAGTGTTAATGTTGTAATTGGCTGGGAAGGTATCTCATCATTAAGAACTAAAAATAGGCTATGAAACTGGTTAAGGATGGAACTTTCCCCTTTATAAAAAATTTTATCTGTAAATACACATAATTTTACTGTAATTATACCTTCAAAAAGCTTGAAAAAAATTTTACCAGTATGGTTTTAATGGAGAGGAATTGATTAGGCTCCATCACAGAAAATATGAGATATCTTAGAGTGGCCTGGAATTCAGGAGACCTGGAATCTAGTCCTCCTTCTGCCATTGACTAGTTGTGTGGCCTTGGTGAAATCTCAGAAGATGCCTTGGGCTTTAGTTCCCTCTTTTGTAAAATAGATTGTCTAAGCTAGATCACGAATCCTAAATGCTTGCAGGAACCAGGCAGGTAATTTAATGATTGATGTAGAGCAAGTATGAGAAAACCAGTAGTCTCACGTGTGATGATAAATGAAAACAAAGTCTCATTGTTAGAGAAACGTTGGGAAGTATCATGGTAATCCAGTCTGTGACCTGCCTATAGAGGAGGCAGCCACTCTACAACTCCAGTCCATTATCCATGTGAGGATTCAGAGCCAGTATTGCCAGATCCCCTAATTTTTCAGGAGAATTTCCCAATGCACGATTTTATATGAAATGTCATGACTTTAAATATTGGCAACTGACTTAAAACAAACAACATTGTACAGTCCAAACTACATGTATTGGTCAGAAATGACTCAGCTGACTATATATAATCTTTGGACTGGGTGGTCTAAAGGTACTTTCCACTTCTAAATTTTTGAAGTTATAAAGGAAGACCTCATCTTGAACTTGGAACCAAGAAATTTTAAGATGTCACTAGAGGAGCAAGGGAACCATTCTTCTGTCCCTTTTCAAATACAATATATTAAGATCCAGAATTCTCAAGAAGCAAATTTCAGTGAGTAGCCAGACCCCAGGTTTCTTTTTGTTTTTCAGATCCCAGTTTTGACTTTTGCTTGTGACTTCCTAAGCTTCTTTGATTTGGACACTCTGTATTCACTGTTTTTCATTTTTGTTGTTTAGCTTCCACTAAGAATAATTAAAAAATATTTTTAGCCTCAATCACTTAAACCCACAGCAGGGAAAAGTAATTGAAAAGTCATAAATTATATTCTTTTTTTTTAAGAGAGAGAGAGAGAGAGAGAGAGAGAGAGAGAATTTTTTAATATTTATTTTTTAGTTTTCGGCGGACATAACATCTTTATTTGTATGTGGTGCTGAGGATCGAACCTGGGCCATACGCATGCCAGGCGAGCACACTACCGCTTGAGCCACATCTCCAGCCCATAAATTATATTCTTTATATGCTTATATTCAAGGCCAATTACTTTTTACTAATCAAGTAGGAACCTGATTAGTGCTATCGAGCACATGAAGGTGTTTGTAGGGACTGACTCTGTTACATGAAATCCAAACATTCTTCTGGAAATGAAAATGTACTCTGGTTTACTGAAGCTTATAAGCAAGGCAAACACCCTATTTCAAACCAGCCTTGAGAAGAGAAGAATAGCCTGGTGCGATAGGAAACGCCTGTAATCCCAGTGGCCTGGGAGGCTGAGGCAGGAGGATTGGGAGTTCAAAGCCAGCCTCAGCAACTTAGTGAGGCCTTAAGCAACTCAGAAAGACTCTGTCTCTAAATCAAATATGAAAAAGGGCTGGGATGTGGCTCAGTGGTTAAGTGCCCCTGGGTTCAATCCCTGATACCAAAAAAAAAAAAAAAAAAAAAAGCATAAATAAAGAGTAATAGTTTATTCCACAATAGTGTGGATGGACTTGGGTTAAAATCTAAAATCTTTTGTGGAAAAGGCACTTTGATTTGTCTTATAGTGATAATGTCTTATCACTATTTCAAGAATGATAGATTTTCATTTCATTTCATTTCATCATGTTCCCTAATTAGGAAGAGATATTGCTTTTTCTTTTTTATTCTTTCCCAGGTCTTTGAGTTTGTCTCTAGAATGTGGGAAGTTTCTGGCTACACACTTTGAATTGGTACACCTGAATCAATCTCTGGGCGATCCTGTGGAGAATGGCAGTCAGTGCATGTTTCAAACCTTCCTACTGGGGGATAAAGACTAGAGAGCATATAAATCTCTAAGCTTGTCTTTCATCTATTTTTCTGTTAAATCTTATTGGTGCTATTATCCTCTCCTTCTGTCATTTTCACCCTGTATTCTTTGTTTTCCTTTTTATCCTTTCATTTACTCAGCAAATATTTATCAAATTCCCACTATGTGATAAGGCCTTTGAGCAAGATAAATACAACCCCTGCCCTCAGTCTATTGGGGAAGATGTCTTAATTTCCACCACAAATGTTCTTATTTGTCATTAAAAAAAAATAGCCCGCAGCTTCCATTGAGTTCAGAATGAATGGGGGAAGTGGTAACTCAGGTGTTCCAAAACAAGATGTTCTAGTTATTTCTCATCTATTCACCACTTCAGAACTACTAGAGACTTCTGATATAATGGGGGAGATGAGAGAGATACAGCAGGAAATGTCTTATCACTATTTCAAGAGTGATAGATTTTCATAAGGATATTTTCTTCTTCATAAAGAAGTAATCAGGTTTAAAAGGCTATTGTTTTCAAACAGGTCTCATGACACAACAAAGGCACTTTCTTGAAAAAACAGAATTTGAGACCCCAATTATAGGGCTGAATGCCTTGAAAAAAGAATGCTTGGGGCTGGGGCTCAGTGGTAGAGTGCTTGCCTAGCATTTGAAAGGCACTTGGTTCAATCCTCAGCACCACATAAAAATAAATAAAATAAAGGTATTGTGTCCATCTACAACTAAAAATATATTTTTTCTACCCCTACAGCTAAAAATAAAAAACAAAACAAAAAACCCAAACCAGGGCCTTTTGGAACCTTCACCTTTTTCTCTGAATAAAACATTTCCTCAAATCTATTTTTTTTTTTTTTGGTACTATGGATTAAGCCAAGGGGCGAGTCACCTCCCCAGCCACATGTGTGTGTGTGTGTGTGTGTGTGTGTGTGTGTGTATATATATATATATATATATATATATATATATATAGAGAGAGAGAGAGAGAGAGAGAGAGAGAGAGAGAGACAGAGTCTCACAAAGTTGCTTAAGTCTTTGCTAAATTGCTGAGTCTGTCTTTGAACTCACGATCCTCCTGCCTCAGCCTCCAATGCAGGCCTGTTCTTAAGCAGACAAAACAATTTCCTGTCTTCCAAGAAGTACTTCTGAAATGGTGTTGTTAGGTTAGTAGATTAGACCAAACAGAAATGGATTTAGACTCACATAATTTGTAGAAGGTCTGACCAATCCTTTTTTTTTAATATTTATTTTTAACTGTAGTTGGACACAATACCTTTATTTTATTTATTTATTTTTATGTGGTGCTGAGGATCGAACCCAGGGCCTCGCACGTGCTAGGCAAGTTCTCTACAGCTGAGCCGCAAGCCCAGCCCCATGACCAATCCTTTGACTCACCAGAAATGAGCAGAAGAGAGTAAAAAGCAAAAAGTAGCATAACCTCCCCAAATTTCCCTCCTTGTTACAACCTCCCTTCCCAGGACAGTTTTAGTTAAGTTCCCATGATACTTTACTCCTGCAGGTGTTTGGAGGCCATGATTAAGTACCTCACACTGTGGAAGAAAGAGGGGCAGGAGGAGCCCTATGTCAGCCTCACCAGAAAGAAGATGCTAATAGATGGCGAGGAGGTGCTGATAGAATGGGAGGTGGGCCACTCCATCCGGACCCTGGCTATGCATCGCAATGCCTACAAACGTATGTCACAGATCCAAGCCTTCCTGGGCTCAGTGCCCCAGCTGACCTATCAGCTCTATGTGACCCTGATCTCTGCAGAGGTCCCCCTGGGTAGAGGTGAGTGGGGTCAGGAGAGGGGAGGGATCCACTTAAATCAAGGGTCTTAGAAGTTTAGCCTTGAGCTGTCCAATATACTGGCCACTAGCTTCATGTGACAATTTCAATGAGAATTAAATAAGATTAGAAATATACTGGTTCAGTAATACTGGCCACATTTCAAGTTTTCAATAGCCATGTAGGTTAGTGACTATTGTTTTGAATGGCACAGATTTAGAATATTTCCATTATCACAGAAAATTCTGAACAGCACTAGTAGTTAAAAAATTTAGGGAGTCAGGCATCTTAGGCCTGCCTGATTTTTAAGTTGGAGCAAACTGTTTAAACTAAAAATGTTACAGATAAACCCTACCTGGCCTCAAAAGAAGCTAGTAACACCAACAGTCAGTAGGATATTTTCCCTTGTTCAGAGTGTTTAAATTATGATGTTAGTTGTTTTGTTTGTTTAGGGATGGCCATCTTTAGGAAGAGGTTCCCAAATATTACTGATCATCAGAATCATGTGGTAAGGTTCTTTTTAAATCACATTTCCTCCCCAGATCTGAATTAACCCCAGAATGTGGGAAGGTCAGGAATCTGCATTTTTATGAAGTACCTTAATTGATTCTGAGCAGCCTGATTTGGGAACCACTAATTTAATCATTTTCTCCCAATGTCAGTGAAGAGAAAGCAAAAGGGTATGGGATGAATACTGAGGAGAATCAGACCTGGGTTCAAGTTCTGACCCTTGCTGTAATCTTTGGAGGAAGTTATAAAGCAGTCACTGTCTTAATTTTTCACTTGTAAAAAAATGGATCCTGAGATGAGTAAGACCTCCAGCAGAGGATGAAATGTGAGTCAGTGTTTTCAAAGTCAAGATAAAGTGCTGTTAATGAGTTTTAACAGCCTGTGATTTGCTTCATCTGCTTGGACAGAAGCTGGTACGGGTGTGGGTACAGCTTTGGATCATTATTTTTTTTTATTATTTTGTGTTGATCCTGCTTGGCAAAGTCCCCTGTCTCAAATGCAAGGAGAACTAATTCCACTGAGAACATTTCATAAAGTTCTATTGGTTCTGAAGCTTTTCATATACATAGAATTGACAGTAGTTTCAGGGAAATGATGATGGTTTTCCTCTTGAGAATTTTGAGGGTCATGAAATCTTCCAATTAAGATACATACATATACTACAAAAGTAATACATGTGCAAAGTGATTGACCTATAGACAATTGTATATACACAGGAATTTTCCAGAAAGCTATGAAAGATATTACCTCTGAAGAGTGGGAATGACAAATTAGCAGACTTTTATTTTTACTTCAGTATGGCTTGAAATTTTTGCCAAGATCATGTACTATTATTTTTAGTCATTTTTTAAATTATAAAAATAGGACTAGCTATAGTAAATTCAAAATAAACAATAGATATAAAATAGGAAATGTAAATTCACTCCCCCAAAGTAATCTGTTAGCCATTCAATATGTATCATTCCAGATTTTTTACTATGTAAATATAAACATACAACATATATGTACATGTTTTTGCCAAAAATGGACTGTATTAAACATGTTTTTCAGTGATATCGTCCTCAAAACTATGCTATTTTTCAATAGTTATTTATACATACATGTATAAGTATATAAAATATATTTCTCTTGTATGAATTGGAACATTCTTTTTCATTTCCCTAATTTTCTAAAGTTTCTAATTTTTCACAATTTTTTTCCAATTACAAATTATGCTACCGTTAACATCTTTATAAACATCTATGTATGTGAATTAAACTTTGTACAATAAATATATGGCATTAGGATTTCTGGATGAAAGAAAATGTGTTTAGAATTTTATTGATGCTGCCAAATAACTCTCTGAAAAGGGGTTTATGAATTTATACTCCCATTCACAGTATATAAAAGTATCTGTTTCCTCATATCTCAAACTAAATATTTATTTTTATAATTATAAGTAACTGGCTTTTAAAATAATTGGCTTTCTTTGTGGCTATAGCTAAGTATCTTTTATGTTTGCTCCTTGTATGTGTTCTTTGAATTGCTAATTACATATTTTGCTCACTTTTTCTAGTGGATTGTTTATCTTTCAAATTAATTTGTAGGAGCTATTTACTTATTCTAGCATTAATTCTTTTTTTTTGCTATGCACACAAACATGTGCATACATGTTTGTATATTTTTGTGTTTAAAATACACACATTTTCTATGTGCATATACATATCACACATGTGCAATACCCTACACTTAATGTGCACAATATACTTTGCTATGTCTTCTGGTATTGTGAATTATTACATTTTTATGTATTCAAATTCTTTATTGCTTATAGATTTTGTGTCTTTCTTACAAGAAAGGCCTTTTAGAGTCTTAGCTGATAGAGTAATTTACTCATCTTCCAAATATATTAGTGTCTAATATAAATTTGTCAATTTCCCCACCAAAGAATAAAGCAAAGCAAAATAATAACCAAAAAAATCACATTTCATGGAGATTCTGATTGAAATTGCAGTAAATTATTCAAGTTATGGGATGTTCACAGGATCAATCAAATTCATATAGGAAGATGATAAATCTCCATTTCATTAAATGTTTTAATTATGTAGTTTTCTCACCATAGGTCTTGAACTTTAAAAAAATTTTATTAATTTATTTTTATTGTTTTCATTATCAATGGACCTTTGTTTTATTTATTTATATGCAGTGCTGAGAATCGAACCCAGTGCCTCACACATGATAGGCAAACACTACACCACTGAGGCACAACTCCAGCCCAGGTCTTGAACATTTTAAAGCTTATTTCTAGGTGTTCTTTCAGTTTTAAAATATTAGTTTTTTTTAACTTTTATTTATTTTTATGTAGTGTTGAGGATCGAACTCAGTGCCTCATACATGCTAGGCAAGCGCTCTACCACTGAGTTCCAACCCCACCCCTTAAATGCTAGGTTTAAGTGCAAGGACAGAGCACTGGTAAAGTAAATGTACATACTATAAATTTTAAATGGTGGGGGGTGGGGGGTGGAGAGAGTAGAAAGACAGAAACTAGCAGATAGCTTTTATTAGGTTTCAGGCATTTCTCTAAGCAATTTACATGTAATTATTTCATTTCATCTTCAAAACAGTTCTTCAAGGTTATTATTAACCCCTTCTTATGAATGAGGAAACAGACTCTGAGAGGTTAAGAAAATTCCCCAAGGTCTTATAAGTAGTAGATGGCAAAGATTGGATGGAAATTCAGGATGTGTGCCTCCAGAGCCTATGTTTCTAACTATAGCAGCATCTTGATCTCTTATGGCATGAATCTATTTGTAGGGAGACATATGGAAAATGTTTTTCCATTTATTGGAAGCATCAGGTTTCCTTCCTTCTATTGTACTACTTTCAATAAATGAGTTCTAATTTAAGAGAAGGCATTAGACACTTGACACTTGGCTCAATGTATAGCTGATGTTCCCATGTCCACAAAGAGTATCATTTCCTGAGGATAGGAATGAGAGTGGTTTAGAAATACAAAAGTACTAGGTTGGGCTCAGTGGCACATGTCTGTAATCCTGGCAGTTTGGGCGGCTGGGGCAGGAGGATCACAAGTGTGAAGCCAGCCTCAGCAATTCAGTGAGGCCCTAAGCAACTTAGTAAGACCCTATCTCAATATAAAATATAAAAGGGGGGCAGTGTTGCTCAGTGGTTAATCTCCAGTACAAAAAAAGAAGAAATTTAAGAGTAGCCACTTCGAGAGTCTCCCACTCTATTCTTTAAGATTCCAACACTACTTATTAGTTGAAGAAAATTCTTAGAAATGAAAGCTGTATTTTCTTTTGTATTTTCATGGGGAAGGCTTCACTTTTCTTGAAGATTAACTTGATATACTATGGCTCAAGTTTCTCTGGATCCATTATTTTTATAGGAAGAGAAAACTACAGATTTTCTTTTGGGGGAATACTCCTTGAACCTTCCACTTTTCTTGAGAGCACTAAACCCCGCCCCTCACCCCTGCATCCCAGTAATCAGTATACTTTAACCAAAAAAAAAGATAAGCAGAGGGCCACCTGTATGGTGTATAGTTAAGGAAGGTTAGGGAGCATTCTGCCTTTCTTGGCCCCTACTTTAACATCTAGTGCTATGGATGCCATGGACTGGGAAACAGAGTTTTAATGTTTTTGAACCACTCTACTGGAAGTTCAGAGATTCCTAATGTATACTAACAAATAGGAGTGATGAATTGGCATTGTTGATGACAAATACAAGCAACTCTAGACTATCTCATGAATTGGGAAACTGAGGCACATAGATATTCAATGATTTCACAAGCTCATACACAGCTGAACCAAGGACTTCTAGGTATTTTATACTGCTTCTCTAAACTCAAAATTCTTCATTAATTCCACACACATTTATTGTGCATCAACCATATTCTAGTCAGTATGTTAGGCTCTGAGGATACAGTAGTGGATAAAATAGATATGATCTCCTCTGCCCTCATGAAATATTTAGTATACTTTTTGACACATGCAACTGGAGTTAAATATTCTAGAAGTCCGCACAAAGAAGATTTGCTCCTTGAAGAAAATATACATCAAAGAAGGGACTTCAATTAGAAAATACATTCTCTGAGTCTCCTAAGCTTGGATTTTTTTCAGAAAGTTTATTTATTTATTTATTTCCCTCATACAGTTTTTGCTCAGAAGCCTGCTCTGTTAGATAGTCCTACCTGGAACCTTTATATGTCCTTTTCTTATATTAGTGACTTCTCAGTGTTTTAAGACCTACTCTTTTAAAAAAAGCTTAGTTTGTACATTTATGATTATTAATGTATTACAGTATATGTTTATACTGAGCTATACTCCCAGCCCTCACTTTGATTTTGATTTGCTTTTCCCTGATGATTAGTGATATTGAACACCTTTTCATGTATCTCTTGGCCATTTGGTCTTCTTTGCAAACACGTCTATTCAGGTGCATGTTATTTGTTTGCATAGCTGTTATCATACATTAATTTACTCTTAGGTGAGGCTCTGAAGTCCTACCTATCATCTCTGGACCTCTGGGTCTGAGTACAGGTTTTATACCAACATTGACTGCTTGCCTCTCCCCCCCTCCCCTGTTCCTTGTTTTGTTTTATTTTTACAGCTGTGCTAATGGTCTTTTCCCTGATGTCTGTAACCTATGGGGCTACCCTCTGCAATATGTTGGCTATCCAGATCAAGTATGATGACTACAAGATTCGCCTTGGGCCACTAGAAGTCCTTTGCATCACCATCTGGAGGACATTGGAGATCACTTCCCGCCTCATGATTCTGGTGCTCTTCTCGGCCACCTTGAAGTTGAAGGCTGTGCCCTTCTTAGTGCTCAACTTCTTGATCATCCTTTTTGAGCCTTGGGTTAGGTTCTGGAGGAGTGGTGCCCAGATGCCCAATAATATTGAGAAAAATTTCAGCCGTGTTGGCACCCTGGTGGTGCTGATTTCAGTCACCATCCTCTATGCTGGCATTAACTTCTCTTGCTGGTCAGCTTTGCAGTTGAGGTTGGCAGACAGAGATCTTGTTGACAAAGGTCAAAACTGGGGACATATGGGCCTGCACTATAGTGCGAGGTTGGTAGAGAATGTGGTCATGGTCTTGGTTTTTAAGTTTTGGGGAGTCAAAGTGTTGCTGAATTACTGTCATTCCTTGATTGCCCTGCAGCTTATTATTGCTTATCTGATTTCCATTGGTTTTATGCTACTTTTCTTCCAGTACTTGCACCCATTGCGCTCACTCTTCACCCATAACGTAGTAGACTACCTCCACTGTGTCTGCTGCCATCAGCACCATCACCGAAGGGCTGAGAACTCAGAGCCAAGCTTTGAGGCTGAAACAAGACAAAGCATTGTCTGATTCTATCTTCTGGGAATCATGGGATGGTTTGGGGGTTGCCAATATCAACTCTGAAATTGAAGGAGAGGGTGAGGCTCATGGATGAGTACTCAACAGAACATTTTCTTGAGTATTCTGGTAAGTCTATCAGAAGAGTGACCCCCAAATAGGTTTTACTTCTTGGAGATTTACTGCTATGTTTGGAAACCAGGAGTGGAATAGTCAGAAATATTGTCCACACCCCTTCTACCCAGATCAGTTGAGATAACTGACCTCTAAGCACCTTAGGCTCTCTGTGACTTTGCAGGTCTGCTTGTTTGCTTGGGGCAAAAGAGTTTGCCCAAAAGGTGCTGAAGACTCAGAATCTCACTAGAATATATCCTGCTGAACAGATTATGTGGCAGCTTACTAGCTATGGATTCCTCTCAGGAAACCCTCTGACTATTGTGGAACCTACAGATATGAATGTGACTAGAATCTTTTAACTCCAATGAGAAGCTCTGACCAAGAAGAAAAGCCCTACCGTTAAAAGTGCTGCTCCCCCGATGTATTAGATCTCTATTAGGATTTTACTAATGGCCATTCACAGGTCATTTGAAGTGGCCTTTCATAGGTATACCTTGAGGAGGGAGTGCAGGGTAGGGTTCCTTCAGGATGTAAGCCAGAATGACTCTTTTCTCAGGAACCTGCTTGGGCATCCAGTTTGTCAAGTGGAATGGTTGAGTGAAATCTCTTACTTATTGCCTCATTAACAGGGATTCCCTCTAACCCAGCTTTTCTGTGCTCTTGTCATTTTACTATTTGATGTAGGCCTCAGGGAATCTGAAATGTAATTGAAACTGTTTCTCTATATGAAAGAAATGAAGACTTCTTTGTGTCTGCTACTGTCCTGGGTATTTCATTGATCTGTGGTTTGCATTTTAGGACAGGAGAAAGAGAAAGTAATAATGGCTGGGTTATCACCTTCATGTTGCTTGGGGTTGGGATGGGTGGCTAACACTCCAAAGTAGAGTGAACATAGAGAAGGGAAACCAGATAACATTAAATTACCATGGGTACTTGTTTTTGTTTGCAGGACTTTACTTTCTAACAAGGAATATGGGTTTCTCAACCCCTCTGACCATTCTCAGAACCAGTGAACGAATTCATACCTCCCTTTCTCATGTATCTCAATGTTTACCTTTCATGTTTACATCTCATTGTGGGAATGTAAGCTGGATGCCTCTAAAGTAACCAAGGAATTGAGGTTACTATGACCACTTCCTATTGTGACCAAGTATTCCAATAATTATCTAAGGAATGTTTTTCCTCCACAGACCAGGAAAGTGAGTAGTCCTCCTAGTACTATGTATAGTTGTGGCCACCCCCAATGCTTCAATAATTTATAAACAATCTGACCTAAACTTTTCCATCCCTATCCACTTTTACTCTTGGGATTATGCTAAGAAATTTATCTTTGTAAAGGGAAGGCCAGTAATGTAGAAGAAAGAGATCCAGAGGTACAGTGGAAGGATGGGAAAGGGGAGGCAATGCAGAACGAATTCTTAAAAAATCATGTTATGTGCATATATGAATATACCACAGGGAATTTCACCTGTATATATAAGTAAAAAGAACCAGTCAAGTATAAATAGATGAGTGTAAGGAAGTCTAATAGAGTAGAGAAAGAAGAACAAGGGAGGGGAGGGAGGGAAGGAGGGAAAGGGAAGGATCATGAACTGAATTTGAATTCCGTGCATGGTTTGTTGGGATGAATCCAACTACTATGTGTAACTATAAAGCTCTAATTTTTAAAAAGAAGTCAAAAATATTTTTTTGTGTATGTCATTTCCCCTCCTATTTACTTATTTATTTATTTGGTACCAGGGATTGAACTCAGGGGCACTTGAGTACTGAGCCACATCCCCAGCCCTATTTTGATTAGAGACAGGGTCTCACCGAGTTGCTTAGCACCTCACCATTTCTGAGGCTGGCTTTGAACTTGGGATCCTGCTATCTCAGCCTCCTGAACCTCTGGGATTACAGGCGTGTGCCACCATGCCAGCTATGTTTTTCATTTTTATTTGTGCATTATAGTTGTACATAGTGGTGGGATTTGTTGTTATATATTCATGCATGCATATAACAATTTCCCCTCTTCTTATCCAGTGTTAGGGCATTCAATATATTGAGGGAGCTCCCTCTTCTAAGTAGCAAGGAGTTAACCAGAATTATCCTATTTCCTGGCATGGCTAGTGTGGTTTTCCCAACTTCAGCAACTGTTTGGAGTTAAAAGAATTAGCTACTTAATTTGGAGGAGATGTAGGGACTTACTTTGGAGCAACAGAGATTTTCTTTTACAAACCCAGTTCCCTCATTCCATTTTTCATGATGAAGAGACTAAGCTGATTGTCCTATAAAGCTCACACTGACTTCTGTTATTTGAGGTGAACTTGAAAGAAAGAATCCATCAGATCTCTAGAAGAACACACTGCCTCTTTGGAATTCAAACAAGAATTTCTCCTCAATTGTTAACATGCCCTTGATTTAGAGCAGAACCAGCATGGAACAATAATTTGGTCCATAAAAGCCAAGTGAATCAGCTAGTTAAGAGGAGGCTACTATGGAAACAGAGAGAAAGACGCACACACACATACACATATGCACACATGGAGTCAGGCAGATCAATTACAGATAAAGAGAAGATGCACAGGGCAGAAAAGTGTTCTTCAGTACTGGACAAAGCAAAATTTTCTCCCCCATGTCCTCCAGCTGCAGTGACTTAATGTGGTAGGAATGTAGAGAGTTTAGGGAGAGGGTGTGGAGTAGCTTCCAACCTGAAAAACTTGCTGTCCTCACCCAAGGAGGAGACTCTAGTGATACATTATGCAAATGAACCCTCAGAACCTCTTATAGGTGGTGGCTTTTCTGTTCCACAGAAATCTTCCAGATACACAGAAAGGAATTGTGGAACATAAGGTGGTGGGCAGGGGAAGTACCACCTTCCATGGCAAACACATCTTTAATTGACAAATCTCTTTTTGATCCTCTGAAATCTTACAGCAGCACAGGGGACATGTGTGGGGATAAGTCTTACTGAGTAAAAGAGGAGGCAGAGATGGGGTCAATAAATGGTTTCTGGAGAAGGAAGCAGAATCGTGGAAGTCTGAGGAAAGGAACTAGGCTATTGTAACAACACATATTCTCATTTTTGGGAATTTGATAGGCTAAGTGTGAGTAAAATATCCTGTTAGGGAAATATAAATGAACTAATAGTTCCCAATTTCTTTGCTCCACAAATACTTTAAAGATTTTGGGGAATGAACTGGGAGGTACTGTGGGAGAATTGAATAATAGCTTGTATTTCTGGGCACTTTTTGTCTGTCATAGGTCCTTTATACACATTACTTTGTTCAATTCTTACAAGCAACCTGATGAAGCTATTGTTATCATCTTTATCATCTTCCACTTTACAGGTGAAGAATATAAGGCATGGAAAAGTCAAGTGACCTGGGCTGGGGTTGTTGTTCAGTGGTAGAGCACTTACCTAGCATGTGTGAGGCACTGGGTTTGATCCTCAGCACTGAATATAAATAAATAAAATAAAGATCCATCAACAACTAATAAATATATTAAAAAAAGAAAATTCATGTGATCTGCCCAAGGTCACAGCTAGTATCAGAGCCAGGATTCAGTCTTAGGCTCATAGGTTCCAGAACTTAGTCTTAACTATGACCCAAGCCTCTTGAGTCCTCTTTGGTCTTTGTGAAATTATTTTAATATGTTCCTGGTTTCAGGAGTATTTTCTGAGCTATGAATGGGTTTGTGCCAAACATTTTTTCCCACAAACACTTCTTATCAGAGAATAACCCTCAATTCACAGTAAAAAGAGAAGGCACAAGTTCTTAGAAGCCTGGGATGAAACTGAGCACATGCTTCCATGCATTTGTAGGTTAGTATTAAGGAGGTGTGAGAGAGTACGGTAAAGGAGCACATTTCCTTTCTAATTTCAGACTTTGTTTCATTTTGTTCTTAAACATACCTTCAAACTTTTCATGGGAAGAAAACTAGAGAGCAATTTATACTCAGGCTTGTATGAACTTTGACCCCGGAAACAATCCATCAGGGAAGTTCCTAACCCCTTTCTTTTACACTTCCTCTTGCCAACACTGTTCTTACTCCATTGAGAAGCTGACTCCTTGTTCTAGAGCAGGCCAGGGGAAATGGATGCTGAAGAATAATGACCCTCTTTCTGCTATCATAGTCCTAAGGACTTAGGTCAACTTTCAGTGCCCTCAACTAGTCCCCACACACCTCATAAGGGTGTAGTCCTTAGTGTTGCATAGTTTATTGTCACTTCCCAGGGTGGAGGCAGGGTAGATACATAGGGTAGGATGCCCACCAGAATGGTCCATCTAAAGCCATGAAGCTCTGTCTCTAAGAAATCCTTAAATACATAGGTGACTATGAACTCTCCAAAATACTTGCCTATCCAAGAGGGAATACTAATTCTTTGAAGCTTTTGCAATTGTGCTATTTTTACTATCATTAGAGAACACATATGTCCATAATCTTATGTCTTTCCTCCTGAAGGACTGGCACAGTTAGTCACACACTTTAAACCTTAAAGCTTGTGGGGGACATGGTCAAAGTATGTTGTGGGCCTTAACAATAAAGCATATACAATGTGAAACAAAAGTAGTGAGTTCAACCTGTGTAATATATGAAAACTAAGTGTGAAAAGACCACATTCCATGCATGAAAATAACATTGGAATAGCACTTTGTAATATACAAGGCACATTTATACACATTATCTGTTCCAAAGACATCATTGCTTAGGACAAGGCTTATGACGTGTTCACATGAATTTGTATTGCTCTAACCTCCAATTCACCAAACATCATTAAGCTTTGTGTGTGTCTGTGTATGCACCAGGAAAAGCAATGTGGCTATTATAAAGTGCTATATAGATGTCAAAAGACTAAAAAATTAATCCCAAATACATGGCATAAGTAATGTTGGAGAAAAACAGGCACTCTCTATTGCTATGAGTGTAGAATATTGCCACACATTTTTTGAATAAGGATTTGTCAAAATGTATGTACATTTTGTATTAGAATTTTAAACTCTTTGATTTTTTTTTCCTATGGAAATATGGTTGATTGTACAAAGAGATATGTACAGGGATGTTCATTGCACCACTATTTATAATGGTGAAAATTGGTAATAAATTTTCATCTATGGGGACATGATTAAACTCTGGCAATTCCATTATTGGAATGCTATCTATCCATTAAGAAGAGTGGGGTAAATCCTACACCTTAGGAGGCTGAGGCAGGAGGATTATGAGTTCAATGTCAGCCTTAGCAATTTAGGACCTAAGCAACTTGGCAAGACTCTGTCTCTAAATAAAATTTTTAAAAAGGGCTGGGTGTGTGGCTCAGGGGTTAAGCACCACTTCTGGGTTCAATCCCCAGTGGAGAAGGAGAAGGAGAGGAAGAGGAGGAAGAAGAGGAGGAGTCGATGTATACAGCATGTGCAGAGTGAAAGGATAAGTGACAATATCCAAGTTGAATAAAACACAAGATGAGGTTATAAAGAATCATTCAAATTTGGAAACAAGGGTGTGATAGGAAGAATATGACCCCACCAATACCCCCGGTGATATTGATATCCTATTCCTTTTAACATGTGAATGTTATGTTACATGGCTAGGGGAATTAGGGTTGCTAATCAGTTGACCTTGAAATAAGTTGCCTAGTTATGCTTGATGTAGTCATTAGGGTCCTTATAAGAGAGAAGCTGATATGAAGATGAAGGCTGATAGATTTGAAGAAGATTTGCAGTTGGCTTTTTGGATTAGGTACTGGGGATTGAACTCAGGGTACTTGACCATTGAGTCCCATCCTCAGCCCTATTTTGTATTTTATTTAGAGACAGGGTCTCACTGAGTTGCTTAGTGCCTTGCCATTGCTGAGGCTGGCTTTGAACTCGCGATCCTCTTGCCTCAGCCTCCCAAGCCACTGAGATTACAGGAGTGTGCCACCACACCTAGCTGCTATTGGCTTTAACAATGGAGGAGGAGGACACAAACCAAGGAATGCAAGAATGCAATTCTAGAAACTGCAAAAAGCAAGGAAATAGTCTCCCTTAGAGCCTTCAGAAGGGGTGTGGCCCTGCTTACATATTGATTTCAGCTCCGTGAAACTGATATCCAACATCTAACCTCCAGAACCACAAGAAAATAAATGTATGTTGTTTTAAGCTACACACTTTGTGCTAATTTGTTACAAAGGCACCAAAAGCTAGTATGCAAGATGATTACTTGATGCTTTAAGGTCATATTAAGACATTTTCTAACATGCTGAGAGTCATCTGACTCTCTACATCTACAGTAAACTGTGATCTAGCATAATCGATTAGGGTCCAGTCATTTTATAATTCTGTAAAACTGATAACATGCAGTGATACTAATTTCTACCCACCTAAAGAAGACATCATTAGCTGGGCATGGTGAGGCACACCTGTAAACCCAGCAGCTTGGGAGGCTGAGGCAGGAGGATTACAAGTTCAAAGCCAGCCTCAGCAAATTAGGCCCTAAGCAGCTCAGCAAGACCCTGTCTCTAAATAAAATACTAAAAAAAGGCCTGAGGATATGGCTCAGTGATTGAGCACCCCTGTGTTCAATCCCTGATACAAATAAAACAAAACAAAAAAGACACCATTAGGGCAAGGGGAAGGGAAGGGGAAAGGATTAATAAGTGGAGCACAAAGGGTATTTTGTGTTGTGTGTGTATGTGTGTGTGTGTGTGTGTGTGTGTGTGTGTGTGGTGCTGGGGATTGAACCCAGGGCCTTGTGCATGCAAGGCAAGCACTCTATCAACTGAGCCATATCCCCAGCCCTTGTTGTGTTTTTTTGACAGTACAAATATTCTATATGATACCACAGTGGTGGATACATATCATTAAAATTTTGTCCAAATCCATAGAGTGTATACCATGAGTGAACCCTAATGTAAACTATGAGCATTGGATTATAATGATGTATTGATATAAGCTCATTCATCATTTGTAACAAATGACCACTCTAGTGAGACATCTTGATAATGGGGAAGCTATGCATGTGTGGGGTCAGGGGTATACTGGAAATCTCTGTACCTTCATCTCAATTTTGTTGTGAACCTAGAGTCGCTCTAAAATAGAAGTCTCTTTAAAAACCTGCAGCATGCCAGGCATGGTGATGCACTGCATAATCCCAGTGGCTCAGGCGGCTGAGATAGTAGGATCTCAAGTTCAAAGCCAGCCTCAGCAGCTTAGCGATGCCCTAAGCAACTCAGTAAGACCCTGTCTCTAAATAAAATATAGAAATGGGCTGGGGTGTGGCTCAGTGGTAAAGTGCCCCTGGGTTCAATCCCCGGTACAAAACAAAAAGCTGGGTGTGGTGGCACATGCCTGTAATCACAGTAGCTCAGGAGGCTGAGACTCAGCCTCCTATAATCTCAGTGGCTCAGAAGGATCAGGAGTTCAAAGCCAGCCCTAGCAACAGCGAGGTACTAAGCAACTCATTGAGACCCTGTCTTTAAGTAAAAAATACAAAATAGGTCTGGGGATGTGGTTCAATGGTCGAGTGCCCCTGAGTTCAATCCCTGGTACCAAAAAAAAAAAAAAAAAAAAAAAAACCCTATAGCATAACATTCTTGAATCAAATAATTAATTGTGGTAGTTTCCACATGTGAATCAATAGGACTGTTTCAGCTCTAAAACTATTATTTTAAATGCATCTTTATAGAAAGAAAACCATATAATTAAACTGTGTTAAGTAAGTTTTAAAAAAGTGCCATGAAGACGGGTATGGTGGTGCATGCCTGCAATCCCAGCAACTCAGGAATCTGAGGCAGGAGGATTGTGAGTTCAAAGCCAGCCTCAGTAACTTAGTGAGATCCTGTCTCAAAATATAAGTGCCCCTGAGTTCTATCCCTGGTACAAAAAAAAAAAAAAAAAGTCATGTTTTTGTTCTAATTGCCCGATAGGACATTAATCAGTTTTGATTCTAACTTATCAGTCTTATTTTAGAGTTCCTTTTTAAATTGACTATATGTAAAAATACCAGTTTTCATATCCCCTTTTGAATTGACTTTGCTCTCCTGCTGGTTTCTTCCTCAATGAGTTAAATAAAATCTTGACAGATGCACACTCAATTTGTGTGAAACATTCTTTCTTTGCTTCTTGAGAATCAAGTTTAACAATGCTTCTATTTTTGTAAAACAGCAACAATATGGGTGGAAGGAGTTGAAGGAAAATTTTCTAAACTTCAGATCTCATTTTGGGGAGGTAGGGGAGATTATTGGAGATTTCTTCTGTATTAAGTATTTTGCAATATTTGGACTTTGTATAACTTTACCTGATACTTATAGTCAGAAAAATATATTACTTTAAAAAGTAAAAATGTAATGAAAACAATCAGATGTATCTTCAACAGGTTTAAAATTTGGCAGGAGAGAGATAAACATGCTTCATATAACTAAATAGAAATATACGGCAAGTTATGGTAGGTGCCCTTGAAGGAAGAGGGTTATCTGTTGAGTGCTTACCAAGGTCCATGTTGAATCAGTTATATAGTTTGATTTTATTATCACAATGATCTTGTGAAATAGATGCTATCAATCTCTGTTTTTCAGATGAAGAAATTAAACCTGAGACTGACTTGCCCAAGGTCACACAATTACTAAGGCAAAGTACCCTAATTTAAACCCTGAACTTTCTGATTTCATAGCTCATAATCTTTCCATTTTACCATGCTCCCTCCCATAGATGTTGGGACTCATGATCTGGACTGGGTAGTACTGAAGTCAGTATATGTTTTTCATCTTTTGCTCTTCAAATGGGAGCAGGTCCATTTACACATGACACACACAGAGAAGGGAACAGGCAAAAGGCCTTTGTTTCTAATATTTACCTAAAGGGATCCTGATCCAGCTTGACATGACAACAGCCATCTTGGTTGAAACTGCTATGTTGCCTGCCAGGTGACCCTGGATTGCATTATAAACCCTATAGGAGAAACAAGGTTGTCAAAACAGTCATCTGAGAATTTTTTGCCTGGCATCAATGCCTGAACTGTTCCTTAACTGAAGATTTAAATAGTTTCTGATAAAGATCAGGTAAATTCCAGTTGATTGTGGTCCATCTTTGTATAGCTTAGTATTCACACCCCTTCCTCCTGATACAAGGTACAGGGATCTTTTTCTCTTGCTGCTGCTCAGAACACACTTCTGTCCATGAGTTCCTAAAAAATTGCATTTTGTACAATTCTGGCTTCATCTGCCTCTCTCATTGGTCTCTTGGCATCTTCTGCATTTGACAGCCAGTTTTTGTACTTTGGTTTCCACAAAACATTACCCAAACCAACCTATGGCTTAGCCTGCTCTAGGGATTTCCTGCCTTCCCTATACTCATATTCTTGGTTTTGGGCCCCATTCTTTCTTGCTTTACTGAACCAATTGGCTCTGCTTCTCTTTTTCCAACCTCTACCTGTCTCACTTCGCTCCTCAACTTGCTCTTCTGTATTGGATTGTCTCACTTGCCAATGAGATATTCCTCCTCCTCATCTCAATCCCAAGGTACCCACACCTGCTAGACAAGGCTTCTCTGTCTCTCATATAAGAAAGTCAGATTGAATAGGCATAGCCAGGTCAGAAAACTAGAACTTCACTGGGAGTGGCATGGAAAATCATGTGCTTAGAGGATAAAGACAGGAATTCAGTGCTGCAGCAGAAAACCAGGAGTTTGTTTAATTAAAGAATGAAGTTGAGCCAGGCGCGATGCCACATGCCTGTAATCCCAGTGGCTAGGGAGGCTGAGGCAGGAGGATCAGCAGTTCAAAGCCAGCTTCAGAAATTTAGCGAGTCCCTGTGCAACTCAGTGAGACCCTGTCTTTTGAGAGCCACAGCCGAAGGGGCCCCAGCAAACTTCTAGCTGCCAACTGATTGGCTCCTCTGCGGTGATGCTCATTGGGCTGTTTCCCTGCCCTTTCAGACCACGGAGCTGCTCATTGGGGGACTTTTTTGGCTCCGCCCACTCGACCCAGCCAATCGGCCTCAAGAGCAGGGGGGGTGGGGGAGTTTGAGAGGTTTGTGGGAAGCTGGTGGTGGCAGTTGGGCTCTGAGGGAATTCCTGAAGAGCTGTGTGGTGGTGTGTGTGTTCTAAAAATAAAGTTCGTTTCTTTTGACAAGTGGCTCCTGAATTGTGCCCAGCCAGACTGCAGCACCTGTCTCTAAATAAAATACAAAAAGGGCTGGAGATGCGGCTCAGTGGTTAAGCATCCCTGGGTTCAATCTCTGATATATATATAAAAAAAGGAGAAGTTGAGAGGTTGGGGTTGTAGCTCAGTGGTAGAGCATTTGCGTAGCACATGTGAGGCACTGGGTTCCAGCCTCAGCACCACATAGAAAAATAAACAAATAAAGGTATTGTGTCCATCTACAACTAAACATTTTTAAAAAATGAAGTTGAAAACTGAGGTTTAAAAGAGGGGAAGTAAATAAAAGGACAAATCTAAAGTCTCTGGGTGTAGCCTGGCTAGAAACCATTGGGTACTGAGACATGAACAGAAGGAATGCAAATGTTTGGCTTTAGTGAATACTTCTTAAGTGAGGTTTGGGGTTTTATTGCCTAGTCATTGGGGGCACTGTCAGGCAATAAGATATAAGCAAAGTACTGGGGAAGCACTGCAGAAAGAGATTCAATTCTGCCTGAGTAGGTGAAGAGAGGTACACATTGGATTAAGATTTGAACTAAGACTTGAAGAATAAATAGGATTTCTATTGGTGGGGGTAAGTGGGGTACATTTTTGGCAGACAAAGGTGTCAAAGATCATGACAATATATTCACTGAACATCAAGTAGTTACAGTGTGGTTAGAATGCGTTTTAGGGATGAGGCACAGTTAGAGATGAGGTTGGAAAATTAGACTGAGAGATG
Source organism: Marmota flaviventris (assembly GCF_047511675.1). Taxonomy (NCBI): domain Eukaryota; kingdom Metazoa; phylum Chordata; class Mammalia; order Rodentia; family Sciuridae; genus Marmota; species Marmota flaviventris. Next base: position 74,181,711 of record NC_092518.1, read on the forward strand.
GGTGAAACACAGAGGGCCTTAAATGTATTGGCTAAGAATCCTGAATTTGAATTTGTAAGCAATGGGAGAAGCATCAATGACTTTAAAAACTTCTCATACAGAAAAATTGACATTTTGGGATAATATACAGTTCTATGAAATTTAACACATGAATATATTTATATTACCACCACTACAATCAAATTACAGAACAATTCTAATACCCCATAGAATTTCTTGTGCTATCCATTTATAGTCATATCTACTCCATACCCGCTAATCACTGGCAACCACCAATCTCAGTTCCTGTTGTTTTGTCTTTGTTTGTTTCTTCTTTCTTTTTAGTTTTTTTTTTCTTTTTGAGACTGTCAAATAAATAGGAGCACACAATAAAGAACCTCTTGCACTGAATATTTTTAAGTAGAGCAGTGACTTGTAGGACTATTTCAGAAAGATCACTTTGGTGTTTGTGCGAAGGATGAATTAGAGGAGGGTAAAATGAGAAATCAGGAGACCAGCTGCAAGAGTTCCAACCAGAGATGACTATTCCTTTGGCACATGTGGTACATATTCATTAAAAGACTGATTGTAGTTAATGAAACAGCTGTGGGAAGAAAATGAAACTAGGTCATGTTGACATATCTATAATGCTTTCATGTACTTTAGTGTGATTACCCATGGGATATAATAGTATACACATACACTCACTCACACAAACTGGGCTACCAAAAGAACACACATGATGTGGTCCAAATTTTATTTTTTTTAAAAAAGGCATGTATGTATTGTATTTATAGACAATGTCTGGAAGTTGTATAAATGTACACTGAGATTTTAATTTGTTATTGCTGTGTAGTAGAATTAGAGGTGATGATTTTCTTCTTTCATAATATTCTATATTTCCAAAAGCACAGTTTCTTCTCCTGTTGGTCCTCCTGTCCCACTCTGATGCTTCAAGAATAAGCAGGCATATAGATAAAATATATCCATTTCCTTTATTCTTGTACATTACTTGGTAGAACTCCGGACTAATAATAGACACAATGAATTTTAACTTGTTATTATGTCTGTGTTCCTGAGGAGGGAGTTGAGCTACTGTAATGAAATGACTTGGCCATTAATTAAGGGCAAATTAAAGAATAGAATGCAGGCTTCATATTCCTACTCCAGATTTATTTTTCTATCTTTTTTTTATACTGGGGATTGAACTCAGGGGCACTGAACCACTGAGCCACAGTCCCAGCCCTATTTTGTATTTTATTTAAAGATAGGGTCTCACTGAGTTGCTTAGCGCCTCACTGTTGCTGAGGCTGGCTTTGAACTTATGATCTTCCTGTCTCAGCCTTCTGAGCCGCTGGGATTACAGGCATTTTTTTTTTCTATCTTTTTACTATAAAAATGATCAAGTATACATAAAAGAAGAAAGAATAATATAATGAACCTCCATGTACCATCACAGCTTCTATAATTATCACTTTGCCAATATTATTTCATCTATTCTTCAGTCGGCCTTTTCTTTTCACCTGACCGGAGGATTTTAAAGAAAATTTCACAGAAATTACTTTGGTATACATCTGTAACTGATAAGTTTGTTTTAAAAATCATACTGCCATCATGTTGACCGAAGTTAGCAATAATTTCTTAATTCTCAGTCCATATTCAATTCATAATTGTTTTCAAGATGTCTTTTTTATAGTTTATTCAAATCAGGATCCAAACAAGGTCTACTGATTGCAGATGATTTATTTGTTAGCCAGCTTTGTGTTGCTGTGACAAAATACCTGAGACAATAAAATTTTAAGGAGGAAAGATTTATTTTGGGTCATGATTTCAGAGGTTTTATTCCATTGTCTCTATTTTTATGTCTCTGACAAGGCAGTGCATCATGGCAGAAGCATGCAGCAGAGAAAAGCTGCACACCTCATGGCAGCTGGAAAGCAGAGAGTTCACTTTTATAACAAAGTTTCTCCCCCCAATACCCATCAAATTATGAATCAATAAATGGATTAATTCATTGATGAGGTCAGAGCCCTCAGGATCCAATCACCTCTGAAGGGTCCCACCTCTGAACACTGTTGCATTGGGGACCAAACCTTCAACACATGAGCTTTTGGGAAACATTTTAGAGCCAAACTGTTAACAATTGATAATGTTTCTTAGTTTTCTCTTATTCTATAGTAGTCCATCTGTCACAGGAGGAATTCTTGGAGGGGGGCATTTCAACTCAGGAGAATTTCAGCAGGTGCCCATCAAAGACATAGACTTATGTAGGGAAGCAGATACACATTCAAAGGAGGATGTGGGTTATCTCAAGGGAGAGAAGCCTTTGTGGGTAAAGCAAGAAACACATTTTCAAAGGAGAAAGCAGCCCATCTCCAGAGGGAGAGACAGCAACCCATTTGTTTGGGGTGTTAGTATTTATAAAGGTAAAGTAGCTCAGGGTGGACTAGAGGAGGAGTCTGGGTGGAGTCACACAATTTCACACCAGTTTTTCTAGCACTTGTGCATTGCCCTTGTATCATGTTACATTTTGTAGGTAAGACATAGGCTGGGTTGCTCAGGAGTTGCTTGTTTTTCATTTCAGTTTCATGGGCATTTCTTGCATTCCAAAAGCTCATGGGTGCTTCTTTTTTGTGACTCAGTATATCTTTATTTTCCTGTATGCCTAAATTCCTATCTCATATCTTTCCTTTTCTATGTCACTGATTTGTTGAAGAAATTGGGTCATTTTTTTTTTTCTGTTGACTGTTGGATGCACTATATTTGGTCAATTGCTTCCTGGTGATATTGTTTAACTTACCCTTTGTCCCTTGTATTTCCTAATAATCAGTAGTGAGATCTAGAGGTTTGATTAGGTTCATGGTCAATTTTTAGGCAAGGATACCTAGTAAATGGTGCCATGTACTTCCTACCACAGTGCATGAGGAGGTGCATTTTGTCTGCCTATCTCATTTTGATTGATGCTAACATTCATTAGTAGGTTCAGGTGATACCAGCTTATCTCCCTATTATAAAGATTCCCATCGACTTTTCATTTATTTTTTTGTTTGTTTGTTTTTGGTACTGGGGATTGAACCCAGGGGCACTTAACCACTTAGCCACATCTCCAGCCCTTTTAGATATTTTATTTTGAGACAGGGTCTTGCTGAGTTGCTGAGGCTGACCTTGAACTCACAATCCTCCTGCTTCAGCCTCCCAAGGTGTTGGAATTCCAGGCATGCATAGCCATGGCTGGCTCAACTTTTTATCTAATAACCCCTCTATAGATCTGTTATTTCAATAAGAAAGTGTAAAATGGTGATTTTTCTAATGTGAGCAGTTCTTTTACATTTATTAGTTCCAATCCTTCTATAAATAGGAAATTCTCATTAGCTATTTGCTTACTCTGAATCACAATGTATACAGAAAAGTCAGGATAAATGTTTCATTTTTTCTGTTTATCAGTTTTGTGAGTTATAAATATGTATTGTCTGTTTTTTTGGTGGGGGATTAGTCCTTCAATGCTTAGGCAGGCCGCTTACAACTGTGCCTTAGTCATTACTCTCTGTCAACCAGTAGCAAAAGCTTAAGGTGCTTTCAGGCTGTTACAGAGCATGATGCATTCTGCAGTGGGTATGTGCATGGCCTTTTCATATCCTTCATTTAGGTGGGAGCTTTTAAAATGCCTTATTCCTCCATGTATCTCTTTTCCAAGTCTCTTCCTTCCCAAGCCTTTTAGTCTATCTTAACAACTGTTAACTGTCTCTTGTTACAGGCTGCTGCAACCAATACTTTTGCCTTGAAATCCTGCCCTTGGAATGTTTAGAGTCAGCTGAGTAAAAGACAAAACCTTGTACCCTTTCTTCAGGGAACCACCAGACAGGTCAAAATGCACACACACAATTCTTTGAAAGTAAGGTCTGTATTGGTTTCCTCTGGCACAAGAAACCTGCACCGAGAGTGGGAGCTGCCATCTTTATAGCTGCCATTGCTCTGGTAGTGAGAGACAGTGAGCATGCAAGGCAACAGCTTCTTTCTTCATTAAGCTTTCCCTTCATTGACTTTAGTTGTTTTTTTATTTTTTAAACTAGATTCCAGAGTTCTGTGAAAATGGACTCTTTTTTCCCCTCATTTAAAAAAATTGTTCTAATTAGTTATACATGACAGTAGAATGCATTTTGACACATTGTACAGAAATGGAGCACAACTGCTCATTCCTCTGGCTGTGCATGGTGCAGAGTCACACTGGTAGTGTAATCATATAAGTATATAGGGTAATAATGTCTGTCTCATTCCACCATCTTTCCTACTCCCACATTCCCCTCCCCTCATCTCCCTTCTGCCCAATCCAAAATTCCTTCATTCTTCCCTACCCACCCCAATTATTGATCAGTATTCACTTATCAGAGAAAATATTTGGACTTTGGTTTTTAGGGTTTGGCTTACTTCACTTAGCATGATATTCTACAGCTCCATTCTTTTACCTGCCAATGCCATAATTTCATTCTTCTTTAAGGCTGAGTAATATTCCATTGTTGGTTCCATAGTTTAGCTATTGCGAATTGAGCTGCTATAAACATTGATGTGGTTACATCACTGGAGTAAGCTGAATTTAAGTCCTTTAGGATATAAAATGAGGAATGGGATAGCTGGGTCAAATGGTGGTTTCATTCTAAGTGTTCTGAGGAATCTCCATACTGTTTTCCAGAGTGGTTGCACCAATTTGCAGTCCCACCAGCAATGTATGAGTATACCTTTACCCCCACATCCTCACCAACACTTATTATTGCTTGTATTCTTGATGATTGCCATTCTGACAGGAGTGAGATGAAATCTTAGTTTTGATTTGCATTTCTCTAATTGTTAGAGATGTTGAACATTTTTTCATATATTTATTGTTCAATTGTATATCTTCTTCTGAGAAGTGTCTGTTCTAGCTCCTTAGCCCATTTATTGATTGGGTTGTTTGTTTTTTTGGTGTTAAGTTTTTGAGTTCTTTATATATCCTGGAGATTAGTGCTCTATTTGAGGTATGTGAGGTAGATTTTTTTCCCATTCTGTAGGCTCTCTCTTGTGAAAATGGATTGTGATAATTTGCCAGTTTACTAGTTTCCTTTGTGGAGAGAAAGAACCCTGGAATTCTCTTCTCCACCATTTTTAGTGACCTCCAGCTTTTTATTTTTTGTAAGGGTGGGAATGTCATTCTTAACATGCAAGAACTAAAACTAGGTGTCCATTTTTTTGCACAAATTGTCATATGACTGATCAGTTAAATCAACTTTAAATTGGCTCCTTTTTTTTCTTTTGATAGAAACCCAGTAATCTTTGATAGTTTCTTGCTTTCTGCTACAAGATCTCCCAGGCTCATCTTGTATGTTTACTGCTGCAGACCTGTATAGCAATTTTTTCAAAGAACTTTGGCTCTTTCTCAGTGGAAAAAAAGTTTTAAGACCAAAACCTGGGTCCTAAGAGCATTTTATTGCTGTTAGGTTGTCATTGTTTCCAGGCTTTTTAAGGAAAAGAGCTAGGAAGAACATGTTTTAACAATAAGAAATATATTTTTCCCTCTGTACCACTACTGGGCCTGCAGGTCTTTGTCAAGAACATACATATGTATGTTCTGTAGACGGGGATTGTTAAAGTTATTAAGAATAAGGCCTACTTTAAGAAATACGAAGTCAAATTTATAAGAAGATGAGAGGATTAAATTGATTACTGCATTTGGAAACTTTGGTGATTGTTATGGTTTGGACATGATGTTTCCCTCCAAAGCTCCTGTGTTAATGCAGGAATATTTAGAAGTGAAATGATTGGATTGTAAGAGCTGGAACCTAATCAGTCCATCCTAGTTTGAATGTACTGAGTCATACCCATAGGCAGGTGGTATGTGACTGCAGGAGGTGGATCATTGGGGGTGTGCTATGAAAGGGTGCATCTTCCCTGTGGCATTCCCTGCCCGCCCCCATGCTGCATTCTCTGATTCCTGGCTGCCCTGGGGTAAGCAGCACTTCTCTGCCATGCTCTTCCACCATGATGATTTGCCTCATCTTGGGCCCAGAGCAATGAACTTGGCTGACCATGGACTAAACCTCTGAAATTGTGAGCCAAAATAACTTACCCTCCTCTAAGTTGTTCTTGTTGAGTTTTTTGATCACAGTGAAAACCTCAGTGATCTAGGATAAGAATAGTACAACATACATGAATACAAGATGGTAATTAATTTACTAATAGAGATATCACTTGTCATATTGCTAATGACTGTACAGAAGGGGATATGACAGTATGTGCACCTTATGCATACCACCTATCAAAATATGGCATCAGGGGCTGGGGTTGTGGCTCAGTGGTAGAGTGCTTGCCTAGCAGGCATGAGGCACTGGGTTCAATCCTCAGCACCACATAAATGTAAAATAAAGATATTGTGTCCACCTAAAACTTAAAAATAAATATTTTTTAAAAATATGGCACGAATATTGGCTTGACAGATTATGCTACAGCATCTTGTATGGGCCTGCTGCTGGATCAGTCTTTTCAGTAAGTTGTCATGGGCAATTTCTGTGAAGGCCAAGAGGAGGTAACCAGAGATAAATACAATGTGGAAAGCATTGATGATCATCCTCGTTCCTTTACTTGCTGTTTGGATGCAGGCCTTGAGAGATTTACCATTGGCAATAAAACTTTTGGAGCTCTGACAGGAGCAGTGGATAGAGGCTTGTCTATCCCTCAGAGTACCAAATGATTTCCTGGTTATGATTCTGAAAGCAAGTAATTTAATGCAAAAGTGTATTGGAAGCACTTCATGGATCATAACTTTGCAGATTATATGCATTCCCTGGTGGAAGAAGATAAAGTTGCTTACAAGCAACAGCTCTCTCACTATATAAAGAACAAAATTCCAGAGAAGATGGAGGAGATATATAAGAAAGCTCATTCTGCTATTGAAAAATATAAGCAAATATGCATACACACATATACACACAGGTGTGTGTATTTCTCTCCTTTTGTACACAAAAGATAGCACACTATAAAAACTGTTTTCTACCTTGCCTTTTTTCATTTATATTATCCTGAAGACCATCCATGTCAGTATACAAAGATTGTCTTCATTCCTTTTTTAATCATGTATTACTTCATTGTGTGGCTACATTATAAATAATGTCAATGAAGAGCAGCAAAGGGCATATGTCATTTTGCATTTTTTCAGTATGTTTTTGGCGTAGTTTCCAGGAAGTAAAGTGTGTGCATATGTAATTTTCTAGATATTGACAAATTCTCCTTCACCATTTTGCATGCTAAGCAGCAATATATTAGAGTCCAGGGCTCTTAATATTTCTCCACAGAGTCATTGTGGATCTCTCGTGGTAACTCCTTTATGGCACGAGAGAGACTTCACCTCTCTCACTACTCATCCTACAGAAATATACCAGAACTTGCATCCTATTATTTCCCCTATTACATATTCTGTGACAAAAATAAATACATTGCCTTATAGTAATCAGGAAAAATTTGTGGCTAGCCTTGTCTTGTTATGAACCACTTATCAAGCCTGGCTGTGAGGGGCTGAGGAAAGTTCTGAAACATTAAACAGCCTTGATTGCCAATGAGTCCACCAACCATGTTTAGTTGCCCATGCACTCTGTCTGGAAATCAGAGCCCAGAACACACAAGACAAAATGGAATGTTAAATGTCCATCTTTATGCTCTCCTAAGGTACTTTCTTTTCTGTTTATTATTATTATCAGCTTTGAAATAAACCTATTGGAAGCTCCCAAATGACAGACCCATCATTGTTTTTGTTATTGATCTTTCACCTACGTGTTTGCCTTTACTTCCAGTCACTGCCTCTCCCTATGTTTCCTTGGAGCTTTCGCCATCTTGTGGCAGGTTGGCAGCCCTGAGAAATAAACTTCTGACTTCATAAGTGAAGAAAACAAAACACACACTCCTTACCATGTTATATTGTATATGCACAGTATTTTATATTGTCTATAATTTACTTCAAAGCACTTTGATATCAATTCTTTGTGATATACTTTATTTCATCTACTTTTTTCACTTTGTATTACCTCTGAATTTGGGGAGAATTTTACCATAATAATATGTCAGTTTGAATTGGCAGCAATTTTTCTTTTTTTTTTTTTTTTGGTGTTGGATCTTATAACCCATGACATCTTGGATTCAAAGAATCAATTATTTAATGAAATATTGTATCTGTCTACAAAATGGTATTTTGAAAAATTAGTGCAGGGTGGGGGCAGTAGAGGTAAGAATAAGGGGTGCATTAGGCATGTATTTTGAAGAAAAAGTAATGTTTATTCATATTGATAAACAATTTTTTACAGTTCTAGTTAACATATAAGTTATACTAAAAAGAAATACATATTCAGCAGTGATTAGTTAGCATTTGAAGACCATAGTCAGGTGTTTACATCATGAAGGTAGTTTTACCCTAGGGTATTTACATTTTCCTATCTGAACCTGCACTAAATCAAGAGTTCATGAACTTTCCTTGTGCCACTACAACTGCTAGAAGAAAACATAAGGTCAACACTCCAACATGTTGGTGCAGGCACCTACTTCTTTAACAAGACTCTTAAAAAAATCAAACATAGAATCAATAAGTGGAACAGCACGCTTGTATCCCAGCATCACCAGAGGCTGAGGCAGGAGGATTGCCAAGTTCAAAGCCAGCCTCAGCAACTTAGTGAGGCCCTAAGCAATGTAGCGAGACTCTGTCTCTAAAATAAAATATAAAAAGGGCTGGGAGTGTGGCCCAGTGGTAAAGCACTCTGAGTTCAATCTCTGGTACCAAAAAAAAAAAAAAAAAAAAAAAAAAAAAGTGGAACAGCTTTAAATTAAAAAGCTTCTTGCATAGCAAAGGAAACAATTAAGGTTGTGGAGAGAGCTTGAGAATGGGAGAAAATCTTGCCAGCTACTCTTCCAACAGGGGATTAAAATCAAGAATATATAAAGAAACCAAAACACTTAACACCCAAACTCCAAATAACTAATTGATAAATGGGCAAAAGAACCAAATAAACATTTCTCAAAAGAAGAAATGCAAATGCCCAACAAATATATGAAAAAATGCTCAACATCCTTAGCAATTAGGGAAATGCAAATCAAAACTATACTGAGATTCTATTTCACTTAGAATGGCAGTCATCAAGAATACAAGCAACAATAAATAATGAAGAAGATAGGGAGAAAAAGGTATACTCATGCATTGTTGGTGGAACTGCAAATTAAGACAACCACTTTGGAAAGCAGTATGAAGATTTTTCCAAAGACTAGGAATGGACCAAACATATGATTCAGTGATACCACTCTTGGTATTCATTGAAAAGAACTAAAACCAGCATACTATACTGATATATGCATACTAATGTTTATAGTAGCACAATTCATAATAGCCAATAATGTTATGAAACTAGCCCATGTGCCAATCAACAGACAAGTCGATAAAGAAAATGTGGTATATATACACACAATGGTATTCTACTCAGCCATAAAGAAGAATGAAATTATGGTATTTGCTTATGAAATTGGAGAACATCATGCCAAGTGCCATAAGCCAGACTCAGAAAGTCAAAGATCAAATGTTTTCTCTCATATGCAAACTCTAGAAAGAAAAAAAAATGAATAAAAAAAGGAGATCTCATGAATATAGAACAGAGAATAGTGGTATAAAAGAAGGACTGAGGCAGAGGGAGGAGGGATGAGAAAGGGAAAGAACTGTGGAAAGAAATTGACCAAATTATGTTATATGTGTATATGAATGTATCACATTAAATTCCACTTTTATGCATAACTATAATACACTAATAAAAACATAAAAAATAAATTAAAAAAATCCAACATGGGCTTGGCCTGTGGCTCACACACCTAGCACATGTGAGGCACTGGGTTTGATCCTCAGCACCACATAAAAATAAGTAAAATAAAGATCTTGTGTCCATCTGCCAGTAAAAAATATATTTTTTAAAAATACAACATTTCAAAAAAAGAAATATGTACTCATGAATACACATGTGTGTATAACAGTTTAGGAAACAGGCTTGCAACAGAAAACACAAAACTTACAAAAATTACTTATTAATGCAAAGCTAAAATATTAAAATAAAACCCACAAAACACCTTCAAACAAACAAAACTTTCCTTGTGCCATGGGTTCCTTTGGCCAATTGGTGAAGTGTTTACAGAGTCATTTTTTAATACATGAAATAAAACATGTAGGATTACAATGAAAACTGGTTGTGTTAAAATAGTCATCAAAATATTAAAGATATAATTTATGCATATTAACATGTGTTTCTTTTCCCTCCCCAGCTTCATTAAAGTATAATCAACATAATTGTATATATTTATAGTGTAGAATGTAAAGCTTTGATATATGTATACATTGTGAAATGATCAAGTTAAGCTAGTTAACATTCATTTTATATATATATATATATATATATATATATATATATATATATATATATATAAAAACACAATTCCTTTATTTTATTTATTTATTTTTATGTGGTGCTGAGGATTGAACCCAGCCCCTCACATGTGCTAGGCAAGCACTCTACCACTGAGCCATGACCCCAGCCCCCTCACATATATTTTTTATGGTGAAATATTTAAGATCAATTCTTTTAGAAATTTCAAGTATGTAATACATTATTAACTATAGCACCACACTGCACAACAGGTCTCCAAAATCTATTCATCCTTTTAAACTGAAACTTGTAGCTTTGACTAATATTTCCTCATTTTATGTACCCCAGCCCCTGGTAATCACCATTTTACTTTCTGCTTCTGTGAATTCAATCTTTTAGGTTTCCACATGTAAATGAGAACATGCAATATTTGTCCTTCTGTGTCTAGCTTATTTCACTGAACATAATCTCCTCCAGGTTCATCCATATTGTCACAATGTTCATCAATCTAAACTCGGAAAATGCAGAAATAAAAACAAAACCAAAAACAACAACAAAAAAGGACTTTACTTGGGGTGTTAGGAATTGCAATTCAGGAGAATCAGGTTCAAATAGTCCTGAATAAATGTTCCAAAGAAGGCAGAGAAAGTGGGAACAGTACAAAACTATAAAAATTCCTTTATAGTGTACTTCTATTAAAATTGAGAAATATAGGTGCTGTATGGCAGGGGCTATGCAATTGATAGAAGATAAAGAAAATAATGTATGTATATACTTAGTAAAAATGTTCATAAAACAAGAGTCTGAGAACCTCTCATTACACATCTTAAGACTCTGGGTACAATACAATGAAATTTTTTAGATGCCTACAGTCAGAAGGTTACTGAAGTTCACATTCCTAGGCAGCAGCTGAACACATTAAGTTCTTTTCCCTTGATGGCCTTCCAACTCCATTTTGAAGGCTCTTTCAATGTTATTTTAATTGTAATTTTCACAAATATGACAGGATTTCCTTCTTTTTAAAGGCTAAATAGTATTTCAATATGTTTATTTTCTTTATTCATTCATCTGTTGATGGACACTTAGCTTGATTTTATATCTTGGCTTTTGTGAATAATGGTACAATAAACATGGGAGTACATTTTTCACTTCAGCATCCTGATTTAATTTCTTTTGAATATGGACTGAGACATAGGATAGTTGGACCACATGGCAGTTTTTAAAAAAAAAAAATTGGGGGGGGGGGGTACTGGGGATTGAACTCAGGGGCTCTTGGCCACTGAACCAAATCCCCAACACTTTTTATTTTTTATTTTGAGGTAGGGTCTTACTAAGTTGCTTAGGGCTTCACTAAGTTGCTGAGTCTGCCTTTGAACTTGCAATCCTTCTGCCTCAGTCTCCTGAGCTGCTGGGATTGCAGGCATGTGTCACCTCGCCCAGCATCAATTTTTGTGTCAGTGAGCTTTGCATTTCTGTGACCAAAACACCTGAGAAAAACAACTTAGAGAGGAAAAGTTTATCTTAGGATCATGGTTTCAGAGGTCTCAGTTTATGGATGGCTGACTCCATTGCTATGGACCTTCTGAGATGAGGCAGAACAACATGGTAGAAGGGCATGGTAGAGGAAAGCTTTCCAGCTCACAGCAGCCAGGAGAGGAAGAGGCTGGGGACTAGATAAACCTTTCTCTGACATGCCCAAGTGACCTACTTCCTCCAACTAAGTCTCACCTCCAAATAGTCCATTCAGCTACTAATGGATTAATCCAACAAATGGATTAATTCACTGATGAGGTCAGAGCTCTAATTATTGTCTACAAGCTCCACCTCCAGACCTTGCTGTATTGGGGGCCATACTTCCAACACATGAGCTTGGGAGCATTCCATATACAATCTATAATACATCTCATATGTCACTTCCTTGAAGAGGCCTTCACTGATCACCCCATTTTATGTTCTCTCTCAGAATGTAAGTTTCATGGTGACATCTTATTTACTTCTGTGTCAGTCCATAACCAGTGTCTGTTTCAGTTCAAATATTTAATAAATGTTTATTACGTGTACAATTATGTATTAACCAAAGAAGATAAATGAACACAGATCATACAAGCTTTGTAAATACTTACATGATATACTCCTGTAGATATATATATATATATATATATATATATATATATATACACTATTATATAAATATATTGATATTATAATATTGCTACTTCAATAAAATTTAAATTCCATGAAAAGTTAAAGAATAAACATTTCTTGAATGAACAGTGATTGAATGCTCACTTTGTTCTCTGACTGAGTCTCTGGAAAGTACAATAGAATCAAGTTTTCCCTGAGGGAAATGGTGCTTATCTAAAACTCCTGAAGATACCCATTTCTCTCCCCCTTTGAATAAATCAATCTTATCTAAGGGACCAATTATAAAACAATAAAATAATTTTACTCCTTTCTCCAAAACTTACCTGTTTTCACTCTACTTGTACTACTAGGAAACCACCTGGCAGCAGCAGAAATAGGATCAACGGGAGAGAGATCAGTTCCAAGAAAAGATATGTTTTCAGGCTTTACTCAAAGATTGTCCATCACCTGCTGTCTCTTCTGCCTTGCTAGTTCTTTACAGGTCCAGGAGGCACACATCAGTGGGCCTGACTCGACTACTTATTAGGAAAAAAGAGAATCCCTTCCATTGAATCAACAGACTCAGAAAAGGCCAAGGAACTAAGAGGACTTCCATCTAAGATTTTAAAATGTAAGCCCTTGAAACAAAGCAATGGTTATATTTTGTCCCTCATAAGTTTTTTTTTTTTTTTTTGTTTTTAAAGAATTGTCCACTTTGAGTTCTAGCCTGCCTGAAAATAGAGGGGTTAAACCTAAAGACCTCCCAGCTCCAGACTGTAGGACCTATGACAGGTGCTAAGATAAATTGATATCTTTTTTTAAACATTTTTTAGTTGTCAATGGACCTTTATTTTATTTATTTATATGTGGTGCTGAGAATCAAACCCAGTGCCTCACGTGTACTAGGCAAGCACTCTGCCTCTGAGCCACAACTCCAGCCCTAAATTTATCTTTACAAAGTCTCTTGGCATTTTTTCATTGGTGTTTGTTTTCCTATCTCCTTTACAATCAAAACTTCTAACCGACATCTTTGATGTTTATCTAACTAAAATTGGGCCTTTCCTGTAATAAAATTGGAGGGATTGTTTGTGAAGATTCAAGCAAGGTGGGGAGGAAAGTTGATTTAAAAAAATCCCTCCCTTTAAAGGTAGGGAGGAACTTTGATGTTTAAGACCTACTTCCCTTCAAAGGCAAATCTTTTTAGCTGGGTACAGTGGAGCATGCCTGTTATCCCAGCTACTTGGGAGGCTGAGGCAGGTGGATAACAAGTTCAATGTCAGCCTTGGCTGCTTAGCAAAAAAATGTCTCAAACAATAAAAAGGCTTGGGATATAGTGCAGTTGTAGAATATTGTTGGGTCCAATCCCCAGTACAAAAAGATAAAAAAGACAAATCTTCTAAATAAAGGGAAAAAGGAACTTAAACCATTTTTTTGAGATCAGTTCCCAACTTTCTTCCATTGAGTCTCCCCCAACCTGTTTAAGTCAGTGGTTTTAAGTCCTTGTGGGTTGTGGACCCCTTAGAGCAATGCACATAAATCACCTGGTAATCCTGTTGAAATGACAATTCTAAGTCAGTGGTTCTGGGGAGAGAATTGGGGTGAATCAAATGGGTCTTTACTCTTCCCCCTTTAGGCACTTACTTTGGCTTCAGTCCATTTCCCAATGCCCAACTCACTCCTCTTCTGCTGTTTTTCAGAGTGCTCTGCTACAGCACCCTATTCTAACTACCTTTTTTGCCAGTGCATCTGTTACAGATCTTTATGGTTTTGCCTCACCTTCAAATTGACCTCTCCTATCTTCCTTTCTCTCTGGACATGCTCTGTGTGAAAATATGAGAATGGGCTGATGAATTACTTCCCCCTCTCTCTCCTGGACAAAAGAACAACTCCTCACCCCTTCACCACCACAAGGTAACAATCAGGAGTTGAGGAACATAGACAGAGCTTGTCAGCACTAGAGCTGAAAGTAAAAGGATGCCATCAAGTCAAATAGAGGTCAGGAAAAAGCAAGATGGTGAAGGAACAGAAAAAATATAGAGAAGAGAGGGAAAGGAATCCATAGAAAGGAGAGAGGAAATCCACCTCAAAATATGCCCCATTTTTTCTTGCAGTATGTTGAGTTGGTTTCTGTTTTTAGAGTCATAGTGAGCAAATAAATAACAATAAAGGAAAAAACACTGAACTCTAAAGGGACAACTGAATGGTGGACATAAATCCAGTGGCTTCTGTACAAAGAGAACATTAGAGATCATTACATCCCTCCTGCTATGTACTGTGAGCTCCTCAAATGAAAAGTCTATGTTGTATTCATGTTTGACTTCTTCACACTTTGTATGGAACAGGTATCCAATAGTTATTTGTTTATTTATTAGTAATTTATTAATAATCTAATATTTATTCAATGTAAAATTCAATTCTCTATGAAAAATACAAGTCATCAAAAGATCATATACCATAGTTTGTTAGATCCCCTACTTTTTATCACCTAGGACTTCTTTTCTTCTGTTTTTGCTTCATAAACTTAAAAAATATATTGTGTAGTCTGCATTAATGATAATTTTTAGCAAAATGACCATGAACTTCAGTTAATTTTCATATTGTATAGTTCAAAAGAAAGTTCAGTTAAGTTATAAGGAGAATTGAGTATTGAGCATGTGGTGAACACATAGTAATCCCAGTGGCTTGTGAGGCTGAGGCAGGAGGATCACAAGTTCAAAGCCAGCCTCAGCAAAAGTCAGGTACTGAGCAACAAGTGAGACCCTGTCTCTAAATAAAATACAAAATAGTGCTGGGGATGTGGTTCTATAGTTGGTATGCACCACCCCCTAACAAAAAGGAGAAATGAACTAGGTTCCTAGAAATAAAGTATATATATCAATAAAATCCTATGTAGGTGACAAACAAAAAATGAAATTAAAAGTACTATTTGCAATGTTAGGTAATAAAACAAGATATTATTAATAATTGTACAGAAAAATAAATTGTAGATAATCAAATAACAATTCATGAATGAAAGGAAAGTGAGCACAACACTCGGAGCAACCAAAAGATCTTTATTGCAGCAGTGCAACAAAGAGAAAGGAAAGAAGGAAAGAGAGAGAGAGAAAAGAGAAGAGATGAACAGGGAGAGAGCAAGAGCAAGAGAGAGACAGAGAGCGCGCGTAAGAAAGATAAAGAGCAAGAGAGAGAGAGAGCAAGAGAGAAAGAGCAAGAGAGAGGGGGGCCTGGCAGGAGGGAGTTTTTATATCCCAAATCTAATGGGGCCTCTGAGTCTGCAAGCTGCCTTGTTGGCCCAAGGGGGGTTGAGTGCTCAGCCTTGAGCGGAACTTGACACAAACAGGGGATAAAGGACTAGATAGAGGGGGATTTGAGTGCGTGGGCTATCTTGCAGCCAACATCTGTTCAGCCTGCCCAGCAGACAACACAGTTCAGCCTGCTCTGCACCCAACAATGAAAACAAATTTTTTGAGGGGTGAGTACTGGCTATTGGACCCAGGGGCACTTAACCACTGAGGCACATCTACAGACCTTTTATTGTATTTTATTTACAGACAGGGTTTCACTGAGTTGCTTAGCACCTCACTGTTGCTGAGGCTAGCTTTGAACTCGCCATCCTCCTGCTTCAGCCTCCTGAACTGCTGGGATTACAAGCATGCACCACCATGCCTGTCTGGAAAGACATTTTTAAAGACCATATTGCTGTGTCCCAGTCCTGGCATTTAAGCTTGCTTAGTTCTCAAGCCCCTCTAGAACAGATGTGGAAGCTCATCTTCACAACCCTGATAGACATTGAAGACTTATAAGTATTAAGAACTGAAGGGTCTGGGGTTTCTACCTTACTTTTAAGCTAGGAAGTGAAACTACTTGTGTCATGAATCCTGGCAAAGACATAAGACTCCTGGGTCAAAGATTAAGGAATCTATTACCCATAGCACAGCAAGTAGCATGAACTTCAAGTTGATTTGAACTGGTTTCTCCTGCCTTTCAAATCCCATAGTGGAGATGTCCTCAGGGTAAAGGAGGGCCAGGTGGATGCTACACATAGAATAGTTTTGCTTTGTGGCAGAGATACACTCAGCTTGAGGGATTCACTGATTTATAGCAAGCCCACTGTTTGTGTGGAGATATTACCTCATCTCTCAAGGCTGCTAACTGAAAATTGAACTTGAGAAATGGCTTGAGTAAAAAGTGGTTTAGGGCCTTGCATTTCTTGGCATAGCCATCAAGATTTTTAGGAGCAAAGAGACCTAAGGAGGAGTATCGCCCCCAACAATGGGCATTTGTTGATATTGTAGAAATACATCTGCATGGGCTAGGTGGTTAGTGATAGAGCAAAATCTTTTTTGTAAATAAAATGGTGCAACCACTATGGAAAATGGTTTGGCATATCCTCAATAAATTAAACAGAATTACCATATAACCTATCAGTTTCACTCCTAGGTATATACCCAAAAGAACTGAAAAAGTATTCCAACAAAAATATGTATAAATGTTAATAGCAGAACTATTCATAATAGTTAATAAGTGGAAGACCCCAAATGTGCCATAAATGGATGAATAAACAAAATTTGGTATATCCATAGAAAGTAATATTATTCATAATAGAAAAAGAAGTTCTGATACATGCTACAACATGGATGAACCTTGAATACCTAATGCTAAAGGAAAGAAACCAGACGTAAAATGTCATATGTGATTATATATTATATGATTCCATTTACATGAAATGCCCAGAATGGACAAATCCATTCAGAGCAGAAAGCTAAAAACAGTTGCTAGGGAGGTGGGAATGGGGAGTGATTTCTTTTCTTTTCCCTCCCTCCCTCCCTCCCTCCCTTCCTTCCTTCCTTCCTTCCTTCCTTCCTTCCTTCCTTCCTTCCTTCCTTCCTTCCTCCAGGGATTGAACTCAGGGGCACTTAACCACTGAGCCATATCCCTAGCCCTTTTTGTCTGTTATTTTGCTGAGTTGCTTAGGGCCTCATTAAGTTTTGAGGCTGGCTTTGAACTTGGTGATCCTCCCACCTCCGCCTCCCACGCCACTGACATTATAGTCATGTACCACCATGCTTGTAAGGGACCAATTTCTTGATGGGTATGGGTTTTCCATTCATGTTGATGAAATTGTTTTACAAGCAGATACTGGCAATAAATGCACAGCATTGTGAATGTACTACATATCACAAATTGTACACTTTTAAATGATAAAAATGATGTATTTTATGTGTATTTTACCACAATAAAAACCTTATCAAAGTCCAGGCTTTGCTCCCTCCCACAGAATGATTAACTCATAAAGAGCTGAAGCAGAATAGTCATGTTTTTGTTCATGTGCTGATTGGAGGACCAGGAAGTAGGGGTCCTGGGTTCAGCTGTTGTCCTTTAACATGACTCTTCTCTTACTACATTTAATAGGTGTGAGGATGGCATTCTAGGAGTGAGCCCTAGAGCACCTGGAACCCTTTTCCCTAATCCATCCAGTGATTCTTTTTCCTCTTCCCTACTCCAAGTCTTTCCTGAGTTTCAGGGCACCTCCTCTCTATCCATAGCACAATTCTTCTGTTTTTTTTTTTTTTTGTTGTTGTTGTTGTTGTTGATTTGTTTGTTTAATCAAGAGACCTTGATGACTCATGGTAAAGAGCTCCAAACCAGTGTGTGTGTGTGTGTGTGTGTATAATGATAATTCACTAATTAATAATAATAACAAAAGAAGGGAGATCAGTAGAGCAAATGGATGCTGGAGAAGGAAAAGAGGAGGGAAAGAAAAGGCATTGGGAAGGAGATGGAGCAAATTATGTTCATTTATGAATGTACCATAATGAATCCCACTATTAGTCCCAAAAAGTCAAAGGTTGAATGTTTTCTCTGATATGTGGAAACTAATAAAAAAAGTGGGAGATAAAAAAATAGAAGAAAAATCAGTGGAGTAGACAAAGGGGAAGGAAGGGAATGCAGGAGGGATGGGATAGGGAAAGACAGTGGAATGAATCTGACCTAACTTTACTATGATATATGAATATACCACAGTGAATCTCACCATCATGTACATCCACAAGATACTAGTTTTTTTTTTTTTAAAAAAAGACTATAAGTAAATAGAAGAAAGATCAGTAGAGTAGAGAGAAGTGAATGGGGGGGAGAGAGAAGGGGAGGAAATTAGAGGGGACTGAATTAGAAGGGAAATGTTTTTAAAAAGCAGTTGCATTTCCTTATTTAAAAGGCCCATAATTTAATACATCCTGATTTTCAAGCATGTTCATAGTAGAGGTTGTAGATATCAGTCTTCAGCTCTGTCAAATTGCAGCTTTGTCTACTGTCCCAGATGAAGCCAGAAGTTTGGAGGCAGTAAATATGGTTGCAGCAAAGTCCTCTCTTATCACCTGTATTAGTTTTCTATTGCTCCTATAACAAATTACTACAAAATTGGTGACTCAAAATGACATAAATTTATTTTCTTACAATTCTGGATGTCAGATGTCTGTAATGGATTTCACTGGGGGTAAACTCAAGGTGTTGGCAGGCTGTATTTCTTCCTGGAGGTTCTAGGGGAGAATCAATATCCTTTCCTTTTCCAGTTTTTAGAGAATACCTATATTCCTTGGCTCCTGGATTCCTTTCTCTATCTTCAGAGTTAGCACCAGCAGGTTGTGTTCTGATTTCACATTACTCTGACCTTTCCTG
The DNA here is from genome assembly GCF_047511675.1 of Marmota flaviventris. NCBI lineage: Eukaryota > Metazoa > Chordata > Mammalia > Rodentia > Sciuridae > Marmota > Marmota flaviventris. Next base: position 74,200,901 of record NC_092518.1, read on the forward strand.
CCTCCCTTTTTTATTTTTTCAAGATTCTTGTGATTATGTTAGGTCTATTCATGTAACTCACAATAAGCTCCCTAGTTTGAGGACAGCTGATTACTCACCCTAATTCCACCTGCAACCTATATTCCCTTTTGCCAAAGGTCACATTATTACAGGTTCCAGGATTTAGGATGTGGACATTTTGGGAGAAACATAGTTCTGCTTACCACACCACAACGTGTCAAATGTTTATTGAACAACTAATGTACATAGAGAGCTTTGTGTTCTGTCTTAAGGGGCAATGTGGATGATAAAGGACTCATTCAGAAAAAGGTAAATAACAGAAGATTTCAAAGGCTGCAGAAGAGTTAAGAGGAACTCTTGCTATGAAAATTAGAAGAGGGTGTGGTATGATTACTGAGATGGTCAGAGAAAGCTTCCTGGAAGAGGTGGAACTTGCTCAATCAATTAGAATGGGTGAGACCAGCAGGGCATGGTGGCCCACACCTGTGATTTCAGTTACTCTAGAGGCTGAAACAGGAGGATCACAAGTTCAAAGGCAACCTGGACAACTTAGGGAGACTGTCTCAAAATAAAATATTAAAAGGGTTGGGGCTGGGGCTGGGGATGTGGCTCAAGCGGTAACGTGCTTGCCTGGCATGCACAGGGCGCTGGGTTCGATCCTCAGCACCACATAAAAATAAAATAAAGATGTTGTGTCCACTGGAAAAAAAAGGGTTGGGGATACAGTTTGGTTATAGAGCACTTGCTTAACATGAGAAAGGCCCTGGGTTTGATCCTCCATACTGGGGGGCAAGAGGCGAGACCTGAATTTTGTTTTGGGGCTAAATAAGCCTTATATACACACTTTTTCAGGGGGGTACTGGGGATTGAACCCAGGGGCACTTTACCACTATTTATTTATTTATTTTTATTTTGAGATAGATTCTCACCAAGTTGCTCAGGGCCTTGCTAGTTTGCTGAGTCTGGCTTCGAACTTGCAATCCTTCTGCTTCAGCCTTCTGAGTCGCTAGGATTACAGGAGTGTGCCACCATATCCAGCTTTACATACACACTTTTGAGTGCAGATTTTCAATGTAGGAGTTGTAACCTGGAAGTACTCAGTGCTATTCAAGTGATGTGTCTGTAACACTGCTAAGTGTTAAAAAGCACTGTTGTACACATTAACTCATTTGATGCTTAACACAGCTCTGTGAGGGAAGTAGGAAAGACAGAACCACATGTATATTTCTACTACTGAGTCCACAGGCCCCTTTCCAAGTCTAGGGCCATTTCCCATGTTCTATATTCTTTCCAGCTACAGGGCACAACCTGTTTTCTCTCCTTTTAGTAACTGTCCAGGCCTAACTTCAGAATGAGACAGTTTCTCCACCTGCACACTTTCTTGGTTGCCATTGAAGTCAAATACACAAACTCTTTTAAGATTTATCTGCTAAACTCTGGAGAAAACAAGTGATCGACAGATTTAAGAGAATGATGAAAATTCCATAATCTTACAGCTTATGTAATTATGGTCTCTCTTAAAAAAAAAAAAAAAAAATATATATATATATATATATATATATATATATATATATATATATATATATACACTATTGATGGATCTTTATTTTTTATTTATTTATTTATATGCAGTGCTGAGAATTGAACCCAGTGCCTCACACATACTAGGCAAGTGCTCTACCATTGAGCCACAACCCCAGCTCCCTATGGTCTCTGACCTATGGTTTCTGTTTCTTTTTTCAACTGTAAAAGAGTAACATTGGGTTTGGTTCCTCTTCTTGTTCTTTTTCTTCTTCCTATTATTATTATTATTGTTGTTGTTGTTCTGGGAATTGAATTTAGGGGTACTCTACCACTGGACAACATCCCAAAACTTTTTGTTTTTGAATTTTGAGATAGCACCTCACTAAGTTGGTGGGGCTGTCTTGGAATTTGCGATTCTCCTGCCTCAACCTCCTGAGTGGATGGAATTACAGACAAGTGCCACTGAGTCCAGCTCCTCTGCTTATATTTTTGTAGAGATTACCGTCATTATCATCATCATCACAGCAAACAGCTACGGAGTGCTTTTTATATGTCAGGTACTGCTCTATTTGCTGTACATGTTTTAACTCATTTAATTACCACAACAACTTATTTTGCAGGTAAGTATAATGAGGCAGATTTCAAACCTAGGTAGAATGGTTCCGGAATCTATTTCTGATCTTCATTCCCCCTTGCCATGTTAAAAATTAGGAAAAAAGTTGTATTTTATTGTACTTATTTTATTGTTTATAATTATTTTAAATTCAAATTCATAGAAGATGAATGTTACCGCTATACCATACTGCCTCACTACCTTTTCATTACAACCACTCTGACTTCTGCCTGTCAATATAGGCCAATATTGGCAAGGATGTGGGGAAAAAGATTCACTCATATATTGCTGATGGGACTGCAAATTGGTCAAATCACTCTGGAAACACTATGGAGATTCCTCAAAAAAACTTGGAATGGAACCACCATTTGACCCAGCTATCCCACTCCTTGTTCTATACCTAAAGGATTTAAAACCTTGCATACTATGGTGATGTAGAAGAATGACTTTATGACATTTGCCAGCAATGGATGGATCTGGAGACTATTTTGCTTACTGAAATAATCCAGTCCTTCAAATCCTAAGGTCTAATGTTTTCTCTGATATATGGAAGTTAAACCACACTAAGGGGGTCAGTGTGGGGAAAAATAGAATTGCAGTAGGTTAAACAATGGGGAATGGAGGGAAGGGAGGGGGTAAATAAAAGAAAGACAGTGAAGTGAATCTGACATAATTTCTCCATGTTTATATATGAAAACTACACAATGAATTCCACCACCATGTACATACATAAGAATGGGACTCTAGCTAGAGGGAGATATATTCCATGCTTGTATAATTATATCAAAATAGATTCTGCTGTCATGTATAACCAAAAAGAACCAATGAAAATATAGGTTGCTATTTGGATATTTTATCCATCCAGTACACTAAGTTACAGATGAAGGAACTGAAATCTAGAAGAGTTAGACTTTTCCAAGGCAGCATTAGTAAGAAGTGGGGAGCTGGAGGCCAAACCCAGCTCCATCATATTGTGTTGTCTTTAAGACTAGCTAGTTTGATGATACTGAAAATAATTGATTTTAAATGATACCGCATGCATTAATCACTCTTATTTTATGAGACGTTTCACTTTGGACACTGTGATCAAGGCCAAATTAATACCTTTAAAGGCTCTAAGATCTAAAAGGAAAAAAAATGTCTTCCCAACACTATCTTCTATGAATTCCAATTAAACAATAAAATAAATACATTGAAATACCACTTTTTTTACATCATGACTACTTAAAATTTTCTTTAAAAAATGCCATCTATCAAATTCTTTTCCATGGAAATGGAAGGAGACCCTCAGAGTTATACAAAAGTACATACAAGAGGAAGTGAGGGGAAGGGGAAAAATAATACAAGGGGGACAAACGAATGTCAGTAGAGGGGGCAGAGAGAGAAGAGGGGAAGGGAGGGGAGGGGAGGAGGGATAGTAGAGGATAGGAAAGGCAGCAGAACACAACAGACACGAGTATGGCAATATGTAAATCAATGGATGTGTAACTGATGTGATTCTGCAATCTGTATATGGGGTAAAAATGGGAGCTCATAACCCACTTGAATCAAATTGTGAAATATGATATATCAAGAACTATGTAATGTTTTGAACAGCCAACAATAAAAAATTAAAAAAAAAAGAAAAATAAATAAATAAAAAAAATTCTTTTAAATTTTTTTTAAAAAATTGTTTTTGGTGTCTTAAGCACATGTTTAAACTGAAAAGTAATTCAATACCATCTGTTACATATTAATTCCTGGAAGAGGTGTACAAGAATTGTAACTGCAAAGGTAAGTTTAGGACAAATGACAACCAAGACAAGTGATCAGGAAGAAGATAGTACAGGTTAGTCAGGGAAGGGCTCTTTGTTTACAACTTACAAGAATTCATCTACCATGGGTGGGATCAACCGTCTATAGGAAGTCTTTCAAAAAAATACTGCAGCCTATGTTATGACTGTGGATAAGTTACTGATGACATTTAAATACTCCCTAGATATCTCCAGGAAGCAGTCAACCTCAAATTTAATCAATGTCAAATAATCTATAAACCTGGGAAATGCAAACACTAAGACAGTCAGGTGAAACAACACAGGGTGGAGGGAGACTATTATATGTCTGAAACTAACAGAAGGAAAGCAATTCTTACAGAATTTATACAAAAGAGAGTTGACAGTAAAACATTTTGGTGTGTCTAGATTTGAGGCATGAATATTTTATTTGAAGTAACTGGTATAATCTTATTTTGAAAAGGCTCAACTGATCCTGCTGCAGTCACTTAGTAGCAGTTTCCCATTATGATCATCTGATTGTCTTAGTTCAAATTCCATGATCACCATCTTATCAATTGACTTTCTAGTACTCTGATATTGGGAATGGGGGCCCCTATCCACAGATATAAAGATCCATTTCAGCATGGTATTTATAATCCTTTAGATAAAATATAAAGTTTCATCTGGATTATATGTCATTCTCTTATGAATTACAGGATCTCAGGGTTGGAGTATACTTAAAAGATATTTAATTGTCCATTTGGTGATGATATTTCTACTCTAAAATAGCTAGCAAGGGATTGTCCATTTTTCTTTGGACATCTCCAGTAAGAGGAAAGTCCCTATCTTTACTTCTTTGAACATCTGTTTTAGAAAATTGTTTTATATTGAACAAAATATGTTACTTTAGAGCATCTGTTATTTTTTTTAATATAATAGCACAATGGTTTTATTGATGGCAGAAGAAAAAAAATTCTTCCTTTCACTTGTAAAAGTTAGTTGTGTCATTTAGCTCAGTATTTCCCCCCATTATTTATAGGCTGAAATTTTCCCCCCTAAAAATCTGCTTTTTCTTTCTAAATCAAAATATCCACCATGGCTGCATCTTAATCTGCAGAGAAAGTAGATGGTGTATCAGCAGATTTTGACTAGGATGTTTCAGTCCTTTCTTCACAAAGACTCTTCTCTTATTATTCCTGAGCTTGTGGAATTTGGTAAAACTGCTGGGTTGGCTGAGTGAATTGTCTTGGCTGGCCATTACCTCCCCAATGAAACCTGAGAGTTTGGTCATAGATGCCTTCTTCTTCCCATGCTTCTGTTTGAATGGGCTTGATATTGTAGAGCCTCAATTCTTAAGTAGATTCCTTGGGTCCACATACAACACAATCTAAACCTCTGAAAAAGTGTCCATGATTTGTCATTTGTCCATGACAAATCTTTCCTCCAGGCCAAATTCTCCCAAATATTTAACTCTTTCTAATACAGATGCTTTTAAATCACTATACCATCCTGGTCACCCTCCCACAGAAAAACTTTAGTTTCTTTTAAAAGGTATGGTCTTTGCCATAACATGTGTTTTAATAAAATTTTCAAAAGTAAGATGTTTTCATGACAAGTGGTTAAAATGACTGCCTCTTTCCACGCTAAATTCCCTGTTACACTTCCCTTCACATCTAGTGATCCTGGAATGGTCACAAGCATTTCAGAAGACAGCTGAAGGAAGTTGGGTTGGTGGTATATTTAGTTTGGGTTTAGGAGAATATACCCTGTGTGGTTCTCTGACATTTCTTTGTATAGTTAACTGATTTCTAGCTACTTTAGTGTAAGAATGGCTTCCAGAAATGCTCCTATCACTTGCTGTGTCAATTTCATTCAGCATTGTGTGACACTATGCTGTAGGTGTGTTAGGTAGCTAATGAAATGTTATTTTATAGGGTTTGTGATATTAAAGGGATTTTTCCAGCTTTTAAAAATAACTACAAAATGTGTTGTACATTGAGCTGTACTTTTACAATGAAAGAAGTTTATGGAATATAATTTGTACTGTAATAAAATTGTTAAAAATATGCTATGATTTATTTTATTTTTTTGATATTCTCTTTTGTGATTAACACAAAGTAAAGTAAGAATTTGTAGTTGGGTATCTACACAAACCCATATGGTAACATTCTACTTAAAGGTGGAAGAACGAATCCTCTTTGAGATTGACAATTAGATAAGGGATCACTATTACTGTCTTTGTTCAACATTGTACTAGACTTTATACTGAATCCAGCAACCCAGTAACCCAAGAAGAACAAATAAAAGGTGGAAGAATAGGGAAGGAAGAAAACCATGATTAGAGCCAAAACTATGACTGTGGTTATAGAAAATCCTAAAGTTTAAGTATAGAAATATTGTTAGAATTGACAAATGAGTTTAGACATGTTGCTGGAAACAAAAATCAATATATAAAAACCAGTTGCATCTTTATATAACAGCCCAATTAAAGTAAAAATATAGGATTTAAAATTGCATAAAAATATACACAGTATTTAGGAATTAAAATTACAGGAAAGAACAAAAAGCCAAGAATATCCAAGGAACTCTCAAAGAGCAAGGTGGGAAAATATGTTGATTCAGATGTTAAGATTTATTATAAAACCATAGTAATTAATATGAACTAAGGCAGTGGCACGAGAGAACTGAAAAGAGAGCTCAAAAATAAGATTACATGTATATGGACATTGGATATGTGATAGAAATGACATTTTACATTAATGAAGAAAGTGTACTTTTCAAAAATAGTGCTGAGATGATTAGTTTTTCCATGTGAAAAATAGTACATTGAAACTTTCACATCATACATAAAAAACCCAGGTGAATTCAAAACATAAATGTGAAAAATCAAAAATAAAAAAGTTTAGAATAAAATATAAGATACTATCTTGATCTCTGGATAGTAATGAATTTCTGAAACAAGACACAAAGTATATGTCATAGATAAAGAAAAATATTGGTAATTGGAGTATATTAAAACTAAGAACTTCCATTTATTAAAATAGTATTAAGAGAGCTTCCAATCACTCCTGCAAGGTAGGCGGGCCTGCGACCCACCGGCAGAAGAGGAGCAGCGGCCTGCTGAGAGGCAGAGCCGCCCCTCCCCTTGCGCCGGCAAGGTAGACGGAACTGTGACCACCCACAGAGCAGGCCCAGCAGCCTGCTGAGGGGCAGAGCCGCCCCCCACCCCCCGCGCCTGCCAGGTAGGCGGAACTGTGACCACCGACAGAAAAGGCCCAGTGGCCCGCGGCGGGACAGAGCTTCCAATCACTCCTGCAAGGTAGGCGGGCCTGCGACCCACCGGCAGAAGAGGAACAGCGGCCTGCTGAGAGGCAGAGCCGCCCCTCCCCCCGCGCCTGCAAGGTAGACGGAACTGTGAGCACCATCAGAACAGGCCAGACCTGCAACCGACAGACAGAACAGGCCCAGTGGCCTGAGGAAGGGTAGAGCCGCCCCCCCCCCGTGCCTGCAAGGTAGGCGGACCTGCGACCCACCGGCAGAACAGCCCCAGAGGCCTGCAGAGGGGCAGTGCTGCTGCCTGCGCCTGCAAAGTAGGCAGAACTGCGACCACCAACAGAACAAGCCTAGCGGCCCGCAGAGGGACAGAGCCGCCGCCCGCGCCTGCAAGGTCGGCGGACCTGCTACCGACCGGCAGAGCAGGCCCAGTGGCCTGCCGGCGTGGTAGGCACATTGCCCCAATTGGAGGAGGGGCAGAGCCGCCGCCCGCGCCTGCGAGGGAGACTTTGCAACTATACAAGACCAATATAAATATATAGGGGGAAAATTCAATAGCACAACAGTTTCACCAAGTAGAAAGGAACACGAACAGTATGAAGAGACAAGGAAAGAAAGGACCACAAGCAATGCAGGTCAACTCAACGTTAGAAGAGGTAATAGCTGCAGCAGATGGAATGTCAGATAAAGAATTCAGGATATACATGCTTCAGATGATCTGGAGTCTCAAGGAAGACATCAGACAGCAAAATCAGACAATGAAAGATCACTTCAACAATGAATTACATAAACAAATCCAAGAAGCAAAAGATCAACTATACAGGGAGATAGAGGTTATAAAAAACAAACAAACAGAAATCCTAGAAATGCAGGAAGCAATAAACCAACTTAAAAACTCAATTGAGAATACTACCAGCAGAGTAGAACACTTAGAAGATAGAACATCAGACAATGAAGATAAAGTATTTCAACTTGAAAAGAACATAGACAGCTCAGCAAGACTGTTAAGAAACCATGAGCAGAACATCCAAGAAATATGGGATAACATCAAGAGACCAAATTTAAGAGTCATTGGGATACAGGAAGGGACAGAGTTTCAAACCAAAGGAATGAGCAATCTATTCAATGAAATAATACGAGAAAACTTCCCAGACTTGAAGAATGAGACAGAATCCCAAATCCTAGAAGCCTACAGGACACCGAATGTGCAAAATCATAAGAGACCCACACCTAGACACATTATAATGAAGATGCCCAACATACAGAATAAGGAGAGAATTTTAAAAGCTACAAGAGAAAGGAAGCAGATCACATTTAGGGGTAAGCCAATCAGGATAACAGCTGATCTTTCAACACAGACTCTGAAAGCTAGAAGATCCTGGAATAACATATTTCAAACACTGAAAGAAAATGGGTTCCAACCAAGAATTGTGTTTCCAGCGAAATTAAGCTTCAGGATGGAAGATGAAATTAAAACCTTCCACGATAAACAAAAGTTAAAAGAATTTGCAGCTAGAAAACCATCTCTTCAAAACATCCTTGGCAAAACATTACAGGAAGAGGAAATGGAAAATAACAATGAAAACCAACAGTGGGAGGTAGGACAGTAAAGGGGGGAAAAATAATCAAAGAGGAAAACAAACCATGTTTAGTAACAGAAATAAACAAATATGGCTGGAAGAACAACCCATATCTCAATAATAACCCTAAATGTTAATGGCTTAAACTCACCAATCAAGAGACACAGGCTAGTAGAATGGATCACAAAACAAGACCCAACAATATGCTGCCTACAGGAGACGCATTTGATAGGAAAAGACATACATAGGCTGAAGGTGAAAGGTTGGGAAAAATCATATCACTCATATGGACTTCGGAAACAAGCAGGAGTGTCCATACTCATATCAAATAAAATAGATTTCAAGCCAAAGTTAATCAAAAGGGATAAAGAGGGACACTACATACTGCTTAAGGGAACCATACACCAACAAGACATAACAATCATAAATATATATGCCCCAAACAATGGTGCAGCTATGTTCATCAAATAAACTCTTCTCAAGTTCAAGAGTCTAATAGACCACCATACAATAATCATGGGAGACTTCAACACACCTCTCTCGCCACTGGACAGATCTTCCAAACAAAAGTTGAATAAGGAAACTATAGAACTCAATAACACAATTAATAACCTAGACTTAATTGACATATATAGAATAAAATAGTATTAAAAGTGAAAAGAAAAGTCATAAAAATAACCACTAAAGGTTATGTTTTCTCTTTTTAAATAAATTTTTTAGTTGTAGATAGACACAGTACTTTTATTTATTTTTATGTAGTGCTGAGGATCGAACCCAGTGCCTCACATGTGCTAGGCAAGCACTCTGCCACTGAGCCATAAACCCAGCCCATGTTTTCTCTTTTAATAAGTCCCTTTTCTAGGTTATGGACTAGACCAATAGAAATAAAGATCATAAACTAGAAAGGCATTTATTAAAAGAAAAAAAAATCAAATGGCCAGTAGTTGAAATGAAAGATACCCATTCGTAATCAGGGAAATGCAATTTAAAATAATAATAAAATAGTATTTAGGCCTGCTATAAAACTAATAAGATCTTGGGCTGGGCTTGTAGCTTGGTGGTAGAGCACTTGCTTAGCATGTGTGAGGCACTGGGTTCTGTCCTCAGCACCAGAGAAAAATAAATAAATAAAATAAAGGTATTGTGTATATATACAACAAAAACAAAAAAGTAAAAAGTAAATAAAACTAATACAATCTAGAAAATACCATGTGTTGGTAAGCATGTGCAGGAAGTGCAACTCTCATTCAAAACTCATCGGAGTGTTCATTTTTGTGAACACTTTGGAACAGACTTTGGCATTATATGATAAAGTTGCACATGTGCAAATCTCAGGACCCGAGAATTCCACCCCTAGGTATATACCTTACACAAACTATATCACAAATGTGTCATTCAATCAACATTATTCCATCGTCATACCTTTCAGTAGTAGAATGAATAAATAAATTAAGGTATATTCATGCAGTGACATTTTAAATAGCAATGTAAATGAACTGCAACTACATGTGCCAACATGTATGAATCTCAAAAAAAAGAATGTTGAAAGAAACAAATCACAAACATACAAACATTTTTGTAAGTGAAATTCCACTTACCAAAAGTTCAAAACAGGAAAAATTAAACAGTATTGTTTAAAGATGCGTTTATAGCTAGTAAAACTATAAAGAAAAGAAAGGGAATGATTAACTCAAAGTTTAGGTTGCTTCTGATGGGGGAGGGAGAGGCAAAGAAGAGGGACACATTGATCTATCTTTCTCTCTCTCTCTCTCCCATTTTTTCTTTCACAAAGGATTGAACGCTTAACCACTGAGCAAATCCCAAGCCCTCTTTATTTTTCTGAGACAGGGTCTCTCCAAGTTGCTTAGGGCATTGCTAAGTTACTGAGGCTGGCTCCTCCTGCCTCAGCCTTCCTAGTAGCTGGGATAACAGGTGTGCACCACTACACCGAGCTCACACTGGGATCTTTAAAACACTGGAAAACCTGGTGGTGAGAACATAAATATTCATTCCTTAAAATTATTTTTAAAAATTAATTAATTAAGTATAATTAAGTATATATGACAGCAGAATGCATTTTGATTCATTATATACAATTGCAGCGAAACTTTTCATTTCTCTGGTTGTACACAACGTAGCATCACACCATATGTGCAATCATACATGTACCTAGGGTAATAAAAGTATATTCACACCAATTCGTGTCTTCACACATGTACTTTGGATAATAATGACCAAATCATTCCACCATCTTTCCTGACCCCATACTCCTCCCCCCCTCCCTCCCCTTTACCAAAGTTCCTCAATTTTTCCCATGCCCCCCCCATTATGGATCAGCATCCACTTATCAGAGAGAACATTCAGCCTTTGGTGTTTTGGGATTGACTTACTTTGTTTAGCATATTCTCCAACTCCATCCATTTACCTGCAAATGTCATAATTTTATTCTCTTTTCATGCTGAGTAATATTCCATTGTGTATATATACCACAGTTTCTTTATCCATTCATCTATTGAAAGACATCTAGGTTGGTTCCACAGTTTAGGTATTGTGAATTGAGCTGCTATAAACACTGATGGGGCTGTGTTACTATAGTATGATGATTTTAAGTCCTTTGGGTATGGACCAAGGAGTGGGATAGCTGGGTCAAATGGTGGTTCCATTCCAAGTTTTCTAAGTTCATTCCTTAAAATTATTATTTAAAGTACATATATATGCTTTATATACACTTCCTGTGTATTTCTTTCTTTCTTTTTTTTAGAGAGAGAGAGAATTTTAATATTTATTTTTTTTAGTTTTCAGTAGACACAACATCTTTGTTTGTATGTGGTGCTGAGGATCGAACCCGGGCCACACACATGCCAGGCGAGTGCGCTACCGCTTGAGCCACATCCCCAGCCCACCATGTGTATTTCACCATTTAAAAAAAAAGAAAAAAATATATGCCCAGAGCTGAAAACACAACTCTAGCTAATCTATCACACTAGAAGACAAATATCTCCCTTGTTTTGAATGCCTTGTCCCTGTTTTGAACCAAGGTGTACATTTATACTGTTATTTTTTCTCTTATTCGGTTTGTCCTTTCAGCCAGTCAAGTTTTCCTCAGAGCAATTATCATATCCATCAATCATGGATCATCCTCCATAGAAACTGGTATACTGAAATTTCTGAGCTAGCCAAGCTGAGGCCCAACTGACAGCTGGCAAATAGGAGAATTCTACCAAAAGCTCAACTCAAAGCAGCTTTTTTGAAACACACACTTCCTTCCCTGCTTCTCTTGAGGTAATCTGAGTATAATCCCAGCCTAATTATTTTTTCTCATGAGAAACCACAGCAAATCTCTTATCAAGGAAGGTAATGCTTCACATTAGGTCATGTTGATAAGATGATGAGCAAGAATATTTTCACCCAAGAAGACTGCTATTTCCTGAAGGTGTAAAATCCCTAACAGGGAAAACCCCTGTGGTTCTCCTATGTAGGGCTGGTCTACCTAAGCTGATAACATAGTTCCTTCCAAAGGAGGAAGGCAGAATACATTTAGTCATTTCTGGGTAGGTGTGCACTATTCACATCTTAAAGGCTCAAGAGACTCAGAACTGGACAGAGGTCCCAACCCTGAAGAACCTCTTCAGAATCCAGATTTCTGAATCTGCTCTGCACCTAGAGAGACTCCAAACCACTTCTTGACAATGGGGAACTGGGTGGTTAACCACTGGTTGGCAGTTTTGTTTCTGGTAAGTGATGTTTCACTTCCTATTAGTTCAGAATGTTAGTTAACACAGGAGACATCTAGTTTGTTAATATTTGTAAAATTACTCAAAAGTGAAAGAGTCTATGGCAATTATTTGGCTCATCAAGACAGTTATCATTTAGAAACTTGAACTCTAGGCCAGATGAGAGAACAGAGACAAAAAACATATAGGCAATTGTTCATGTTGCCATACTTGGAATTTCAATTTGTTTTCATTCTCTGACTTATTTTTCTCTACCATCTCACTTCTGTCTGTTGCCATGGAGCATTTGGTTTCTCTCCTTTTCATATTACTGTCATCAAGATTTCATAAAATAATTAAATGTTTGAGAGGGAAGTGATCTTAGAGATCATCTTGACCCAGCAGTTCCCACTAAAACTATATTGCGACCCACTCATGTAATTGCTAATTTTTCTAGTAACTACACTAAAAAAGGTAAATGAGGTGAAATCTTTTTTTTTTTTTTTGATACTGGGGATTGAGCCCAGGTATGCTTTACCACTGAGCTACATCCCCAGCAATTTTTTTTTTTTAGAGAGAGAATTTTAATATTTATTTTTCAGTTCTCGGCGGACACAACATCTTTGTTTGTATGTGGTGCTGAGGATCGAACCCGGGCCGCACGCATGCCAGACGAGCGCGCTACCACTTGAGCCACATCCCCAGCCCCCAGCAATTTTTATTTTTTATTTTGAGACAGAATCTCACTAAATTCCTGAGGCTGGCTTTGAACTTGCAATCTTCCTGCTTCAGCCTCCCCAGCTGTTGGGCTTACTGCTGTGCTCCACCATGCCCAGCCCTGTTTTCCTCATTTTTTTGTACCAGGGATTGAACTCAGGGGCACTCAACCACTGAGCCACATCCCCAGTCCTATTTTGTATTTTATTTAGAGACAGGGTCTCACTGAGTTGCTTAGTGCCTTGCTGTTGCTGAGGCTGGCTTTGAACTTGAGATCTTCCTGTCTCAGTATCCCCAGCTGCTGGGATTACACAGGCATGTGACACTGTGCCTGGCTTATCCTCATTTTTATGGGTGAAGAAATTGATGTTCAGAGAACTTAAATCGCAGAGCTTAAATCATAGAGCTAGTAAGTGGTGGTGTTAGAAATTGGAGTATGATTCCAATATCACACTTGGAATCACTATGCTTTTCTGCTAGAGGTCTGCAAGTGGTCCAGATCCAGTGAATCTGAAATAACTATGCCCTAGGCTAAAGGCCTTTTATCTGTAGGCTGAGATGGTTCTTATCCATCCTGATGCCAAGAATATATTCTAGAGGCATCCCAGTACCATAGAGACCTGTTGAATTACAGACCAGCACTTCCAAACCTGGGCTACAGCTCAATTGGTTGGTGTCTAAGGCAATGAGCAGTGGGTTCCAAATTGCCCTCTTAGCCAATGAAGTCAGAGCTTTGGACAGGCAAAAGCAGTATTAAGGGCTAAAATGAGTAGAAGTAACAATAGGTTAATTTTAAAAAAGACTCACAATCTAAAAACAGGAAAATGTATGTCAGGGTGTAATTAAAGAGGCAGGGCCATCTGGGAATGGATTAGCCCTTTTCAGATGGGTATTGTTATAGATGCTAAATTTATTCTTTGTTTCTTCAGAAATTCACTTATTCACTTATTGCCATTTTTTAGGTGCAATAGTTTGAAAGCTCTAGTCCAAGAATTGGCAAATGTTTCAGTAAAAATCTAGATAGTATATATTTTAGGCTTTGTGAGCCATATGGCTTCTGTCCCAGCTACTCAACTTTGCCATCCTATCACAAAAACAGCCATAAACATTACAGAATTGAATAGGTGTGGCTTAGTGCCAATATCACTTTATTTATGGTCACTAAAATTTGAATTTCATAAAATTTTCATGTCATGAAATATTCTTCTTCTTTTTCTATTTTTAACTGTTTAGAACTGTCAAAACAGTCAATGGTAGAGTATTTGCCTGGCATGCACATGGACCTGGATTCAATCCTCAGCAATGCAAAAAATTTTAAAAAAAAGTAAAAAATGAAAACAAAAATTTGAGCTTGCAGGTTGTGCAAAACAAGTAACAAACCAGATTTAGTTCATGGACCTTAGATTGCTGACCCTGATCATTAGTGTCTAATGCATGTCTCAAAGTGTTACCTTACTCTGAAAATAGATTAGATACTTGCAGGATTTTACACATTTAAAACAAAAACAGATAAACACAAAGAAATCAAAATGGTGACACTACTTCCTATACCTTATCTACTTCTTTCCAAATCCCACTGTTTTCCTTGCTTCTTTTTTCTTCCTGTAGGTTGCTTGGTTGGGACTGAATGTTTTCCTGTTTGTACATACCTTCCTGAAATATGAGAAGGATGACAAATACTACTACACAAGAGAAATTCTTGGGGTGAGTATCACAGTTGTGATGTGATAAATCATTATTTGTTTTAGATGGGGGTTTCACTAACTTGCCCAGGCTGGCCTTGAACTTGAAATCCTTCTGCCTCAGCCTAAGTAGCTGGGATTACAGGCATGTGCCACCACACCTGAAATATGTAGATATGGATGTAAATATACATGGTATATGATTCTGGCTCCTTTGTGACCCAATGCTCTGATTTCTTCTAGGGCTAGGATTGCCAGAAAAAATATAGGATGCCCACCTAAATATGAATTTCAGAAAAACAAGGAATCATTTTTTATATAAGTATGTTCCAAATATCACATGGAGTATAGGTATACAAAAATATTTATTTTTATTTCTGAAATTCAAATTTAGCTGGATAGCCTATAATTAATTAATTAATTAATTGGTGCCAGGTATTGAACCAGGGGCAATTAATCCCTGAGTCACACCTCCAGCTCTTTTTAATATTTTATTTAGAAACAGAGTATTGCTGAGGTGCTTAGGGCCTCACTAAGTTGCTGGGGCTTGCTTATGAACTCACAATCCTCCTGCCTCAGCCTCCTGAGCTGCTGGGATTATAGGCATATGTCACCACACTTGGCCTCTAATTTTTATTAGTAAATCTGAAAACCCTATCTAGGGCACACTCCATAGGATGTATAAAGAAAACATGCAATAGAGAAAACTATTAGGCAGTGGTTTTCAAACTGGTTCCAGAAACTCAGGTGCTCCTATAAGGTGTGAGAGGAAGTCTAACTGGGCAGTGTTCCTGACTCTTGCCTTTACTTCAGTCAGAGCAGCCTTTACCTGTCTTACAGATGCCTGATTATTATTTTAAGAAAGAATTTGGAAACAAAGGAAGAAGGTAGAGAAGGAGAGAGAGAGAGAGAGAGAGAGAGAGAGAGAGAGAGAGAGAGAGAGAGAGAAAAGAATGAATGAAAGAAAGAGAGAAAGAAAGAAAAAGGAAGAAAGAAAGACATTTGAAAACCACTCCTGTGGATTAATGTCACCTTGCTATCAAACAGAAGGGATATGGGGCCTGGGAGATGGGTGGTGCAGAACCCTAGGCTTGCAGAAAGGTGGGTCAGGTTAAGGTACCAAATGGAGCAGACTAGGAAAGTAGCATATTAAGTATGGAAGAGGGAGGAGGTGGGTTGGCACTTAGTGTGGAGGAAATATGGAGGTGAGGCTGTTTTTTTTCCCAAGCTAATGCACCTGGACCCTACCAGTTTAGAACAACAAATTTGATTGCCATCTCTATTATGCAGTAACAGTTTAGGGATTTGGTTAAATCACTTTCATCCCCAAAGTGCTTTTTTTTTCAAT
Source organism: Marmota flaviventris (assembly GCF_047511675.1). Taxonomy (NCBI): domain Eukaryota; kingdom Metazoa; phylum Chordata; class Mammalia; order Rodentia; family Sciuridae; genus Marmota; species Marmota flaviventris. The sequence continues at coordinate 74,217,105 of NC_092518.1, forward strand.
AGCTTTACACAAAGGCCCACTCAATGTACATATTTAAAGACAGCTTGTCCTTTTAAAAAATCCTTTTCTCTCCATAATCAAAGGATCCATTTGAGATCACAACGGATTTGAATGTTCTGTTCATGGCTTATTTCACCCTGCTGTTTTTAATTTTAAATGTTCATCCCTCATCCCTGTTTAGAAACTAAAATTCGAAAGGAAGTGTTAATTTGTTTTAAAAATAGCTTTTTATTAAGAGTATGATGCAATAAATGTGACTGGTTATTAAGAACTTGATTACTTCATGACAAAAAATCAGCAGCATAAAAATGAATCATACTGATATCCTGTGGACATTTTATTTTGAAAGCCTTTTTTTAAAAATAAATTAATTATAAATAATACTACTTTCAATGAGACCAAGCCACACAGAAGTATAAATAAAATGTGGAAATTCCCCTCTAATCCCTCTCCCCAGAGATAACCACCATTAATAGTTTGGTGTGTGTATAGATATGCTGACATACACTCACAAACGCATCACATAGGTTTTGTTTTTGTTTTTAAGGTAGGTACTTTTGCTTTTAATTTCCAAAGAATGAAATTCGCTTTTTTGTTGTGCTATAATTTTTTTTTCATTTTTTAAGAGACAGGGTCTCTCTAAGTTGTTTAGGACCTCACTAAATTGCTGAGGCTGGCTTTGACTTTGCAATCCTCCTGCCTCAGCCTCCCAAGCTGCTGGGATTTCAGGCATGTGCCACCACCCCTGGCCATGTTATGAGTTTTTTTTTTTTTTTTTTTTTTTGGTACCAGGGATTGAACACAGGGGCACTTGACTACGGAGCCACATCCCTAGCCCTATTTTGTATTTTATTTAGAGACAGGATCTCACTGAGTTGCTTAGCTCCTCGCTTTTGCTGAGGCTGGCTTTGAACTCATGATCCTCCTGCCTCAGCCTCCTGAGCCACTGGGATTACAGGTGTGTACCACTGCACTTGACCATGCTATGAGTTTTGATTAACAAAGATAGGATATTTTTTAAATCAAAAAAGGGATCATATTGTAGATCTTAACTCAAAATGCTTCCCATGTTTAATGTATCTCAGATATCTTTCCATGTGAGACCTGGAACCAGCTCATACTAACTTGCAATATTGAGTTGTATGAATCTCTTCCCAACTCTGCATGCAGTGATGTTCGGTGATATCAAGTTGGTGTCTTGAAATCTGCTCTAGTGGGAGTAGTTACATCATCACAATAGGCAAATGCTGGAAATTGGGAATGTCCCCGCCACCCTCCAAAAAAGCTGGTTGTTAAAACATTTACTGCCGCTATACTACTGCAGGTAGTTCTCAGCCTTTGAAGAGGGTAACAGTTCATCGCATTAATGTGTCATAATTGATTTATTGATTCCATAGGGCATTTCTTAAATTTATGCTCACCTTGGGATAACACAGAAGGCAATTTAATTCACTAAGAACCAGAGAAAATAAGTAGCAGAGGAAGGAGTCTAAATACATAGTCAATGAGGCATTAATGATAGCGGAATTTCAATTATAACATCAGTGAGAGTTGATATAGAGAAATGAATATACATTGGGATATTTCAATGTGCTGCAATGGAGGGAAAAAACATTTTCTCTAAAAAGAATTCATTCCATATAGATAGCTGCCCCAGAATATGGAGCTGTGAAATTATATTCCTACATTTTCAATTTACTTGCCAATTTTAGCTTTAAGAAACCTCTGTGACTCAAATAAGCAAGCTGCGGGAACCAATGTGGAAATGTAGGATATCTGAGATGAACAGAGAAAATTTACTCTGAAATGGAACAGGCTGTCTCCACCTAAAACAGAGTGTGACTCAGCAGAGAGAGAAAACACAGGTCATATGGAAGAGCCAGAAATGGAAAACAGTAGGGCAGCTCTTGTTCATTGCACTGCCTACATTATAAGCCATTATGGACCCTAGGCAAATCTCAACCTCACTTATCAAACTGATGTCACATTGTTCTGGGTTTAGGTTGTATGGAAAGATAGTTTGTACCTTAAATATAATTAGGAAATGACTGAGAAATTTTTAACTCTAACCCATACTTGTATTTTTAGCAAGTCTTTGACAGACATACATGTAAAGCTGGCCAGTCAACTGTTGTGCAACAAGAATTGCCTGGCTGCTGCCACCATCTCCACTACTACTACAAGATTGTCATACTCTATAGCCTGCAGTCTCAAGTAAATGACACAGACTTAGAAACCAGTGGCACAGAGTTGAGTAGTGAAGCTTAGCTGCCATGAAGTTGAGCATATTCTGTCCAGTCTATACCTGATTAGGCCTGCTGCTGGGCTAAAAACTTCTGTAGATCACTGACTTCTTGTCTCCTTTTCCAGAAGCTTCTACTGTTATATCAGGTTGTTCTTGATTTATGACACCTGGACACCTTAGGAATTCAGCTTGAAGTTCTGCTTTTAGAAGTTCTCCCTTCTCAGAATTGAGGTTATAGCTCAGTAGTAGAGTGCTTGCCTAATATGTGCAAGGCCCTGGGTTTAATCCCCAGCACTGTCCCCACCCCCAAAAAGAAAGTTATCTATTCTTAAATCTCTACCTAAGTTTAAGAATTTTACTCCAAGGAGTTTGCTAATCTTGCTTAAGCTTTAATCAATTGTTAAATATATCTTAAATATGTGATTAAATTTTTAATTATTATTATCAATTATATGCTTATAATGTCAACATTAGAAAATACAGAAAAGAGAATAAAATAGTCACCATCTGTAATTATAACTTTAAATATGGGCTTTATTTAAAATGCATATAAAATTATATATGAGCCAGGAGTGGTGGTGCACACCTATAATACCAGCAACTTGGGAGGCTGAGGCTGGGAAGATCACAAGTTTGAGGCCAGCCTCAGCAAATTAGTGAGGCCCTAAGCAACTTACTGAGATCCTGACCCAAAATAAAAAAATAAAAGAGGCTCAGTAATTAAGTACCCCTGGATTCCATCCCAGTACGAAAAATAGTGTATATGATCCTCAAGACTGTCTTATGAATGAAAAATAATAAAATCATAATTAAGTGTATTAAACAGAAATACTTATTCAAAATATTATATCCATGGAATGTATTTGCTAACATGGAATCATTAAATCCTGTTCTCTTTCATGTTAATTCACGTATAGTTAAATATTTCTGGGCTGGGGTTGTGGCTCTGCAGTAGAGAGCTCGCTTAGCATGCGTGAGGCACCACATAAAAATGAAATAATAATTGTTTCCACCTACAACTAACAAAATAAATATTTAAAAAATATATTTCTAAACCACTCTCATGGGAATTTCTCAATTCAGTGTTAAGTTCAGCACATTTTCTGCCTTTTACAAATAGAGACTGGCCTGATGGTGCTAGTTACTGAGAGAGAGGGGAAGCAGCTGCACCTCTGTCCATTTGCAGATCTCAGACAAGTGGATTGGGTCATTGCTCACCTGTTAGATGGTAACATGAAGCAGCAGTCTGACTCTTTTCTTCTCTACTCTAGACAGCGTTGGCTGTGGCCCGAGCCTCTGCTTTCTGCTTGAATTTTAACAGCATGCTGATCCTGATTCCTGTGTGTCGCAATTTGCTGTCCTTCTTGAGAGGATCCTGCTCCGTGAGTCCTAGCTACAACTAGGTCAACTTTCACATTAAAGAAAGAGACCCTGGGGCTGGGGATGTGGCTCAAGCAGTAGTGCGCTTGCCTGGCATGTGTGCGGCCTGGGTTCGATCCTGAGTACCACATACAAACAAAGATGCTGTGTCTGCTGAAACCTAAAAAATAAATATTAAAATTCTCTCTCTCTCTCTCTCTCTCTCTCTCTCTCTCTCTCTCTCTCTCTTAAAAGAAAGAAAGAGACCCTGATATCCTTGATGTTAGTGGTCTCTTTTGGTGACTAAGGGTGTAGGTAAGGATGGGTGGGTATTGATTGGCATGCTATATCTAAGACAAGTTGGCTATAGGTTAGTGAATTTCATAAGGCAGGATGGTGACACCTGACCATGATCACTTTATATTTGTAGTTTTGCAGTCGCACACTGAGAAAGTCATTGGATCACAACCTCACCTTCCATAAGCTGGTGGCATATATGATCTGCATATTCACAGGTAACTCAGTAAAACCATGAAACTGAAAATTCAAGGGTATTCAGAGTCTAGTTTCATTTACCCATGCATATAAACATTCAAAAAATATTGAGCACCTGGGACTATTTTTCATGCAGTGTTCTAGGCCTATATCCCTGGAGCTTACATTCTATTCCTTTGGGAAGTGATTAGGTATAAGATCTTTGATCTCCCTGCATTACAGGGCACCTTCTATGGACTCAAAATTCTACTAGCATTTTATGTAGGATTCTCCTATTTTAGTGAGTTGTGCCTGCCATAATGTTCCTGAGACATTTCTTTCTTTTTAGCTATCCACATCATTGCACACCTGTTTAACTTTGAACGCTACAGCAGAAGCCAACATGTCACAACTATATCCCTTGCCTCTGTTCTCTCCAGCCTACATCATGACAAAGAGGGGGGTTTTTGGCTAAATCCCATACAGTCGCCAGACATGGTGAGTTGACTCAATGGCAAAGCCTCTGGGATCTGGTCATGAGCAGGAAGGCCAAAATATCCTTGTTGGACATCATGTCAGGCTGACATTTCTCCGTTCACAGACAGTCTTGTATGTGACATTCACCACTATTGCTGGTCTCTCTGGAGTGATCATCACCATAGCCTTGATTCTCATGGTAACTTCATCTATGGAGTTTATTCGGAGGAATTATTTTGAGCTCTTCTGGTATACACACCACCTATTTATCATCTATATCATCTGTTTATGGATTCATGGCATGGGGTAAGGTCTTCAAACCCTCATTCTCAGGTTCCAGCTCTCAACCTTGCATAATTCTTTACCTTAAACTGTCTTTCTTTGTTTCAGTGGAATTGTCCGGGGTCAAACAGAGAAGAGCATGAATGAGAGTCATCCCCATAAGTGTGCACAGTCTTTTGAAAAGTGGGATGATCATGACCCTGACTGCAAGGAGCCACAATTTGAGGGACATCCCCCTGAGGTAAGAACCCTTACGGACAAGGACAGCCTCTTGTCATGTGCTGTTACTATTATCATTGTTAATATTACTCTTATTATTGTTATTATCATCATTATTAGCTCAGCCATGTGCTGGGTCCTATAAAGGATACCTACAATATTTCTATCTTCAAGGAACTTCCAGCATCACTGGTAAAATGACAATTAATAGGGAATATTGAAAAAGAAGGACTAAAAGTCATTGCATATTGTATGACCCCCTATAAAGGTAATAATGTTGGTCCACATTATTGATACTTTTTACCATGTCTCAGCCTTGCAGCATAATATTGATTAATCTCATTTATATATAGCAATAACCTCTGGGGTAGGTACTTCTTTTGTCTCCATTTGGGGACAAAAGGACTAGGATTCCAAAAGATTAAATTCAAGCCTAGGCTTTACAGAGTTTTGACAGTTGTACCATCCAAAAACTCAGCTATGAAATCCCAATCAAATTTTCTTGTGAAAAAAAAAAAGCATTATTGAAGTAGGTTTTCTTTGGTGTTATGCTTGGAAACTGCTAGACAGTGGATGACTAAGAAACTGAGTTCTTGACTGGGGATATAGTTTGGTGGAAGAGTGTTTGCCTAACATGTGCAAGGCCCTGAGTTTGATCCCTAGCACAACAAAGAAAGGAAGGAAGGAAGGAAGGAAGGCAGGAAGGAAGGAAAGAAAAAGGAAGGTAGTAAATATTGGGGCCATAAGTGTGCCATGTACTCTGTGCATACCTTAATTATTTCTTTATCTCCATTTCCTAGAAGTGAAATTCCTAGGTCAAAGAGAAGGAATGCTTCTGAAACTGTTGAGATGTACTGCCAGATTGCTTTCTGGGAAGATGCTGCTAATTTTTACCCCCATTAGCTATATGTGGGAGCACGCCCATTTCCCTGAATCCTAGTTAATTCTGGGAATTATTGCTCAAAGTTTGAGAGACTAAAATGCTATCTTGTTAATATTCATTTCTCTATTTCTTTTTTTTTAAGAGAGAGAGAGAGAATTTTTTAATATTTATTTTTTAGTTTTCGGTGGATACAGCATCTTTATTTTATTTTTATGTGGTGCTGAGGATCGAACCCAGCGCCCTGTGCATGCTAGGCGAGCGTGCTACCACTTGAGCCACATCCCCAGCCCAACATTTCTCTATTTCTGAGGCCAATACTTTTATCACATTGTTACTACCCATTCCTTAAGTATGTTTTTTTCATGTATTCTGAATACAGCTGGGGATTTTTCTCAAATAACAAATAACACTAAATTGTATAATGTCTACTCTAACACTAGCCAGATCTCTGTTACTTCCTTCCCCAGAGATATCCAAGGAAGTTATTGACCTGCAACAGCATAAGAAACCTCATTCTACATAGCTCCAATATATCATACTTGACCAATTGTGCAAGAAGGGACATGACTTAGTATTATTAGGAAATATATTTTTAGTAGATCCTGTGCATATTGAAGTTATCTGCTATCTTGAGAAGATCTTGGGGGATAGAAAGTCTGCTTTAAAAAATATATATATGTAGACAAGATAAAAACAAACTACCAAAAGATGACATGAAAGTAGAAGGGGGATATTAGGGAAGGGAAAGAGGAAGGGTGGGCATGAGTAAGGCAGAATGATAGGGAAGGTGGATACAAATTATATAATATGTATTACAAAATGTCACAAAGAAAAATATTATTTTAAACAAGTAATATGTGCTAATAATTATAATTTAATTATTAAATTAAATTTATAATTTATAATTTAAATAATTTTAAAAATCATGATTATGCTAAATGTTTTGAACACCTGACAAAAGAGTGAATTAATATCAAGCTTTATATATTGTTACCCAAAACATCAGCCAATATTTTCCCTTTTTTGTTTGTTTTGTTTTAAATCATTTGCTTCTATTTCACATTTACCATTTCTATTGGTTTTTCAGATTGGATAAGTTGTCCTGGAAGATAGTTTTAGATTTTCGAAATCAAATTTTATATTATTTAAGAATATAAATATATATACATATAGTACCATGTATTTTATTACTGTTGCTTTTGCTTCCTATCAGAAATGCAAATTTTCAAAGAATGGACTATTTTATGAGTAAGAGATTAGCAAACAAAACTATTGCAGTATATTCATTTCTACTTCTGTCTTCAGGATTTGGTAAAATTAGTGGGTTAGTAATGATACACATCAATAGCTTGACAAATATTTACTGAATGAAGCAATGAACTGCTACACAAAGAAAGTTCTAAATGAGAGATTAAAAGGGAATCTCATTCTTTAATCTCCCTGTGCAGTCTTGGAAGTGGACCCTTGCACCAGTTGTTCTATATATCTTTGAAAGGTTTCTCCGGTTTTATCGATCCCAGCAGAAGGTTGTGATCACCAAGGTAAATAAATAAATAAATATGCACATTCATCTTGCTGTGATAAATGTGGTATTCTGAGCATAGAACTAAATGGTCATGTCACACTGAAAGGAATAAAAAAGAACACATGGAGGCAATATGTGTTTTTCTAGTGCTGCACAGAACTATGGGAAAGAGGGGAAGAGGAGTTTGACAGAAACCACCAGGATGGGTCTGTGTCAGAGGATGCAAACAGGTGGCCTGGGAAGATCTAGCCAGTGGAGATGTGTGTGTGTGTGTGTGTGTGTGTGTGTGTGTGTGTGTGTATCTACTCCTGGGGATTGAAGCCAGGACCTTGAACATGCTAGGCAAGCATTTTACCACTGAGATACACTCCCTCTCCCATTCAGATATATATTGTTTGGCCTAAAAATGTTTGTTTAAAAATTAACTTGGAGCTGGAGGTGTAGCTCAGAGGTGCACCTCCCTAGCATGTGCACGGCCCTGGGTTTGATCCCTAGCATTGTGAAAAAAGAAACATTGAACTGGTTGCTGTTATTTAAAACTCTGGATGGAGGCTTTAACATTTTAAAAAAAGAGGCATTTTTTTTTTACTTCTCTTGTGGAATCAGAAAACCCAGTAACACTGAGTCACAGTCCCATGGTGCAAGCATTCTCTGGAGCTAAGTAGCTGCTGCTGCCCCCTTTAGAAAAGACTTGGTCTCAGTTTACCATTGTCATCAGCCCTCCAGCTTTGCTCATCTACTTTAAATGCCTGACTTTGTCACCATTTGAGTTTGTCTCCTTTGGTCTATGTGCTTCCTTCACAGGTTGTTATGCACCCATCCAAAGTTTTGGAATTGCAGATGAAGAAGCGTGGCTTTAGCATGGAAGTGGGACAGTACATCTTTGTTAATTGCCCCTCAATCTCTTTCCTGGAGTGGCATCCCTTTACTCTGACCTCTGCTCCAGAAGAAGATTTCTTCTCCATTCATATCCGAGCAGCAGGGGATTGGACAGAAAATCTCATAAGGACGTTTGAACAACAGAATTCACTAATTCCCAGGTAGGTCTCTGAAATCAGCAGAGACTCAGACTAGGATATAGACTGGTAGAAGAGAGGAAACAATTCCTTACTGAAGCTCTGCTCTGGTAAGATGAATTGTGATTGAAACAAATAGGCAGAAGTCAGCTGTGGGAGCTGTTGTTGTGGGAGGATGTTTGAGGTTGGGAGAGGAGGTGAAACTTCACTTGAATGTTGTCTTCTCCCTTCTTCTAGGATTGAGGTGGATGGTCCCTTTGGCACAGCCAGTGAGGATGTTTTTCAGTATGAAGTGGCTGTGCTGGTTGGGGCAGGAATTGGGGTCACCCCCTTTGCTTCCATCTTGAAATCCATCTGGTTCAAATTGCAGCATTCAGACCACAAACTCAAAACACAAAAGGTACCCTCCAGCATATCACTTTTTATGTAGCCTGTGCCTGACAGTTCTAGTGCCCTCATAGGCTAAGGTCTTCACAGATGATAAGGGAGTAAACTTTCTTTAGAGAGTTTATAAATAGAGTGAGCAATCACTTCTCTCTGCCAAGGCATCTACTTCCAGTTTCAATAGAAAAGCATGGTCTTCTTTTCAGTCTGGCGTTTAAAATAATCCCAAACGAAAGATGACCTTGGAGGGCTATTTCCATTAGGGAAATTGTCAGGAGTTTTGACATTCATGATGCCTAAGGTCTTCCACTTTGTATACATGATTTGTCAGATCACCCTTAGACTTAATCAACAAACATAGTGTGTGCATGTGTATAATCCCATCACACAAAATACATTGTAAAGGGCACTTAATAATGCTGTGGTCTCTTTTGCTGATTCCAGATTTATTTCTACTGGATCTGCAGGGAAACAGGTGCTTTTGCCTGGTTCAAGGACCTACTGACTTCCCTGGAACAGGAGATGGAAGAATCAGGCAAAGTGGGTTTTTTAAACTACCGTCTTTTCCTCACTGGATGGAACAGCAACATTGTGAGTTCAAACAATACACTAATTCCCATGTTAAGTGTAGATGAATGTCAGACAAAAGATAGATTAGAAATAATTATTTCCTACCTGCCTTCACCCTCACACTCAAGCTTAAAAGTGACTGAAGGCAGTTATGAGGATTTTTTTTTAACTTCTTATTTCTGACTTCAGGCTGGTCATGCGGCATTAAACTTTGACAAGGCTACTGACATCCTGACAGGATTGAAACAGAAAACCTCCTTTGGGAGACCAATGTGGGACAATGAGTTTTCTACAATAGCTACCACCCACCCCAAGTAGGTATATTTTCCTTTAGTTAATTGAGTTTGTGGAGTTAGAATTTAGGAAAAGTACTACAGCATGTTGAACACTCTTGGGAAAAGATTTCTGGGGTAGAAACTATTTGAACTATCCTAGACTCTTGTTTAAAACTGAGGAAATTTTATCTGGGGTTTTAGCAAAATAAGAGTCGTGATCTTGTAATTGATGAGAAGATGCTGCTGCCCCAGAAAGCCTCCATTCAAACAGTGAGACAAAGAGGCTCAGTTCTCAGTTTACCAAATAAAACAGAAAACTGGAGCAATTTAAATGTGTGTGTGTGTGTTTTTTTTTTTTTGGTGGTGTTTCTACAGAAACAAGGGTTTGGAATGTATTATCTAGTTCAACTGATCTCAGTCTTTTTGGAGGGTTTTGAATCATGTTAGAGCATACAGGAAAACCTAGTGCTATGAAACCAGCCATTCCAATGGGAAGGAGATGAAGTTGGTCATGGTAGGTAAACTCCCTGAACAAGTTGGCAGGTGAGATCAATTCAATTGCACAAACATTATTGGTTACTTTCTATAAACTCAACATTCACTATTACAGGAACTTTGGAAGTTGAAAGAGAAATAGGGTATGGTTCTTGCTCTCAAGGAGCACACATCTGAATAAGAGATGCATACAATCAATTCAAAGTAGAATGATGTATTCCTTGAAACAAGTGCATGGACACCTATGGTTTAAAAACACGAAGTGCTTGGGAAAGACCTTGTGAAAGGAGTGGCAAGAGCCCTTAGTTATTTGGATTTGGATGATCCTGGGTCCTAATATTGGTTTTGATACTTTCCAGCTCTGGGACCTGGAGGTAGAAAACCCTCTGATCTTCAGATTCTTTATCTGTAATATGGGGGTTATATTAATAAATACCTACTGTACTCACTTGCAGGATTGTTGTGAAGATTAAATGAGACAATATATGAAAATTGCTCTGTAAATTGTAAAACAGCAGCATACAAGCAAATGAGATTATACTAATTATCATGTTGTTTGAGTTGAACATAGTTAAAGCTGTGAGAATGAATAAGATTGTAGCACTTGGGAAAAACTCTTTGGCAAATCCTCAGAGTGTTAACAGTTTCAATATGACCCAGTAATTCCATTCCTTGGTATATATATCCAAGAGAAGTGAAAATGTATGCACACACAAAAACCTATGCATGAGTATACATAGCAACATTATTCATAATAACCTAAAAGTGGAAACTACCTGTGTCCATTAACAGATGTACATCCACATAATGGAAATATAATTTAGCTATAAAAATGAAAGACATATTGACACATGCTACCACATGGATGAAGCTTGAAAACCTTATACTGAATGAAAGAAGACATAAAAAGCCACTTATTATATCATTCTACTTATAGGAAATGTTTAGAATAGGCAGATCTAAATAGAGATTGTAGATTAGGGCAGAGAGATTGTGATGGGGAAGAAATGGAGAGTGACTAGCTAATGTGGATGGGGTTTCCTTTGGGGATAATGAAAATGTTTTAGAATTAGTTGGTGATGGTTTCACAACTTTGTGGCTATACTAAAAAGCACTAAATGCACACTTCAAAAGGGTGAATTTTATGGTATGTGAATTGCACCATAATTAGATTTAAAAAGAGAGAAGGCAGGTGAGACCCAGAGCACAATTGGAAAAGTTAGCTTTGGCAAGAACATCTCCTCTTTAGTGTGAGAAATTTTGAGGTGGGGATAAGTTCACAGTGGACAGCTTTAATGTCAGCTAACACATATGCACTTGCTGTGTGCTAGGCATTTTTTTAATTGTATGTTTTCATTTAATTCTCAAAACAAACCTATGGGGTAGGTTTTATTTTTATTCCCATTTTACAGAAGGGAAGCTAAAACACAGAGAGAGATGTTAAGCAACTTGCCTTAAGTTATGAAGGTGGGTTAAATGTCAGAGGTGGGATTTGAACTCAGGTAGATTGGCTCCAGAGTCTTACTGATGTGTTGTATATTTCTTTGGTGCTGTGTTCTCAATGAAATGGCTCAGTGCTGAGAGTGATCTGGATTGAGAGCACATGAGGGACTTGCAAATTGAAAAGGTTAAAAACACTTACCGTGAAGAATGTGGGAGTCAATGATGGAATTTTTGTTCAGTGTTGATGGGAGTAGTAGAAGGCCATTTCTCCATTTTATATCAACAGACTTTGTTCTATTTGTATAGGTCCGTGGTGGGGGTTTTTCTATGTGGTCCTCTGACTTTGGCAAAGAGCCTGCGCAAATGTTGTCACCGATACTCCAGTCTGGATCCTCGGAAGGTTCAATTCTACTTCAATCAAGAAAATTTCTGAACTATAGGAGTAAACACAGTAGTTTGCATTTTGTCCCTCTTTTGGATTTTCAACAACTTACTTCATCTGGTCAGGTTTGTTCAGCCACTTCATGATAATACTGTACCTCTCAAGCCTTGACTTGACTCGACTCGCTGTCATTAAAAGAAATGCATTTAACTTTGTTAATACTTGAGCTTCACCAATCTAAGAACTTGAGAAGTCAATAATTGCAAAGCACATGGATCCTTTCTTGGGAAATTGTCAATCCTAAAAAGCCAAGACCATGGCAAAGCTTGATGGCAGAGCTTTGGTGGTTGTCAGTTACACTATTTAACTCCAGGTGACTTTGATTCCAAGTGTTTCCATCTCCTGGACTTTAGTTCATAATCCCCCCTCCCTCCTGCCCTTACAGAAGATTTCTAAGTAGGGTGACTTTTTAAATAAATTTATTGAATTAATGACAAAACATAATAACCATAAATAACAATGAACATAAAATTACCAAGAACCCCATCCCCATATAATGCCGACTAGGTACATTGTTACTTTAAATATGATCTTATCCAGTGTGAACAACAACTTATACTTTTATTTTTGCTGGTCAAAAATGAAGGATTTTCTTTTTTGCTTAATGAATCTGTCTGTTACTTTTTCTGGGCTTTCCATTTGGGAAAGAAAATTTTGAAAATGTGAATCATCATTGAAACATAATAGTTGAATTATAATAAATTCATTTAGCTATATTATTATTTTGTATTGTTGTATTTAGGAAATAATTGGGAAAACTTGATCACCATCATGGATGACTTAGTCAGCAGAAGCTCTTTATCCCCATTTTTATTAAGGGATGTTTATTAACATCTAATGTAAAAATAAAGAATTTATAATTTTGATAAAAATTTTTTGGCTCCTACTTACTTTTCACAAAAGAATCATTCACCTAATGACACAAGCAAAATGCCTTTCTTTCTCCTACCGAAATGTTACTTCTCCTATCTACCTTAGTGTACAATGACCACAACTGGCTATGGGATGTTAGTTGTCACAGTGAATAACCAGGAGGAAAGGAGCCCCAGGCTCTCAAAGAGGGGAAAAATACACACACTTCATTGTGCTCAAAGACAATTCAACTCATTATAGATTTATAAGAATGTTTCTACTAAATTAGCACTACAGCACCTATTTTTCTACCATTAACTGATCAAGAATGAACAAAAGGTTGTTTCTAACTACCAGGAACCTCCATGGCTTGAATTAATGATTGTTTCTTTCAGTCACTAGTCTGAACATAATAGGTCTTGGTAGCTAAATTGTTATTCATCAGTAAAATATACCAATGAATGTTTCTGTAGGGCTAAATTGAAATGCCACTACTGTTGCCAATTTGTTCATCTGAATTTCAGCTGTCTAAGATTAATAAGGATTTGGGAACATGAACAATGGAACGTGAAGATATGCTTCCTGATAACTGCTTACTAGATAATTTCATCTTCAATGACCTTGATTCGAAATCTGAGTTCTTTGAAACCTGAGTTCTTAACAAGAAATGTTTCACTTTTGGTCTCAATGTCTAAATATAATGACACTTCAAGAGATGACAGCTGCCAAAACCAACACATCAAGGACTAAATATTCATGGAAATAGGCAGAAAAGTTAATGAAAACAATAAACTCTATGCACAACTAACATTCAAGCTGAATTTGGGATGAGCAGGATACCCAGAAATCTCCTCGGCTGTATTGTGAGGTTGAAATATGAAATATCCAGCAAATTTTCATTTTAAGTGTTTATATATCAGAGTAGAAAATCCCTCAATTTTAATGTCTCTCATGAAGTTGATTATCTTTGCACTCTTTTGCTTGACCTGTAAGCAATATGCTATTACATTCTTTAAGCCTATGCCAGACTTTTAATTCACCTGACCATAATCCTAACCCAGAGGATAGGATTCTGAGAATATAAATAGGGTCAAAAGTAGTTCCAGTAGAACTTTACTAATTATTAAGGCAACACTTAACCTCTCAAGGTTGGCCTGATGGAGAGAAACCATGTCCCTCCTCATTGCCATTATAAGAGAGAGAATACCAGGCAAGGAGAGACCCATAAGTTAGAGCTAGTGGCACTAATTATGTTCATACTTATCTGCAAGGAAGCAAGCAAGGGCAGACCTAAAGGGCAATCTGACTGCTTGTGTTATACATTTGGTCCTCTTAAAATCATTGAGAAGAATGTAAAAGTTTTAGGGGTTTCTATGTTTTAAGTTCCCAGAATAATTTGGTTACAGGGTAGGACTGCAGGTCAGTGATTTCCTGGAAAATAGGATGAAATGTATTTTGTTCATTTGTTTTCTGTTCAGTTTTTAATTTATCCTGAACATGTGAAAAGCTATGGACTTTTTAAACTTTTAAAGTTGACTACCTAGACTGAAGAGTTTTAGAACACACAAGTAAATGTCAACAATCCCTTGTGTTGCTGACACACACACTCCAGCTAGTGTCAACACAATCTTTGTTGTAACTCCAAACTATGCATGTTCAGAACTGCTACTGACAAAAAATTGCATTTTTATATTTGCATTCTTCTAAAATAAATATATAGTTGTTGTAGGACCTTTGCTTTGTTGGCCTCCTGATCATTTTATATCTCCATGCACATGCTATTCTCTCCCAGGAATTTCAGAAGTTCTAGAAAGTTTTCAAAGGGCAAAGCCTTATTCTTGCTGGAAGCAAATGAAACAAAAACTAAGTTCCAGAAAACAATGCTTCTGAGAAATCCTCAAATATCATAAAGAAGAATAAATGGTTATTAATCTAAAGTAAAAAAACAGTTATGACAATATAACATAAAGTACAATGCTGCAGTAAGGGTAGAAAACATATCTAAGGTTTCACCCTTGGTGATCAGCTTTTTAAAAGCAAAAAGGTAATGTATATCAACTTGCAGTGTACTAAAATTGTGTTCAAAGTTTATTTCAAGTCACAGAAAATATACAAACTAAGACAAAATGAACTGATTTTGTTCTGAGAGAAGGTGATGGGAGTCCTCCACCTGGCACCAAATTGAGTCATTCAAGGGTTAGGATGCAGAAGTCACCTTTTTTCAACATTTCAACAAAATCATGGAATTAATTTCCACATTTGTTGCCAGGTATTTTTAAAAACCTGAAAGAAAAAATCGGGAGAAAGCCATTAGAAGTGGAGACAAAGTTCTCTTCCCCAAACATTAGGAAAAAACCAAAAAAGGCTAGGGGGAAGGACAATATGCATGAGATCAAATTCCCAGGGCAGAATTTCTGGGTGTTTGTTTCCTGCTTCCCACTTCCCAAAGCAATCATCCTTTTTAGCAGGGTCTCTTAACCTCAGCACTATAATGACATTTTGTGCCAGAGTACTCTCTGATATTAGCAGGTGAGGAAAATATCCTATGCATTATGGGATGGTCAGGAGCATCTCTGGTCTCTACCCACACTGAATGCCAGTGGCATACAATACTCCCTAAAATTTGACAACCAAAATATCTATAGACATTGCCAGAATGCCCATTCAGGGGCAAAACTGTCCCTGATTGAGAACTGCTTATCTCTAACAATAATAATAAAGAAGGCTATTAGTGACAGCACAGAGAGATCACCAAAGCTAGGTATAGGATGAAAGGATAGCTAATGCTCTGGCCACATTTTGCACAGATATCAAAACCTTGCCAACATAAAATTGCACAGCTGCAGTTATACACACATGGGCACAAATTACTGTGGTTTTAAAAAACCTGCATAAGGTTTATAGTCTAGTTCAAAGTAATGTACCAATATCAATTTCTTGGTTTTGACTAAAAGCAAAAAGATAGGATGTTACCATTGGGGGAAGCTGGTACACAAGGCTCTTGGCACTCTTTTTCTAACCTCTGTGAATCTATAATTATTTCAAAAGTTAAAAAACAGACAAAAATTGCCCTGTGTTTAATGTGCAAGGCTTTAAATTAGATATCTCATCAGCAAGAATACATAAAGAAAGAACTTCCAGAAATATTTCTACCTTGACTAGCCAAAAATGACAATTTTCTCACATTGCCGAGAATACCTTCTTTGCCATAAGTAAATTATAAAAGTAAATTCCTCTGAATATAATAGAGTCTGTTTTCACTGAAGAAAATAGAATGTCTGCAGTATATGGAAAAAAAGTTACAGTGCTGGTCAAACAAAAATTTAGACAGCTATACATGATAACCTCCTATTACAGTTTATTTAGATGTTAAAAAGATATTACAAATGTGGATTAAAATATATATTTAATAAAACTATTAATTATTATAAATGGGTTCACTACTGTATGATAATATATGGATAGAAATTACAATACAAATGGGGTAAAAGCAGAAATTCTAAAGGAGATATCCCAGCAGATACTGAGACGATAAGATCTTTAAATTATTTTGGAAATAGAATCGTTTATATAAGATACAAAGATATAGGGGAAAAAAACCCCCACAAAACCAATACTTGTATATCAGGTTAGGTCACATGATCATTTATGAGGCAGTTTACCTGAACCTTCTTTACCTAATTGATGAGCAAGAAAAATAAGGGTGATAGTGTACAGCAATGTCCAAAATGTATAGAACTGATGGTGCTAGTGGACATTTATTACCTTAAATGTACAGTAATATTTTAATACCAAAATACTCATTAGAAACTAAATAGAATGCTAGAAACTAAAATAGTTCAACATTTTTTTGAGGGTGTGTAGGGGGGTATACCAGGGATGAAACTCAGCGGCACTCAACCACTGAGCCACATCCCCAGTCCTATTTTTTTGTATTTTATTTTAGAGACAGGGTCTGAGTTGTTTAGTGCCTCACTTTTTACTAAGGCTGGCTTTGAATTTGTGATCCTCCTGTCTCAGCCTCCCGAGCTGCTGGAATTACAGGCATGTGCCACTGTCCTGGCTAGTTCTACATTTTATTTAACTGTTTTATATTTCCTTCATTTTGAAGGCATAGTTTAAAATGAAATAATACAACTGATTTTGGAAGGATACACACAAAGCTATATTAAGAGTTTCTGTTTGGGGAATGATATTGAGGAAGCAGGGCTTTGTACCTTTAACTTTCTACACTTCTCGATCTGATTTAATTTTGTTAAACTGATCATATATTACTTTTTTCATTTGGAAAGGTTCAAAAATATTCTAAACAATTCAAAAATTGAGTAATGTTCAATAGTCTTACTCTATCCCCACAGCACTGACTACTAAAGGGTAAGGAGAGTATAGTTAAGAGGACGTAGGGTTCCAGAGAGAACAATTTCTGGTTAAGTTTGAAAGTACACACTCCAAATATACAAGGAGCTAATCCTGCTTGGGTGGGATTAAGTTTTTGCTCACCTTTTAAGGTGCTCCAGTGGATTTCTGTATTTGTTCCTTTAAGATCAGAATACTCTGCCTTTGCTCAGGAGGAAGCATGGCAATCTGGTCTGCAGTAAGTTGAAGAACTTGCATAATTAAAGCAGCCTGTGTAGAGGAAAGAAGGTAGTGAGTTTCAGTCATGGCAACTAAAAAACAACAACAAAAAAATCACCAGCTTCTGTCCAAAAAGCTACTGTCGTGGAATATGAAGCAAATGGAAAAAGGGAGATCTTTAACACACAGAAAACAAACAGTGGGCCAAAAAGGAAAAAAAAGATCAGTGAGAAAAGGCACAATGAAAAGAACAAGTACAAATTAAAATACCTAAGATTAGATAATTCAAAAGAGACACCTTCATGAACTCAAAGTTGCTGCATGCTAAGATGGTATCTATGAGCCCTGGGAATTCTTCAGTTTTTAATTCTGTTTTGAAAGTCTCTCCTATTCAAATGTTTTAGCTTTTCCATTAGACATGAGCTTTCCACAATGACCAAATATAAAAAACAAAAGGATACACTTGTGGGGAGTCTGCTATTGATTTTAAGGATGAAGTAGAAAGGGGAGGAAGAACAGGGTTTGGATTTCCAGTTCAATGTGGCCTACACATACACACACAGACACACACACACACACACACACGCACACACATGCACAATCTGCTATTGGTAGATGAGTCTGAAATGTAAGATAAGCTGCTATTTATATACACTTAAAAACTTTAGAACCAGGTCCACAAATTTTCAGTCAATAAGTCATAAAAGAGTTCTAAGTTAGGGTAAACATCACCTCCAAAGGGACTTTGAAGACCCAGGATCACCACACGGTAACTGTGAAAAGAGGAATCAAAAAGACTAGATTTGTGCATAAGGAGAAGTCAGACTGTGTTGCTTACCTTCTCATGATCCTGTGGTGTGACCTGGTTCTGCCCAGGACTAAAGCCACCAGGCTGGGTTCCACCTTGCATGCTTGCTCCTTGCATGACTGGGACCTACGTGCACAGAGAGAGAGAAGAGATTTGTTTTTAGAATTCCTGCCATATAGGGAACCCAAATACAGAAATGGCAGTGTGAAAAATTAGGATATCTCTACTGATAGGAATAAAAACAAATGACTCTGAATCAGTTTCTACAACTAGCAATGGTAGAAGGCAGGGCTTAGCCAGAAATCAACTAGCAAGTTACACATACTTACTTACAATAGCTCTAGCATCATCAACAAATATCACAGAGCACAATTGGATACCATCAGACTAAGCAAAATTCAGCCAAATAAGCAGAGGAAAAACTGTTAGCATTCTGCAAACTAGTGCTCAGTGGAAACAAATGAAAGCCAACAGAATCTAGAGGTAATGTGTGCTGGTCCACTGGGGAAACTACATTCACAGGGCTACTGCCTACCTCTGGTTCAATCAGACATAGGTAGTTCGTCCCAAAGGGCCCTATCCCACAAGTAAGGGAAAGACAATCATGTCAGAGAGGCACAAAGGAGATGGAGAGGTCTCTGGGAGAAAGCCTGCTATTAGACCAACAATTGCTTTTTACAGAGTTCCATAGAGAACATGCTGCATATGCTGTCCTGCTTAACAGAGACCAAGAAATATAACTGACCTGAGTAAAAGAACAAAGTAAAAAATATAGCAAACTTATCGGTATTTAAGATCTTTAGTGAGTTCAATCCTTTGGAAGATTATCAGGACCCAGGGAAAAGGCCTCTGAGGACCTAGTGTAACTATCAGATGGGCCCTATACCAGAATTTATGTTCACATTCAGGCATTCACCCAGAGTTTAAGTAGTCTTATTAAACACAGATTGTTAATAAACTCATTACCTGCTTCCCCAGCATATTAGAAGCAGCAAAACATAAAAAAATATAGATAAACAACTGTTAGGAGCAAATTTATGGCATCAATGTGAAGAGCCAGGTGACGACAGTGAAAGAGACCAGAAACCACCCAGGCTTAACTATGTAAAATAATGGGTCTATTTAATGATGACCTTGAGTAAACAAATGATTAAAAATAATACTTTATTATACCCTGTTTTTTATATTTTGTTTAATTAGAAAGAAAGCATGAACTATATCTTATAGTTTTTCATTCAAATAGTTTTAAAATATAGTGAACACTTCTAGCATCTGGAACATTCACATACATGCATAACTCATTTGCCAGATAATGGGTGGAAGAAGCACCAGTACAGGTTTGTATAGACTCTTAAAATATTATCATTGTTCTGTTCTTTATTAATACTGAATCCAGAGAGTGTCTGAATGTAAATGATTTCTATAGATCTGAAACATCTACAAGTATAATCTTTCTAAAACTTAGCAACACTTATTAATAACAATTTGAGGTACTTCAATTTGAAGTAACTACTTAATAATGGCCATTTTAAGATTATAGGGTTACCCATTTTAGGCAGATAAGTACTAGGCAAGATGACCACACGTCTTCATTTGCCTAAGGCAGTCCCAATTTAAGCTTTCATCTCAGAGTAATTTATTAATAGTTCTCTCTTTAATTCTCAAACACGCCCTTCTTTGGATGGTAACTTATTTAATTATCCCAGTAACAATAAGACTTTTACCCACAGGTTTCCAACTGGATGGACTGGAATTAATTTTTTGTAATCTGATTTAAAATAACAAACTAAGGACATAGGTGAAAAAAACAAAAACAAAGTACAAACAGTGAAAAGAAGAAAATAAAAATCTACATTCATATTTTCTGGAAAGCTACTTAAACATTCTAATAAAAGCAATTATCACAAGCAAGAGAGGCATAGGAAAGGAGATGAGGTTCTTAATGTATATCTCATAGATAAGTCAATGTATTCCATATATTTATTTATAAGTGAAAATATTTTTTTTTAAGTTTGAAGATGCTTTATAAAAATGCCTCTACCTTGGATCTAAATGGTTTCATTGACTCTGTTAATACAAACTACATTGAGCTGGGGTATATAGCTTAGTGGTAGAACACTGCCTTGTGTATACAAAGCCCTATGTTTGATACCTAGCATTACAAAACATAACAAAAATAAAAACAAAAAAACCTAGTATTCCAGAATAATGAGTTGAAGTACTAGTGGAAAAGAAAAAGATGTTACTCAGAAATGGTCTTTCAACCCGTTTTTTTCAATATCTTTATAGAATTATCAGCAGAACTACATAAATAAGTACATTATGTAGTTATTTGTTGACTGTCTCCCTAGCTAGTACATAAGCTCTATGGGGGTACGGACTTTGTTGTTCACACTGCTATATCCTTAGTACCTTTCATACATAGTAGGGGCTCAATAGATAATAGTTGAATGAATGCATAAAAATAATTCTATTATGAGGCTACTGACTATAGAGTGAACAATAAAAATCAAGGCCCATTTAAAAGCAAAACTTGAAAAACAATAGAATACGTTTATTCTCCACAGATTAGGAAAACAAATTTTATTTCAAATTAAAGAAGTGTAGATAAGATAGCCACACATATACAGATATACCAATGTGTAGATACAGAACACAGTAATGGAGTGGAAAAAACAGTGGGCTCAGCTGGGCACAGTGGTGCACGCCTATAACCCCAGGGGCTCGGGAGGCTGAGGCAGGAGGATTGAGAGTTCAAACCCAGCCTCAGCAAAAGTGAAGCGCTAACTAACTCAGTGAGACCCTGTCCCTAAATAAAATACAAAATAGGGCAGGGGATGTGGCTCAGTGGTAGAGTGCCCCTGAGTTCAATCCCTGGTACCAAAAAACAAAAACAAAACCAAAAAACAACAGCAGCAGCAGCAAAAAACCCCAGTAGGCTCTATTCCTTACCATTTTTTAGTTATGTGAATTTATAAAGTCACCTGAATTTCTGGGTCTCAGTTTTCAAACCTATAAAATGAGAGAACTACATGAAGTTGTGTTTATTCTGGCTCTAATATTTTCCTTCTTTTTCTCTCACACACAGACATGGAGGAAGACATTTAAACATATGAAAGAGGAAAGAGAGAAATACAAAGAAAGAAGAAAAAGAAAGGTACAGGTGCTATAGGCAAATAGCATATAAAAACTCAGGGAAGATACACATATACCACTTGCCCACAATCAAATGTGAATGAAAAGGGAGGAAATAGATAACTGTAGAGTACCATACACACACCTGGAGAGTCAAATAAAGAAGAGACAGATTTCAGTTCTACAGATTTTAAGGTGATCATTAGTGAATTGCCTTTGCTACTGCATTGCCCATTTATTTGGGCTATGTGATGACAATAATTAACATAGGTTTCTGCAAACTGAAGATAAGTAAATCACCACTGCTCTTCATATGCTTTAACCCAGTGGTTCTTGGTCAGGGTTGCATATCAGAATTTGGGGAAGGTTTTTCAAGTCATCCAAGGCCCAGATCCTACTAGTAGACATGTTGAGAGTTAGACCTGGGCTGAGATTCAGGCAAGCATCTTTTGGAAAAAGCCTTATATATGATGTTGGTTTGCACCCCCAATGAAGTGTTCTCTGACTCCTAAATTCTCAGGGTCTCTGCTATAAATGAATAGTTATTGAAATGGTAGGACAAGGTTGTTCTTTTGGATTACAATTCTGGTGGCCAGAAAAATCACCTGCTTAACAGACAAAATAGAGGGAGATCCTAGTCTTCCCTTTCTAACAAGCTAAGGAAAAGTTCAAGCCAGAAGGCAGTAATAACCAGGCTCAATAACCAATTCTGAATAGATCAAGATTTCACACAGATGCTAGAAGTATTATGCATACCTGTCTGGATCCCTGGGGGCCAACCCCTCCCATGTTCATTGGATTGGGACCCTGGATTCCACTAGGCATAGGTCCTCTAGGGCCAGGCACTGGGCCCCTGGTATCCATGCCCCTGGCCTCCATTCCCCGGACTTCCATGGCACGAGCCTCCATGGCGCGGGCCTCCATGGCGCGGGCCTCCATGGCACGAGCTTCCATGGCACGGGCCTCCAATCCTCTAGCATCTAATCCTCTTGCTTCCAATGCTCGGGCCTCCATCCCTCGTGCATCTATTCCTCGGGGGTCTCTTCCACCTACAAAGTTGTAAGAAAATCAATGTGCAGTTATTCACCTGTATTGTAAAAACTATTCAAGAAAAGATAGAAATCTATTCCCTTACTCATGTCTCCCCTTAACTGAGACTGCTATCTCCCTCTAGTTTCTCAGATTTGCTGGTAAGCCTTAAAGATGCTTGCCAACCCTATTGCCCCAGCAATCTTTATCCCAGATTAGAGACAGAGACAGCTGAGTTCTTTATCAATCCATGACCAACAGTTGGCTTTGTGATGTTATCTCCCCTTACCTCTGCCATCCAAGGGTGGACCCCTCTGATCTAGCATGGGTCCTCTTGGCTCTGCCATTAGAGGTCTGGGCTCAGCTAATGGCCCTCCTCTCATCTCATGTGGGGGTGGTCCACGACCTTCATGGCCAGGAACATGGTGCATGGGAGGACCCTGATGAGGAGGTCCCAGGTAACCTCTAGAGATGGAAAGAAATTAATTTCAAAACAAAACATAACAACAACAGTAAAGTGTCAATAGAAGACCAATAAGTAAATATTCAACAAAGAACCAATGCAAACCTTAGTGGATATTCATTATATGCATAACGAATAATGTTAACACAGTGCTTAAGAACACAGGTTCTGAATTCAGACCTACAGTTCAAATCTAGGCAATATCATTTATGAGCTGTGTCATATTGGGCACATTTACTTTTCTGTTTAATTTTTTATACTTTATTCCTTGTATCAATAGGTTAAGAAAGTAAAATTTTCCCAGGTACTGATTTATATATACTATTTGTAAGTGGAATCAAAAAGTTCAGTTTCACAAACAGTAACACTCAGTGATCTCTTTAAATGCAATTTTAATCCTTATTTTAAGCTAAGGGCAATTTAATACAATAAGCTAAATTCACACAAAACCTGTATACTCTGAACTACAAAAGTGGCTTTTGTAGCTACATATGGTTTTAGTCAACTACACATTTCCACAAGTACTTACAAATATGTTAAAAAAACACTACCCCAAATGCTTATCCTACCATTAGCTCATTAAACATTCCCATTCCTGCTACTGAAAGCAGATAATCAGGAAAATGAGTTCTAAATCTTCAAAATTTGGGGGAAGTTTTTCAAGTCATCAAGGCCAAGGATGTAAGTCCCAAAAGGTTTTAAATCAAAAAAAGTCTTTCAACATGGAAGCATCAACATGAAACTTTAAGTTTCTAAAAAAATAAAAATAAAACACTCTTTGTAGTTTTAAATATCATCTCCTTAAAAGAAAAACCAGTATGCCTTGTTTTCTTCATCTATACAATGGGACTAAACATATTAATCTTCTAGGGTTATGTGGATTATTTAATTGCAGGGATGAGAAATGAACCCAGGGCCTTGTGCATGCTAAGCACCTGCTCTACAACTAAGCTACACATCCCCAGCTTGGGTTGTGTGGGCTTAATGAGATGACCTAAGTGAAGTACTCAGAGCAGAGTCATAAGTATGATCCCTATTAACAGCAACTACTATTATTATTGTTAATAATATTACTACTACCACCACAAGTTTTCCTTGCTCAGGTATGTGTACTAGGATTTTCAATTTTTGAATATACAATAGTCATGATTAGTTCAAAAAAACATACTCAACTACAGTTTTGCCTGAGGATAGGTGCTTAGTCTTGGACAGTGGCCATGAATATTTATCTTTTGAAGTGGGCAAACAAGTACAACTGATGTGGAAAGAGTTTGTTCTCAAAGCAAGGAGAAATTCTGGCTTCATATTTGTTTTTTTCTATGTCAACACTTACCGAGGCTCTACTTCTCCAGTTACAGAGAGTAAAGTGCCACCCCGTGGGTCATTTGGAGCATCTCCTAACAAACCTCGAGGAGTTGGGACATTGGCAGGCAAGGATCCCCGCTGCATAGCTGCCCTGGGGTCTTGCATCGGCACTGACAGGGAAACAAACGGGAGTTACTGCTGTGAAAGACACATAAGGAAACAAGAAATGACTCTATACACCACTGACAACATAATTCAGACACCTTAGAGTGGGTGAAACCTCACCACAGCAGAATCCTCTTGCAGTTCAAGAACAGAAGCAGGGTGTAGGCAGAATCTGTGCCATGTCAGAGGTATGGATGGAATTATATAAAGAGCAAACTGGGGAGCAACCTGCCAAGGACTAGCACTGCAACCTGAAGAAACTTATGCTCCTGGTTTTCCTTCTAATCAATCTTAGTTCAAGGACCAGAGTCACAAAAGAGAGGTAGGGTCTTGGCATATGTGAACACTGCCATGGCTCTGCAAGAACCTGCTGTCTCCTTACAGACTGCTATTCCATCCAAGCCTCCTGACACCAGTAGGGAGGGAGTACAGCCTCGGACAGATGCACATATCATCCATGTTCTCTGCCCTGTGTGAAGAGGTCAATCTTAGGCTTGTGGCCTCAACAGGAAAAAATTAAGAAAAACAAAAACACTACCCTTTTGGGTTCTGAACATGAGGATGACTGCGAAGCAGCTCTTTTCCTCTTAACGTCCCACCCTGAACACCACAAGCAAAAGGAAACCCGCAGATACAATGGGTACCTTGAACTCGCTCAATTGATGCAGGCCCGGCGGGTCCCACGGGCGAGTGCTGTAGGGTTCCTACGTGAGCAGTAAGTTCAAAAGGAGAAAGAGCAGACACTTAAAATAGCTTGCGTGCATGCGAGTGCACACACACACACACACGTGCACACACACACAAACATACATAAAAGCAGACTAAAGATCTACACATATAAGTTAAAAAGCCAAGAGTTCATTAACTTGCCTTGCCCCAAGCTACAAAATCTTCCTAAACTACACTAGTTCCTCTGGGTATGTTATACAGTACCATTTTGACCAGATAGCTTCCCAGAGGGAAACCCAAGGGTCACTGGGTTGTTTTTTTTTTTTTGAGAGAGAGAGAGAGAATTTTTTAATATTTTTTTTTTTTTTTTAGTTTTCAGCAGATACAACATCTTTGTTTGTATGCTGAGGATCGAACCCGGGCCGCATGCATGCCAGGCGAACGTGGTACCACTTGAGCCACATCTCCAGCCTAGGGTCACTGGGTTTTATCTGGTTAGGAATAACCAGTGATTTTCAATTTTTCCTTCCTCCTACTATTCCCTATTTCCCCTCATTCCTTATGGCACTATTACAAAAGAAAAAAGAAAGAAAGAAAGAAAGAAAAAAGATTAACCCAGAACAAAACAAAATATAAAAAGGATAGCTTTGAACCTCTAGTTAAGCAACATAGAACATAAAGAACATAAACATATTTTCAGAAGTAAAACATGAAAGAATCTGGAAGGCAAGATTTATTCTGGAGAAGCTATAACAGAAGTGGGTAGTACTATTTTTGTCATATCTTCAAGCACAAAAACTTTTGCTATTAAAATATTATCAAATGGGGAAATTGCAGTGCATGAATTTTAGATGAGGAAAGAGAATACCACCCTATATGAAATGATCTGCTACAGCAAGTTTTTGATAATAAACATCATGACAACAGCAAAGACTAATGAGATGAGAAGAGTACCAACCAACACTAAACAAAGATGGTAGGAAAGGAAGAAGTATCATCTCAAATATCTGTTTTTCCTTTCACCACTACAAATGTGTAGAAGCAGCATGGATTACAAAAAAAAAAAAAGTGAGACAATCTGGACACAAATAAGATTCTTGCTTCCTCTGCTGGGCACTGAAGGAAACTATAAAAGAAAGCTCATCTCACTCTGTCTCTTCATGAAGATATCCTTGAAATATCTTTAAAATGTGAGTCATTTCCTTATGTTAATTTTTTACCAGAAAGATGAAGATAATTGTAACAGGATGGCATGTCATGTGGAAGTATGTATTAAACAGCTAAAGCTTGATTGATTGATTAATAGCTTGGGGAAAGGTGTAAGTCTGACTGAAGCCCTAATCCCTTCTCATTATTGCAAAAATACCTTGGGGTACATACATGCTCCACAGACAGTGGTGAGGTGGGAAGACACAATAGCACAAAAGCATGAGATGCTTAGAAAAAAGATTTAACATTTGGTCAGGAGTTCATTTGCTGTTAGACATGGCATCTAATGAAAAAAATTATTAGTTATATCAATTTAACCACCAATGCCAGCAAACAAACCACTTGCTTGAATCTTACCATTTTGTTTTTTAAAAGACCACGTGCTCAGAAGAAAAAAACTTAAAGATTCTCTATGCCGGAACAAAGCAATCTTTACCCATCACAGTGACCCAATGAATAAGAGTAGAATATAGTGAAAAATATTTAATAGAGGCAGTATAAGATGAAAGAAAAAGGACAGATATTTGATGTCAGATATTTCTCAATCTTAGCTCTGACACTTACTAATTGGAACAGCGGAAGAGAGTACTAAATCTGGTCCATAATACCTAGAAATCAGCATTTACTTAGCTTGTCCTAAGTTTTAAAACTCTGATTTCCATCCCTTCACCTGTAAAACTCAGATGCTGCCACCCAACTCACAAGGATGTTTATGAAAATCAAAGTACCCAAAATATAGTATGCCCTCAGTTCCTTCTCTTTTCTAAATCCTCTCTCCTCCTAAACTTTGTTTTCAACTGAGCTGCTGCATTTTATTCTTCAAATTCCAGTAACATGGAGAAATAATGTGGATATCAGTGTTCCTGCTGCAGTATAATGGACACTTCTCAAGTAGTCTTTATAGACCTATAACCCCTTCCAGTTTGCTCTGGGGTTTAAATCTAGTCTTCTACCTACTCAGTCATATATTATGTTTGCTGTTAAAATTCTTTACTAATTCAACAGACACCCATAGAGGGAGAAAGAACATGTCAGTGGACTCATTAGATTACTAGGAAACTCATTACACTATTAAGAATTGATGATGTTTGTAGAGTTGGGTTCTGACTTACTGGGTAGAAAGTCCAGATTAGTAATGCTCACTATAAGTTTCTATGATAGAAATGTTCTATATCTGCAATGTCCCATGCAGTATCCACTGGCTACATGCAGCTACTGTGTACTTGGAATGTGACTAGGGTGATTAAGAAACTGAATTTTAAATTTTATTTAATTTCAATTAACTTAATATTTAAATAGCTACTGGTGATAAGCAGTTGCCATATTAGAGAGTGCAGATATGGAACATTTCTAAGGCCAGTCCATATAATCAGGCATTAATATTTATTTACCTTGTCCCCGTTCTATGGACACAGGTCCACTTCCTGGCATTCCAACCTGGGCCTGCATTCCTGGTAGAAGAAAAAGGGCAGGATAGGAAAGCACAAATTAGCACAGTGGAAAAAAATTAGAATAGTGGCTGAGTTTACAAATTTTCTCATTCTGCCTTACGAGGAGAAACCTACAAAGGAAGAGGAAAACTAACACTCAACAATGCAGCAAGACAGACGATGGAGTTAGTATACTTCCTGCTTCAGTGACAGAAAGGTGAGTTCAGTTAGAATGCTTCATCTCATTAGTTCCAAAACTGTTGCAAAAAGCTCTTCTGTAATACAGGAAAACAGTGCCACTTACCTATAGACCTCCTTTCATGGGAGGCAGCACTCTTCCTGGGGCATTCTGTAAATGTGTGGGTATACTATTTCAGTTGTGACAAAGATTTTTTGGGGGACACAGTTGGTATTGAGTGAGAAGGGGCCAGGGATACTAGATTTCCTGCAATGTTTGAGATAGTCCCACAAAATGGAGAATTACCCTGTGTCTTATAAATCTTCTAAATGTCTCACTGACCATTCACACAAATTAAAAACTGTTTATAGCTACCTGGACCTAGAGCCATAGAAATATATATGTGAATTTTTCAGAAATGAAATTACTGAGTAAATTATGAGTACAACAATTTATTTTCAGAATTTTATTATAAGTTTTCACTATTTCAGAAAGTTATATTACCAATGTCAATAGTCCTTTTGGCATTCTGAGTTGCCACCCCCCCCCAAAAAAAAAAGCAAACCAAAAAAACCATGCTTATATCTATCTACATTTTAAGTTTTTACATTCATGGCATAGGTGCAATCATCTGACTACTACATTTTGTTTTCTAGTGTACCTGCCTTTTACTTTTCTTTAATATTATAGAAATCATGTTACATAAGTCACATCATCTGTGCATTTCATTTCAGGATTGCAAAATCATTGCAAAATATGTTATGATAAGCAGACACTGGGTCTAATAGGGTCAAGAACCAAAAATCTACTCTAATTAGTTGGAGTATAATGACTCTTACACAAAGAATAATCATGTACCCCAAGTCCTTTTCTGTTCCCTTCAACCTAACAATAATCCTCTTTTTTTCAAAGGAGCATATATGCTGTGAGTGGGGACAAAAGACAAGTTTATGTTTGCAGTTCATTAATACTTCCCCCTAAAATAGCAAGAACACATCACACACCCCTATTCATTTAGCATGTCAAGCACCAAAGAGTTATGGATTAAGAACTTGAAAACCTGGGTGCCAGTCCTGCCCTTGCAATTAAATTGATTTTGAACAAACAATTTGATAAAATCAACACATTCCTAGGCTTCCTTATCTATAAAATGAATGAGATGGTCCAAACATTGGTTCACAGAATGTGGTACACAGACCAGCATCAGCATTCAGCATCACCAGAAAATTTGTTAGAAGGCAAATTCTGGGTTTTTCACCTCAGAGCTATTGAGTTAGAGTGTGGAGGTGAGGACTAGCAATCTATGTTTTATAAGTGCAATCAGGTTATTCTAACAGACATCTAAGTTGGTCTAAATGATTTCAAAGCTCCCTTGGAGACATAAAATTCTATACTATTCCTTCTATCCAGACCAATGTCTAAAACAACACAAAGATTTAGCATATGAGAAAAGTGATAGTAGGAGGAATTAAGGACATAATTTCTCATATTATGCATTATCACATAATGGTGCTTTTATTTATATGGGTTTGATTCCCAGAAGTGGAATTGATCGGTCAAAATGTGTATTAATTTTTAATGTTAAGACTACTTTCTTAAAAGGCTGAAAAACTTTACAGTTCTACCATCAATGTATAAGTACCGCTTTCTCCACCAAAATTAAGTGTCATCTCTATTTGACATTTG
The DNA here is from genome assembly GCF_047511675.1 of Marmota flaviventris. Classification (NCBI taxonomy): domain Eukaryota; kingdom Metazoa; phylum Chordata; class Mammalia; order Rodentia; family Sciuridae; genus Marmota; species Marmota flaviventris. The sequence continues at coordinate 74,246,698 of NC_092518.1, forward strand.
CTAGTCAGATGGGTTTAAGGGCAATCTCAGTGTTAATTTGTAATCTTCTTTTTTTTTTTTTTTTAAGAGAGAGAGAATTTTTTAATATTTATTTATTTATTTTAGTTTTCGGCAGACACAACATCTTTGTTTGTATGTGGTGCTGAGGACTGAACCTGGGCTGCACGCATGCCAGGTGAGCACGTTACCGCTTGGGCCACATCCCCAGCCCCTAATTTGTAATCTTTTAACTATAAATAAATCTGTTTTTTTGTTGGCCATTTGTGCTTCTTTTCTATGCATTTTTTTCCTACACATTTACTTTGTCTACTTTTCTACTAGGTTGTAGGTTGTTTCCCCACTTCTCATCGATTACCAAAGAGCTCTGTATAGGGTATCTCAAAAATCTTCACAAAGTTTTAATAAGTTCAAAATTATAAAGGCTACAAATTCATAAAAAACACCATGTGAAATTTTAATTATTTAACATTTACATTCGACTTTTATCTTTATTAATCTCTTCTTGGTGTCTTTTTAAAAAAATTCCTAACTAGTACTTAGAATCTCTGTATTTTTAAATAATATAGGCATTTAAGGATATTAATTTTCCTTTAAGCACTGTGTTTACAATTTCTGTGCTTTTTATATGAAGTATATATGGATAACTTTGTTTTCCTTTACATGATTTATAAATTTCTTTTTATTTCTTCTTTAATTCAGGAACAGTATGTTCCTTAATTTGTAAGTTAAGATTTTCCTCAGTAACCTTTTAATTATTTGTTTCTAATTTTATTAAATTATAATTAGAGAATGTGGTCTGTAAATTCTCCACTTCAAATTTGTTAAGGTCTTTCTTTGTGGCTAAACACATGCTCTTTTAAAAAACAAAAGAAAACAAACAAAAGCATTCTTCAAGGTGGGTGTGGTGTCACATGCCTCTACTCCCAGTTGCCTGGGAGGCTGAGGCAGGAGGATCACATCCCCAGCAACTTAGTGGGACCTTACCTCAAACTAAACAAACAAACAAACAAACAAAACCCCACAAAGGGCAGTGGGTGAAGCACTCCTGGATTCAATCCCAAGCACCACAATAAATAAATAAATTTTAAAAAAGAATAAAAAAATGATTCTATGGTCATTTGGAGTAGGAAGTGTATTTTTGTAGTTAAAAGAAATAAGTCTCTATGTATTAAGAAAAGCTTATTATTTAATTTCTCAATAAGCACTCTCTCTCTCTCTCTCTCTCTCTCTCTCTATATATATATATATATATATAGTCTAACAGAACAATGCTACTCTAAGTGTGGTCCACAAATGGTGCTGATCTATAACACAATGGTAAACCCTTCATGATAAAGTTAACTACAGAAACAGAGAGCAGACATTTAGAAATTTCTAGAGCCATCTGACATTGCTGTGATAACCCAAGAGTGTGATCAATTTACCTGTCTCACTAAACAAAGTATAGATTAGTCTAAGTGTTGCCCAACTCTTGGTAGTGAAATTATTTCTTAGACTGCAAACTTTTTATGTGCAGTAGCACCACATTCCTAAATTTTGGTGATATTTTAAGGTAATTTAGATACCTATAACTAAAAGATGTGTAAGATACAGATCCCATTACTTTCACAGAAATAAAATCTAACTACAACTGCATTAGGATACAGTAGATAAATAAAAATTTTGAGTTTGCTAAAACTTCTTTAAAAATCTTTTCCCATTCCTTGTCAACTCAGTTCTTAGAAGAACTTAGATTTAAACAGTTCACTAGGAATACTATTGCAGTCAATCAATCCCAGATTAGATAACAAATTTACTTGCCTAAAAAAAATTACTGAGGGCTGGGGTTATGGCTCAGTGGCACAGCACTTGCATAGCACATGTGCGGCACTGGATTCGATCCTCAGTACCACATAAAAATAAATAAAGCAATGGTATTATGTCTATTTACAACAAAAAAATTAATAAAAAACTTTACTGATGAAACATTATCTGTTCATATGTTTCCATGTGGGGAATCACTATTTCATTCAATGTCTTTAGTTGTAATTGTTAAATAATGAAGTTACAAGTGTAACAGCCATACTCTATCAACTGCCAATCTTTGTGCTTCACTGAATGAGTCATTTCAAGACTTCTTTCTTTTCCAGTATTGAGGATCAAACCCGGGATCACACACACTAGGCAAGTGCTCTACCACTAAACTACCTTTCCAGCCCTTATATTTTCTTTCTTCTTTTTGTTATTTGGTTTGAATGTATTTTACGCCTGTTTTCTTTATGAGTTGAACCTAATCTAAAAGTTTTTGGGCTTTAATGAGAGAATTCAGTCCATTTGTATTTGACAGAATAAAGACCATACTACTACACTACTTCTTATTCCTTCCATCTTATTCTACATTCATTATTTACTTTACAATGTCTTTCCTTTTCTCTATTTTCGCCACCTTGAATTTGTTTCCATTCATTCCATTTTCTCCTCCTTACTTTGGATGTTTTAGTGTACTTTCTACTTTTGTAGCCCCTTCCCTGCTCTCATAGTCAAATGTAGAATTTGTATATAAGAAATCCCCTAAGGCTTGGAGTGTAGCTTAGAGGTAGAGAGCTTGCCTAGGCATGTGCGAGACTCTGGGTTCAAACCCCAGTGTGTGTGTGTGGGGGGGGGTGTGGGGTTTGGGGGGTGTGTGTGTGTGTGTGTGATATCATGATTCTGTTATCAAATAATTGGTTATATTGCAGCACTTAGACAAAACTTTTTTATAAAAGTATTTATTTTTTAGGTGTAATTGGACATAATACCTTTATTTTATTTATTTATTTTTCTGTGGTGCTGAGGATTGAACCCAGGGCCTCGTATGTGCTAGGCAAGCGCTCTACCACTGAACTACAACCCCAGTCCCAGTAAGACAAAACTTTAGCAAGGTAACAAGATGGTGAAGTCTAGAGACTTACCTCCAGGAGCTAAGGAACCAGGGCCAGGTCCTGTTACAGCAGTTGGCATCTGTCCTGGTGCTGGAACTCCACCTTGCATAGAAGCTTGCATCAGAGGAGGAGCACCATTGACATGCATTCCACCCTGAACAAGAGAGAAATCAAAGTAGGTACATGCCTCTATGCAGATTCAATACTTTTAAGTCTACAATCTTAAAGACCTCTTCAAATTGGTGGCCTAAATAGTCTATCAAACATCCTTTTTATATAGCATGTCTTGTGTGACATTATATTTTTTGTACACTTTCAATTCCATAGAAGCAAGTTATGATATGTGCCATGAGTTTTGTTATGTGAATACAGTTAAAATGGAACATACCCTTGCTGCAGAGATTGACAAGTTATCTGTGTGGCAAGGAAGCATATAGCAACTATTCTTGATTTCATCACTGGGGCCTACCAGTAAGAGTTACAATAAAAAAGTGTCTTGAACCCATGAAGACAAAGAAGGGGCTGGGACTTTTTTAAAAAGCAACTGCTGGTAGTCCACTTTTTAAAAGTGAAAATAGGCCTGGGGCTATAGCTCAGTGGTAGAGTGCTTGCCTAGCACATGGGAAGCACTGGGCTTGATCCTCAGCACCATATAAAAATAAATAATTAAAATAAAGGTATCATGTCAATCTACAGCTAAAAATATTTTTAAAACAGTGAAAATAATTTTCATTTGACCAAGTTTACTCTTGTCCTTAAACAAAATTCTTGTTTGGGGGCAGGGGGGAGGAATATGAATTTTTTGCCATGAATTCCCTAGAGAACTGAGTCCTCCTTTGAAACAGAAAGAACTCAGTAAGAATAAAAGTGAAGTTATAAAAAACAAAATCACATAAGCAATTAGAAAACAAAAGTCTAAAACAGAAGATAGGAAACCATGTAGCGAGGTAGTTAGGAGAAAACAGGCTACGAGGTCAGAAAGGACCAAGTATAGAACCTGCATTCGCCACATACAATTCTATTTTTTGACCATTTAACCTCTCTTAGTCTTAGTTCGTTTCCTTCCCATCTCTGAAAAAATATTTATTTATTTAGAGAAGGGGCTGGTCAACTATGACTCATGGGCCAAATATGGCTAACTGGTTTTATAAATAAAGTTTCACTGAAACACAACAACATACACTTGTTTACATACTGTCTTTGGCTGATTTCATACTATTATGGTAGTTGTGACAGAAAGTCTATGGCCTATAAAGTCAAACATGTTTGCTATCTAGTCATTTACATTAATTCTTTGCCATCCCCTGCACTGTAACTTTGAAGGACACATCTAGGTTGTTTACCTCTGTCAATCTGATAGGTGAAAAAGAGTACCTTTCTGTAGTTTCTATTTACATTTACCTTATTTTTAGATTAGACACTTTTATGTATTTAGATTTCTGTTTTGTGAACTGTTTATGTCCACTGCCCATTTTCTTACTGAATTATTTGCAATTTTCTCACTAATTCATGAGTCCTTTTTGGTTTACTATGAAAAATTATAGCTATAACCACTTATCTTAGGAAATAAATTATATATACTAAGAAAATCTATATGATCTTCCCCAATATACCCAAGATCCCCATCTCATTAGATAATCACTAAGAATTCTCATAGATTTTTAAAAATTTTATATGAATCATTATATTCTGAATATGTTCTTTGAATCTCACTCAATGTATTTTTGGGATTTATGCAGACACATATATCCCACATGTTGGAAATGTTTCCACATTCCACATTAACTTAGTTTCACTTTTATACTGTTATGTTTTTGAGTTATCTATGTTAATACCATATGTTCTAGTTAATTTTTTTTTGTAACAGGGATTGAACCCAGGAGCTCTTAACCACTGAGCCACATCCCCAGGCATTTTTTGTATTTTATTTAGAGATAGGGTCTTGCCGAAGTGCTTAGTGCCTTGCTAAGTTGCTGAGGCTGGCTTTGATTGGCAATCCTCCTGCCTCAGCCTCCAGAGCCACTGGGATTATAGGTGTACATCATCATGCCCAGCTCTAGTTCATCTTAATGCCACATGGATTTAAGTTCTTGAAAGTCATTCATGTTATAATATGTAGTTTAACTGCTTAAAGTATTCCATGGGATAAATATACCACATATTTTTCATTCTTCCAGAGATGTACATTTAGGATATTACCAATTTTCACTAGTATAATGTGGCAATGAACATTTTTGAACACAATTATGAACTTTAATCAAGTAATCTGCCTCTTGTCCATTATGTTTGGCAAATTCTTCCTCTATTTTGTCATTTGTATTTGATGTTTACTTCTCTTCCTCAATACAGATTTTTTTCAGTTTTTAAACGTTATCAATTTTATATAGGTTCAGGGTATTGTATCATGGTTAGAAAGTTTTACTTTTTTCATCAGTAAAAAGAGAGATTTAAATATGAGTGCCTACCTTATGCAACTGTTATGAGGACTAATTGAGATAATGCATATGGAACAACAAAGTGCCAACCACAAAGCCAGGCATGCATATACACATTTCTTGTAAGTTAGCTTATAAGAAAAGGGCATACAGGAAAAATCACTTTGTTTTACAAACTTGGAACCAAATCTATATTCAGTCAGATGCCATGTGCTTCTGCAACCTGGAAACTGCTTTTATGTCTGGAAGTTAAAATTATCATCTCTGGTTTCTGACCATTCTTCTTTCAATATATTCTCCTAAAAAAAAATGAGATTCTAAGACAGATAAAATAAAGGGACAGGCACAAAGCCCTACCAAAGTCTGGGCCTGAGGGGCCTGAGGATTCTGCTGGTTCATTGACACATTGGATCCTGAGCCAGGACCAGCACCATGGACTGGCTGAGGGTTGCCTGTAATCAGCGTTGGGATATTTGTCTGGCGATGCAGAATTTTCTAAAAATGAAAAGACAAACCTATGAGCTGTCTGTTTAATAAAGCAATCAGGCAGTCCCTATCCCACTCAAGGTTTATCATGCCATTAATTTTTCTTTCTTTTCTTCTTTTTGGTACCAGGGATTGAACCCAAGGCTGCTTAAGCACTGAGCCACATCCCCAGCCTTCTTTCTTTCTTTTGCAGTGCTGGGGATCAAATCCAGGGCCTCATGCATGCTAAACTCACCCTCTACCACTAAGCTATATTCCCCAGACCTACCCTATCATTTCTATAAAAGAATCAGAAGCACTCACCAAGGCAATCTCTGGGTCCACAATTCTCATCACTACCTGTGCTTGCAGCAAAGCATAAGCCAGCTGAGGATTCTGAAGCAACATGTTCCGTGCTTCCTGGGGACTATTCTGGACACAGAGCTGAGAAGATAAGCAGATTCATTATTAAGTTCAATACTTAATTACTTAGAAATCGATGGTGATTTAGAGCTTGTGTATTACATCTGACAAATGTAATACTCAAGGGGCTCTTTAAGTTATCATTTGTTTTTATATGGCACACAAAAATCTTAGCAATGGCAGGAAGAGGCATTTCAAATACCATAATACTATCATTTAGGATAAAGTTGTATTTTTAATATCTATATCTGATATCTACGGGGGCTACAAAAAACAAGCTGGATTGTTTGAGTAGGTGTTTTTGTATAAATAGAAAGCTCTCTGTACAAAATGTAAAGTATATTGTTCACACATGGCATATTGAAGATGCATAAAATTGTATCTACATACAAATTCTATTTGAGCTCCGAAACTATTTCCATTAAATTTCAATTAACTCCTTAAAAATCTTGAGGTGAACTGCTTTATTCATAACCTAATGTTTCTTCCCACCTTCATTTGTTTCATCAGCTCAAACATCTGCTCTGGTGGAAGACTGGCAACTGCTTTGCTGATAGACTCAGGGGCATCCTCAGGACTAATGGTCTCTCCATAAGGTGATTCAATGACAGGGGCACCAGTGCCAAGGCCTGATCAGGAAGAAAGTTAGGGGAAAAACAGCTAAATCATTCTAAGTATCTATTTTTATTTTCCATGGTTGCTACAAGAACCAATAGATAAATTCTCTGGAGCTGAGAAATAAATGATTTAAAAATCTCGTCTATATTCTCTATGTTCTCAGAGGACAGACAGCTGGGACCATGATCACTTAGATGGTCAATGTTAAGGAATCAGGCATACTGACCTCTTTCAAAAGATAAAAAGGTTTAAAGAGATAAAAAAAGCCAAAAAAAAAAAAAAGCCTTAGTACCCCTACCAGTTACAGATCTGACAACATACATGGTCACAGGAGTAATGACACAGCACAATTATTATCTTGGTGGACCTGAATTCATCTTTAACTGGAAATTAACAGAAGGATTTCTAAAGTCAACTTTACCTTGTTTCTCAAAGATATGTACTTTCCTAATTCAAGTACCTCAGGCTGGTTAAACAAAGCTGTGTGGCTAACCATTTTAGCATATTCTAAAACATCATAAGTGGAAAAAATTTTATTGCCACATATGTATTAATTCATAATGCATACATCCTGGGATTATACTCACTCTTCAGCTCTTCTTTGTTCTTTTCACTGGCAGCATTGTCCACTCGAAGTGCTCTCCCACTGAATTCACGACCATTCAGGTTTCGCATAGCACTAAGTGCCGTCTCTTGGTCTTGGTATTCACAGAAGCCATAACCCTTTGGTTTTCCTGTCTCTCTATCATACACCAATCTGGAGAGCAAAACCAAGTATCAGGCACAAATGCTACACACATACAGGGTTCTTGCTAATACTGCCATGCTTTAATATGGCCCTTTGTAAAATAAACAGCTTTATAACAGACTGCATCATTGAAGTATATTTAAAACAGTTGAAATAAAAAAAGAAAATCCATATCTTTTAGGTAAGAATGAATGTGGATTATATGGTACCTAAATTATGTCTCAATAAAGTTGCTAACAAAAATAAAATGCATGTGAAAATTACCAGTAAAAAGAAAAAAAAAAAAAACCCTTGCCATTATTACTAAAGGCCAAATTTGTGGTGGTTTATAAGACTCTCCCACCAAGAAGAAGAGGATCTCACCTGAAACTAACAACAGGTCCAACCTCAGAAAAGATGTCCTTCAATTGCTCTTCAGTAGCTTCATAAGGAATGTTACCCACTAAGGAACAGATAGCATATTAAAATTCTGAGTTTGTAGCCTAGATATTTAATGAGAAAGTAAACAGTAGAGTTTCTACTTTCACTGAATATAAAACAACTGGCTCAAAATAGTGTTCTCCAAAAATGCACTTCCATGTGTTTCTTCAGACCTCTTAACAAGGGAAATAAACCACTGAAACTAAATACAAAAAGTGTAGATACTCCCAAGGAGTTCTCCAACAGATCTAACAGTGTTAGATATTCCTTAACTTTGACAAAAATAAATACTTAAGGACTGGTATGTACCTGAAGGTCTTCAACTTTTAACAGTGACTACTAAAAACACATTATGTTAAAACAGGTACATAATGTCCCTATATCTACACGTACACACACTTACAGGAGAATAACCATGAATAGAGTGGAGGAAATTATTCTGAACTGTTTTGTCATGAACTTTTCAAAAGGTGCTTTAAAATCACCACACGTATTTAAAAAAAAAATTGTAGTTGTAGATGGACAGAATGCCTTTATTTTATTTATTTTTATGTGGTGCTGAGGATTGAACCCAGTACCTCACACATGCTAGGCAAGCACTCTACCACTGAGCCACAGCACCAGCCCACCACAAGTATTTTTTAAAATTAACTTATTCCAGCAGAAAATATTACTCAGAATAGTTTTAATCCTCTTTAAGATTCCTCGGACAAAGTCTTAATCATTCATTCATTCATTTGCAATCCTCCTCAAGATGCCAGGTGGCCGTTAGAACTATGGATGAACTAAAATGTTATGGGTAAAAAGCAAAGGATTTAAGTCCTGATTAAAGGGCGGGAAGTGGGCTCAGGAATCTATACTCTCCGCATATACTCTATTTTCTGGTATCTCCATTCTAGAATACAGAACACTGAGGCGCTTCGCCATGTGCCTGCTTCTAAAAAATAATTGATAATGAAAAGGGAAAAACATAGAAGATGAAGGCTAGTCTAACTCCCTCAATGATACTGTGGAAAATCTACAAGACCGTGAAGAAAGGAAAGCATCTTTTTGCTCACGGGTCCATCAGGTTGACCCCCCACTGGATAGGCAGAGAGCCCTGCAAGCCCGACCCAATGCCGGCTTTCGTGGCGATCCAGGAGGTGGGAGGTGCAGGGTTCTTTGCTGCTCCCCTGCCTCTTTCTGTCCCTCCCAGATGCTTGGTTCCACTGAATTCCTCTCACCGAATACAGAACGTAGAGAACGATCCACCGCAGGGTCTCTCACAGTCAAACCCGCCATCGCTCTCTTCCGGTGGCTTCCGGTGCGCCTAAACACACTTCCGTACAGCGCGTGAGCCGAGCGCCGACCACGCTTCCGTACCACGCGTGAACCGGAAGCGCCTGAATGAAGCGGACGCAGAGCCACGCCCCTGACGTCATTTTGTCAGCCTCAGGCTGGCGTAATTGCTCGAAAGGACTAACCTTCTGTTAGGGCTTGGCTGCGTTCTGTGAATAACTCCGTTCCAAACGGGATTTGGGCGGGTCTAGGCGAATTTGAAGGCTTTCAGTCTGCAGAATTTTGTTATTATTCGTTTTTTGTTTGGCTGACGCAAGTATTAGTCGGCATAATAAATAGAGAGGCAGCAGCTTTGCCTTGGTAACAGAGAAGTCATTTTTATCCTTGACACTTTCATTTTAGTTTCGTCCTATTGGTGGAGGGTAATGCTCGGTCCGCCCAGAGGCGTGTGCCCTAGAAGCGCTCGTCCTATTATTTTGCAGAAGTTGTGACTACGGAGTGAGATGAACATTGCGCTAGCCAAGAGAATTTTGAGAAGGAGCATGGCACAAATGTCTGTGCGCCAACATTAGTGAGGAGATGGGGATGCTAAGAGAGAACAGACCCCTGTATTTCTCATGTGGCCTGTGGGTTCCTGGGGTTTGTAGTGGTGGAGCGCTGCAGGAGACCACATTAGAAGGCAGGGTTTGGAAATAGAACAGAAAACATTATTGACTGGTGTTATCATACTCTGGTGCCCATCCATCTTTTTGGGATATGGCGTACTGCTGTAGTTACCAATCTGGGTAACTGCCGGGGTTGGAGGAAATCCAGAGTAGAATACCTAATGAGAACTGGGTTAGATAGAGGAGGAAAAAAGATAATTGATAATGAAAAGGGAAAAACATAGAAGATGAAGGCTAGTCTAACTCCCTCAATGATATTGTGGAAAATCTACAAGACCGTAAAGAAAGGGAAGCATCTTTTTGCTTAGAGAGTTATATTTTGCTCTCCGAAAAGAGAAAGCCAGAGATAGTAAAATAGGTACAGAATTTGAGGCACTGACGTTTTAAAAATCGCAGACGTATTAAAAGAGTGTATATAAGCTCTTGCTTCAAATGTGAGAAATATTTTGAAAAACTTAAGTGCTGCTTTACACCATGGAGCATATCATTTCAAGGAGTAATTCTGGTAAAGAAAGTTTTGGAAGAGGACTCCCATTTTCATGACTTGAGTACCATTTACAATTGTTGTGGGACCTAGGGAACATCTTGTATAATAGAATTGTCCAGTATGAGATTTACATTTCTATAAAAGGCATGACTTCAAAGAGTTTTGGTGTGAGTCACTGTTCCAGTGTGTGTGTGTGTGTGTGTGTGTGTGTGTTTTGCTAAATGTATGTATGGCTAAGTATATTTCTAACTTAGTATTTTCTAAGCTTGGATGAACAGAAGGTTCACCTGAGGTGTTTAATTAAAATTAGAGATTTCTGCATGGTTCCACCTGAGTTTTGTGGAATGATTCCAGGCAAGAAACTTGGGAGTCCTTGTTTTAAATAGGTGCCCCTGGTGATTCTTAGATTCAAGCAATTTGGTAGCATTGCAATTACTGAGATAGTTTTATGGTAAAATTTAGGACAACCGTAGTTATTTTTATTTTATTTTATTTTATGTGGTGCTGAGGATTGAACCCAGTGCTTCACACATGCTAGGCTAGTACTCTACCTCTGAGCCAAAACCCCAGCCCAGGGTTTAAGGAAAGCCAGAGTCAGCAACACATTTAAGGAAACTTCCCTTACAGCAATTCTCAATGTTCTCAGTCCAGTTCCCTTGTTTGGAAGGGTGTTTTGGGTTGTTGCAATGAACTGATGAGCACTCTTATTGGGAACTCTTCTCCAGAGATGGTAAGTGGACTGGAAGATCAGGGCAGATCCTACTTAATGAGCCTCTTAACTCCATCAAATGCAAATAATGTTCTCTCCCCTTGAAAAACACTGTTAATATCAAGCCATACTAGATCAAATGGACCTTGGATCTGAAGGCCTTCTTGCTTTGCCAGCTTTTGCATGGAAAAATCTGTATTTTAACCAGCTTACAACTGATCCCAATAAAAAAAAATTACTGAGCATTTGTCCTATCCTCATTGTATTAGATTTTTTTTTTTTTGGACTGGGATTGAACTCAGGGGCACTCAACTACTGAGCCACATCCTCAGCCCTTTTTTGTACTTTTATTTAGAGAAAGGGTCTCACTGAGTTGCTTAGTGCCGCTCTGTTGCTGAGGCTGGCTTTGAACTTGTGATCCTCCTGCGTTAGCCTCTCCAGCCACTGGGATTACAGGTGTGTGCCACTGCACCCAGCATCATTATATGTTTTCTATGGCTCTGTAATGTAGTTCTACAAACTTAGTGGCTTATAACACCATTCATTTATTAGTTTACCTTCTTTAGATCGGAAGTCTGGGTTCTAGTCAGAAGACTTGGTTGGTTCTCTGCTTAGGGTCTCATCTAGAATCAGGGTGTTGGACTCTTATCTGGAATCTCTGAAGAAAGAATTAGCTTACAACCTCATATATATTGGCAGAATTTGGTTCTTTGTAATCATGGAACTGGGGTTCTTGTTTCCTTGCTGATTATTTTCAGGGGGGGTGTTTCTCAGCTCCTAGAAGGTTCTCTCTGTCCTTGTATGCAGACTGCTACTACTGTATCTCAGAACCACCAATGGTGCATTGAAACCTTATGCTTTGAATCTCTGGCTTCCTTTTCTGTAACCAACTGGGGAGTAATCTTTTATTTATTTTATTTAGTTTGTTGTGGTGCTAGGGACTGAACCGGGGGCTTTGTACATGCTAGGCAAGTGCTTTACCATTGAGGTACATATCAACCCTGTATTCTGTATTTAAAGGGCTTTTGTGTTTAGGTCAGGCCTGCCCAGATAATCTTCCTGTGTTGAGATCAACCAAATTATGAGAGTAAAATCCATTATAATCATGTGAGATCTTTGGAATTATGCATGCAAATACATCAGGGGGTCAGGAAATCTTGGAGCTCCCCCCACCCTCGGTACTGTGGATTGAACTCAGGGGCACTGAGCCACATCCCCAGCCCTATTTTGTATTTAATTTAGAGATAAGGTCTCACTGAGTTGCTTAGTGCCTCACTGTTGCTGACTCTGGCTTTGAACTTGCTATCTTCCTGTCTCAGCCTCCCAAGCTGCTTGTATTACAGGTTTGCACCACTGTGCCTGGCTCTTGGAGGCCATCTCAACTTCTGCCTACCACTACTATTTTGCTGATTAACACATTTAAAGAAGTTTAAGTACCTTTTTTTTTTTTTTGCCCCACAACAAGCAGCTAAGGCATGGTTTAAACAGGTTGCTCTGGTGCCAGAGGCTGCTTTACTACTGTATCTATTGTCGAGTATAACCAAGAAACTGCAAATGACTCAAGGTATTTTATTACCATTTTTGGGAAAAGTGTAGAGTATATGATTTTGTTCTGCTTCAGAACCAGAACTCTGGGATATTGTTACCTAGGACATAGCATCCAGCGTTTAGCAAAATGAAGGTAAATATCACCAGATAGCACTCAAACTCCAACAGCATGCTGCTTGTTAAGCATGGCTAGGTAGAGCATGTGGATAATGTTATCTGGTTGGGGAAAAGAGAGTGATAATGACTAAGAGCTAACATTTGTGACAGGATGTATAGATTAAGTCTTATCTACATGGATCGAATTTGATTCTTGCAAAAACCTTTGAGATAGTTTTAGTAGGACTTTTTTTTTATTGTGGTAAAATGCACCCACAAATTTAAAATTTACCGTTTTAACCATTTTTAGGAATGAGGTACATTCACAAGGTTGTGCACCTGTCACCATCATCCATCTCTAAAACTTTAAAAAAATTGACCCAAAATGAAACTCTATACCCATTAAATACTAACTCTCCATTCCTTCCTCCTACCTCCTGGAAACCACCATTCTTCTGTTTCTGTGAATTTGATTACTCTAGGTACCTCATATAAGTGGAATCATACAATATTTGTCCTTTTATGGTTGACTTATTTCACTGAGCATGTCTTCAAAGTTTGTCTATGTTGTAGTATGTGTCCAAATTTATTTATTTTTAAAGACTGAATAATATTTCATTATATGTATGTACCATATATTTTATCCATTGTTTGTTCAACTTCTACTTATTGTGATTAAAGGTGCTATGAACATGGGTGTACTTTGAATTTCTACTTTGAATTCTTTTGTGTTTATATCCAGAAGTAGAACTGCTGGATCATATGGTAATTTTATGTTTTAATTTTTGAGGAACTGTCATACCATTTTCAAAAGTGACTGTACTATTTTTCACTGTTCAGTGCAAAAAGTTCCAATTGGTTGATGTCTCTGCCAATATTTGTTATTTATTTAAAAAAAATTTAATTTGTTTTAATTAGTTACATATGACAGCAGAATGCATTTCAACTCATTGTACACAAATGGAGCACAACTTCTCATTTCTCTGGCTGTATGTGTTGCAGTCACACTGTTTGTGTAATCATACATGTACATAGGATAATAATGTCCATCTCATTCCACCATCCTTCACACCTGTATACTTCCTCCCCTCCCCTTACTTCTCTCTGCCCAATCCAAAGATCCTCCCTTCTTCTTTTGCTCCCCCGCCCAATTATGGATCAGCAACCTCATAAAAGAGAAAACATTTTGCCTTTGGTTTTCTGGGATTGGCTTATTTCACTTAGCATGATATTCTCCAACTCAACCCATTTACCTGCAAATGCCATAATTTCACTCTTATTTAAGGCTGAGTAATATTCCATTGTGAATATATATATATATATATATATATATATATATATATATATATATGCCATATTTTCTTTATCCATTCATCTGTTAAAGGGCATCTAAGTTGGTTGGTTCCATAGTTTAACTATTGTGAATAGAGCTGCTATAAACATTGATGTGGCTGTGTCACTGTAGTATGCTGATTTCAAGTGCTTTGGGAATAAACCAAGGAGCGGGTCAAAACATTCCAAGTTTTCTAAAGAATCTCCATACTCTTTTCCAGAGTGCTTGCACCAATTTGCAGTCCCACCAGCAATGTACAACCTCACCAATGTTTATTGTTGCTTGTATTCTTGATAATTGCCATTCTGATTGGAGTGAGATGAAATCCTAGAGTAGTTTTGATTTGCATTTCTCTAATTGCTAGAGATGTTGAACATTTTTTCATATGTTTGTTGATCAATTGTATATCTTCTGTGAAGTGTCTGCTCAGTTCCTTAGCCCATTAATTGATTGGGCTTTATGTTTTTTTGGTGTTAAGTTTTTTGAACTCTTTATATATCCTGGAGATTAGTGCTCTATCTGATGTGCATGTGGTAAAAATTCTCTCCCATTTGGTAGGCTCGCTCTTCACATTATTATTTTCTTTTGCTGAGAAGAAGGTTTTAGTTTGAATCCATCCCATTTATTGATTCCTGATTTTATTTCTTGTGCTCTAGGAGTCTTGTTAAGGAAGTCGGGGCCTAATCTGACATAATGAAGTTTTGGGCCTACTTGGTCTTTTATTAGGTGCAGGATATCTGGTTTAATTCCTAGGTTGTTGATCCACTTTGAGTTGAGTTTTGTGCAGGGTGAGAGAGAGGGATTTAATTTCATTTTGCTACATATGGATTTCCAGTTTTCCCAGCACCATTGTTGGAAAGGCTATCTTTTCTCCAATGTATGTTTTTGGTGCCTTTGTTTATTTTAAGATAACTGTATATATGTGGGTTTGTCTTTCTATCTTCTATTCTGTACCATTGGTCTACATGTCTATTTTGGTGCCAATACCATGCTATTTTTGTTACTGTTGCTCTGTAGTATAGTTTAAGGGCTGGTATTGTTATGCCTCCTGTTTCACTCTTATTGCTAAGGATTGCTTTGGCTATTCTAGGTCTCTTAATTTTTTCCAAATGAATTTAATGATTGCTTTTTTTCTATTTCAATAAGGAATGCCATTGGGATTTTAATAGAAATTACATTAAATCTGTATAATATTTTGGTAGTATGGCCATTTTGATAATATTAATTCTGCCTGTCTGAGAACATGGGTGATCTTTCCATTTTCTAAGGTCTTCTTCAATGTCTTTCTTTAGTATTCTATAGTTTTCATTGTAGAGGTATTTCACCTCTTTTGTTAGATTGATTCCCAAACATTTTATTTTTGAGGCTATTGTGAGTGGGGGTAGTTTTTCTAATTTCTCTTTCACAGAATTCATCACTGATGTATAGAAATGAATTTGATTTATGGGTATTGATTTTATATCATCCTACTTTTCTGAATTTATTAGTTCTAGAAGTTTTCTGGTGAAATTTTTGGACCTCTAAATATAGAATCATGTCTTCAGTAAATAGTGATAGTTTGAGTTCTTCTTTTTATATTCATATCTGTTTAATTTCTTTCATCCATCTAATTGCTTTGGCTAGAGTTTCCAGAACTTTGTTAAATAGAAGTGGTGAAAGAGAGCATATCTGTCTTGTTCCAGTTTTTAGAGGGAATGCTTTCATTTTTTCTTCATTTAGAATGATGTTGGCCTTGAACTTAGTGTAGATAGCTTTTACAATGTTGAGGTATGTTCCTAATATCCCTAGTTTTTCTAGAGTTTTGAACATGAAGGTTTGCTGTATTTTGTCAAATGCTTTTTCTGCATCTATTTTTTATCTTATTTTTTTGGGGTGGGGTTCTATTTTTTTTGGTCTTTGTTGGAACTGGGGGTCAAACCCAGAGCTTTGCGAATGCAAGGCAGATACTTTGCCAATGAGCTACATCCCAGCCCTTCTCCTGCATCTGTTGAGATGATCATCTGATTCTTGTCTTTAAGTGTATTGATGTGATGAATTACGTTTATTGATTTCCATATGTCGAACCAACTTTGCGTCCCTGGAATGAACCCCACTTGATCATGGTGCACTATCTTTTTTTAAGCATTTGCAGTGAAATGGATGGCATTAGAGAAGATTATGCTAAGTGAAGTTAGCCAATCTCAAAAAAAAACAAATGCCGAATATTTTCTCTGATATAAGGGGGTGACTCAAAGTGGGGTAGGGAGGGAGAGCATGGGAGGAAAATTACCTCTAGCTAGGGAATAGGGGTGGGAGGGAAAGGGAGAGAGAAGGGGAATAGCTAGGATGGTGGAAGGAAAGGGTCATCATTATACAAAATACATGTATGAAGATGTGAATTTGGTGTCAACGTTTATCAATGGTGGTATAAAGGTGTATTATATGTATGCAAAAAATAAGAGTGCTCATGTATAATGGCATAATTTGGTATGAACATACTTTATATACAGAGTTACAGCAACTTGTGCTGTGAATGGATAATTATGAATATAATGCACTCCACTATTGTCACATATGTAAGAAATAAATAAAAAAAGAAAGAAAAAAATTTTTTTAGTTGTAGGTGGACACAATGACTTTTATTTTATTTTTATGTAGTACCAAGGATACAATCCAGTGCTTCATGCGTGCTAGGGAAGTGCCTATTGCTGAGCCACAACTCCAGACCCTGCACTGTCTTTTAAATATGGTTTTATATGTGATTTTCCAGAATTTTACTGAGAATTTTTGTATCTATAGTCATCAGGGATATTGGTCTGAAGTTTTCTTTCGTTGATGTGTTTTGTCTGGTTTTGGTATCAAGGGTGATACTAGCCTCATATGAGTTTGGAAGGGTTTCCTCCTTTTCTATTTCATGGAATAATTTGAGGAGAATTGATATTAGGTCTTCTTTGAAGGTCTTGTAGAACTCTGGTGAGAAGTCATCTGGTCCTGGGATTTTCTTGGTTGGTAGGCTTTTGATGGCTTCTTTTATTTCATTACTTGAAATTGATCTGTTTAAATTATGTTGTCCTCCTGATTCAGTTTGGGTAGATCATATGTATCTAAAATTTGTTGATGTCTTTGAGATTTTCTATTTTACTGGAGTATAAATTTTCAAAATAGTTTCTAATTATCTTTTGTATTTCAATAGTGTCCACTGTGATAGTTCTTTTTTTCATCATGAATTTTAGTAATTTGAGTTTTGTCTTTCTTTCTCTTTGTTAGTGTGGCTAAGGGTTTATCAATTTATTTATTTTTTTCAAAGAATCAATTTTTCATTTTGTTCACTTTTTGAATTGTTTCTTTTGTTTCAATTTTATTGATTTCAGCTCTAATTTTAATTATTTCCTGTCGTTTACTACTCTGGTGTTGATTTGTTCTTTTTTCCCTAGGGTTGTGAGATGTAATGTTAGGTCATTTATATCTTGACTTTTTATTCTTTTAATGAATGAGCTCAATGCAATGAACTTTCCTCTTAGCAGTGCCTTCATGGTGTCCCAGAGATTTTGATATGTTGTATCACTATCCTCATTTACCTCTATGTATTTCTTTAGTTCATCCCTGATTTCTTCTATTATCCATTTGTAATTCAATAGTGTATTTTTTAGTCTCTGGGTGTTGGAATAGCTTCTATTTTTTATTTTGTCATTGATTTCTAATTTCATTTCATTATGATCTGGTAGAATGCAGAGTAGTATCTCTATTTTTCTGTATTTGATAAGAGTTGCTTTGTTGCATTACATATGGTCTATTTTAGAGAAGGATCATGTGCTGCTGAGAAGAAAGTGTATTCTTTTGTTGATGGATGAAATATTCTATATATGCCTATTAAGTCTAAATTATTGGTTGTATTATTGTGTTCTATAATTCTTTGTTTAGTTTTGTTTAGTTTGTTTTGTTTGGAAGATCTATCCAGTGATAAGAGAGCTGTGTTAAAGTCACTCATTATTATTGTGTCATGATCTATTTGATTCTAGAAATTGAGAAGGGTTTGTTTGATGTATATAGATATTCCATTGTTTGGGGCATAAATATTTACGATTGTTATGTCTTCTTGATGTATGATTCCTGTAAGCAGTATGAAATGTCCTTCTTTATCCCTTCTGAGTAACTTTGGCTTGAAGTCCACTTTATCTGATATGAGGATGGAAACTCCTGCTTGTTTACACAGTCTATGCAAGTGATATGTTTTTACCCCCATGCTTTCACCTCTAGTCTGTGGATGTCTTTTCCTGTGAGATGAGTCTCTTGAAGGCAGCATATTGTTGGGTCTTCTTAAATATCCAATCTGCCAGTCTATGTCTTTTGATTGATGAATTTAGGCCATTAACATTCAGGGTTATTATTGAGATATGATTTGTATTCCTGGTCATTTTAGTTTATTTTTGGTTTTTAACTGGACTTAGTTTCTTCTTTGATTGTCCTTTCCTTTGGTGTAATTCCTCCCTTTGCTGGTTCCCCACCCCCCCATTTCCTCCTCAAGGTATATTTTGCAAAGCATGTTCTGTAGTGCAGGCTTTCTAACTGTGAAGTCTTTTAACTTTTGTTTATCATGGAAAGTTTTTATTTTGTCATCAAATATGAAGCTTAATTTTGCTGGATAATAGATTCTTGATTAGCACTCATTTTCTTTCAGAGATTGAAATATGTTGTTCCAGGACCTCCTAGTTTTGAGGTTTCCCCTATATTTAATCGGGTACTTTTCTCTTGCAGCTTTTAAAATTGTATCCTTATTCTGTATCCCAGGCATTTTCATTATAATGTGACTTCGTGTGGATCTGTTGTAATTTTGTACATTTGGTGTCCTGTTAGCCTCTTATATTTAATTTTTCATTTTATTCTTCAGGGTTGGGAAATTTTCTGACATTATTTCATTGAAGACATTGTGAATTCCTTTTGTTTGTATCTCTATGCCTTCCTCTATCCCGATAAATATTACATTTGGTCTTTTCATGTTATCCCATAATTCCTGGATATTTGGTTCATGGTTTCTTACCATCTTCACTGTGTGGTAACCTATATTTTCAAGATTATATATTTTGTCTTTGTTGTCTGAGGCTCTGTCTTCCAAGTGATTTAGTCTTTTGATAATGCTGTCTATTAAATTTTTAATTTGGTTTACCGTTTCCTTCATTTCAAGGATTTCAGTTTTTTTTTTTCAGAATCTCTCTTTATTGAATTGATATTTTGCTACCTGTATTTGTTCCCTTACATCATTCTTTACTTTGCAGATCAGTTTAAGTATGCACATTCTGAAGTCCTTCTCTGGCATTTCTTCTACTGTCAATGTATTATTGTAGCATCTTGGTTTGTTTGGGACACTTTATTCTCTTGTTTTTTCATGTTGTTGTGTGTCTTCCCATCTAGCATTGTGGATCTGAGGTATAACTGTTTCTACCCTATAGACTTATAGTGCCCCTGTAGGTTTCCAATACCTCACCTTTAAGGGGGAGATCAATATTAACAGCACCCAGTGCAAACAATATGCAGCCTTAAACCAAATAGCACCTATTAAGACATTTACAGTTTTGTCACAATAAACGGAAATTATGTGCTCAATTATTGTCTACAATATAAACAGTAGGTTTGCAAAAGGATCTACCATTTCTAATGGTAGACAAAGAACAGGGGTGGTGTAGGATGTGATGTTCATTAGGTATGAGGTGAGAATATAGTGGTATTAGATCATAAGAAGTGTGAAAGAGAAATCAAAAGAATTTGACTCTTAGGAGAAAAGAGAGAAAGAGACTCTGGGGAAACAGATAAGTGAGAGGAAAATATATATACAGAGAGTTAAAAAAAAGAAAAAAGAAAAAAAATAAAAGAAGAAAAAAAGGAAAAAATTAAAAAGAAAACAAAAATGAAAAAGTAAAATATTACATAACAAAACTATAATGTACTATTCAGACATCATTGGGAGTTCTTTCAGTTTGGCTTCTGTGTCCCTATGGCCTGCCCCCATAATTTTGGTTGTTTGAGCAATTCCTTATTTTTTGTTACTATAAGATGCTAATTGTATATATTCCTCACCACAGCCCTAGAATGTGCCCTGTAACTTAAAAAACAGAAACAACTCAACATACTACAAGAAAAAATGGGGCATATTTTGAGGTGGATTTCCTCTCTCCTTTCTATGGATTCCTTTCTCTCTCTTCTCTATATTTTTTCTGTTCCTTCACCATCTTGCTTTTTCCTGACCTTTATTTGACTTGATGGCATCCTTTTACTTTCAGCTCTAGTGCTGACAAGCTCTGTCTCTGTTCCTCAACTCCTGATTGTTACCTTGTGGTGGTGAAGGGGTGAGGAGTTGTTCTTTTGTCCAGGAGAGAGAGGGGGAAGTAATTCATCAGCCCATTCTCATATTTTCACACAGAGCATGTCCAGAGAGAAAGGAAGCTAGGAGAGGTCAATCTGAAGGTGAGGCAAAACCATAAAGATCTGTAACAGATGCACTGGCAAAAAAGGTAGTTAGAATAGGGTGCTGCAGCAGAGCACTCTGAAAAACAGTAGAAGAGGAGTGAGTTGGGCATTGGGAAATGGACTGAAGCCAAAGTAAGTGCCTAAAGGGGGAAGAGTAAAGACCCATTTGATTCACCCCAATTCTCTCCCCAGAACCACTGACTTAGAATTGTCATTTCAACAGGATTACCAGGTGATTTATGTGCATTGCTCTAAGGGGTCCACAACCCACAAGGACTTAAAACCACTGACTTAAACAGGTTGGGGGAGACTCAATGGAAGAAAGTTGGGAACTGATCTCAAAAAAATGGTTTAAGTTCCTTTTTTCCTTTATTTAGAAGATTTGTCTTTTTTATCTTTTTGTACTGGGGATTGGACCCAACAATATTCTACAACTGCACTATATCCCAAGCCTTTTTATTGTTTGAGACATTTTTTTGCTAAGCAGCCAAGGCTGACATTGAACTTGTTATCCACCTGCCTCAGCCTCCCAAGTAGCTGGGATAACAGGCATGCTCTACTGTACCCAGCGAAGAAGATTTGCCTTTGAAGGGAAGTAGGTCTTAAACATCAAACTTCCTCCCTACCTTTAAAGGGAGGGATTTTTTTAAATCAACTTTCCTCCCCACCTTGCCTGAATCTTCACAAACAATCCCTCCAATTTTATTACAGGAAAGGCCCAATTTTAGTTAGTTAAACATCAAAGATGTCGTTTAGAAGCCTCTTTTGATTGTAAAGGAGATGGGAAAACAAACACCAATGAAAAAATGCCAAGAGACTTTGTAAAGATAAATTTAGGGCTGGAGTTGTGGCTCAGAGGCAGAGTGCTTGCTTAGTATGCGTGAGGCACTGGGTTCGATTCTCAGCACCACATATAAATAAACAAAATAAAGGTCCATTGACAACTAAAAAATGTTTAAAAAAAGATATCAATTTATCTTAGCACCTGTCATAGGTCCTACAGTCTGGAGCTGGGAGGTCTTTAGGTTTCACCTCTCTATTCTCAGGCAGGCCAGAACTCAAAGTGGAAAATTTTTTAAAAACAAAAAAAAAAAAAACTTATGAGGGACAAAATATAGCCATTGCTTTGTTTCAAGGTCTTACATTTTAAAATCTTAGATGGAAGTCCTCTTAGTTCCTTGGCCTTTTCTGAGTCTGTTGATTCAATGGAAGGGATTCTCTTTTTTCCTAATAAGTAGTCGAGTCAGGCCCACTAATGTGTGCCTCCTGGACCTGTAAAGAACTAGCAAGGCAGAAGAGACAGCAGGTGATGGACAATCTTTGAGTAAAGCCTGAAAACATATCTTTTCTTGGAACTGATCTCTCTCCCGTTGATCCTATTTCTGCTGCTGCCAGGTGGTTTCCTAGTAGTACAAGTAGAGTGAAAACAGGTAAGTTTTGGAGAAAGGAGTAAAATTATTTTATTGTTTTATAATTGGTCCCTTAGATAAGATTGATTTATTCAAAGGGGGAGAGAAATGGGTATCTTCAGGAGTTTTAGATAAGCACCATTTCCCTCAGGGAAAACTTGATTCTATTGTACTTTCCAGAGACTCAGTCAGAGAACAAAGTGAGCATTCAATCACTGTTCATTCAAGAAATGTTTATTCTTTAACTTTTCATGGAATTTAAATTTTATTGAAGTAGCAATATCATAAAATCAATAAATTTATATAATAGTATATATATATATATATATATATATATATATATATATATATATATCTACAGGAGTATATCATGTAAGTATTTACAAAGCTTGTATGATCTGTGTTCATTTATCTTCTTTGGTTAATACATAATTGTACATGTAATAAACATTTATTAAATATTTGAACTGAAACAGACATTGGTTATGGACTGACACAGAAGTAAATAAGATGTCACCATGAAACTTACATTCTGAGAGAGACACATAAAATGGGGTGATCAGTGAAGGCCTCTTCAAGGAAGTGACATATGAGATGTATTATAGATTGTATATGGAATGCTCCCAAGCTCATGTGTTGAAAGCAAGTCCCCAATACAGCAAGGTTTGGAGGTGGAGCTTATAGGCAATAATTAGAGCTCATCAGTGACCTCATCAGTGAATTAATCCATTTGTTGGATTAATCCATTAGTAGCTGAATGAACTATTTGGAGGTGGGACTTAGTTGGAAGAAGTAGGTCACTTGGGCATGTCAGGGAAGGGTTTATCTAGTCCCCAGCCTCTTCCTCTCCTGGCTGCTGTGAGCTGGAAAGCTTTCCTCTACCATGCCCTTCTACCATGTTGTTCTGCCTCATCTCAGAAGGTCCATAGCAATGGAGTCAGCCATCCATAAACTGAGACCTCTGAAACCATGATCCTAAGATAAACTTTTCCTCCCTAAGTTGTTTTTCTCATCTGACTCAGGTCCAGAGCAATGGAGTCAGCCATCCATAAACTGAGACCTCTGAATCCATGATCCTAAAATAAACTTTTCCTCCCTAAGTTGTTTTTCTCAGTTATTTTAGTCACAGCAACGCAAAGCTGACTGACACAAAATTGATGCTGGGTGACGTGGTACATGCCTGCAATCCCAGCAGCTCAGGAGACTAAGGCAGAAGGATTGCAAGTTCAAAGTCAGACTCAGCAACTTAGTGAGGCCCTACGCAACTTAGTGAGACCCTACATCAAAATAAAAAATAAAAATAGCTCAGTGCTAAAGCTCTTCTGGGTTCATTCCCTGGTACAAAAAAAAATTGATACTGAGAAGGGGAGTTTTGCTGTGTGTATACTATAGTAGTTGTTCAAGGGGGCCAAGCTACTGCTTGAGCTGGTGGCAGACCCCGACATTTTCTATGTCGTGCTGATTATGCCAGAATGCAGAATTCTGTGGTTAGGGTGTCACTGAAGCTTTCACTCAGATTTGAAAGGCCGGCCTGAGAAGTCAGGTGAAATGTATAAGGATTAGGATCCCTACAGCAGCCCCCGGAGGGGTGATGTGTGAAATTGTGAGAATAAAAGTGAAGCTGCAATGCAGATTACACAAGTTAAGAGATGTCAGGAATGTGAACTGTCAGCCAGGGAAAGCTACAAGAAGTGAGCAGAGCCAGGCTAAAGAAGAAGCCATGGGGGCTTCAGCCAGCAAAGCCAAAGGGGAAGGGCTGCCAAAGCCCACACCTCATTTGATCACCTTGTGTCCTGGATGCTGGACCAATAGCTACAGGGCACGCCTGCCTGGCTGATTTTCTGTCTTGCTTTGGTCCCATTTTTTCTTTGCCCCATTTCCTCCCTTTTGGAATGGCAGTGCTTACTCTGTGCCATTGTATTTTGGAAGCATGTAACTTTTGATTTATACTGGAGATCACAACTAGGACTTTGCTTTGAGTCTTGTAGGAGACTTTGGACTTGGACTTTTGAGCAATGCTGGAACTGTTAAAATATGGGAACTCTTGGATATGGACTTAATGTAGTTTTCAGTTTGAGATTGCCATGACATTTGAGGGTCTGGGGCAAAGTTTGGATCTAGAATGCCCTCAAAAGCTTATGATTGCAGCATGATTCCCAATATAACAAGGTTCAGAGGTGGGACTTTTAGGCTATGATGACAGCAATAACCTCCTCAGTGGGGTTAATCCATTTGATGGATTAGTAATTTGAATGCTTTACTGGGTGGTGACTGTGTGGGAAGGTGGAAATTGCTGAGGAAGGTATATCACTGGGGGTATAGCATTAGACTGTATCTTGTCCCAGGATTCTCTGCTGAGTATTCTTATAAAAGGGGAACATTTGAATACAGACATGCACACTAGGAGAGCACCATGCAAAAATGAAGACAGAGACTTCTACAAGCCAAGGGAATGCAAAAGATTGACAGAAAACCACCAAAAGCTAGGAGATGGATCTGGAACAGATTCTTTCTCACATCCCTCAGGATGTTTGAGGGATATATGAGTCAACACATTTTCATTGTTTAAACTACTTAGTCTGTGGTACTTTGTTGTTTGGATATCTAGTAAAGGAATAATACCAGTTTTGTTGTAGAGAAGTGATAATAGGTTGTTAGGAAGGAGTTCAGAGAGTTATATAGGTCAGGTTATCTAGTGCCTTGCAAGCCTTCACAAATGCCTTTACCAAAACTCAGTTTTGATAAATTTGGATAGATTCTGAAGATTAGAAGTTGGTGAGGGTTATACATTACTTCTTCCACAACCTTCTTACTATGTAGAATATTGAAATGAAAGTAATTACCTTCATTATTTTATCAAACTAAATTTTATGATGCATACAATTAATAGCAATGAGGGACAAAAACAGTCATATAGTTTCTTCTTATGAACCGGGTCAAGTACATGCTCCCTGATTTTTATGAACTCCTATAAGTTCTTTTCATGAAAGTTTCACCTGAAATAGCTTAATTTTATGGTAACAGATCATCCTAACTTCTGGTTGGGTCAAGAAAATCCTCCACATATTAGTTATTTTTGCTGTCTTACAAATTGCCCCAACTTGTTCTGGCTAAACACAACATTTATTATTATGGGTGACCATTTGGCAGGTGTAAACCACATGGTTGGGCATAGGGCCGCACAGTATCTGAGACCTAGATGGCACTCCAAAGGAAGCTGAGACATGGGTTGACTTGTCAAATTTTTATATGCTATTCAGGCAAGGGTGGAGGCACCTGTATAATATTCCTAGCCATTTTACTTTGTTTTGGTGGAGTGATGGGGACTGAGCCCAGGGCCTTGTTCATGTTAAGCACAGTTCTTCCACTCAGTTACACCACCAGCCACTTATTCTACATATTTGGAACATGATTTCACCAATTAAATATTTTTTCCTACACACCTTTTACTAATTTTTTAAAATATTTTTTTAGTTGTTGATGTACCTTTATTTTATTCATTTGCTTATATGTGGTGCTGGGAATTGAACCCAGTGCCTCACACATATGAGGCAAGCACTCTACCACTGAGCCACAACCCCAACTCCCTTTTACTTATGAATGAACTCTCTGTTGTAATGTTTTTTAACCTTGAGTTTTATGGATAGAATTCAGGTTAACTTATGGACTTTAGTGGGAAAAATACATCTTTATTTTGATCAATTTCCAACTAAATATAGTCAACGTGTCACAGTCTTTTTAACAAAAACAGCAACTTTGTCACTAACACAGAGCAAAGATATTTTCACATCACATTATAGCTGTTGATAGTATCTCAAAAGATCAATTATACTTATCCCTACTTCAAATTATGGTGGTTATTTGGCCTGTCCCTAGATTTTTTTTTTCTGGATTAGTAAGAACATGCATATAAAATTGATAGAATGTCCACATTGAGCTGAGGGTGTGGCCCAGTGGTAAAACACTTACGGAACATTTATGAGGCCCTGTGTTCAATATCTTGCACCACAAAAATGTATCCATATTAACCAGTGAATTTACAGTCTCAATGTGACCCCTACCAAATTCTAATGACTTTTTCCACAGAAATAGAAAAAAATCCTAAAATCCAAAGGAACCACAAAAGACTCTGAATATTTAAGTCAATATTGCCCAAAAAGCACAAAGATGGAAGCATTACACCAAGTGCTTTTATAACATATTGCAAGGGTATATGGTATGGTTTAGATATGAGGTGTCCCTCCAAATCTTGTGTGTGAGACAATGCAAGAAAGTTTAGAGGTGAAATGATCAGGTTATTAGAACCTTAATCTAATAAGCACATTAAACCACTGATGTGGATTAACTGAGTGATAACTGTAGGCAGGTGGGGTATGTTTGGAGGAGGTGGGTCGTTGGGGGCATGCTTTGGAGGTATATATTTTGTCAGTGGTGAGAGGAGTCTCTGTCTCTACTTCCTGGTTTCATGTTATGAGCTTCTTTCTTCTGCTACACTCTTCCACCATGATATTTTGTCTCACCTCTGGCCTAGAGTAATGGAATCACCCATCTATGGACTGAGAACTCTGAAGCCATCAGTCCCCAAATAAATTTTCCTCCTTCAATTGTTCTTATCAGGTCTTTTGGTTACATCTGTGAACAGCTGCCTAAAACACTAAGCATTTCTTTAGTTATTTTGGATCTTTTATTCTTCCATATGAATTTTAGGACTTTTTTTCTAGTTCTACCTGTCTACAGTTACCACCTTATCATGGGATGAATTTGCTGCTTGGATTAAGGCTCTCAGAAACCAATCATTTCACCTCTAAGCTTGCATTATTTCACAAGTGAGCTTTTGTGGGATACTTCAGACCTAAATCATAACATTCTTCCCTTGAACACCAAAAGCTCATGATTATCTCATAATGCAAAATACTTTTGGTCCATTTTCAATAGTCCCCATAGTCTCAACAGTTCCAAGAAACCTAAAAGTCCACATCCAAAGTCTCCTCTGAGACTCAAAGCAAACACTCAGAGTGAGCTCCTGTAAAAATAAAAAACAAGGTACATGTATCCAATATATAAAGGTACATAGTAAACATTTCCAGTCTAAAAGAGAGAAATTGGGGCATAGAAAGAAGGGATGGGACCAAAGCAAGATCAAAATCCACCTGGGCAAACAAGTCCTGTAGTTTCATATCCAGTGCCGCAGTCTGGCTGGGCACAAATCACAAGCCACTCAAGCAGGAACAAACTTTATTTCCGAACTCCCACAGCATTCCACGCACACTCCCCGGGAACTCTCCCGAATGCCACCCATGCGGCTCCTCCAGCCACACCACACACCAACCGGAACTCCCACCACCAGAACTTCAGGAATCCCCGCGAGAACTCAACCAGAACACAACGGGAACTCCGCGAGAACTCAAAAGTACTGGTAAAATGCTAGGCGCCATCCCAACTCAGCTGTGGCTCTCAACAATCCAGCATCTTGTGCACATGGCAATGTGATGTACTCTCCAAAGGGCTTATAGATCCACACCTTTGCCTTGCTGGTTGCAGTCCACATGGCCTCTCAGTTTTTGCAGCTTTCCTTGGCAGATGTTCCACGGTACTGGCTTTTTAAAATCTAAGGTATCTTCACTGTAGTTTCAGCTACCTCCTCACATCCCCTATCAGGGCCTTCTCACAAGGCTTCTGACCCTGTTACACTTTGCCTGGCCTCCTAGGTCTTCCTTTGAAATCCCAGTGTAAGCCTCCATGACCCCCTAACTCAAGCATCCTGAAATCCTGCAGAAACAGCACCACATGGTCGCCTCCAAGGTTTGCACTGCCATCTTGAGCAGTAGCCAAGCCTTCAGGGACCACGGCTGTGGCAACTCCAAGTGCCTGGTTGGCTGAGTATGGTGAAACAACCTCCTAGGCCCCTCTGTGCAAATGCGGTGCCCCATTGGTTTCTAATCAGAGGAATTTTTCTAATTGGTTCCCTTGAAACTGAGATGAGTGTGGTCTTGCCAATTCCATCCATGGAGGATGCCCTCCATCCATCTTTCTTATTGTCTCTGGGTAAAACCTTTAGTGTTTCTTTAGTGGTTGCAATGTTTTCAACAACCACGCTTTCCTTAGCCACAGTTTATTCTAATTAAATTGCACGTTTTCCAAATCTTTCTGCTCCTGATTATCACAATAAACTTGGCTAGAAACAACCAGCAATATCTATGCCACTGCCTGAATGCTGTACACCTAGAATTTTTTTTACCAGATTAATTAGTTCATCATTTTTAAATTCAACCTCACAGAAAGTCTCAGAATATGGGAAAAATGCAAACAACTTCTTAGCCAGAACACAACAGGAATAGCTTCTAGTTCAATTTCCAATAGAGTCTTTCTTCTCCTCTGAAACCTTATGAGTCCCATCTTCACTGTCGACTGTCTTATTGGCATTCTGGTCTTCTGAGCTCCCTCTAGAATTACCCATTAACCTCTGCTTACAACAATCTAAAGCTCTTCCAGCTCACATCACCAAATTTACAAAATTCCTCCCACAAATTCCAAAAAGCTCCAAAAGTTTCTAAACTACATGGTCAGATTAGTCACAGAAATGACCCACTTCTTGGTACCAATTTCTCTTTTAGTCAGCATTTTTGCTGCTGTGACCAAAAGAACTGATAAAGAATAATTAGAGAAGGAAAAGATTATTTGGGGGCTCACGTTTCAGAGGTCTCAGTCCATAAATGGCTAACTCCAGTCCTCAAGGTCTGAGATGAGGCAGAACATCATGGTGGAAGAGTGTGGTGGAGGAAAGCAGTTGGGAAGATGGCACGGGGGTGGGGGAGACTTCACTCACCAGGGACAAATGGTGGAATGGTGCCCCAAAGGCATGCCCCCACTGCCTTACATCCTCCAGCTACAACCTACCTGCCTATTAGTTACCACTCAGTTAATCATTCTCAGGGGGATTAGTTCACTGATTGGGTAAGGCTCTCATAACCCAATCATTTTACCTCTAAGCTTCTTGCATTTTCTCACACATGAGCTTTTGGGGAACACCTCAAATATAAATATGACTCTTGCATGAAGAGCAATGTAGGAGGCATCCCAATACCTGATCTCAAATTATACTACAGAACTATAGTAACAAAACAGCACAGTATTTGCATCAAAATAAACATGAAGAATAATATAATGGAATAGAAGATGCAGAGACAAAACCCACATAGATACTGTCATCTGATACTTGATGAAGGTGTGAAAAACACATATTGGGTAAAAGTTATCCTTTTTCACAAGTGGTGCTGGGAGAAATAAATATTCATAGGTAGAAGAATGAAACTATATCCCTATTTCCTTGCACAAAAGTCAAATCAAAGTAGATCAAAGATCTAGAAATTAGGCCAGAAACACTGCAACTACTCGAAGAAAACATAGGGTCAATACTTTAACATATTGGCATAGGCACCAACTTCCTTAGCAAGACTCCCAAAGTACAAGAAATAAGACCAAGAATCAGTAAGTGGGATGGCATCAAATTAAAAAGCATCTGTACAGGAAAAAAAAAAAGGTGAAGAGAAAGCCTACTGAATGGCAGAAAATATTTGCCAGCTACTCCTCCCACAGAGAATTAATATCTAGAATATATAAAGAACTCAAAGAACACTCCCCAAGAAAAATAAAGACAAATAGCCCAACTGATAAATGGGCAAAAGAACTAAACAGACATTTCTCAAAAAAAGAATTACAAATGGCAAATAAATATAAGATAAAAATATTCAGCACCCCTAGTAGTCAGAGAAATGCAAATCAAAACTACACTGAGATTTTATTTCACTCTAGATTAACCATCAAGAATACAAATACTAACATATGCTGGTGAGGATGTGAAAAAGGCACACTTGTACACTGTTGGTGGGACTGCAAATTAGAACAAACACTTTGGAAGGCAATATGGAGATTTCTCAGAAGACTAGGAATGGAACCATCATACGACCCAGCTATACCACTCCTTGGCATTTATCCAAAGGAACTGAACTCAGCATACTATAATGATAAGGCTTATTAATATTTATAACAGCATATTTCACGATAACCAGGTTATGGAACCAGCTGAGTTGCCTATGAGCAGATGAATGAATAAAGAAACCGTATTATATAGGAACAATGAAGTTCACTCATCCATAAAGAAGAATAAAATTATGAAATGTTCTGGTAAATGGATGGAACTGAAGAACATTATGCTAAGTGAAATATTTAAGACTCAGAAAGTTAAGGGTCAAATGTATTCTTTCATACGTGGAAGCTAGAACAAAATAAGGGAAAAAGGAAGGTGACACCATGAAAATAGAGGAGAGATCAATGGAGTAGAGGAAGGAAATGGAAGGAGAGGGAGAAGAGACAGGAAAAGGGAGGAATGATGGAATAAAATTGACCAAATTATGCTGTGTACATATATGAATATATCATTGTGATTATTCACCTTTATGTATATCTACAAAATATCCACTTAAAAATAAACACATAGAAGGAAGATCAGTAGAGGAATGGGAACATGGGGAGGGAACAGAGGAGGGAAAGTGGAAATACTGGATATTGAAGTGGAGCAAATTAAACTCTATGCCTGCATGAATATATCAAAATGAATCCCGCTATTATGTATAACTATAATGCATTAATAAAAACATTAAAATCTACAGACCATATTCCTTATGAATATAAATACAAAATTCTTCAACAAGGTAACAGTTCTATTCTTAGCTTGCTAAGACTTTTTTCCTGAGACTTTAAAAACAGATTTACTAAGATTTACACATGGGTATTGAATCATCAAGTGTTTTTCAGAATGAATTGATATCATATGATTTTTTTCTTTAGGCTGTTAACATAATGAATTACAAAGACTGGTTTTCAAATATTGGATCAGCTCTACATACTTTGAAGAAATTGGTTTTGGTATACATTTCTTTTTATACAGTACTGGTTTAAATTTGTTAATATTTTTATTTATTTATTTATTTATTATTTTAATTTTTTTAGTTGTCAGTGGACCTTTATTTTACTTATTTATATGCAGTGATGAGAATTAAACCTAGCATCTCACACATGCCAGACAAGCTCTCTACCACTGAGCCACAACCCCAGCCTCTCAATTTGTTAATATTTTGTTGACTGTTGTTGCATTTAATTACATAAAAGACATTTATGTATTTGCTTTCTTTATATGTGGTATAATCATAGAATGTATTATTTGGCCATAAATAATTAAATTTATATATATATATATATATATATATATATATATTACAACATGAATGATTCTTGAAAACATATGCTAAGTAATATAAGATAGTAAAAAAGACAATGTCTTATATAATTCCATTTATATTAAATGTCCTGGATAGAAAAAGCATTTGACAAAATATAGCATCCATTCATGTTCAAAACACTAGAAAAACAAGGGATAGAAAGAACATACCTCAACATTGTAAAAGCTATATTCACTAAACCCATGGCCAACATCATTCTAAATGGAAAAAAAAAATTGGAAGGATTCCCCCTAAAAACTGTAACAAGACAGGGATGACCTCGATCACCACTTCTATTCAACATAGTCTTTGAAATTCTAGCCAGAGCAATTAGACAGATGAAAGGAATTAAAGGGATATGACTTGGAAAAGAACTCAAACTGTCACTATTTGCCAACAACATAATTCTATATTTAGAAGACTCAAAAAACTCCACCAGAAAACTTCTAGAACTCATAAATGAATTCAGCAAAGTAGCAAGATATAAAATTAACACCCATAAATCAATTGCATTCTTGTACATAAGTGATGAATCCTCTGAAAGAGAAATTAAGAAAGCTATTCCATTCACAATAGCCTCAAAGAAAATAAAACAAAATCTAACAAAAGAGATGAAAGACCTCTACAATGAAATCTACAGAACACTAAAGAAAGAAATTGCAGAAGACCTTAGAAGATGGAAAGATCTCCTATGTTCCTGGATAGGCAGAATTAATATCATCAAAATGGCCATACTACAAAAGCACTATACAGATTTAATGCAAATCCTATTAAGGTTTCCATGATGTTCTTCACAGAAATAGAAAAGGCAGTCACGAAATTCATTTGAAAAATCAAGAGGCCCAGAATAGCCAAAGCAATCTTCAACAAGAAAAGTGAAGAGGAGGTATCATAATACCACAACTTAAATTATACTACAGAACTGTTGTAACAAAAACAGCATGATTTTGGCACCAAAACAGACACATAGACCAATGGTACAGAATAGAAGACACAGAGAAACCCATATAAATATGGTTATCTCATACTAGACAAAGGCTCCATAAACATTCATTGGTGAAAAGATAGCTAGCCTTTTCAACAAATGGTGCTGGGAAAACTAGAAATCCATATGTAACAAAATGAAATTAGACCCCTTTCTCTCACCCTGCAAAAAACTCAACTCAAAGTGGATCAAGGACCTAGGTCTTAGACCAGAGACAGTGCACTTATTAGAAGATAAAATAGGCCCAACTCTCCATCATGCCAGATTAGGAATTGAATTCCTCAGCAAGACTCCTAAAGCATAAGAAGTAAATCAAGAATTAATAAATGGGATAGTAACAAAATAAAAAGCTTCTTCATAGCAAAGGAAGCAATCAAGAATGTAAATAGGCTACAGAATGGGAGAAAATCTTTGCCACTTGTACCTCAGATAGAGCATTAATCTCCAGGATATATAAAGAACTCAAAAAACTTAACACCAAAAACAAACAAACAATCCAGTCAATAAATGGGTAAAGGAACTGAACAGACACTTATTAGGAGAAGAAATACAAATTATCAATAAATATATAAAAAATGTTCAACATCACTAGCACTTAGAGAAATGCAAATCAAAACTACAAAGTGAGATTTCATCTTACTCCAATCAGAATGGCAATTATCAAGAAT
Organism: Marmota flaviventris; assembly: GCF_047511675.1. Lineage (NCBI taxonomy): Eukaryota > Metazoa > Chordata > Mammalia > Rodentia > Sciuridae > Marmota > Marmota flaviventris. Next base: position 74,279,604 of record NC_092518.1, read on the forward strand.
ACAAACAACAATAAATGTTGGTGAGGATGTGGGGGAAATGGTGCACTCATATATTGCTGATGGGACTGAAAATTGGTCAACCACTCTGGAAAGCAATATAGAGATTCCTCAGAAAATTTGGAATGGAACCACCATTTGACCCAGCTATACCACTCCTTGGTTTGTACCCAAAGGACTTAAATTCAGCATACTACGCTGACACAGCCACATCAATGTTCATAGCAGCTCAATTCACAATAGCTAAGTTATGGAATCAACCTAGGTGCCCTTCAATAGATGAATGGATAAAGAAAATATATATACACAATGGAATATTACTCAGCCATATAGAAGAATGAGATTGTGGCATTTGCAGGTAAATGGATGGAACTGGAGGCTATCACGCTAAGTCAAATAAGCCCATCCCCGCAAACCAAAGGCCAAATGTTCTCTGTGATGCTGATTCACAATAGGTGTGTGTGTTCCAGGGTGGAGGAGTGGAGGTTCAGTGGGTTGGACAGGGGGAAACACAGGAGGGGGGGAGAGAGGGGACGGGAATGGGAAAGACAGTAGAATGAATTGAACATAACTCTCCTTTGTTCATATATGAATTCATGACCTGTGTAACTCCACAAAAATGGGAATTGATACTCCATGTATGTATGATATGTCAAAACACATTCTACTGTCATGTATAACTAAAAAGAACAAATAAAAAAAAGAAATGTCCTGGATAGAGAAATCTATAGAAACAGAAGGTAAATTAATGGTTGTTTAGGGATAGGGATGAAAAGGGAATGATAATTAAATGGTATAGTTTCTGTTTGAAGTGAAGAAAATGTCCTAAAATTTACTGTGATGGTAGTTGCACATATCTATGAACATTTGAAAAATTATTTAATTATATACCTTAAAGGATGGATTGCATGATATTTGAATTTTTAATGTATTAATTGTAGTTGGACACAATACCTTTATTTTATTTTTATGTGGTGCTGAGGATCGATCCCAGTGTCCCACACTTGCTAGGTGAGCACAATACGGCTGAGCCACAACCCCAGCCCCAAATATTTGAATTATAACTCAAGAAATCCATTAAAAAAGAGAAAGTTGGATTCAGAGGTGTGACAGCAAGATGGCAGAATAGGAAGCACCAGATCTTACTTCTCCCAAAATAACAATACATGGATCAATTACCTTTAAAAAGCCAGTTAACAGGTCCCTGCATCCCAGGCCAACAGAGAGCCAAACACATTGAAACCTGAGAGAAAATTGTGACACTCACGGGGAGCCCCTTCTAGATAAGCAGGTGCAACTGGGAGAAAACACTCAACTCTCTAGTTCTTCCTAAGCAGGGAAGGAGAAAAATGGAACATACATTCAACATTCTGACCTTTTCAGGGGTTTCCAGAGGTACTAGTTTCTGTCTTACCTAAAGCTGAGTGCTGGCAAAAATGATAAGCCATGTTGGGGGCTGCTATAAACAAGGATCAATATGAACCTGGGGTAAGCAGTACCACACATAGACACTAGGTGGAGCTGCAGCGCTGCAGTTTATTAGGCCAGCAGAGAGGCTGCAGAACTAAAGATGGACACCAGGTGAGCACGTGAGTACAAAACAGCAAATCTCTTGAATTAGATTACATGCAAATCAGAGACAATGGATCCCTTGGAAAAGCTTGAGAAGTTTCCAGAATCTCCAGACAGACTGGAGAAAATCCTCCCTGCATGAGATCAGACTCCAAAGACTGAGAAGTGACTGATTTTTGAATGCTGAAGTCCCAACAGAAGATAATGAGGCATAAAAAAGAAGAGGGAGATAGGACCATTAAAAGAACAAACTAAAATTTGACAGAGATTGAATTAAATTTGGAAAGTGTTGCTATATTAACAACATTATCTGGAAACTGACTCTAAAGGAACAGAGATATATGAATTACCAGATAAATAATTTAAAATGACCATCATAAGGACGCTCAATATGAATTAAAAGAGAGCACAGCCAGCCAGCAAAACAGAATCAGGGCAATGATTCATGATAACAGAAACTATTCATCAGAACCAGATGGAAATTTGAGAACTGAATAATACAATAATTAAATATATTGTCTTTCCCCTTTCTTGAAGCACAATTAAAATTTGATGGATTCTAATTTATTTATTATTTTTTGTTGCTTGTGCTTTGGTGTCATGTATAGAAACCATGACCTGATCTAGAGGTAAGATTTATCTTTTATGTTGCCTTTGATGCGTTTAAGTGTTTCAGCATTTATATATATATTTGACTAATTTGACTAAATTTTATTAATGTGTGGGGTTTCATTTAATGTTTTTCATACAGATATGCAATTGTACTAGCATCATTTGTCAGAAGGATTGTTGTTTTTCCATTGAATTTTTTTGGTCTCCGTTAATCTATATGCTTGTCTTTACGCCAGTACCATACTGTCTTGATTCTGTAGGTTTGTAGTGAGTTTTAAAACCTGGAAATGTGAGTCCTCAACTTTGTTCTTTTCCAATATTATTTTGGGTTCATTGTATTTCCATATGAATTTTAGAGTCAGCTTGTTGGTTTCTTCCGAGAAGATACCTGGAAAATTTGACAGAGATTGAATTAAATTTGGAAAGTGTTGCTATATTAACAACATTAAGTCTGCTGATCCATGAACATGGGTTGTTGCATCTGTGTGCTGTTGCTGATATAACACAATTCCAAAATATAGTGACATAAAATAACCACAATTTGTTATTGTAGAGTATTGCAGTTCAGAAAGTTTAAAATGGGTTTCACTGGGCTGAAAACATGATGGGGAATAATCCATTACTTTGCCTTTTCTAGCTATTAGAAGATGCTTCCACTCCTCATGGTTCATTGCTCATGGGCCTTACTCCATTCTTCAAGCCAGAAGTGTAGCATCTTCTAATTCCTCTGTCTGACTCTTACACTTCTGCTTCCCTCTTATAAAGACACCTTGTGATCATATTTGGTCCACTCAGATATCCGGAACAATTTTCCCATCTCAAAATTTCTTAACTTATTCCTATCTATAGTGTTCCATTTTTATGTATGGCATCATATTTACAGGATTTTGAAATTGAGGTGTGGACATCTTTAGGGGTTGTATTAGTACATTTTAAATTACTGTGTTGTATTAATTACCATTTCATTGCTGGTGTGTTAGTCAGCTTTTTGTTGCTGCAGCCAAAATAACTGGCAAGAATAACAAGTGGAGGAGAAGTTCATTTTGACTTATAGTTTCAGAGTATTTAGTCCATGGTCTTCTGGCTCTAAGGCAGAGACATTATGGTGGAAGTATGTGGTGGAGGAAAGCAGCTCATGGCAGCCTGGAAGGAGAGAGAGAGAGAGGAAATGGAAAGGAAGGGAGGGGAGGGGAGGGGAGGGGAGGGGAGTGAAGGGAAGGAAGAGGAGAGAGAAAGGGGCCAGGGCTATGAACATAGTCCAGGCCATACCCTCAGGGACTACTTCATCCAACTAGGTCCCACCTCCCAGAAGTACATTCAGCTGTCAATGGATTATTCCACCAATGAGGTCAGAGCCCTCATGATCTAATCACTTCCCCATACCTCCACCTTTGAACATAAGAAAATTTGGGGGGCATTCCATATCCAAACCATAACATCTAGGGTAGGCTAACTTTATAAAGAAAAAAGTTTGTTTTATCTTGTTCTGGAGATTCAAGGGCACCACACTGGCATCACCTCAGCTCTGGTGAGGACCTCATGATGGATGGTTAAGTTTGTGCAAGAGGAAGAGATGAACTTGCCAGACAGGAAGGCAGAGACTGATTCAGGAGTTGGGCTCATGCTTGTAATAACCCCCTTTTGTAAGATCTCAGGGGTTCCATGAGAGCTACTTTAGTCCTTTCCAAGGGCAGTTCCTGTAAGGCTTTAACGATATATCTGTAGGCCTCATCTTTAATAAAGATTCCACCACCTGACATACTAGGGACAAAGCTTACAATACAGGAACCCTTGGGGGACACATTCAAATCATATTCAAATAATACAGAGGCCTACCACATATATTATTTTCCCTACCACAGATATGTTTCCAATTATTTAGAGAATTCCTTAATTTCTTTTCATAATATTTTATGGTTTTTAGAGAATAGGTTTTATATTTCTTTTGTTAAATCGATCCCTAAATATTTATTTTTGTTGCTTTTATAGATAGAATTGTTTTCTTCTCTTTTTTTATTTTCTCCATTTTTGCATCATTCACTGCTAATGTGTTGAAATAATTTATCCTTACATATTGGTCTCTTGTATTTTGCAATCTTGTTGAATTCACTTATAAGTGCTATTTTTTGATTTCTTAAATTTTTTTTCTATATAAGATCATACCATTATGAATAGAGATTGTTTGTTTCAAAACATGTTTCTTTTTTTATTTGTCAAACCTAATTTTCTGGCTACAGCTCCAGTACATTTTGAGTAGAAGTGGCACATACAGATACAGATATCCTGTCTTGTCCCAATCTTACCAGGGAAGCATCTAATTTTTCTTTTTGTTTTATTAGAGTTTTATCATTATACATCGTAGTTGTGTTCATCCCAACAGAGTCATACATGCATGGAAATTGATTTCAGTTCATGGTCCTGACTTTTCTCTCTTGTCTTCCCTTCCCTCTCCCATTCTCCTTCTTCTACTCTACTAGACTTCCTTTCATTTTTCTATTAGTTTGGATATGATTGGTTCTTTATGTAATCTTATCATTCTCCCACTCTTTCCTTTATTTTACTCTAGCTTCTGCATATGAGAGTAAACATTTGACATTTGAGTTTCTGAGTTTGGCTTAGTTCGTTTAGCATGATATTCTCCATTTCCATCCATTTACTTGCAAATGCCATAATTTCATTCTTAAATTTTCATCATTAAGCAGGATGTTAGCTGTGGGTTTTCATAGATATTCTTTATCAGGTTGAGGAAATTCCCTTCTATTCCTAATTTGTTGAGTGCTTCATGAAGGGGGGATAAATTCTGTCAAATCCCTTTTCTGCATCTGTCATCCTGATCATACAGTTTTTGTGCTTTACTTCTGTTGGTACAATATTGCATTAATTACTTTTCTGATGTTAAACTAACCTTGTATTACTTGGTCATGGTGTATAATTCTTTTCTATCTAGCTGGATTCATGTGCTAGTATTTTGTTGAGGAATTTTGTATCTGTATTCACTAGTGATAATGGTTTATCATTTTTCATTTTCTGCAAAAATTTGTTTGGCTTTGGTATTAGGATAATACTGGTCAGAAAGAATGAGTTACAAATTATTCTCTCCTTTTATTTTTAAGGAGATATTGCAAATAATTTATATTAATCCTTCTTTAAATTTTTGGTGGAATTTACCAATGAAGCTATCTGGACTTGGGTTTTTCTCTATGGCTAGTTTTAAATTCTGACTTAATGTCTTAATGTGCTATTCAGATTTTCAAGTTTTTTTTGAGTTAGTTTTGGTAGTCATCTTACTATGAATTTGTTCATTTCTTCTAGTTTATTGGCAGAGAGTTTTTTATAATATTCTCTAATTCTTTTTATTTTTATCACATCAGCAGTGATTTTTTTCCCTCTATAGTTCCTGATTTTTATATTTTATTTTTATTTTTTGGTATTGGAGATTGAACCCATGGGCACTTTACCACTGAGTCACATCCCCAGTTTTTTTTTTTTGTTTTTTGTTTTTTGAGACAGGATCTAAGTTGCTGAGGCTGGCCTCAAACTTGCAATCTTTCTGCCTTAGCCTCTGGAGTCACTGGGATTGCAGGTGTGCACCATTGCACACCTGTAGTTCCTGGTTTTACAAATTTGAGTCTCTTAAATTTTTGTCTTGATCACTTTAGTTAAATATCTATCAATTTTATCAGTCTTTCCAAAAATTACCTTTTTCTTCATTTTTAATTGTTTTTCTATTCTGTATGTCGTTTATTTCCACGTAATCTTTATTTAGTCTCTTCTATTTTCTTTATATTTAATATTCTTTCTTTTTCCAGTGTCTTAATATGGATGCATTATGATACTGGTTTGAGATTTTCTTTTTTTAGTGGATACATTTACACTATAAATTTTCCCCCATGAACTACTTTAGCTGTATCCCATAAATTTGGCATAATGTGTCTTTTCATTTCTTTTATCTTAAAGCATTTTCTAATTTCCTTTATAATGCTTTCTTTCAATAATTAAGATTATATTGTTTAATTTGCACATATTTGATAATTTTACACATTTATTCTGTTATTGTGTTACTCTTTTTTAAAATTAAAGAACATATTTTTAAGATTTCAATTCCTTTAAATTCACTGAGGGTTGTTTTATGGCCTAGAATATGGTCTATCCTAGAGAATATTCTATGTGTACTTGAGGTGAATATGTATTCTGCTGTTGTTGGATACAGTGTTATATAGATATCTGTTGGATCTAGGTGGTTTATAGTGTTCAAGTGTTCTGTTTTCTTGTTGAGCTTTTGTCTAGTTTTACCCATTTTTGAAAGTAGGATATTATAGTGTTCAACAATTATAATTCATCTTTTCTTTTTTTGCATGATACTGTGGATTGAACCTGGGTCTTGTGCATGTGAGGCAAGCACTGTACTAACTGAGCTATATCCCCAGCCCATAATCCATCTATTTTTAGTTTAAGTTCCATTATTTGTGCTGAGATATTGAAGTCTTTATCATTTAATTGTGCATTTATCCTTTCATTGCTATCAGATTTGGCTTTATCTAATTTAGTTACATCCACATATGTTTATAATTATTGTCTTTTCCTGGTGGATTGATCATTTGATTATTGTAAAATGGTCCTCTTTCCCCCTAGAGATGTTTTTGTTTGTTTAAAGTCTGCTTTTTTCTGGTATTAGTATCATTACTCCAGCTTTCACAAGGTTGCTGTTTGAATGATATCATCTTTTTCCATTACTTACTTTCAAGCTATATATATCTTTGAATCTAAAGAATGTCCCCTCTACAAAGCATGTAGTTGAACCTATTTTTGTCCAGTTTGACAATACTGCCTTTTGATTAGATTGTTTATTCTATCCATATTTACTCTTATGATTGATATATTTGGATTTTATCTGCCATTTGAAATTTTGTGTTCTTCAAGTTTGTGTTTTTGTTACTGTACTACTTTTTTATTGCTTTCTTTCACATTGTGTGAATATGTCTAATGTGACATTTTAGTTCCTTTAATAATCTATCAGAATCCACTTAGATTTATACTAATTTAGTTCAAGTGAGATATTGATACATTGCTCCTATATAGCTCTGTTTCCTTTTCTCCCTTTTTATGCTGTTGTTGTTATATTACATTCATGTTACAAACCCAAGAGGACATTGTTATATTTATTAGTTTACATAGTTTTGTGTTTATTAAAGAAGCTGAGAAAAGAAAGAATAAATATGTATTTATAAAATTTGTGATATTAACCTTCTTATTTGTGATTTCTGGTTGTCTTCACTTGTTCCTGTGGATTTCAGTTATAATCTAGTGTTATTTCCTTACTCCAGAGCAGCTTCTCTCCTACCCACCTCCTTAGGCTATTATCATATATGTTGCATTACTGTGCATAATAGATCAACAATATAATTATATGCAAATTGTTTTATATAGTTGCTTTTTTAAAAAAATTTTTTTTAGTTGTTGATGGACGCAATACCTTTATTTGTTTTTTTTTTTTTAATTTTTATGTGGTGCTGGGGATCGAACCCAGTGCCTCACGCATGCTAGGAAAGCCCTCTACCACAGAGCCACAACCCCCACCCTATAGTTGCTTTTTAATAGGTAAGATAGGAGAAGAAATTATTATTTATATTATCTTTTATAATTGCATAGTTGCCTTCATCAGTAATTTTTTTGGGGTGCATCTGGGGTCACTGGCTTTCAGCTTACTGTACTTACTTTAATATTTCTTATAAGATGTGCTTGCTGGAAATGAATTCTCAGTTTTCTTTATCTTGGAATGTATTTCCTATTCATTTGAAGGATAATTGTACTAAGATATGATTCTTGGTTGACAGATATTTTTCATTCAGCACTTTGAACATGTTATCTTTTACACTTTTGGCTTTCATTGTTTTGTATGAAAAGTCAGCTGTTAATCTTTTGGTTTCCAATGTGTCTGTTAAATTGGTTTTTTCTTGCAAGATTTTCTTTTGTTTTTCACATTCAGTGTTTTTACCACGATGTGTCTTGATATGAGCGATTTTTAACTTATCATATGTGGAATTTACTGAAACTCACTTGGAATTTGCTCTGAGTGCATTTTCATTTAAAGTTCACTTGGAGATTCCCTAAGATCAATCTGTCTTCAAGTTTTCTGATTCTTTTTGTCATATAAAACTATTGTTGAGCACCTCTGGTGAACTATTTATTTAGGCTATTGCACTTTTTTTTTTTTTGGTGGAGCTGGGGATTTGACCCAGGGCCTATTGTATATTTGACTCTAGAATTTTTACTTGAATCTTTTTTATGATTCTCTATTTGATGCCATGTTTTCATCATACCTCATTTCTTTAAGCATGATTCCTTTCTGTTCTTTAAACATATTCATAATCCTAACTTCAAAGTTTTATTCTGTTAAATACAACATGTGGTCACTTTCTAAGAAGTTTCTTTCCTGCTTTTTTTCCTGTATATGGGTCACTTTTCTTTGTTTTTTTTGTATGTCTCGTGATTTTTTTATTGAAAACTGGATATTTTGTTACTGGGTGGCACAAGGGAAGACTCTAGGCTATACTGCTTACTGCTCCACAAATATTAAGAGTCAAATTTGTAAGACATATCTGTTCAGTTCCTTAGCCCATTTATTTATTGGGTTATTTGTTTGGTGTTTTGTGAATTCTTTATATATCCTGAAAACTAATGCTCTATCTGAGACGTAGATGGCAAAGATTTTCTCCCATTCTGTAGGCTCTCTCTTTTTGTTCTTTTTTCCTTAATTTATTTTTAATTTTTTTATTGGTGTATTATACATAATAGATTTGTCACATATTCCTACATGCACAGGGGAAAGAAAATTTGCCCTTTTCCCCCCAAAGTTTGTTTTAAAAAATTGTTCTAATTAATTTCACATTACAATAGAATGCGTTTTGACACATTGTACACAAATGGCGCACAACTTCTCCTTCCTCTGGCTATACATATATAAAGAGTTCACACTGGTCATATTATCATACATGTATATGGGGTAATAATGTCTGTCTTATTCCACCATCCTTCCCACCCTCACATCTTCCCTCCCTCCCCTCTGACCAATCCAATGTTCCTACATTCTTCCCTATCCCCCACCATTATGGATCAGCATCCACTTAACAGAGAAAACATTCGGCCTTTGGTTTTCTGGGATTGGCTTATTTTGCTTAGCACAATATTCTCCAGCTCCATCAATTAACCTGCAAATGCCATAATTTCATTCTTCGTTAAGGCTGAGTAATATTCCATTGGAGATATATATATATATATATATATATATATATATATATATATATCACATTTTATTTATCCTTTCATTTGTTGAAGGATATCTAGGTTGGTCCCACAGTTTAGCTATTGTGAATTGAGCTGCTATAAACATTGATGTGGCTGCATCAATGTAGTAGGCTGATTTTAAGTCCTTTGGGTACAAATCAAGGAGTGGGATAGCTTGGTCAAATGGTGATTCCATTCCAAGTTTTCTGACGAATCTCTGTACTGCTTTCCAGAGTGGTTGCATCAATTTACAGTCCCACTAGCAATGTATGAGTGTACTTTTTCCCCCACATCCTTGTCAACACTTATTATTACTTGTATTCTTGATTATTGCCATTGTGACTGGAGTGAGATGAAATCTTAGAGTAGTTTTGATTTTCATTTCTCTAATTGCTAGAGATGTTGAACACTATTTTCATATGTTTGTTGATTGATTGTATATCTTCTGTGAAGTGTTTGTTAAGTTCCTTGCCCATTTATTGATTGGGTTACTTTTGGTGTTCAATTTTTCAAGTTCTCTATATATATCCTAGAAATTAATGACCTATCTGAGGTGTAGGTGGCAAAAATTTTCTCCCATTCTCTATGCTCTCTCTTCATATTCTTTATTGTTTCCTTTGCTGTGAAGAAGCTTTTTAGTTTTGTGTCATCTCATTTATTGATTCTTGATTTTACTTCTTACGTTTTAGGAGTCTTGTTGAGGAATTTGGTTCCTGAGTTGATAACGTTGGAATGTTTGGCCTACATTTTCTTCTAGTATGTGCAGGGTTTCTGGTCTAATTTCTAGGTCTTTGATTTACTTTGAGTTAAGTTTTGTGCTAGGTGAGAGATAGGAGTTAAAGTTCATTCTACTACATATGGATTTCCAGTTTTCCTAGCACCATTTGTTGAAGAGGCTATCTTTTCTCCAATACATGTGTTTGGTGCCTTTATCAAGTATAAGGTAACTATATTTTTGTGGGTTTGTCTAGGGGTTTGTCTCTATTCTGTTCCATTGGTCTTCTTGCCTATTTTCGTGCCAATACCATGTTGTTTTTGTTACTATAGCTCTGTAGTATAATTCTTAAATTATACTAGTCTGGTATTATGATGCCTCCTCCTTCATTTTTCTTGTTAAGGATTGCCTTGGCAATTCTGGGCCTCTTATTTTTCCAGATAAATTTCATGATTGCTTTCTCTATTTCTATTAAAAACATCATGAGATTATCCAACCAATAAGTGGGCAAAGGAACTGAGTGGGCACTTCTCAGAAGAAGAAATATGGCCAATAAATATATGAAAAATGTCCAACATCTCTAGCAATTAAAGAAATGCAAATTAAAACTACACTGAGTTCTCACTTTGACAGCACATATACTAAAATCAGAATGATACAGAGAATATTTGCATGGTCACTGTGCAAGGATGACATACACATTCATGAAGGATTCCGTATTCTTTTTTTACTTTATTTTTTTTATGTGATGCTGAGGATCGAACCCAGTGCCTTACATGTGCGAGGCAAGTGCTCTGCTGCTGAGCTATAACCCTAGCCCCACGAAGCATTCCATATTTAAAAACAAAACAAAAATACACTGATATTTCATGTCACTCTAGTCAGAGTGGCAATTATCAAGAATACAAGTAACAATAAGTGTTGGTGAGGATGTGGGGAAGAAGGTACATTAATAAATTGCTGGTGGGACTGCAGATTGGTGCAACCACTCTGGAAAGCAGTTTGGGGATTCCTCAGAAAATCTGGAATGGAACCACTATTTGACCCAAGTATCCCACTTCTTGGTCTATACCCAAAAGAGTAAACTTTAGTGACACAGCCACATGTTTATAGAAGCTCAATACATGATAGCCAAGCTATGGAATCAACCTAGATTCCCTTCAACAGATGAATGGATAAAGAAATTATGGTACATATATACAAGGGATTATTATTCAGCCATAAAGAAGAATGACTTTATGACACTTACAAGTAAATGGATGGACCTAGAGATTATCATACTAAGTTAAATAAGCCAGTCTCCCAAAACCAAAGGTTGAATGTTTTCTCTGATATGTGAAAGCTAACCCACAATAAAGAGGAGAGGGGAAGAATAGATATGCAGTAGATTAGACAAAGGGGAATGAAGGGAAGGCAGAAGGGATGGGAAAAGGAAGGACAGTGAAATGAATCCAAAATAATTTCCTATGCACTTATATCAATACATCATAGTGAATCCTACCATCATGTACATCCATAAGAATGGGGTGCATGGGCTGGGGTTGTGGCTTAGTGATAGAGCACTCACCTAATATGTGTGAGGCTCTGGGTTGGATCCTTAGCACCACATATAAGTAAATAAAATAAAGTTAAAAAAAAGGATGGGGTCCTAACTAGAATAAGATATATCCCATGCTTGTACAATTATATGGAAATGAATTCTACTGTCATATATAACTAAAAAGAATAAATAAAAATGTTAAAAATTTGTAGGAAAATATATTTTATTCAAAGCCAGCTTTGAAGGAAGGTAGCAGAAACTTTTTGCTTAAAAAAAAATCCTTCCATGTAGCTGGGATTATAGGTGTGTGCCATTGCACCCAGCTTCATTCTGTTTTATTTGTATCACTAAGGTCAGAGGGCACAGTCACCAGCATTTTCTCTCAATATGAGGAATCTATTCTCAGTTATAGAAGAGGCCCCAACTTCAGGCTGTTTCAATTTTAGGTAATACATTATACTAAGTCTGGATACTCATTTCCCATTGTATCTGTGGCTTCTCTTTGTTGCTTACTTGTTTAGTTGTTGATTAGCTTGGCTAGACTATTTTAGTGAAATGTTTTTCTGTGCAGTATGAAACCTTTGATGTTGCTGATCAGAAGGTGTAGTCTTGAGTACACCACCATCTCTCTGGAAAGACAGTGATTTCAGCAGGTTTGTCTTTAAATGCCAGTCTCTCTGGTCTATCTTGTGAGCTCAATACATCTGTTGATATCAAACCCAGTTGTTAGGCTGCTCTAATTTTTGGTTTATGTAATTTACTTCATGACCTAATCCAATTAATTTGAGCCTCTTTCAGGGACAGTATTTGATATTTGAAGTTTTTTCTGATCCCTGGGATATCTAATTGTAGCTTTGTCTATCCTTGGTTCAAGCTGGTAAATTGGCTGGTCTACACTTTATCTTGTTGTTTGCATGGAATTAACACTTCTGCTTAACTGCTTATTGCCAAAATAACTATTGTTTCTGAGAGTACTCTTAGGCTTGAACTTTCCCACATGCTGTTTCAAATAACATCAGTTCCTATGGGGAGAGGTTTGGAGCTCTTTGTTCATATAGGCTGCCTCTCTTCCCCTAGTAAAAATCTCTGAGCCATTCTCTGTTTGCTGGGTGCATGCAGTAGCTTCTGATCATATCAACTTGCTTTTCCTGCCATGTAGCCTCCTACAGCAAGGACAATTGGGGCTCCAATACACTAGGCCTGCCACACTGACATAGGCTTCTGTGAGGTGAAAAAAAAAGGATCCTCAATCACTCAGTGGTATTCATCAGAAATTTAGTTTCTTCAACTTGGAGAAAGAGAAGATGAAAAATCCTGGTGACCTGCATTTCCCAATGAAATATGGTAACATTTGATTTGGAGTTTAGAAGTGAGAAAGACCTTCTTGACCACATTCTTCTGGAATGGAACTTCAACTAACCCTTCTGGGAGATAGGGAAGGAGGAAATGGGTTTGACTGACCTGCAATAGATTCTTGTTCTTACTGAGTGTTAATAGATTTTCTTGAAGAAATATTTCTGCATTTGTTGTTTGCCCTTAGGAAAATTTCCAGGGACTTCAAATGATTATTTAAAAATGATCTTTACCAGTTCTTTCTCTACTTTCATCTTTAATAAAACACTTCTTTGTGTGAGCAATTTTATGGTTTCTTGGATCAAGTACCATTCAGTTCATGAAAACAAATTTGTGCTGTATAGTTACTTTGTGCCCCATGATCAGGTGTTCAGTCTCTATCAGGACCAAGTAGTAAATCAGTAGCCATTTCTCAGATGGGGAAAGGTTATCAACAGAGGAGAAAGCATGTTCTTACCCATGAACCATAGTGATCTTCACATGATTTCCTATTGGGTTTTTCCATGTGTATTAGTCAGATTTTGTTGTTGTGACCAAAATACCTGACAAGAACATTTAGAGGAGGAAAAGTTTATTTTGGGCTCATGGTATCAGAGGTTCAGTCCATAGTCAGCTGATTCCATTGCTATGGGCCTGAAGTAAGGCAGAACATCATGGTAGATGGGCATGGCAGAAGGGTTTGGCAAAAGAAATCTACTCAGCTCATGGTGGCTAGGAGGCAGAAAGAGTGAAGTAGGAACCAGGGGAACAAGATATCCCCAAGGACATGTCCTTAGTGACCTACCTCCCCCAGCCATGCCTCACCTGCCTACAGTTACCACCAAGTTATCCATTCAAACTAGGATGGATTAATTAGGTTACAACACTCAAAATCTAATAATTTCACATCTGAACATTCCTGTATTAACACAGGAGCTCTTGGGGGTCACCTTATATCCAAAACACAACACCAGGGGATTTGTATGGTTTCTTTGCCTGCAATAGAAATGATTTGTTTAAAAAAGTATAGTGCTTTTAAAAAATGTCTTTAATTAATTAATTTTTAATGTGGTGCTGAGGATTGAACCCAGTGCCTCACACATGCTAGGCAAGCATTCTACTACTTAGTTACAACCCCAGTGTCTCAACATGACTTTTGAGTAGCATTGGGTCTGTTCAGTCATAAAACCTAAGTGACATATAAGTTTGTGATAGAGTTACCTTCAAAATCCAAAGAGTCTTGCCAAGTATTTTGTCCTTTTTCCTCATGGATTGTATAAATGCAGGGATTTGTATCTCATAAGTAATATGCACACATGTATAAATGTATAAATGCAGGGACTTATATCTCATAAGTAATATGCACACATATCCCATACCATTTGACCTCTTACAGACTTCAGCAATATGGCAAGCCATTGAACTTTGCCTATTCCCTGGCATACATATGACTTACTAATGTATTTAAGGTGCTTGCTATTTCCTGTTTGCAGAATTCACTTACCACATTAGCATCGATGTAATGAACCAATGTGATGCTTTTTGGGATATCAAGAAAATCAAATATCCTCTGGACTATGATAGTGATCAGAAGACCTGATGTAGAAATGAGGAAATAATAAAGGTATACTATTATCCTATTGTCCCAACTCTGTCAATATAGTCTGTCTCTGAATTTTGCTTATTAATTAAAACAGAAAAGAATGCATTTTTTCAGTTCAATAACTGTGTACTAACGGAGATGCCACATATAGAAAGCTAGCTGGAACTGGTATCATTCAATCAAGTTTGTGATTACTCACTCTAATTTTTCATAAACCTTCTGGCTGGCAGTGCCCAAGTAAGTGAATTAAACAGGGATTTGATAGAAATTGCCTTTAGAGCACCTCTGAATTTTTGATAAGGCATTGATTTCTGAAGGTGCCCCAGGGACAGAATATGGTTTTTGATTGGCTATCATAGCAGGGGTAGGTCAGTTGCAGGGGTTTCCTCTTAAATTTTCCTATAATACTTTCCCTCACACTATGGATCAGATAATGAATTTGGAAATTCTTTTTTTCTTCTTGTGCTGTTGGGGATCAAACCTAAGTCTCACACATACTAGGCAAGAGGTCTACCACTGAACTTCATCCCTATTTCTCATTTTGGAATTATGCCAATTAAAAAATAAGTTTATTCCTACAACAGATGATTATTCTTGAGAAATAACCATAGGATGTGTCCTTAGTCCTGCTTTAAGACATATTCAGACAAAGGCTCTATAATCTATATTCCACAGGACCCTATTCTGGTAGGTGTTTAGGGATCAGCATATATTCAGAGCTATTTTCTAATAGTTTCTAGGAGGTCTGAGTTGTTCTCTTTCCCTAGTACAATTTTCTTGATAAATTGCCCCAAGACCTTCAAGGGAAGATTTGGTACATACCTAATGGCTACACTGTAAGGTCCTTCCCTTGATCAAAGGTCCTCCAGAGTAAGAGAACCAATAGGCCAGATAGACAGATAGATAGAGGCCAAAGACCCAAGAATCTGGGGTCTATCAGTATAAGTTGTAAAGTCCAAAGGCCAGAAAAGCTTGAGTTACTATGCCCAACAGTCTGAGAATATAGGTATTACATTTCCATAAGTTACAGATAGAGAGAGAGAGAGTGTGAAAGAGCATGTGAAAGAGTGTAAATTCATGTTTCCTATGTCTTTTTGTTCTAGCCAGGCTCTCAGCCAATTGGATGGCATCTACCCATATCTGGATGAGGGTAGATTTTTAATAGTCCACTGATTCAAATGACAATCTCTTTTCTGGAAATAACCTGAAAAATAATGCTATATCAGCTATTGGGTTATCCCTTAATACAGGAATGTCCATGCCTAAAATTGACTATTGAAATGTGTCAATATGACTAATCATATATTTTATTTCTAGAGATCTTATGATCAATTAACCATTGCCACAGATTCTTGTGGAATGAAACACCCAGATTAACATTCTCTCTCTATGTATTTAATGTGGTGTTGGTTCCAATCTTGTCTACCAGCCAGTGACTACTTTGGGAATCCATTTTTTTCCCATTTGGGATCAGGGAACCCAATTCCTTTGTAGTCATTCTACTGTGCAATATTAACCTCATCATCTCTGACCTTCAGAGTATGGCCACTGTACTCTTCAAGAATATAGGTGCTTCCCTTACCAATGCATATTTTTTTACTAATGAAAAAATTAAAGCAATCAGAAAGGAACAGAATATAAATAGAAAAATGGCAAGAACAGACAAGTTGTTTTTCAGGACTCTTCAGACATATTTTGCTAATCTGTACCTACTCACTATCAAATACCTAGGTATCCATTTCTATATATATATATATATATATATATATATATATATATATATATATATATATGTATTTCTTACAAAAGGGATATTATCCTATAAAACTACAAGGAAACCATCACTATTGAGAAATTAATACTGATATATCATTACTATCTAATCATCAAACCCCATTCAAATTCTGCCAATTATCTTTCATAGCAAAAGCATTCGGGACAGAATTACATACTGAATTGAATTATAATGTCATTTTATTCTTTTTTAGTGTGAAATGGTTCCTCAGTCAAAAGTTAGTTCCCTAAATTTTATGATCTTAAAACTTTTGAAGATTATAATTATTTTGTATATTGTTTCCAAAATTAGATTATTCTAATATTTCTTCATGATTAGATTCATGTTATCATCTCTGGTGGCTTTGCAAATTAGTTTGTAAATTATGCTGAAATTCATTTTCTAGAATTATCTTTTTTGTATATTTCTTATTAGAGTGAGGCACAAGAGATTCTTGTGGGACATTTGGAGTGTGGAATTGAAGCATCAATCATTTTGTATCTTACACACAGCACATTACTTCTTATATGTTCTGAATAACCTCTAAACCTCCATTTTCCCCTAGATACTCATTCAATCCTACAATTTCTGGGACAGGTGTGTGTGTGTGTGTGTGTGTGTGTGTGTGTGTGCATGTTACTTTAAATATAAACAATTTAAAATATTTTAATTTGCTCTTTTTATACTCATATACAAAAACATAAAAGTTTTATATATTAATGGGATGCCACGTAGTGTTTGAAACATGTATGCATTACATAATATTTAAGCCAGGTTAAACATTTATATATGCAAACATTTATAATTTCTTCAGGGTTAAAACTTTCTAGCTTTTTGAAGTATATATAATTGTTATCTATAGTCACCCTACTGTGCAATATTACCCAGAGCTTCTTGCTTCTATCTTAGTACCCACTGGTCAACCTTTCTCAATCCCTCGTCCTTATTTTCCCTAGACTCTGGTAACTATCATTTAATTCTCAACTTCTATGAGATTAATTTCTTTTTAGAATCCATATGTAAGTTAGATTATATGGTACTTATTTTTCTGTGCCTGTCTTATTTCGCATGGCATAATGTTCTCCAGTTCCATCTATGTTGTTGAAAATGACAGGATTTCACTTTTTTATGGCCAAATCATATAATGTTGTATATATGTACCATATTTTATTTATCCATCAGTTGATGAACACTTATGTTGTTTTCCATTTCTTGATTGTAGTGAAGAGTGTTGCAATGAACATGGGAGTGCAGAAGTCTCTTCAACATGTTGATTTTTATTTCCTTTAGATATATACTGAGTAGTGGAGTTGCTGGACCATATGGTAGTTTTATTTTTAATTTTTTGAGAAACCACCATACTGTTTTTTTATAATGGCTATACTAATTTACATTCCCACCAACAGTGTGCAATAATTTTCTCTACATAATTACCGACACTTGTTATCTTTAGTCTTTTTTAAGATGAAAATAAATAGTTTATTAATATTTATATAACTTAAAAATTATAAATATTAACTGATATTAATTGTACAAATTGATGGGTTTCACTATGACATTTCCATACATGCATGTATAGTGTTTTCATCACATGCACCCTCCCAACTATCCTCTCTTGCTTGCCCCTCTCTCTCCCTTCCTTCATTTCATTGCTCTTTCCTAATAGTTCCTCCTGTACTTTCAGTCCTATTGTTTGTTTATTTGGTTCTGGAGATTGAACCCAGGGGTGCTTAACCACTGAGCCACATCCCCAGATCTTGTTTCTTGTATTTTATTAGAGACAGAATCTTGCTGAGTTGCTAAGTGCCTCGCTAAATTGCTGAGACTGACTTTGAACTCACAAACCTCCTGCCTCAGCCTCCCAAGCCACTTGGAGTACAGGCATGCGCAACTGTGCCTGGCTTCAGGCCTTATTTATTTATTCATTTATTTAAGTTTACAAATATGAAAAAAACGTGGTATTTGTATTTCTGTGTCTGGCTTATTTTAACAAGATGATTTCCAGTTCTATTAATTTTTCTGCAAATGCCATAATTTTATTCTTCTTTATGGCTGAAGAACATTCCATGTGTACATATACCACATTTTCTTTATCCATTCATCTATTGATGGACATCTAGTCTGATTCTATAACTAGGCTATTATGAACAGTGCTGGAGTAAAGATAGATATTCAGGTATCTATTTTATATGCTGACTTCATTTCCCTCAGTTATTGAGAAATTCCATACTGTTTTCCATAATTCTGATTTACATTACCACCAACACTGTGTAATGGTTCTCTTTTTTTCTTTTTTAGAATTGCTGACATTGTTGCCAGCAATTATGTTTACTCTTTTTGATATTATCCATTTTAACAAGAGTAAGGTGATATCTCATTGTGGTTTTGATTAGCATTTCCTTAATGATTAGTAGTTTTCAAAACTACTGTGTTCCTAGGAGGCTTGGTTAGGGTATAGCTAAGCAATTTTTACGTTGATACATTCTATTATATACATTTCCCAAAACTTTTGTATTCATTCCATAGGAAATCAGAAAAGTTCAGAACTTTTGACTTCAGTAACTGCAGACCATCACTGAGTACAGGTTTTGTTTAGCCAGTTTAACAGACAATTAAAATATACTCTAGTCCTCGAAAATTAAATTTTGAATTCTGGATGAATGTACCTATGTCAATGAATTTACTCCTATCAAGTGAATTATTTCTTTCCTCTTGTTCAACATCCTTAGGACTCATTTCTTTATATGCTTCCTGTGTTTTTGGTCAATAAAGATTGATGAGGTCCTCTGACTCTATTGGGGTATAAACTCTCTCTTGGGTCAGTTATTTTTCCTCTCTAATTCATGTGATGTTGGGTCTAACTCTCCTTGGATTTGGAGCAGATAATACTGTTAATACAAAGAAAGCTCAATACCTGTTTGTGTAGCAACTGCCCCAGGGGTGTTTATTAAAAGGATTATATGCAGAGGTGGTCTGATATTCTGTATGTGTCAGGGAAGGAGATGAGGGGTTACTGCCTAGTTTCTCAACAATTGGACACTGTGATAGCTATGCATATTTTATGTTGGCAAACTATACATTTTTATCACTCTCATTTTCTTGCTTCTGGTAGCTACCAATGTTATAATTTAGGTTCCAATAGGAATATAAATGAATGAACATCACTTTCTGATTTTGTGGTGACTTATAGAACTTTGTACATCCTTTGTGTTGGGGAGAGAGAGGGAGGGAGGGAGAGAGAGGGGGAGGGAGGGAGGGAGGGAGAGAGAGAGAGAGAGAGAGAGAGAGAGAGAGAGAGAGAGAGAGAGATCTTCCCTTGCACAAAGAATAGATATGGCTTTGAGTGACAAAACAGGTACAAACACATCTTCAATATGTAGTGTTGGAAAAATACCATATCTGCATGCAGAAGAATGAAATTGAACACTTATCTTACACATACACAAAAATAAACTAAAAACTTGAATGTAAGACCTAACACTATAAAAAATCCTAGAATACAACATAGGGAGGAAATTCTTCTTGACATTAGTCTTGTCAATGATTTCTTGGATAAGATACTGATATAAGACAACAAAAAGCAAAAAAAGTAGGACTCTATCAAACTAAAAATATGTATAGCAAAAGAAGCATTCACAGAGTAAAATGGCAACCTATAGAATGGGAGAAAATATTTCCAAACTGTACATATGTGTATTAGTTATCTTTGCATTGCAATGACCAAAACACCCAACAAGAACAACTTAGAAGAGGAAAAGTTTATTTTGGTTTACTTATCAGAGATTCAGTCCATGGTGGGCCAATTCATTGCTCTGGATCCAAGGTGAAGTGGCACATCATGTGGAAGGGTGTAAAGGAGGAGAGCTACTCCATTCAAGACTATTCAATAAGCAGAAATAGAAGTGGGGAAGGGGCTACAGGGAGGATGAAACCTTTCAGGACATGTCCCCAGAGACTCCATACACCATCTCCCTAAAGTTACCACCCAGTCAGTCCAATCAAACTAGGATGGACTGATTAGGTGACGGCTCTCACAATCCAATGACTTTACCTCTGGACATTCCATCATTAACACAGGAGCTTTTGGAGGACACATTATATCCAAACTATAACAATCTGATAAAGGGTTAATATCCAAAATATGTAAGAAACTCCTACAACTCAATAGCAAACTCCAAATAACCTGATTTTTAAAATAGGCAAAGGAAAAAAAGACATTTCTCCAAATAAAACATACACATGGTCAATTCATCTATGAAAAAGTCACTAATCATCAGGGAAATACAAATCAACACTACCTTGAAGTATCACCTCATACCTGTTAAGATGGCTATTACAGAACAATAACAACAATAAAAGATAACAATTGCTGATGAGGATGTACAGAAAAGGGAACCCTGCACACTGTTAGGGGTCTGTAAACTAATGCAGACACTATAGAGAACAAAATGGAGTTTCCTCAAAAAATGAAAACAGAATTTCTAGATTGTTTTAGCAATCCCATTTGTGGGTATATAGCCAAAGAAATTGAAATAAGGATCTGGAAGAGATATGTGTGCTCTTATATTTATCCTTGGAGCATTGTTTAGAATAGCCAAGACATGGAAGCAACCTAAATGACATTATTTAGCCTTAAAAAAGGGAATCTTGTAACACAAGGATAAACATGGAGGTCATTATGCTAAGTGAAATAATCTAGACATAGAAGGACAAATACTACATGATACCACTTATAAGGAATCTAAAATATTCAAACTCAAAGGCAGATAGTAGAATGGTGGTTGTCAGAGGCTAAGGAGAAAAGGAAATGGGAAGGTGATAGTCAAAGTTGAAAAGGTTTCAGTTACAAAAGATGAATAAGTCCTAGAGATCTCTGTTTAACACAGTGCTTATCCTTAACAATTCTGCATATTATGCCTAAAAATTTGCTGAGAGTAAATCTTATGCTAATTGTTCTCTTAACAAAACAATGAAGAGGGTGGGAAGTGATAACATGCTCATGGTTTACAATACTGGTAAGGGAAATGATGTTCCGCAGTCAGACATAAAATCCATTGATAAAATATTTAGGTAAAAGAGATACAACTCCTTTACAAAAAGCCTGTTTAGCATTCAAACTCTCATAATCCTATCAACTCTTATATTTTTATGTTCTAGTTCCAGGTATTACCCCACCTCTAGAACTTGTGTTCTCTCTCTCTTTTGTACTTTGGATTGAACCCAAAGATGTCTTACCACTGAGCTAGATTGACAGTCCTTTTTATGTTTTTAATTTTAATTTTGAGATGCAGTCTCCCTAAGTTGCTGAGGCTAGCCTTGAACTTACCATCCTTCTGCCTTAGCCTCCCCAGTTGCAGATTACAGGTATGTGCTAACATGACCAGCCAGTATGTCCTCTGTTGCATAAAAGGCTTTGGGTCCCCATCAGGGATTTAGCCAAGGGATCCTGGTGTTACTGCTGTTGACTGCTGAGTCCTTGCTTTCCCAATGTTGATGTATAACACCAGATAAGCACATGGAGACAAGGTCAGAGTGGAAAGTAGAAGTTTATTAAAGGACAGCAGAAAAGACTTCTCCTGGAGGAAGAAGGAGACCCAAGAGATGGAATCCGGAGGAAGAAGGAGACCCAAGAGATGGAATCCATGGAAGAATGGTTGTCTCCCCTTTTTATAGCTAAAGTCTTCTTGCATTCCTGTCACATTCCTGTCCTTTGTTCTGTTAAGGGTGGGGCACAGGTGGGCCAAAGGAGTAATCTGGTCAGGAAGGACTTTTGGGTCAGCATCTTCAAGTTTGCTGGGAGCTGTTTCATTAACATTTCTTTGGGATGGGCTCTGGGCCTTGGGGACATTAACTTGAGTTGTCCTGCTTTTCCCGGGGACTTCATTAACATTCCAAGAATTGTTCTGCTTTTCCCAGAATTCATTCTCAACATGGCCTCCATTTTGGATCTTACTCCATATTAGACCCGATTTACTTAACTACACTGACTACCTAACTTTAAATCTGGCTTCACTGGCTCTTTAAATTTTTCAAAATTATTTATTTTTTAGTTGTAGTTGGACACATTACCTTTATTTTATCTCTTTATTTTTATGTGGTGCTTAGGATCGAATTCAGGGCCTTTCACATGCTAGGCAAGTGCTCTACCACTGAGCTACAACCCCAGTCCTAAATTTTTAAAATTTTTATTGATTTGCTTGGCTATTGCCCCAGGAAATTTTAGATCAGATTTCTCATTCTAATCTTTGGCTTTTGAATTTTTAAATTTCTCTAAACTGGGGTAGATGCAGCAAACTTCTTTGGAACCCTTTAATGTTGGAAGACTATCAGGTGCTCCCTTTGGTCCACTGAAACTTCAGTAGTATTAACTGTTTTAACTCCACAAACTTCTACTATACTAATCCTATTTCTTAATAATCATCTAAAGATTATTCCATTCTGCTGGGATGAGTCCTGTGACTCCTTTTTTCTTTTTGTTTCACCCTATCTTGCTTTCTTTATTCACCTTATTTCTTGGTAACTGTTTTAAAATTTCCATCTTCTTAGGATGAGTCATGTGACTCCAGTTTGGTTTTCTGCATTCTCTTGTTAATTAACCTCATGTTTGTTTGTTTGTTTGTTTATTTGCCTTTGCAGAGTTGGGAATTGAACCCAGAGATTTATGCATGTTAGGTAATACTCTACCACTGAGATTTATTCCAGCCCCACCAAATGCTTTTATTAGCATCTGTAAGACCCATGAGAGGTAGCTAAGACAGTAAAGTTAAAGGCTTCTTTGAACTGTCTTCCCATTTTGCAGCAGTAAGGTTATATGGGAAGTCCATATTAAAGAACCTGTCCTTAACCATAGCATTTACCATAACCTTGGCAACAGGCATATTTAGTGGGTGAAGATCCTGGTCATCATAAAGCCAGTCCTGTGTGGCTTGCATAGGAAGCATATCAGCTGCTTCATTTGGAGTGTTTTATTTGGCATTTATAGGTTGAGTCAGGTTGAGTTCCCTTTTTCAGAGAAAACAGATCTGGCAGTGGCTTTCATCCATTCCAACAGGCTGAATGTTTCTTCAGGAACAATCTTCTGTGTGTCAGTATCACATACAGCCATTTGTGATTGTTCCACTGTGAGCCAGGGGTGACATATCAACCCAAACATGCTCTTTCACTCTGCACCATTTTTTTAAAAAAGATATTGCTCTTAAAATTAATTACTCTCAATTCATTTTTGTAAAAGGTTCTCAGGGAGCTGATGATACTGATTCACCAAATGAGATAATTTCTTCACATAGTACCTTCTATTTTTCATAGTTTCTTGGTTTTGCCCTTTCCCAAATTAACTATCTTCTTTGTGACCAAAGGTCTTAGAAGTACTTTCTGTTGCTCTAGCATAACTTACCCCTTCATGGATGGCATTGAGGCTGGTGGCCTGAGCTCAATCAGTCCAATATCTGAGCTCAGTCCAGCCTCAAGGTCCAATCCAGTACTTCCCTTTACTTTCCTTTTAGCTATTACAAATAGCAATAAACACAGAACTGTATTTAGCATGCTTCTTATTATTTTATATTTCCTTGTACATCCAATGAACCAATTCTTCAGTAGCTGGGTCTACCACTATTCCTAAATTCCATTGGTAACTTCTACCTACATTAAGCAACTGAATGCAGAGCAGCTGTAGTTTCATACTATGGATCAAAGGCTCCTCATCCTCCACCATTTTATTCTTTTTTTAAAATTTTTATTGTTGGTTGTTCAAAACATTACATAGTTCTTGATATATCATATTTCACACTTTGATTCAAGTGGGTTATGAACTCCCATTTTTACCCCATATACAGATTGCAGAATCACATCGGTTACACATCCACTGATTTACATATTGCCATACTAGTGTCTGTTGTATTCTGCTGCCTTTCCTATCCTCTACTATCCCCCCTCCCCTCCCCTCCCCTCCCCTCCCCTCTTCTCTCTCTACCCCCTCTACTGTAATTAATTTCTCCCCCTTGTTTTTTTTCCCTTTCCCCTCACTTCCTCTTATATGTAATTTTGTATAACACTGAGGGTCTCCTTCCATTTCCATGCAATTTCCCTTCTCTCTCCCTTTCCCTCCCACCTCTCATCCCTGTTTAATGTTAATCTTCTTCTCATGCTCTTCGTCCCTACTCTGTTCTTAGTTACTCTCCTTATATCAAAGAAGACATTTGGCATTTGTTTTGTAGGGATTGGCTAGCTTCACTTAGCATAATCTGCTCTAATGCCATCCATTTCCCTGCAAATTCTATGATTGTGTCATTTTTTAATGCAGAGTAATACTCCATTGTGTATAAATGCCACTTTTTTTTATCCATTCGTCTATTGAAGGGCATCTAGGTTGGTTCCACAGTCTAGCTATTGTGAATTGGGCTGCTATGAACATCGATGTAGCAGTGTCCCTGTAGCATGCTCTTTTTAGGTCTTTAGGGAATAGTCCGAGAAGGGCAATAGCTGGGTCAAATGGTGGTTCCATTCCTAGCTTTCCAAGAAATCTCCAGATTGCTTTCCAAATTGGCCACACCAATTTGCAGTCCCACCAGCAATGTACAAGTGTACCCTTTTCCCCACATCCTCGCCAGCACTTGTTGTTTGACTTCATAATGGCTGCCAATCTTACTGGAGTGAGATGTTATCTTAGGGTGGTTTTGATTTGCATTTCTCTGACTGCTAGAGATGGTGAGCATTTTTTCATGTACTTGTTGATTGATTTTATGTCCTCCTCTGAGAAGTGTCTGTTCAGGTCCTTGGCCCATTTGTTGATTGGGTTATTTGTTATCTTATTGTTTAATTTTTTGAGTTCTTTGTATACTCTGGATATTAGGGCTCTATCTGAAGTGTGAGGAGTAAAGATTTGTTCCCAGGATGTAGGCTCCCTATTTACCTCTCTTATTGTTTCTTTTGCTGAGAAAAAACTTTTTAGTTTGAGTAAGTCCCATTTGTTGATTCTAGTTATTAACTCTTGTGCTATGGGTGTCCTATTGAGGAATTTGGAGCATGCCCCCACAGTATGTAGATCGTAGCCAACTTTTTCTTCTATCAGATGCCATGTCTCTGATTTGATATCAAGCCCCTTGATCCATTTTGAGTTAACTTTGGTGCATGGCGAGAGAAAGGGATTCAGTTTCATTTTGTTGCATATGGATTTCCAGTTCTTCCAGCACCATTTGTTGAAGATGATATCCTTCCTCCATTGCATACTTTTAGACCCTTTATCAAATATAAGATAGTTGTAATTTTGTGGATTGGTTTAAGTGTCCTCTATTCTGTACCATTGGTCCACCCGCCTGTTTTGGTACCAGTACCATGCTGTTTTTGTTACTATTGCTCTGTAGTATAGTTTGAAGTCTGGTATCGCTATACTGCCTGATTCACACTTCCTGCTTAGAGTTGTTTTTGCTATTCTGGGTCTTTTATTTTTCCATATGAATTTCATGATTGCTTTATCTATTTCTACAAGAAATGCCGTTGGGATTTTGATTGGCATTGCATTAAACCTATAGAGAACTTTTGGTAATATCGCCATTTTGATGATGTTGGTTCTGCCTATCCATGAACAGGGTATATTTTTCCATCTTCTAAGATCTTCTTCTATTTCTCTCTTTAGGGTTCTGTAGTTTTCATTGTATAAGTCTTTCACCTCTTTTATTAGGTTGATTCCCAAGTATTTTATTTTTTTTGAAGATATTGTGAATGGAGTGATTGTCCTCATTTCCATTTCAGAAGATTTGTCGCTGATATACAGGAATGCCTTTGATTTATGCGTGTTGATTTTATATCCTGCCACTTTGCTGAATTCATTTATTAGCTCTAATAGTTTCTTTGTAGACCCTTTTGGGTCTGCTAGGTATAGAATCATGTCAACTGCAAATAGTGATAATTTAAGTTCTTCTTTTCCTATTTTTATGCCTTTAATTTCTTTCGTCTGTCTAATTGCTCTGGCCAGTGTTTCGAGAACTATGTTGAACAGAAGTGGAGAGAGAGGGCATCCCTGTCTTGTTCCAGATTTTAGAGGGAATGCCTTCAATTTTTCTCCATTGAGAATGATGCTAGCCTGAGGCTTAGCATAGATTGCTTTTACAATATTGAGGTATGTTCCTGTTATCCCTAGTTTTTCTAGAGTTTTGAACATAAAGGAATGCTGTACTTTGTCGAATGCTTTTTCCGCATCTATCGAGATGATCATATGGTTCTGATTTTTAAGTCTATTGATGTGGTGAATAACATTTATTGATTTCCGTATATTGAACCAGCCTTGCATCCCAGGGATGAATCCTACTTGATCATGGTGCACAATTTTTTTGATATGTTTTTGTATCCGATTCGCCAGAATTTTATTGAGGATTTTTGCATCTAGGTTCATTAGAGATATTGGTCTGTAGTTTTCTTTCTTTGAAGTGTCTTTGTCTGGTTTAGGTATAAGGGTGATGTTGGCCTCATAGAATGAATTTGGAAGTTCTCCCTCTTTTTCTATTTCCTGAAGTAGCTTGAAAAGTATTGGTATTAGTTCCTCTTTAAAGGTTTTATAAAACTCTGCTGTATACCCATCCGGTCCTGGGCTTTTCTTAGTTGGTAGTCTTTTGATGGTTTCTTCTATTTCCTCAATTGATATTGGTCTGTTTAGGTTGTCTATATCCTCCTGACTCAATCTGGGCAGATCATATGACTTAAGAAATTTATCGATGCCTTCACTATCTTCTAATTTATTGGAGTATAAGGATTCAAAATAATTTCTGATTATCTTCTGTATTTCTGAAGTGTCTGTTGTGATATTGCCTTTTTCATCCCGTATGCTAGTAATTTGAGTTCTCTCTCTTCTTCCCTTCGCTAGCATCGCTAAGGGTCTGTCGATTTTGTTTATTTTTTCAAGGAACCAACTTTTAGTTTTGTCAATTTTCTTCAATTGTTTCTTTTGTTTCGATTTCATTAATTTCAGCTCTGATTTTAATTATTTCTTGCCTTTTACTATTTTGCTGTTGTTTTGCTCTTCCTTTTCTTGGGTTTTGAGATGAAATGTGAGATCATTTATTTGTTGTTTTTTTCTTCTTTTTTTAAGTAATGAACTCCAAGCAATGAATTTTCCTCTTAGAACTGCTTTCAATGCGTCCCATAGATTCCAATATGTTGTGTCTGTGTTTTCATTTATCTCTAAGAATTTTTTAATTTCCTCCTTGATATCTTCTATAACTCATTGATCATTCAGTAACCTATTGTTCATTCTCCAAGTGATGCATGATTTTTCCTTCCTTCTTTTATCGTTGATTTTCAGTTTCATTCCATTATGATCAGATAAGATGCATGGTATTATCTCTACTCCTTTATATTGTCTAAGAGTTGCCCTGTGACATAATATATGATCTATTTTTGAGAAGGATCCATGTGCTGCTGAGAAAAAAGTGTAACTGCTTGATGTTGGGTGGTATATTCTATATATGTCAATTAAGTCTAGGTTATTAATTGTGTTATTGAGTTCTATAGTTTCCTTATTCAACTTTTGTTTGGAAGATCTGTCCAGTGGCGAGAGAGGTGTGTTGAAGTCTCCCATGATTATTGTATGGTGGTCTATTAGACTCTTGAACTTGAGAAGAGTTTGTTTGATGAACATAGCTGCACCATTGTTTGGGGCATATATATTTATGATTGTTATGTCTTGTTGGTGTATGGTTCCCTTAAGCAGTATGTAGTGTCCCTCTTTATCCCTTTTGATTAACTTTGGCTTGAAATCTATTTTATTTGATATGAGTATGGACACTCCTGCTTGTTTCCAAAGTCCATATGAGTGATATGATTTTTCCCAACCTTTCACCTTCAGCCTATGTATGTCTTTTCCTATCAAATGCATCTCCTGTAGGCAGCATATTGTTGGGTCTTGTTTTGTGATCCATTCTACTAGCCTGTGTCTATTAATTGGTGAGTTTAAGCCATTAACATTTAGGGTTATTATTGAGATATGGGTTGTTCTTCCAGCCATATTTGTTTATTTATGTTACTAAACATGGTTTGTTTTCCTCTTTGATTATTTCCCCCCCCCTTTACTGTCCTACCTCCCACTGTTGGTTTTCATTGTTATTTTCCATTTCCTCTTCCTGTAATGTTTTGCCGAGGATGTTTTGAAGAGATGGTTTTCTAGCTGCAAATTCTTTAAACTTTTGTTTATCGTGGAAGGTTTTAATTTCATCTTCCATCCTGAAGCTTAATTTCGCTGGATACACAATTCTTGGTTGGAACCCATTTTCTTTCAGTGTTTGAAATATGTTATTCCAGGATCTTCTAGCTTTCAGAGTCTGTGTTGAAAGATCAGCTGTTATCCTGATTGGTTTACCCCTAAATGTAATCTGCTTCCTTTCTCTTGAAGCTTCTAGAATTCTCTCCCTATTCTGTATGTTGGGCGTCTTCATTATAATGTGTCTAGGTGTGGATCTCTTATGATTTTGCACATTCAGCGTCCTGTAGGCTTCTAGGATTTGGGATTCTGTCTCATTCTTCAAGTCTGGGAATTTTTCTCGTATTATTTCGTTGAACAGATTGCTCATTCCTTTGGTTTGGACCTCTATACCTTCCTGTATCCCAATGACTCTTAAGTTTGGTCTCTTTATGTTATCCCAAATTTCTTGGATGTTCTGCTCATGATTTCTTAACAGTCTTGCTGAGCTGTCTATGTTCTTTTCAAGTTGAAATACTTTGTCTTCATTGTCTGATGTTCTATCTTCTAAGTGTTCTGCTCTGCTGGTAGTATTCTCAATTGAGTTTTTAAGTTGGTTTATTGCTTCCTGCATTTCTAGGATTTCTGTTTGTTTTTTATAACCTCTATCTCCCTATATAGTTGATATTTTGCTTCTTGGATTTGTTTATGTAATTCATTGTCGAAGTGATCTTTCCTTGTCTGATTTTGCTATCTAATGTCTTCCTTGAGACTCCAGATCATCTGAAGCATGTAATTCCTGAATTCTTTATCTTACATTCCATCTGCTGCAGCTATTACCTCTTCTAAAGTTGAGTTGACCTGCATAGCTTGTGGTCCTTTCTTTCCTTGTCTTTTCATACTGCTTGCGTTTCTTTCTGCTTGGTGAAACTGTTGTGTTTTTGAAATTTTCCCCCTATATATTTATATTGCTCTTGTATAGTTGCAAAGTCTCCCTTGCAGGGGCGGGCGGCAGCTGTGCTCCTCCTCCAATTGGGGTGATCTGTCTATCTTGCCGGCGGGCCACTGGGCCCCTTCTCCAGGTCGCGTGGTCTGCCTACCTTGTGGGCAACGGCTGGGCCCTTCCTCCAATAGGGATGATCTGTCTACGACGCTGGCAGGCCGCTGGGCCTATTCTCCAGGTTGCAGGTCTGCCTATCTTGCAGGCGCAGGCGGCGGCTGTTCCCCTCCTCCAATTGGGGTGATCTTTCAAATAGGCCGGCGTGCTGCCGGGCCCCTTATCTGGGATGCGCGGTCTGCCTACCTTGTGGGCGGCAGCTGGGACCTTCCTCCAATTGGGGCGATGTGTCTACCACGCCGGCAGGCCGCTGGGCCTGCTCCGCTGTTTGGTCACAGGTCTGCCTACCTTGCAGGCACCGGCGGCGGCTCTGCTCTGCCACTCCTCCAATTGGGGCGATGTGTCTACCACGCCGGCAGACCGCTGGGCCTGCTCCGCTGGTCGGTTGCAGGTCTGCCTACCTTGCAGGCACAGGCGGCTGCTCTGCTCCGCCCCTCCTCCAATTGGGGCGATGTGTCTACCACGCCGGCGGGCCTCTGGGCCTGCTCCGTCGGTCGGTCGCAGGTCTGCCCATCCACCATTTTATTCTTTTTCTTCCCAAACCAAAGTTTCCAACAATTTCTGCAAGCCAGGGTCATTCTAGCAAATCCCACTTCAATGACATCAAGTGAGTAGGGAAAACAAATTCAAATTCAGTCTCTTCTACAGTCTCACTAAACAAAATGCTTCTGACACTGAGTGTATGTAAGGGGGTTTCCCACCTGCCAAGCAAGAAGTACTTCAGCAACAGGCATAAGTTGACTCTACTTTAATTCAATTTGGTTCTGACACTATCTACCTGGAGATAGCATTAGATCCCACAGATTGAGGGCTCAGTCCACAAGACTGCACCCCCTTTAGATGCCAATCTCAACTCCAGGTCATTTTACCTGTGCTTTTGACCAACCAGCTATAAATTGGGGGTGCCCCAAACTCCATGCTTAGATTCAATTAATTTAATAGAATGGCTTATAGAGCTTAGGGAGATACTTATGTTTATCAGTTTATTTTAAAGGATGTTACAAAAAATACAAGTGAACATTCAGATGGAAGACGTATATAGGGGGAGGTATGAGAAAAGGAGTCTGAGGCTTCTATGTACTTTCCAGATATACTACCATCCAGGAACCCATATATATTTTCGGCTTTTCAGAAGCTGTAGATGTGCTTATGGCACAGATTGTGGTGATGGTTTCATGGGTGTATGCTTATCTACAGACTCATCAAGTTATACACACTAAACATACAGCTTTTAAATGTCAATTATACCTCAATAAAGTGATATTTTAAAAACCTAAAAGGAAAGACTGTGTTAGATATTCCTTGTCCCCTGCCCCCACACATTTTCTATTCTTCCTAGTCATTTTCTATGTCCTAGGAAGTTTACCACTATGGATTGTATAGTCTTGATTCTCTTGCCTGTTGGTTTGGTAAAGGAGTAGAAATATCAGGAAAGCAGATACTTGAGAGAGGGGGTCTGTATTTCTTTCCCACTTTTAACCTACTGTGGCAGTAACTGCATTCCTGTGCAATAAAAGCCCCACTCTGGGAAATTCCTCCTCCATAGTTTTGGCCCTCGTCAGGCTCTGGCAACTGTATTTCTTCCTCTACCCTCTTGAGTCTATGGGTTTTCCCTCAAATCTCAGTATCCCTTGTTTCTCCTTGTAACCCTGACCACTCCCTGCAAATACTCTTTTCACAATTTTTTTTTTCATCTGGACCATATGAATTATTTTTCTACTGAGGCCCTGATGATAAAGTCTGTTCATATCTTCATGATTTTTAAAGAATTATAATGCTGAAACTGGAAACTCCTCACTTTTTTTTTTCCTGTACTCTTTCTGGGTTGTTCTACAGTGCTTTGAGACAGAGCAGTCAGGAAATAAAAATGACTCATCAATGTTACTTTTTAAAAAGAAGTTTAAAAAATCTACACAAGTATTACTACACATGAACAATGAGAGAAAATTCAGGAAACAACACAGAAATAAAAATCATGGGGCTGGGGCTATAGCTCAGTGGTAGAGCACCTGCCTTTCATGTGTGAGGCACTGGGTTCAATCCTCAGCACCACATAAAAATAAATAAATAAAGATATTGTGTCCATCTACAACTAATTTTTTTTAAAAAAATCATCAGTAATTCCACTCCTCAGAAATAAATAATATTAACATGTTGATGAATATATTTTTCACTGCATATGTCTAAGTTGTATGCTTCTTTAAAAATATGGAATAGGAGAGGATCATGTTAAGCAAAATAAAGCAGACTCAGAAAGTCAAAGATCATGTGTTTCTTTCATATGTGTAAGCTAGAGAGGAAAAAGGAAGAAAATCAGGGGCAGGGGGGGATCTCATGAAAATATAAGAGAAACCAGTAGAGGGACAAATTTAGGGGAGTAGGAGAGGAAGACAAAGAAAGATACTGGGGAATGAAATTGATCAAAGTATGTTATGTGCATGTACAGAAATTACACAAAGAAACCCATTATTCTGTAGAGTTTTTATGCAACCAATAAAAAGAAATCTACAATTATGGAGTCAGTGCCAGTTTGAATTCTTTGGCTTTTGGAATCTCCATGACTGCTCTTATCTTTGGTAATGTGGACAAAGCAGGAGAAATTGAAGAAAATAGAAACACAACAGAAGAGGAAGCAGACCTGGGGTGGTGTCATAGTTCAGCCCCTTTCTAGACTGTCATAATTAATGTACTAGATGGACCCCACCCACACAAAGTCCTGCTGGTCTGGGCTGGTCTTGTGTGTTCTCTGGGAGGGGCTGCCTTCCCTAGATCTCACACTCAGAAGAATCTATGCCAGTAGCATGGGCAAATAAGCCACAGTTGCACAGCTGGCTGCCTTGTGTACGAAGCTCCTTTAGAACACATGGAAACCCCTAAAGCCTAAAGTCAGCCCAGAGAGAATTTAACAACAAATTAATTCACCAGCAGTACTGAAAAGATTAATCACAAATTGACTGTGGAACACAAATGTGTTCCCACAGGAAAGAATCTAATCTTATAGTGTTTAATAACTTCAATCATTGGAATTGGAGCTTATTTGGTAGATGCCAAGGTCATTTTGTTTTCTGTCAGAACCTGAAGAGCAAAAGATTTCTGCTCTTTGATTCCTGTGTCTCCTCAAAAGAAATAGCACTATTCTGTATGTGTAGAACATCTTGTTCCCTGCATTTGCTTTTTAACTGACTAGTGTTATGCTGACCCCATATAATCAATTCTTTTTTCATAAAGTATATAAATTAGGCTGGTAAAATAGATCCCAGAGAGGGGGAATCTACATAGGCAGAGACAGAATGGAGAGTTAGCTGATTTGATGCCCAAAGTAGTCTTTCTTCCAAGGAATTGAGGGGTTCTTATCTGAGTATTTACCTCACTACTCAGAGAAACTGAAACATCAACTTTCTACCAGTTCCTCCTTCTAGAAAGTTAGCAGTAGCAACAGAATGATAGAATTTGGACACCATCTGAATGCTGAATGCTTATCCTTTCTTGTTCTATCATCTTTCAAACCACTAGTTTCACTTTAAAAAGATCCTGTTTATGAGTCTACTTTTTTGAAGAGCTAAAGAGATATCAATGTAAAAAAATATCACAGGCCAATCCTAGGACTTAGAGCATAGATGAACCCAATCTTCTTATTTTTTAAAAGAGACTAATTTCCACCTTATCTCTGCTAGTCAAATACCTTTCTTTTGGAAATCTTGTGGCACCTTTTCTGTTTATACAAATAGAATCTGAGTGAGTACCAGGACTTCACAAATTTGCAAAAGCTTCCTAGTGGCTGCCTGCACATATAATTACAGTTTATATTTTTCAAGCTTCATTTTCATTCGCCTTTGGATACACAGTAAGAACAGTCTTGAGATTGTCAAGTAGGAGTGAAAGAAGAACCATAAGGAGAATTTTAGGAGAAGGGATTTTGGTTAAACCCAGATGAAGAGATTTGTACATAGCTACTCCTTTTGCGCCTAAAGAGAGAAATTTTGAATTGTGTTATCAAAAATGGAATGGCAATAGCAAAGTAGGTGGAGAATGTGACCCCAAAATCCTTGAAGCTGAAGCTTGTGATATTAAAGTAAATATATGCGGAGTGGCAGAAGGACTAGTAATGCAGGTTATGGTGTGTAAAATGGTCAGACCATATGCTATAGTATCAGCACAAAGTATTCTTTCCATTAGGACAACTGTTGATAATTGAGTAATTGAGACATTAAAAGACATACACACTCTATTACAAAGACCACCACACCTTTGAAGCATTACACATAGCTAGAGAAGTCTTTGAACCCAGGGTACTAAAAATGTGCTTAACCACTGAGCCACAAACCAGCCCTTTTTATATTTTATTTAGAAACAAGATCTCATTGAGTTGCTTATGGTCTTGCTAAGTTGCTGAGGCTGGCTTTGAATTCATAATCCTCCTGCCTCAGCCTCCTGAGCCACTGGGCTTGCAGGTATGTGCCACCATGTATGCCTTTGATGGTGTTCTTAATAACAATAGAAAAGTTGCATGTACATGTTTTCATCTGATTCTGTCTCATGCAATTAGCCACTCTCTGTAAGGGAAAGAGCCAACTAGTGCTATCACAGGTTATATAAAAAGAACCCCTGTAGTTGTCTTCTGGAGTATTGAGATTGTATTCCACTACACAGAATAGGGAAGGGGGAATATTGTGGAAAATTGTAAAGGAATGGAGAGGATGACAGAATTTTTAGAAAGAGAGAAAGAAAAACTGAGCCCTAGGGACCTTTTGGCTAGGGAAATACAGAGTGGGTCTGGGCGTGAAAGGCGACACTGAGATTGCATATTAGAAAGGCTTACATATAAGATAGATATATCACATCTATCATAGTCTGTGATTATCATAATCAAACTTTATCAATTTGTAGATAAGAGACCAAGAAATAATGAACTATAGTCATTTTTTCAAGCACACATGATTAATTGAATGAACTTTTATCTTTTATTCCCAAGCCAGGCATGATTTGATTGGACTATAGCATCCCCAAATGGAAATAAATAAAAAGGAAAATAGGTCCTATTCAAGTATGAAGATCAAACAAAAGGTTAACTAGACTTAGAGTGGATGCCAACCTCTTTTTTTTTTTTTTTTTTTTGGTGTGCTGGGGATGGAACTCAGGACCTCACACATGTTAAGCATGTTCTGTCCCACTGAACTACAATTCCAGCTTTTGCTTTATCTTTTTAAAATTTGACAGAACAAAATGTTGAAAGTATTGGATGATATCTTCTCTTTTGAAAACTGGATTTTGATGTGCTTTGAGTAATGGATCATCCTAACATAGTATAATAGAAATTGAAATTAAGCCTTATTTCTTCACTTAGTAGTCTTCACTTAGTAGTAATGTGTTTCTCACCTCTCTGAGTCAGTTTCCTCATCTGTAAAATGGAGATATTTGTAGTATTATTACAAGGATTAAAAAGGAAAACCTATGTAAAACACTTTAAACAGTGTTTGGCATATAGAAATATTTCAACAAATGATCATTTACCTTTCCTTTTCCACTTGTATAGGAGTTTGTCTAATATGCTTAGGTTGAGCCAAAAAATACTGGCTCTAAAGAGTTCTTTGAATTTAGTTAAAGCCCTTTGGGCCATTTAAAAAATGACCCATCTCTTTGTAAGTGTTTCCCCAAATATGGGTTTTAGCATACATTCAAATGTGTTTTGCTCATCCAGAAAGATAAAGTGAAACCCTAGCCAAAAAGAACTTTATCTTTATGACTTTTTTTTCCTCTTCTTCATTATCTTAGACTCCAGAAGACAGGAATGAATTTCACAGACATCTTTGTAATTCTGCATTAAAAAAACAAGGCTCAAAGTTACAGAAGTTGTTGGGCTTTGCTTACACTAGGGGAGGATTTTTTAGTCTCAATAATATGGATTTTGGGCCTACATATTTTGTTGTGGGGAGCTTTCTTGTGCACTAAAATAGCACCTGGCCTCTACCCCACTTGATACCTGTGGCACCTCTCTCTTGAGTGTGACAACTAAAAGTGTTTCCAGATATTGCCAAATGTCCCCTTGGGATGGGGACCCTGGTTGAGAAGAAGCCCTCAGAGAAGAAAATTGGTTAGCTCTTTGGTATATAAATACCTTTTAGGGGTAGACTAAATTGAATCTTTGATGGCCACTAGAAACTCAAAGGGCAAGATAGGTGGTGAGGAAAAAAAGAGTTCAGGCAAAGGAACAGACTAGATTTAGAAGGAGAACCTATTTTATATGCCAGAACTTATTAACACAGAGATTATAAGACATAGTTTCTGCTTTCAAGGAGCTCACACTTTAGTGGTAGAGGCAACCATTTGAAGAGATAATGAGAAAATCATATAGTAAGTGTTATATCAGAAATATATGCAGGGTGCTTTGGAATAATGGGAGCTCAGAGGAGTGACACTAACCCTAAATGGGTGTAAGGAAGGCTTTCCACAGGAGATCTGAAGGTTGCATATAGATTAGCATAGAGAAGACAAAGGAAGATAGGAGAAACAAGATATTTTGGTGTTTAAATGGAAATGTAAATCATTTAGGTTGGCAAGGAGCACAATGGTCAAGAACAAGGAGTGGTAGAAGAAAAAACTTGCAGGATAGAGAACATATCACAAAAGTATTTCTAAGTCTAAAAGACTGAATTCTGAGGGCCACTAAGAGCCAATGAATTTCTCCATGATCCAATTTGAATTTAGTGAAGATTACTTAGGCAACAGTGTAGAAAATAGATTGGAAATAGGATGACCAGTCAGGAGGTTATTGTAATGCAGGTGAAAGATGATTATGGCCTGACTTAGGATAATGATAATGGGAAGGAATTCAAGATCTATATAGGTGATGAGAATAGGATCTGGGACTAGTTAGATGTGGGGACAGTTTCTGGGTGATGCTACTGGATAGATGTTAGTGTTATTCTCTGGGATGGAAAACACTGATGACAGAAGAGGTTTGGAATTTAGATGAAGTTTAAGTTTAGAAAAGTTGAATTTGAGGTGATTGTGACCATTGAGGTGAGGATTGAATTAAATATGAATCTGATGATCAGGAGAAAATTTATGGGATGATGCAATATTAAGAGTCATTAGAGGATCAGGAGGCTGAGGCAGGAGGATCATAAGTTCAAAGCCAGCCTCAACAACTTATCAAGGCCCTAAGCAACTTAGAGAGACGCTGTCTCAAAATTAAAAAAAAAAAATAAAATAAAAAGGGCTGGGGATGTGGCTCAGTGGTTAAGCCCTCCTGAGTTCAATCCCCATTTTTTAAAAAGTCATTAGGGGGAAGTGAAACCATAGGAACGGATGAACGCATCATCATCTGAGGAGAATGTGTATAATGAAAAGAAATGAGGGCCAAGGATATTCCCATGGCTTTCCTTGGCTACCTGCTATGATTTCAATATGGTTTGAATGTATCTTCCAAGGGTTCATGTAGTGGAAGCTTGATCATCAGAGTGGCAACATTAAGAGGTGGTGAGATCTTTAAGAGGTGAGGCCTTGTGAAAGGTCATTAGGTTATAGGGAACATTGCCCTTGGAAGGGATTAAGTCAGTTTTATTGGGACCCTGACTTAGTTGTCATGAAAGGGTTTTTATAGAAAGTGTAAGACTGACTCTTCCCCTCATTCTGGCTTTCTGTCTTGCTATATGATTTTCCACATGCTCTTTTTTGCACATGCTCTTTTTTGCACATGCTCTTGCCATTGTGATGCCATCACCATGAGGCCTTTGCCAGAGCTGAGCATATGCTGGCACCACGCCCTGGAGCTTTCAGAACTATGAGCTAAATAAACCTCTTTTCTGCCAGGTGTGGTGGTGCAAGCCTGTAATCCTAGTGGCTCAAAAGTCTGAGGCAGGAGGATTGCAAGTTCAAAGCCAGCATCAGCAATTTAGCAGGACCCTGCCTAAAACATAAGAAGGGCTGGGGATGTGGCTCAATGTTTAAGCTCCCCTGGGTTCAATTACTAGTACCAAACAAAGACAACCTCTTTTCTTTATAAAGTATTCAACCTCAGATATTTCATTACAGCAATAGACAAACCAATATACTAACATACCTAAAATATTTTCCCTGCCAATTTCTATTCCTTTATCCTGTTTTGATAAAATATCACTATGTTATATTATGTATTTTTCCCACTATCTTTTGGGTACTGTTGAATATTTTTAGAAGTTTAGTTTGCAGACATTGAAAAGTTCAACCACTCAAAATTTAAAAAAAAAAAAAAAAAACAACTTCATCTCGTATCCAACTCAAAATTTCTTCTTTAGTTCCCAACCTCCAGTGCAGTTTGCCTAGAGGTCCCACAGATCTCCAGAGAAGAAAAGTGACTAGATATGTTCGTCCATTCTCCCTGCTTCTCTTCCTCCCCTACTTACTCTACTGCAAATCTTCTGGGTTTAGGATAGGAACTGGGAAGTCTTAAAGGGATGGTGAGAAGCTTAATTGATGTGCAGGTGCAATCTTGATATTATTATCCTTTTGTGAGATAGATACCCAAATATTGCCTTGTCCTGTGTTTTGTTGTCATGGTTTGGATGTGAGGTGTCTCCCAAAGGCTCCTGTGTTAATGTAGGAGTGTCCAGAGATAAAATGATTGCATTATGACAGTTGTAACCTAATAAATTCATCCTAGTGTGAATGGACTGACTGGGTGGTAACTGTAGGCAGGTGGCTACAGGAGGTGGGTCCCTGGGGGTGTGCCCTGGAAGAGTTCATCTTCTTTCCAGTGGGTCTTTATCTCTTCCCTGTGTTTGCTTCCTGGCTGCCTTGACGTGAGCAGTGCTCCCTGCCATGCCCTTCCACCACGATGTTCTGTCTCATCTTGGGCTCAAAATAATGGAGTTGGGCAACATTGGATTAAACCTTTGGAACTGTGAGCCAAAATAAACTTTTTATCCTCTAAGTTGTTCTTGTCAAATGTTTCTGTCATAGTTATGAAAAACTAATAGTGTGTTTTCATAGGTTGTTCAAGGACACCCTCCCCCTCATTCCTCAATTTTCTAGTGAGGACCTCTTCCATGTACCATTAACTGATAGAAACAATATAGAGTCTGGTTGCCTTTCTTCTTGGCTCTTGTCCATACAATTTTCTTCTCATGGGATCTTCATCTTATGCTAGAATTGCTAGTAATACTCCAAAGAAAATAAGCAGCCCATAGAAAATGTGGTCCATTGGAAGTCCAGATCTCTTTCTTTGTCTTGCCATTGTGAACAACTTCAAACAGTCTTCTGCTTCAGATTACTTTAGGTAAAAGTCAAAAATAAGTTTTTATCTTTTTCCACACACTAGAGGATACATGTGATGTTCTTCCATAAACTCCATCTGCTTCAATAACAATATCTGCAGACCTAAAATTATTGGAGTGAAGCAAGCTTCCAGCCTGGGAGTAAGGTGCCAGTATCTTTCTTTTGAAAGGTTTAATTGGGATCTATTTTTTACCCTTGACTTGAGTGCAGTGCTTTCTACTCCCATGAATTCTCTTAAAATCCTTTTTGTTCCTCCTATTAATCTCTAGAATTATCTTTTATAGGCTGGAACTGAGTAATGGGGATTAATAATTGAAATACCAGTTTGGCTACCTCTTAGCAAGTCCTGTAGGAATTTGTGTAGCATCTCTCTTTAGAATGTAGGATTAACCTTAGTGTGTATTTCCTTAATCTAGAGAACTCAGTCAAAACATTGAAAAACAACAGAAAAATTCCCATTGAACACCCTTTTACATATATATGTAGAGATACACACACACACATAAACAAATATATATCTTGCATGTATATGCATGCATATATATATATATATATATATATATATATATATATATATATATGTTTATTGCTGAGGTGAATATAGAGAACTAGTTAAGAATATGGACTTTGAAGCTGTACTGTCTGGCTTAAAATACTGAGTTAACCATTTGGTCTCTTTGTGCCTCAGGTTTTTTTTTAATCTTTTTTACTTTCTATTGATTTTTTAAAAAATAAATGACAGTAGAATACATTACAATTTTTACTACACATATACAGCACAATTTTTCATATCTCTGGTTGTATATAAAGTATGTTGACACCAATTCATGTCTTCATACATGTACTTTGGATAATGATGTCTATCACATTCTACCATCCTTGCTAACCCCCTGTCCCCTCCCTTTCCCTCCCACCCCTCTGCCCTAATCAACAAATTAATTTTCAGGTATGGAAGGCTGGAAATTGATTGACACATAGGTTTTAACTGTGGATTAATGCATTTTGCATTGTCTACCCCAAGGATCAATACTTTTATTTATTATATTTTATGACTGATACCATGAAAGTGGGAAGAAGTCTGAGTAGTGAAGTAGGCTTTCACATTTGTTGTGCCTCAGTTTCTTTATCAGTAAATATAATAATAATAATATCTACATCATAGAGTTTTATGAGGACTAAATGTGTGTGTGCATGTGTGTGTTTGTGTATTTTAGATTAGTACCTTAGAACAGTACTTAGAATAGTAGTAAGTACTATGTGTGCTTATTATTAATGCTATTGTTTATTTTTCTCTGACTTAGAATGTCTAAGTTCAATGTGTGCAAAATCTTGTCTGTTTGCTGTTGCATTTCCAGCTTCTAGAAAGTACACATAATATGTACCAGCAAATGTTAATGCTCTCAAACTTCTTCTGAATAAACTAATGTGAAAGCCTTCAGTGTTAAGGTGGGTATGGAAAAAGTGGGGTCTGAAAAGATTAGGAAAGAGAGTCAGAGAGATAAGAGAACCAGGAGGCCGTGATGTTTCAGAACCATAAGAGAGGAGACTTTAAAAAGGAACAAGCAGGCAGCAGTGTCAAACATTGCTAGAAGGTCAAAGGAAAATAAAAGTAAAAGTTTTCATTGCATATTGTAAAATGGTTTTGAAAAGTGTTTTAATTAAAATCAATGGCCACTCAGAATGAATCTTTGAAAATTAATATTAAAAGTTTTCAGCCCTGCATTACCAACCTTCAAAGAACAAACGGGTACTGAACATATACAATTTTGGCTATAATGACAAAGGATGCATCCTCAATACAATTCAGCAAGTTTGCCCCTGAACTTAACTCTCCTCTGGAATCAAACAATAAAACTGCTGTTTATGACTGTATACTACTCTATGATAACTCCCTTCAGTAATGTCTTTCTCCCTTCCTTCTACCTACATCAAAAGTATAAGTAAAATATTAAGGAACTCTTATAATTCAATAATAAAAAAGAACAATAAAAATGGACATAGGATCTGAATAGAAATTTCTTCAAAGAATTTGTACTAAAGGTTATTTACCACATGAAAAGATGATCACATTATTAGTTATTAGGAAAATACAAATCAACACCACAATGAGATACCACTTCCTACTGATTGAAATGTCTGTAGTAAAAAAGGCTAGAAGCCAGGTGTGATGGTGTATGACTACAATCACAATTACAAGGGAAGCTGAGGCAGAAGGATCACAAATGTGAGGCCAGCTTGAGCAATTTAGCGGAACTTTATACAACTTAGCGAGACATAAATAAAATAAAAAGAAGGGTGGGGGGGCTAACAATGTAGCTAAGTGGTAATGCACCCTTAGTGTTAATCTCCAGTAATATAAATAAATAAATAGTATGTAGAGAAATTGGAGCCCTCATCTATTATTAATGGGAATGGAAAATGGGGTAGCTGCTTTGGAAATCAGTATGATTCTTCAAAAGTTTAAACATAAAGTTACCATGTGAACCAGTGATTCTATTACTGGGTACATTCACAAGTGTTTTGAAAACAAGTGTTCATAAAAGTGCCCTACATGAATGTTTATAGGAATATTATTTTTAATAGCTATCTTTTCTTTTTAATGATTTTATTAGTCCATTATAGTTATACATACTATTGCAGATCATTCTGACATAATCATACATGCATGGAATGTAATTTGCTCCACTTGGGTCTTCAGTATTTCCTCTTTCTCTTCCCTCATCCCTCCCCCTGTTTCCCTTTGTGTATTCTACTGGTCTTTCCTCTATTCATTTATAGATTTTTTTTAAAAAAACTTATGCTTTATAGATATACATAATGGTGAAAATCACAATGGTATATTCATATATGTACATAACATAATTTGGTCAATTTCATTCCACCATTCCTCCCTTTTCCTGTCCTTGTTCCCTCCCCTTCAATTCCCTTCCTCTACTCCACTGATCTCTCTTCTATTTTCATTGACTATCCTCTCAATTGCCTCCCTTATTTCACTCTAGCTTCCACATATGAGAGAAAACATTCAACCATTAACTTTCTGAGCCTTAGCATGATATTCTCCAACTCCATCCATTTACCAGCAAATGCCATAATTTTATTCTTCTTTATGGATGAGAAAAACTTCATTGTGCATATATAGCACATTTTCTTTACCCACTCATCTGTTAATGGGCATCTGGGTTGGTTCAATAACTTGACTATTATGAATTGTGCTGCTATAAACATTAATATGCCTGTATCACTAGAATATTGCTGATGTTAGCTTTTTGGGGGATAAATATGGAAGAATGTAACACTTGGGTCATATGGCGATTCTTTCCCTACTCTTTTGAGGGATTTCCATACTGCTTTCCAGAGTGGTTGTACTAATTTGTAGTCCCAACCAGCAATGTATAAGCATACCTCCCCCTACTCCCACATTTGCACCATCATTATTATTGTATGTATTATTTTTTTTTGTTTTTGTTTAAAAGTTTTTGTAGTTATAAATGGACAGTATGCCTTTATTTTATTTGTTTATTTTTATGTGGTGCTAAGGATTGAACCCAGTGCCTCAC
The DNA here is from genome assembly GCF_047511675.1 of Marmota flaviventris. Classification (NCBI taxonomy): domain Eukaryota; kingdom Metazoa; phylum Chordata; class Mammalia; order Rodentia; family Sciuridae; genus Marmota; species Marmota flaviventris. The sequence continues at coordinate 74,322,128 of NC_092518.1, forward strand.
ACGTGCAAGGCAAGTACTCTGCCACTGACCTACATCCCCAGCCCTTATTGTTTGTATTCTTAATGATCACCATTCTAACTGGAATGAGGTAAAAATCTCAATGTAGTTTTGATTTGCATTTCCCTGTTTTCTAGGGATATAGAATATTTTTTTCACATATTTGTTTGTATTTATTTTTTAAAGATGTGTTTGTTTAGTTCTTTTGCCCAGTTATTAATTGGGTTATTTGGTTTTTTTAATGTTAACATTTGTGAGTTCTATATATACATTCTGGGTATTAATTTCTTGTCAGAGTAGCAGCTGGCAAAGATCTTCTCCCATTATGTAGTCTGTCTTTTCATGATTTTAATTGTTTCCTTTGCTGTGCAGAAGCTTTTCAATTTAGTGCTGTTCCACTTATTGATTCTTGGTTTTATTTCTTGAGCTTTTAAGGAAGGCGGTACTTGCACCAATATGTTGAAGTGTTGCTCTGGATTTCTGATAGTACATGCAAAGTTTCTGATCTAGACTGGGATCTAGTTTCATTCTTCTACAGATAGATATATAGTTTTCCCAGCTTCACTTCTCCAGCATATGTTTTTGGCATCTTTATCTAGTATCAGATGACCATATCTGTATGGATTTTTCTCTGTGTCTTCTATTTCATTGGTCTTCATGTCTGTTTTAAGGTCAATACCGTGCTATTTTGATTTCTATAGCTCTGTAGTATCATTCAAGGTCAAGTATTGTGATACCTCCAGCATCATTCTTCTGGTTCAGGATTGCTTTGGCTTGTAACAGTCAAGATTTAGGAACAACCTAAATATCATTTTATAATTATATAAAAATGTGGTATATCTATACATTGGAATAATATTTAGCCATAAAAAGGATGAAAGCTGATTTGAGTGATGTTATAAAAAAATAGCAGAGCAGGGAAATCCAGGGCTTTATGGATGACTATAATTAGCTACTGAATAAATCCCAAATTATTATTATTTTGGCACCAGGGATTGAAACCAGGGGAATTTAACCACCAAGCCATATCCCAGCCTTTTTTGCTTTTTATTTTGAGGCATGGTCTTGCTAAGTTGTTGCTGTCTTTGAACTTGCAATCCTTCTGACTCAGCCCCCCAAACCACTGGGATTACAGGCATCTACCACCATTCTTGGCCAAAAATTCTTAACACGACTCACAATGTCTCTGAAATTTTAGTCTCTGCATATCTGTAATGAGTAGTGTGTCTCCAAATTCATACAAGCTAGGAGAGAGTCATGGAACACATTTTTCCTTACATCCCTCAGGAAGAACTAACCCTACAAACATCTTGATCTCAGACTTCTAGCCTCCAGAGCTGTGAGAAAAAAGTTTATGTTGTTAAATCACTCAGTTTCTGGTACTTTGTTATGACAGCCCTAAAAATCTAATACACAATTTTTTAGTTTCATCTATCATCACCTTTTCCTTATATCTATGTTCTAACAACACCACTGTACCTGTAGTTCCTTGCACATATCTAGTATTATTCTAGCCTTTTTGCTTTGACTTATGGTATTTTTTTCTGCCTGGAATTCCTTTCTACCTTTTTGGTCTACTTAATTCCTACTCAATATTTAAGATTCAGAGAAGCTATTACTTTTTCTAGGGACTCTTCACAGTCTACTTTCTTACCAGGGTGATGCAAATGGTCTTCCTATGCATTCACACATATCCTGAGTATCTCCCTAGCTTTGCCTTTTCCAAATTATGTTATAATTTTATGTTTATAATTTGCCTGCCCTTATTCCCCACTCCAGTCAATAAACAGTGAACTTCCTGAGGAAAGGGTCACCCAAATTGCAGTGCTTACCTAGCACAGTATATTTTGCACATAGCAATTGATACATATCGTTGAATGAATGTTTTTTTTCCAGCATTTGTTCTTCTATCTTTTCTTAGCACTTACTGAAGTGCTTTGCCTGTGGAACATATCAGTAATGTTGACATTCTTAATTGGGGACATTTATCAGTATGTGGAGATATTTTTGGTGGTCACAACTGGAAAAAAGCTCCTAGCATTTAATGGATAGATGAAAGAGATTCTGCTCAGTATCCTACAATGTACAGGATGGCTCGCTCCACCCTAAAACAAAGAAGTATCCTGTCAAAAATGTCAATAGTGTGCAAATTGGTAAATGCTCATCTTGACTGAGAGACTGCACCTAATTTTTATAGCCTGTACTCACTGACTCAGTATAGACAACTAGTACACTAAATTTACTTTGTTAGGAAGACTGCTTTTTCCTTTTTTCTTTTCTTTCTCTCTCTCTCTCTCTGTTTACTAAAGTAAACTATTATTCAACATGAGATGAAAAGGGAGTGTCCTGAAAATCAGAATTAAAACTTTGGCAATTAGAAAATACCTTATAGGGGCTGGGGTGGTGGCTCATTGGTAGAGCACTTGGCTAGCACATATGAGGCATTGGGTTTAAACCTCAGCACCACATTTAAAAATAAAGAAAATAAAGATTTTAAAAAAGAAGCTTTTTTAAAAAAATAAAGTATCTGATAATTAGGAGACTATAAATTACAATATCTTTAAGCCATGGAATGCTTTGTAGCAATGAAAATGAATGAACTATAGCTATATCTATTAACAAGGATAAGCCACATAAGCATAAAATTGAGGAAAGCAAATTGCAGAAGGTACTTACAGAGTAATACTATTTATGTAAAGTATTACATATTGTTCAGCAATAGACACATATATAGTAAATGTTATGTAGATACACATAGAATGATCAAGACTAAAATCTGAGATAGTGAAATCCTTGCAATGGAGAAAAACATAGGGGGATTTAATTGTATTAGCAATGCTTTATTTCTTCAGTTTAGTAGTGGGCATATCATTTTAAAATTATTCTCTATATGTTTATGTATTTTTGAAACTCTTAAGAGTTTTAAAAAAGAAAAATTGCTAAATATTGAGGTATTCTGTCTCTGGGAGCTGAGGAAAATCTCCATATTTTCAAGTTTGCAGTAGCCAGAACATCCTCAACGTGGCAAAATTGAACAACTCATTGAATCCAATCATTCACTACAGACAGGAGTTTACATACTGTAAGTAGGATCATAATCCATAAGTTCCTGTTTATATTTTTGTACAGGATAGTGCCTGGACTTGTTTGCTTTGGACCTCTCACAATATTTAATATAAAAATTTGAGCACAGAATTCTTGTGGCAGACAAGTAGGATCAATAGAAATAGACAGCGGTTTGCAAAGCAGAGAATATGTGCTAACTTTTCTAACTTTGTTTTGGTTTATTGTTGATGTTTGACACACTGTGATTTGTAACTGGGTCAGTGAGATCCACTTAGAGGAGTCAGATTCTCACATCCTCTTTAGTGAAGTGGACGTTGGAGAGTGAGAAAACTGCACACATAGAAAGAAGTAAAACCAAAATTTTACTGAGGAATAAGGGGGCTGGGCTAAATGTTTTCTGATGTTACTTCTGGCTGAAGATGTTTCCAGCTCCTGTCAAGCACCACTTGCAAAGGAGTCACCACAGTCCCTGTTTGGGAGTGGACCACATAGCAGAACACCCCCTCAAGGTCTGAGTTGGCAAAGCTACAAAACAAAAGGATTTCCTTTTTGAAGTGGCTGCTTCACACTTCAGGGTGGAGGCAGGGTACTGAGAGGCTAAAGTATGAAAGAAAACTGAGTTTTCCAGGCTTCAGAGCCTGGGACTGGATTTTTATTGTTTTGTTTGCAAGAATTAAAATGATTTTTGCCTTTTAAAGATTTTTCAAAAAGATTTTTAAATTACCAAAGCCATTATGATCATTATAAGAAAATTGAAAAACACAGAAAATTAGGAGGAAAACAAAAATTCACTTAGTTTTACCACTTACAAATTTTGCATGTTTCCTTCTAATGTTTCCCATGCATATCCCATCCTTTAATTGTTGGGATCATATTTTATATTAAATGGTGTATACTACTCTCAACTAATGTTATAACATAAGCATTCCCTGGCATAATAAACTACATGGAAATATCAGTTTGTCTATATAATGTTCCATTTTATGACTTTAGCATAATTTACTGAACCATTGAATCATGCTTTTTATTCAACCATTGAATCATGCTATTTTTCCCTAGGGTTTTATTATTCTACATAATACTAGGATTAACATAATTGGACAAAACATTTTTGTACATCTCTTTTTCCTTATATTATTGTTACTGAGGGCCTACTATGTGCCAGGTACTATGCTAGATGCCAGGTTTGTGCCTTGAGTGACATGCTGTCTTTTAATGAGATAGAAAATACTGTAGAAATAGTAAATTTAAGTGAATTGATGATGGTGGGTTCAGCTTTGGATGTGTTGAATGTGAGGTAACTATAGGACATACCCATGGAGATGTCAAGAAAATAGAAGCTGTCTGGGTAGAATTAGAAAATTGCAGTAGTGGCCATATAGTTGATAATTAAAGCTATGTGAGTGAAAGGGATCATTTAGGGAGAGACTGTATTTTTTTCTCACCCTGAGAATGTTTGACTTTCAGAGATCAGATAGCAGAGGAGGAACCTGTAAATGAGACTGAAGTAGTAGAAGGAAAAGCAGAAGAAAATGTTGTCATAGATGCTACAGGAAGAGTTTCAAGGAGGATGAAATGTTTAACACTGTTGAATGAAGAGGACAGGTCCAGAAAGACAAGGGCTGATAATGCCCTGTTTAGTTATTTATTTGTTGAGGGATTTGTTAAATCAGAGGTCATTGGTTGGATATCTGGTTAAGCACAGTTTCAGTGGGGGAAGGAAACAGACTGTTGGGGGCTGAAAAATGAATGAGAAATAAAGGAATGAAAGTTGCAAACACACATGTAAATACATTTTCAATAAATTTGCTGGAAGATGAGCCTCATATGTAGATAGGATAGAGGCTTGAACAGATTTATTTGGGGATGGGAGATGAGAGACTTGAGTACGTGTAATAACTGATATGAAGAAAGGAGGGGAGGGAGAAGAAGGGGGAGATTTGTAACTATTGCATAGATATAAACATTTTAAAGTTTACTGATTCATAGTTGTCACGTGCTTTCTAAAAGGGCTTTAAACCAACAAACACGCCTACCAGCAGTTTTGAGAGAATTTGTTTGGTGGTCATTTTGTCATTATTAAATGTTATTTTAAAAACCCACGAAATTGTTTGCCAAATAATCACATTATTGTGCTAATTTTCTCTTCTTTTATTACTAGTGAATTGAGTATTTTAATCAATTGTGTCCTAGAGCACGAATATGCAACTTTATGTTCTTTTGCTCAAAACATTTCTATTTTAGATGGGTATTTATATTTGTTATAAAAGGCTGAAAGTCAAAGAATCAGATGCCACATATTTTATTTTCCCAAATTATATAGTTGAGAATCTTTTATTTTCTTAGAAATACAGGACAATTTGACAACTTTGGGCTCAGCTGAAGAGAAGAGAGGTACGTGATATTACCATCTAAGAGTGACCACAGATGGAAGTAAACGGGGGAGGAAGCATGTCTAGCTTGAGATCCAGTCCCTGAGCTCCTTTTCCTACCCCTGGAAGACATTCCTCCAGTGTCTTAAGGCTTTGGCTCACCTTCAGGCTGCGTGGGCCCCCTCCTAAGGAGCCTGGAGCATTGTGCGGCCCCTTTAAGAGTCCAGCTCCTCCCCGCTCCAGGGAAAGTTGCAGCTTTTTCCGCCTCCTGGGAGGGTGAGTTGGGCCAGCTGCCCGGCGCAGGGTTGCGGTCTTCCCAGAGCCAGAGACCCTCCCTTGAATCCGACACTGGGACGACTAGCCCTCTTGCGGCACTTGTTGCAGGTGACAGGTAAGTCCGCAGCCAGTGGCCGCTCCCTCGCCCTCTGTCCATGACTCTTTCTGGACCCCCAGCCCCTTTTTGCTGCTAAAACGCCCCCACCCCCATATCAGAGACTTAAGTCCTTCGCTAGCCGCCTTCCGTCTTTCCTTCTCCTTAGCTGACCGACTGTACCCTCCGTCCTGTGGGTCTCTTTGGACCGCACCCCCAACGCTTTGAGTCCCGTCTGCTTGGGGCGGTCCCTCCTGCCACTTTTCTTTCTCTTGAACTTCTTCAGTCCACACGTAGTCAACACGGACCATATCTCTCTAGGTGCTGCCTCATCCCTGTCATCCCTGGCGCGGTGTGCTTAGACTTTTCCCGCCAGCCGAGCCACTCCAGAGAGCTGGCCGGGTGGGCGGGGGTGGGGCCGAGCTCCTGGCGGGAACTGTACTCCAGACGTCCTGTCACCTTTTCTTTGGTTTCTCTCGCAGCGCTCCCCAGTCGCAAGGGGTCTCTGCCCTGCCCTGTCTGTGCTCAGACCTCGAGGCGTTGGCTTCCCTGTCTTCAGCTGGTCATCCACAGGTAAAAGCGGGAAGCCGGTTGGTTCTGCCTCAGTGAGCTCTCTGCGCCTGGGAATGGGGTCCCAGATCTGTGCTCTGGGGCTGAACTGCTTTATCTTGCTACCTGTCAAGCAGGCTGTGGTGATTTGCTCCTGGGGGAGCACATCCAGAGCCCACACTAGGGACATAGAACACTTCTATCTTCTGTGATGGTTTGTAAAGGGCAGAAGGTATTTCTCCTGCCCTTAATGTTGGATACGATGGGGTTTTGGTGGTGAAATAAATCGATTAGAATTCTGGTAGCTTTAAAAAATAATCAGTTCCTCACTAACCATTTCTTCCCCTAGTATTCTGCTTCTTCAGGACCAGAGGATCTAGCATTCCAGATATTGCTTCTGGCCGGGTGACCCTAGATCCTGTACATTTGTGGCAGAAATTAGTCTTCAGTACTTCCTGGACCTCCTATTTTTAACTGGCTTCTTTTCTGCTCTTTCAGTTCCCCACCCCCACCACTCATAAATCCGTTACTTGTAGGGAATAATGACCTAAACTATTTCTAAACTGTTTACCCCCAATAACTATGTCTATTGCAGAGTTGTGGCCCTAATAAAATTTCTGGTTCTTTCTCTCTCTCTTCCCCCCCCCCGTGTGTGTGTGTGTGTGTGTGTGTGTGTATGTGTGTGTGTGTAAGCCCCTTCAAAAAAATGCTAGTAGAAAAAGCCCACTGATGACTTATGAGGCTCTTTGGGTAGGGGATGAATATTTCTGGTAACACAATTTCAGATGTTTTACTCTAAGTTAAAGCAGTGACATGGAGCTTGGAGGCCTGTTCTAGGGTAATTTATCAGTGAGTGTATATAGCATTCTGGTTGGTACTCTGAGCATTTCCCCGTAAAGTCTGCTCCTGATAGTGGTTGTTAGACTTATTTTTTGCTAGGCATGATAATAAGTTCTTTACATAATAATTATCTCATACAATTCTCAAGATAACTCAATGCAGTACTTTACAGTTATAACCAGGATGATGGAGATTTGGAGGTTAAGTGTCTTGCACTAAATCACTCTCTGATGGGGGCACAGCTTATGTTCCTATCCGGTCACATTATCACTACTGTCTTGGATGTTAGGAACACTAATAGCTCAGGGGTGAGGACTAAGTAATTAGAAACTTCTCTTTTAAGCTCAAGCATATGTTTTGGCCTTTAGTTTCATCATAGGTGCACTGTGGGGGCTTTGGACTACTTATAGCACTAATGTCTTACCCTCTTCATTTCCAGGGCAAGGCTGCTTGCCATATTGAGTGTACCTGGATGAATGAAATTTGGGCTTTTAACTCAGTGTTAACTGTCCTGAAGTTAGGAGAACATGACCCTGGATTCTAGGGATGTACACCTGACTCAGCTTCATCATCTCCTGATGGCTAGGGGAGAAATAATGGGGTGGCAAGTGATAAGAATTTCCCCACATCCATTCCTTAGAGCATGAGGGTGTTGGTGTACTTGTTTTATTATGGGATGAATAGAGTATCTTAGGCCATAATAGTGGGAGGGAAGATGTCCTCCCCAACTCCAGCTCTGGGAATTTCAGCAAACTGTTTTCTTTTGTTTTTCTTCCTGAAAAGCTGATTTGTCACCCATACCCCTATCCTTGCCATTAATTCTTGTTCATCTCTCAGATTTAGCTCTAAAGTCACTTCCTTTGTGACAACCTTACTGAACATACACTCCCTTCCTGCAAGCAGAATTACTAGTTATCCTGTTTAAAGCAATTTTTTACTCCTCAATAAAGCCCTTAACACCACTCTTGGTTGTTTTTGCACTTGGCAGGTTGTAACCTTTCTAAAGGCAAGGTCTGGATGTTGGAACTCCCTTTGTCTTAAGCACAGGAGATTAACTGTGCTAGGAACTGGGGATACTATGCTTTCAAGGGGGTTGACGTGTGGTGATGATGGGATTGAAACACCATCTTGAGGCACTTGAATCCCCATAGTTGGGAATTTGTATTGAAATGTTACCTTCATAGCAAGGCATTCCATGACTATTTTATTTAAACTTGCAACCCATTCCTGAACATTCTTTATATTCCTTCCCTACCTTATTATTGCTTATTATTTGTTTCCCCCCCCTCCATAACATAAAGTTCAATTGGACAGTGACTGCTGTCTGTTGTATTCACTGGTAGACCCCAGGACTCAAAACAGTGCCTAGGATATCATTGGTGCATACAGATATTTGTGAAATGAATTAATGAATGACATTCACATTCTAGGAACTGGTACTCTTTTGTATGCTCCTGGGCCTGAAACTAAACCTGCCCAGTTTGTCACCCTACAGGTGTAAGGTTGCCCCAGGCCCAGTTCTCTTACAGCTTTCCTTCTACAGAGTTTTGCTTTGAGATTACATTCCTGATGACAACTTTGACCTAGTTGGAAGTGCTTCCTCTCTCTTTTTCTAAAGCATGGGTCTCTGGATGGAAACTTCTAAAGTTTAAAAGTAAAAATGCAAAGATGTTGTGCTTCTTGGTGGTAGGAATGAGGGCTGCACATTGGGAGGAGGGGGTGTGGATTGTCAGATGTCCTGAGGCCTTTTGGGCACTTGGCAAGGTCAGGAAGAGGTTGAAGAAAGTTACTATGCAACAGGGAAGTGAACTGCTCAAAAGAATAATAGATGCCACAAATTAGGCTTCTGGCCTCAAGTCACCCTTAGCCTTTGAGGTGTGAGATAGTTACTGAATTATAAACTTTATGGTAAAGCAATAGCTGAGTGTGACTTGTGTAGTACTTGACTAATTCTATACTAGGTTCTATACTAGGAGGACTATGTAAGTGGGAAAACCATTGTATGACAGAAAACAAAAAAGTGCTATTTTGTTTAAATGTGTTTTGAAAGGTTCAGGAAAAGGCCAGAATCCCTTCAAAACAGGCTTGGTGCTGGGTGCAGTGGCGCATGCCTGTAATCCCAGTGGCTTTGGAAGCTGAGGCAGGAGGATTGTGAGTTCAAAGCCAGCTATTACTCTAAGCAACTCAGTGAAACCCTGACTCTAAATAAAATACAAAATAGGGCTGGGGATGTGGCTCAGTGGTTCAGTTCCTCTGAGTTCAATCTCCAGTACCAAACAAACAAACAAACAAAACAAAAAATAGACTGGGGGGCTGGGGCTGTAGCTCAGTGGTAGAGCACTTGCCTAGCATGTGTGAGGCACTGGGTTCAATCCTCAGCACCAAATAACAACAAACAAATTAAATAAAGGCATTCTGTCCATCTACAACTATAAAAAAATTTTAAAAACAGACTTGGAAGGAATTGAGCCCTGGAAAATGTGGTAAATATTTATCATTTAATATATGCTAATTTTTTTGAAACTCAAGTTTGTACAAGAAACTACTCAATCTCTTTTGAACTTTTGAACTTGTACAAACTCAAGTTTGTACAAGAAACTACTCAATCTCTCCATAAACTTCAAACATTTGGAGTTACCCAGAACTCAAGTCAGTGGAGTTTTCTTGATCCTGGAGGCTCTCATTTAGCCTCAAAGCTTTAAATAGTATCTATCAAGGTACATATCACTCCCAAATTTATATCTCTGACCTGGACCTTTCTTATAAGCATTAGTTTCATATCTTCACTGAACTATTTGACATTTCTTCTTGTCTGTTTAATAATATCTCAAATATAACATAGCTGAAACAACTCCTCATTGCATTCACATTCTCAACCCTTTCCTTTAGCTTCCCTTATCTTAGTAAAATGGCACCATCATCCATTTATTGCTTAACCCAAGAACATGGGATCACCCTTCATTTCTTTCTTTTTCTTACACCACTGCCACATTTAATTCATGAGGAAGTCCTGCCAATCTGATCTTCAGACTGTGTCATGTATTCTGCCACATGCCTCTACCTCCTCTGCCTATGACCCTAGTCCAAACCACAAGGCTGCAATGAATATCCTTGCATAATACTTAAGGATATATACACACAAGTATTTCTGAGGGTTGGCTTTCTAGTAGGAGAATTTTGGGGTCAGGGAGATGTTGATCAAAGAGTACAGAGTTTCAATTAGACTGGAGGAGTATATTTTAGTGATCTATTGCACTACATGGTGACCATGTTTAATAATAATGTAGAATATACTTAAAATTGTTATATATATATATATATATATATATATATATATATATATATATATACACACACATATACATATATTGTGGTTGTGGGGTTGGAACCCAGGACTTTTCATGTGCTAGGCAAGCACTTTATCACTGACCTATATTCCCAGCCCAAGAATAGATTTTTGACATTCTTACCACAAGAAAAAAATAAATGGGTGAGATGATAGGTATGTTAATTAGCTAAACTGAATCTTTCTAAGAATGCATAGACCTAAATATCAAATTATTTCTCATAAATATAGACAATTATCACATCAATTAAAAATAAATAAATAAAATATTTATACATTTAATATTTTGAATAGGCAAAGCCAAAGCGACATCCTCCCATGCATATTAGGCAAGCTCTATACTACTGAGCTATGTCCCTAGTCTGTGACAGTCTTTTGAATTTTTGCCAGTCTGATGTGATGGGAAGGAGTCAGTAGAGCATGAGGAACCAGAAAAGTCTTTTTAATTTTGCTTTGCTTTAACTACAGGAGAGAGATGAGACAATTTATGTATAGATAAAGCATAGAGCTTGATGATGCAAGGTCCTTGAGCAAGTTGAGGGTGGGTGGGGTGTGTGCATTGCAGAATGAAAAGGGAGAAAAGATGAAAAGACTGGCCTCAGAGAAAGGGAGGTAGTTCTTTCATTGAAATGGGAGGGAAAGAGTGCAGGACTGATGAAGCTGTGGAGAAGGAACTGTGTAAAGGTAGAATTTTGAAGGTGACACCCCCTGTTTACAAAGGTCTGAAATGGCATTTGAGTGGGATGAAAAGAACTCTGTAGGGGTACATTATCAAAATTATGCATATATAGATTAAAGTATCATGTTGTACACCACAAATACATGCATTTTTGTCAATTATACTCCCATAAAGCTAGAAAAATAAACAAAAAGAGGCTTGGATAATTTGAATTTGTCTCTACCTCCAGTCACAGAACCTGTCTATCCCATTCTCTTTAGTGGCACTCATTTCCCCAGGTCTAGAAACAAAGTGCAGAGAATCTAGTTTAAGGGATTTGTCTGGGTGACTATGACTAAAATATGAGAAGGCAGGAGATTGGATGGTGCTAGCAAAAGTAGACTTGAAATGATGGGCCACTGTGACTTTCATATCTGGGTGACTAGACCTTGAACAGGAATAATTTGTAAGAGATATGACATTTCCATGGTGTCTACACTGTTTCCTTGTTTGTAGCTCTACCAGTTCAGGCATTAAAATAGCTTTAGTATCAGTGTCTTTAACTGTTGCTAGCAGCTTATCAGAAAGTATGGATTGATTTACTGAGAATGTACAATCTGCCCACTGATTGCCTACCTTATGCCAGGATCCTACAGTAGGTCTGTCTGTCTGTCCGTCCATCCATCCATCCATCCATCCATGTACTTGAGATGTTGTAGAGATGAAGGTAGACAATGGCTTTTTTTGGAGCTTATTTCAGCAGAGTAGGCATATGTTAAATGTAATTAATTATTATTTGCAGGCCGGGCACAGTGACCCATGCCTGTAATCCCAGCGGCTCTGAAGGCTGAGGCAGGAGGACTGTGAGTCCAAAGCCATCCTCAGCAAAAGCGAGGAACTAAGTAACTCAGTGAGACCCTGTCTCTAAATAAAATACAAAATAGGGCTGGGTATGTGGCTCAGTAGTTGAGTGCCCCTGAGTTCAATCCCCGGTCCCCCTACCAGTATTATTAATTGCAATTGTTGTAAGTTCTGTGAAGTTCAGTTTTTTTAGAAATAAAAATGTAATGTTGCTTTCTAATATGTTTTATTAATTTATATTTGCCAGCAAAGTATGAGAGTACCTCTTAAACCTTCCTTTTTAAAAACTTAACATTGTCTTTATAAAATTTTGCTGAGTTGATTTGCATAGACCCTATATGCATCCTCCCATGGACTTTAAATAATCCCTGGATGATTTATAATACTTGATGCGATGTAAATGAACTGTACTCAATTGTTATACTATATTGCTGTACTGTTTAAGAAATTATGGCAAGACAAAGGTCTGTACCATTCAGTAAAGATGCAGTTTTTCTGAATATCTGCAGATGTTGAATCTGTAGACATGGAACCTGCATATACAGAGAGCTGATTTTTATTTCTGTTATTACTAGGCTACTCAGTTTGTGACACTTCCTTATAGCAGTCTGAACAAACTAAGGCAGAGTCCAAAGAGTTTTGACAACTGAATGTGATTCTGGATCAGGGGTGGGAGAGAAACTAGCAATAAATGACATTATGGAGAAATTTTTTGCTGAATTGATAAGCAAACAAAAAAAAACTTTATTGCCTGTGAGTGTAAAATGTTTTCTTTTTGACGTCTGTTGGCCACTTGATTTTCATCATTTAAGAATTATCTCTTTGTGCTCTCTATTGGATATTTACCTCTCCTTGATTTTAGCAGATTTCTTTCTTGTTTGAAACCATGAATTACCCTTCTTTTTCCTCTTCTCTCATCTCTGGAAACCCCAAAGTCTTTCCTTCCAGTCTTTGTGGCCATTCATTTTTTATCTCCTTTGAACTTCTTTCTTACCTAGTTTGGTGTGTTGACAGATCTGAGTATTTTTTTTTATTGGTTGACCAGGTAAAAGCTAACATAATCAACTGTTCTCCTCTGCTAATCTCATTTCTCAGAGGCAACAATGTTAAATTTGTGTCTATTTCCAGACATTTTTCCATGCCTAGATAGACTATTTCCATCCATTCATCCAACCAGTCTTTCTATACTTACAGGTAAAAAAAGAAATACAAGTAGAATCATAGTATATATGTTTTGTAAGGTATTTTTTGCTTAATATGCAATAGCAAGTGTTCAGTGTCAGATATATAGAACTATCTCCTTTTTTCTCAACTGTATAATATTCAATTGTGTATATGAACCATAATTAATTAATTTTCTATAGATTGATATTTATATTCTTTAATTTTTTGCTGTTTCAGACATTGAGCATATATATATATATATATGTGTGCATATATTTATAGTATATGTTGACTATATTATGTTGAATATCAGTAGAATAAGGTTTATCAAAAAAGGGTGAGTGGTGCTGAAGACTAGGAAAGGTCTAGGAAGATAAAGACTAAGAATTTTCCATTGAATTAGGAAACTCTTGGTAACCCTAGTTAGAACACTTTTCGGGGAATGTGGGGTGGAAAACTAGACTGTGGTGGGTTAAGAAGTAATTGGGGAGATGAGGAGGTGGAAGGAGTGTATATGGATAATTCTTTATGGATATTGTTTTTGAAGAGCTGAGAAAGGGTAGTAGTGGGGGAAGGGTTTAGATATGGGAAGTTTATTTTTAATAATTTAGGAGGAACTTTAGTATCTTTAAAGGCTGGTGGGAAGGAAGGGATAAATGATAAAGGAAAGTCCTTATTGGGCAAAGTACTTATGCCAGATGGGAGAGGATCCAGAATGAAGTGGAGGATTATCCTGAATAGGTCTAGGTGAAAATAGATTTATATATTTGGCAGGAAGCACTTGTCTGATGACATTTATATTTCTCTATGATGTAAAAAGTAAGACCAATCTCTTAGAGCAGGAGTTGAGATGGGACAGAGTTTGGGTTGGATATTTGAGGTACCTGAGGACGGTTTTTAGATTAGTTATCATGGGGAACAGGAGAGCAAGGACCAGGGAAGCATAGTTGCAGTGCCAGGGGGTGTTGAGGTAAGCTTGGTAACCAATAATTCATATGGATAATAATCTACCAGATGGATTTTGCTCTTCACTAGATATCAGGAGTCCCTGTGTAGGCATAAAGTACCTCAGATTTGTAATGCAGTTATGAGTTATTCAGGATATGGATGAGAGTGCAGTTGAAATAATAGAATCCAAACTTTCTAGAAAAGGAAGGGAAGACATGAGGAAACTGACAAGATGAAAGTAGAAGGATCTATGGAAGACTGCCCCCATGAGGATTGAGAAGAGGCTTGGGGGGAGTCACTAAGTGAACAGATTAGAAGGTTAGGGGGTTATAGTCAGAGAGTAGTATTGAATTAATGATATCAAAGGTGGTGGAGTCCTAAATGATAAGCTCTTGGGTGTGGTTGAATGTTACATGGTATTCTTGATGCTATTCAACAAATATTTTTTCAACAAATATTTATTGTGTGCATTTTCAGGCCAGTTAGCACCCTAGGCATTGAAGAAATGAACAAAATGAAATCTTGCACCCCCACAGACCCCAAAACCACCAAGTCCCTTCTCTCATATAGCTTACAGTCTAGTGGGGGAGATTATTTACTTTTTAAATGTTTAATTCACATGTAATAATTGTAGAGAGTCTTTATTTTATTTTATTTTGGTACTGCGGATTGAATTCAGGGACACTAGACCACTGACCCACATCCACAGCCTGTTTTTGTATTTATTTAGAGACAGGGTCTCACTGAGTTGCCTCACTTTTGCCAAGGCTGGCTTTGAACTTGCGATCCTCCTGTCTCAGACTCCAGAGCTGCTGGGACTATAGGCGTGTGCCACTGTGCCTAGCAAGAGATTCTTTATTTTTATACAATAAAAGGGTACTTCGTTGATATGCTGATTCCTGCATGTAGTTCTATTTAGAATTAATAATAATACCAGGGTCAAATATTACATACTTGGGACTAGGAAAGTATATCTAAACATTTTGGGTGCTTTGTTTTATTTTAAAGTATACTAAATGAATTATGAGAATTTATACCTCTTCTTCCTTAGAATTTTTAAGGCACTTTTATGTACTATGTCAGTATTAAAGATAAACAAATATATACAAATCTAATTTGAACGGTTTAAGTGGTTTTAATTTTTATACTTTATTTTTTAAATATTAGAACATTGCTTCTAGCTGTAGAACAGATGTTGAGAATATCTGTACTAATCTTGCAAAAGGGATTTGATGCCATGTGTAAAGTAATTATGGTTGAACAGTTTAGGAGGGAAAGAGGGCTTACAGTAAGTTAATACCTTACATTTATTTTATATTATTTTCAAATTTATACCTAGCCATTTGTGTATGTATATATATATATATATATATATATATATATATATATATATATATATATATGCTCATGTATATATTTCTTGATATTTTACTTGAAATAAATTAGCATTTATTTAATGTCTTAGAGGCCTTAACACTTTAAAATTATCTGATGTGTATGCAGTTCTATTTAAGTTTGGCTACAGGATATTTGATTGTGCTGAAGGTTTCTGTGACCATAGCTAGATCACAGCATCCCTAAAATTAAAAAGAAACCAAATGCATGAAATCACACTTGTGTGTGAACATGGGCTGGATTAGTCACTAACCATCATGATTTCTCATTTAAGGGGACTGAGTGTGGGTGATTTTTAGGTGACGTGGCTTTCAAGAAACATTCAGATGCTAACTAGAGTTCAGTTTAGGTATCTCCACCGTCTGTGATCCTGGCAGGATAAGAGGGTCTTCTTTGTGGGGATGTGCTTTATCAAAGCTTATTGAATAAGGAAAGATAGTGGTGTTCTATGCAGCAATGGGGCTGATTAAAAAACAATAATGTGTTGACTCTTATCAAACTTTTCAAAAATGTTTTGTGCATATAAATGATCTGATTTTATAATATCCTTTTTTTTGTAGAGTGAGAGATTGAACCTAGGGTCTTGCACATGGTAAGCAAGTGCTATGCCACTAAGCTGAACTATACCCCTCTTCTTTTAGTTGGGAATTTCTGGGTCTTTTAAAACTCCTGAACTCTTAAGGAAAGGACTGTGGCAGAGAAGAGGGTGAATTGGCTATTTTTTACCCATCAACATTATTATTGGGATCTTATGGAGCCTGACTGGAAGCTTCCAGTATAGGTTTCAAAAATTTTCAGAAAGCTAAATGTGATTTTTCTTTTTCTTTTCTTTTCTTTCTTTCTTTTTTTTTTTTTTTTTGGTAGTGCTGGAGATTGAATTCAGGGTCTCATGTATGCCAGGCAAACACTGTATCACTGAGCTATATCCCTATCCTGAAATTTCCCTTGTAGCCAGGTGGGGTGTTTGGACAAATGGCCTCAGTTTATGATATTTTAAACTTTTATGGATCACATTTATGGAGGTTTGCTGGTGGAGGTTTGCTATAGGATTGATGGTGGGTTTAAGATGCCTTGAGTTGCTGAGGAGCTGGGGTAAAATGTGAAATCATGAAAATAAGATCACATTTCCACATATCCAAAACAACTACTTTGTTGAAAAAATATGTAGATTACAATGTCCAGCTTCCCTTTAGGACTTATTTATTATTTGAAGTGGGAATTTCCTCAAACCACTTATGAATATAATTTGATGGTATTGAAAGGTAAACATGTGGATTCCATCTAGAGGAATTAGTTCCCATATGTGATTCTAAGAGCTAACAAAAGAGATATTTTAATTACTCTTGCTACCCCTAACCACTATGCTCTTGCCATCCTTCAGAAGAGATGTCTAGAAGAGGACAAAGGGTCCTCTTCAGCGTGTAGAGGACAGTTCACAGGACTGGGAAAATAAGCCAGACTGAGGACCTTTCAATCATTGATCTGTTAGTAACTGAGAGCTTAAAAAACACCTCAAGTGCTGGGGTTGTGGCCCAGAGGCAGAGTGCTTGCCTTACTGCACATGTGATCCTCAGCACCACATAAAAGTAAATAAACAAAATAAAGTTATAAAAAAGATTAAAAAACCACTCCAAGTTCCCAAGTGTAAAATATCTCATTTTCCAAATATTACCACACAGAGTAATATTTGCAGAATTTGAAAAGACATTTTAGCATAATTAATGGTTAAAAGCTAGGACCCTGGAGCCAGGTTGCCTGGGCCCAAAAAGTAGACTGTCACTTATTATGTCACTTAAGGGGCATTGACCTTGGGCATGTTATTTACTCAATTTTGGACTCACTTTCCCAAATATAAAATAAAATAGATATAATAATTATAATACCTTTTGTAAAACAGATATAATAATTGTAATATATATAAAATAGATATAACAATTCTTACAAGATAGATGTTACAATTCTAATATCTATCTCATAGAATGATTGTCAGGACTAAATAACTGCATGTATATAAAGTGCTTAGGAAAGTGCCTGGTACATAATAAGCATTATAGAAGTGTTTGCTGTCATCATCGTCATCACCATCATCTTCATCAGTTGGTGTATATCTCAATAGGAGCAAAAACTGCAAAATGCTTCAGCACCTGCAAACCCTACTTTTATGGAATAAAATTTGAAAGGGATCATTTGTAGCCAAAATCTTAGTGCAAAACATAAATCAGAATCTTGCAAAATTGAGAGCTAGTTGTAAATGTCTCAGTGTTAGGGAAAAACAAAATTCAACTTGCTAGTATAATACTTCTGAAAATGGACTGAGTAGGGGCAAGCCCTAGGGCTTGTTGTGTGAGCCATGAATGTGCTCCATGGGTAGGCCAATGGGGGTCTAGACCCCAGTTAATCACTGGGAAGGCTTGGTTGCTTTTTGGTTTTGGAGCCTTGATTCTGATTTTTCACTTTGTCTCAATTCCTGTTTTTATTCCTTTTGATCCAAATTTTTAAATTCATGCTATTTTGTTATGTTTTATGTATCTTTGTAAGACACTTTAAATCCTGTCTGGAACAGTGTATAAATAAATATCTTTTAAACTGATCATATCTAATTACTAACATTTGCTTAATATTTATGCTTGTCAGTCTACCCCCAAGCAGAGAGGTACTGTGATTTTCCATCTGGGCAAAAATGCTGATTAGATTTCTCAAATTTCGTAGAAAGATGTCAAAACAGCCATATGCTCATATATTTTCCAAAGCATAAAGTTAATAATAATTAAAACTAAACAGCTACTAATATTAGGTGCTTATGTTAGGCCAGTCCTCTATTCCATGCTTTTTACTCATGATACATACTTAAATCTTCACAGTCTTAGGCAGGAGTTATTATTGCCAAATTATAAATGGGGAAACTGAGACTCATGGAAGTTAAACAACCTGCCCAGAGTTCATACAACTAAAAGAGTAGTGAAGGAGGGATTTGAACTCAGGCAGCCTGGTTCCAGACCCAGTACTTTTAAGCACTATTCTATGCTATACTGCTCTTAATTAGAGATGTAGCACATCAGAACTCCTAGTCCTAGTAGAAGAGGCTTTTCTGTGTTATAGGACACTTACAGGTCCTGCAGATTTTACATCATTGTTGTGTTTGTAATATGCCCCTTTCCCTCTCTACTATTGTTACCCTCTACTCTTAGATCTCATCATGTTCCCCCTGGATTTATGCCACATCCTCCTCAAATTCACATTCTGTCTTGGTGTCAGAGTTCTCTAACAGGTCCTTGCCTTATATAAAACACTTCAATGATTCCTGTTGTCAAAAGCCAGTTAGCATTGTTTCTGAATATAGCATATCAAACTCCCCCTGCCTCTTGTGATGTGGTCTCCACCTGCCCCTTCCACATTCTCCCATACAATTACCAGCCAGCATTACTGCACTGCTTGCTCATACTATGTTGCTTTTTGCCTCCATGCTTTTGCAAATGCTATGCAGTCTTCTTGGAAAGCCCTCTTTCTCCTGGTTAACCAACTGCTACACATTAATTTACAACCAGTTCATGTGCGTCTGCTGGATATCCTTTCTCGTTCCCTTTCCCATGCTGGATTAAGTGCACTACCTTGGTATTCTCACAATATCCCATGCATATATATTTTTTGCTTACCATGTTTTTATATGATTATCTGTTTAAGTATCTCTTTTCACTAGACCGTGAGCTCTTTATGGCCATGGACTATGCTTTATTCTTTTATCCTTTGCCAGCTAGCATAGCACTTGGCACATGGTGGCCTCCCAACTAGTTCACATTCTATAAACAGTGCAGAGTACAAAGCTTCAGGCCAGGGAAAGACGTAGAAGCCACACAGACATTCAGTTATAACTACCAGGACAGCAGAAGGAGGTATCACAGAGGAATCTTTGGGGAGAGATCTATTTACATCATTTAATTCAGGAGCCAGGAGGAGCTTGGGTGGGGGTTTATATCTAAAAATACATTGAAACTTGTGAGAAGCTAGACTTAGCCTCTTTGCAATTTGAATCTATTTTGAGTTTGAGTAGCTTAGAATACATAGGTAAACACATGTGTTTTCATAAGCATATTTATAAACTTCTAGGAGAGATATCGCCTTAAATTTGAATGGAGCAGTTCATACAATACCAATACAGTATCCCGATGTCAATATTGTATTGACTAAAAACAGTGTTGCATGCCCATTCAGATATTTCCAGTAAGATGCTATCAACTAGTACATTTTTGTATAGGTGGGTAGATCCAGACAAGGGGATATCTGATTTCTGGAAGTCCTGGGTCCTTGGAAGCTTTCTTCTTTTCTTTTTCTTTCTTTCTTCTTTTCCTTTTCTTTCTTTCTTCTTTTACTTTTTTTTTTTGTACTGAGGATTTAACACAGAGGCACTTTACTACTGAGCTACATCTCCAGCCATTTTTATTTTTTATTTTGAGACAGGGTATGGCTAAGTTGGTGAGGGTCTCGCTAAATTGGTAAGGCAGGCCTCAAAATTTGATCCTCCTACCTCAGCCTTCTTAGTCACTGGGATTACAGGATTACCATTGTGCCTGGCCCTGGAAGCTTTCTTTTCTATATGGGTTTTTAAAAACATTTTTTAATTGTAGGTGGACACAACACCTTTATTTTATTTATTTATAAGTGGTGCTGAGGAATAAATCCAGTGCTTCACATGTGCTAGGTGAGTACTGTACTGTTGAGCCACAACCCCAGCCTCTCTATAAGGATTTTTAAAAAAATTCTAGGGACTCAAACACATACTCCAGATATAGTTTCATTTTTCTGTGTTCTAAAATCAGCTCTTACCTTTAGATTATAAACTATAAAGCTATGCCCATACCTTGGGTACTAGATTTTGCTAGCCTTTGAGCTACGCTTCACTTGTGTTTGAAGACCCACACTTAAAGTAATATTAATTGTGACAGTGCTTTAGATGGATCTGCTTTGGATATTGTCATTGCCTTGGTGATAGTTAATAGAGGCTGCTGTGTATGCCTTATGGCAACATAGATTATAATCATCAAAATGACTTATTCTTTCCTAATTAAAATAAATCTTCTCTATATGTAAGTAGAATCACGGAAACATATGGCAGTTTGTAAGAATGGTTTCCCTCAACTCTCCTTTTGGAAAAATTTCTCCAACTTTTTGATCTTTTACTCTTATCATCCAAAATTTGGATAACCCCTGATATATATTTATTTATTTGTAAGTTATAAATTTAACATTATACTAATAGTATATTATCAAGCATGTACAAAGCTGGACATAGAGGATGAAAGATGAACACTGTTTAATCTTAATTTTAATATTTATTAATGGTAGAGTAACCTTTGCTCTCATTTTGATGAGAGTGGTGACATTAAGTATGCTTCATTTAAACAAAATCTTGGTTTAAGATACAGCTACTTGAAGATCTAATTCTAATTTATGTTTATTTTTGTACTTGATTTTAATGACTGATACTTCACAAAAGATTTGTCTAAAAATAAAAGGAGTGTGTTGTTGGATGAACTTAGTAAATAATGACACTCATATTCTAGTTCCAGGCACCAGTTATAAAAATGTTTTGTTGCTACACCATCTTCCCTGCTCTGAGCATGTTACATTTTAAATTTTTAACAAATTGTTTACAACTCATTGAAAGCTTTCATATGAGTTACAAGACGAAACATATTTTTATGCAATAAAATTATACAATAATGGAAATATTTCAGGTATACTTTGTATTGCTTATTCTCTATTTTAAAAACCATGGCATAAAATATTTTATTGTTTAAATTAATTAAAAATCTTCTGGTACCTTATATGTATTCTGGAATTATAAAATTTATGATTACAAGAAGAAAGTTACATATAATCTTTTAAAATTTTAAATAATTTTATCAAGGCATAATTGATATACAGTAAATTACACATATTTTAAACTATAAAATTTAATAAATTTGACATTTATGAATACCCATGAAAGATAATGAACATATGATTACCTCCTGTTGTGGTTTCACTGTGTTTCCACAAAGTTCATATGTTGGAAACTTAATCTCCAATGCCACAGTGTTGGGACATGGGGCCTAATGGTGTTTTGGTTATGAGGTCCTATCCTCATAAATGGATTAATGTCATTATTGTGCCAGTGGCTTATATAAGTAATTTTGGCCCCTCTTGTCCTTTGCCCTGCCTTTTCTCTTTTGTGTGCATACACTTTCTTGCCTTTCTACCTTTTGCCACAGGATGATGAAGAAAGAGCCTCTTACCACCTGTGGCCTCCAGAACTAAGTCAAAGAGATTTCTTATTTATAAATTATCCAATCTCTGGTATTCTGTCATGCCAGTACAAAATGGACTATGACACCTCTACAAGTTTTCTGGTACCATGTTGTCATTTTTTCTTCCTGTTCCTCTCTATTCTATTGCCCACCTCCAACCACTGATCTATTTTCTGTCACTATAGATTAATTTGCATTTTCTAGAGTTCTATATAAGTGAAATTCTGCACTGTGTTTTCTTTTTTGCTGGACTTCTTTCAGTCACCATAATTATTTTGAGATTCATCTCTGTTACTGTGTGTGTTAGTAGTTCATTCCTTTTTATTGCTGAGCAGTACACCACTGAATGGCTATTCTGCAATTTGTTTATTCATTCACCTCTTAATGGACATTTGTGTTGTTTCTAAGTTTTGTCTATTGTGAACGATATTGTCGTTAACATTCACATTCAAGTCTTTGTGTGGGTGGGCATATGTTTTTGCTTTTCTTGGGTAAGTACTTGAAAATGGAAAGCCTGGGTCATATGGGAAATGCATGTTTAAATTTTTTTAAAACAAATAAGCTGTTTCATAAAGTGATTGTACCATTTTACGTTCTATATCTCTTCCACATCACTGTAGTACTTGAGAGATTCAGTTGCTTCAAATTCTGCCCAACATTTGGTATATTTTTTTTTATTTTAGCCATTGTTATAAGCACATAGAGATATGTGGTTTTAGTTTGCATTTCCCTAATAGTTAATGGCATTGAGAATCTTTTCATATGCTCATTTGCTATTTGCATATCTTCTTTGGTGAAGTGTTGTATATTTTTAAAAATTTTTGAGGTGTTAAAATTATGGAGTATTCAGAATTCTTTAGATATTTTGTCCTTATCAGAAATGTCATTAACAACTATTTTCTTCCAATATATGATTTGTTTTTTAATTTTCTTTTAATTATCTTTAAAATAGCCAAAGTTTTAATTTGATGAAGTCTAATTTATTATGTTCTGCATCATTTTTTGGCTTCATGTCAGAAATCTTTGCATTTTGAAATATGGCTATCCAGTTTTTCCAGTACTACTTGTTGAAAAGACTATCATTTCTCCACTGAACTGTCTTGTAGCTTTATAAGAAAAAACAAATGACTCTAAACATAACAATTGATTTTTGAACTCTCTATTCTGTTCCACTGATCTATTTGTCTATCTTCATGTCAATATCACACTTGCTTGATTACTTTAGATTAATAATAAGTCTTGAAATCAGGTTATGTGAGTTCGAATTTTGTTCTACATTTGTTTTTTTTAATATTTATTTTTAGTTGTAGTTGGACACAATAACTTTATTTTGTTTATTTATTTTTTTTGTGGCGCTGAGGATCAAACCCAGGGCTCCGCATGTGCCAAGCGAGTGCTCTACCACTGAACCACAACCCCAGCCCCTCTACATATGTTTTGAACCTCATGATACATTATTAGTTTTCCTCTAAACAATCAATTATATATATATATATATATATATATATATATATATATATATATATATATATATTTTAGTTGTAGATGGACACAATACCTTTATTTTATTTATTTATTTTTATGTGGTGCTGAGGATTGAACCCAGGGCCTCACACATGCTAGATGAGTGCTGTACCACTGAGCCACAACCCCAGGCCCTCAATTATATTTTTAAAATAAAATTAAATAATACAAGTATTTATACTCACATAATTGCCATTACATGTATTCTTCATTCCTTTTTGTATTATTTTCCTTCTGCCTAAAGGACTTCCTTTAACATTTTTTATAGAGCAGGTCTGATGATGATTAATTCTTTCAACTTTAGCATGTATGAAAAACCTTTATTTCCCTCTGTTGTTGAATAATATTTTGTTAGGTGTAGAATTTTAGATTGATGAAATTTTTTCCCTTTTATATCTTAGAGGTGCCCTTCCATTGTTGTCACACTTAAATTGTTTCCAATGATAGATCTGCTTTCATCATTATCTTTGTGCATCTTTATGTAAAGTGTCCTCCTTCCCCTACCCAGAGTGCTTTTAAGATTTTTCTTGTTATTTCTGGTTTTAAACAGTTTGACCATATGGAGTGGTTTTCTTTATGTTTCTTGTGCTTGAAGTTCATTGAGCTTCTGGGATCTGACAATTTATAGTGTTCATCAAATTTAGGTCATTATTTCTTTAAGTATTTTTTCAGTGCCTCCACTTCCTTCGATGACTCCAATTGCATGTACATTAGGCAGCTTGAAGTTATCCCACAGCTCATTAATTCTGTTATTTTTTTTAAAAATTTATTTCTGTGTTTCATTTTGGATAGTTTCTGTGTCTGCAAGTTCACCATAATATTTAATCTGTTGTTAATTGTAACCAGTGCATTTTTCATCTGAGATGTTGTAGGTTTTATCTCTAGGTTTAAGTCTTTAAAAAAAAAATCTTTTCCGTGTCTCTCCTCAACTTTTTGAACATATACAATATGGTTATAATAACTGCCTGCTTTAATGACTTGGTTAATTCTAACATTTATGTCAGTTAGTCATCTTAATTGAATTATTTTCCTTCTCATTACAGATTCTATTTTTCTCCTTTTCTGTGTGCCTGGTAATTTTTTTTTTTTTTTTATTGGTTGTTCAAAACATTACACAGCTCATGACATATCATCTTCCATACATTTGATTCAAGTGGGTTATGAACTCCCATTTTTTACCCCAAATACAAGTTGCAGAATCACATCGGTTACACATCCACATTTTTACATAATACCATATTAGTGACTGTTGTATTCTGCTACCTTTCCTTTATTGGGTACCAGATATCGAGAATTTTAACTTGTTGGGTTCTACCTATTTTGATATTACTGTAGATATTTTTGAGTTCTATTCTGGGATGTACTTAGTTGCTTGGAAACAGATTGATCCTTTCAGGTTTTTCTGTTTAGATTTGGTAGGCAGGACCAGAGCAGTGCACTGGTCTAGGACTAATTATTTCTCACTACTGAGACCCTCAGTACTCTAGCCAGTATGCTGTAAATCATAAGGTTTTTCAGTTTGATGAGAATAGGCACTATTCCTGTCCCTGTGTGAGCAACAGGTATGGTACTTTTGAATTCTTTCAGGTGATTCTTTTCCTGGAGTAGTTTCCTCACAGATATTCCATGAACTTATCAGTCCTTTGCTGAATGTCAGGGAGACTAGGTGTAGTCTTTAAATACCTTTCTCTATGCAGTTCTATCAATGCTGTATGTTATGAATTCTAGCTATTTGGATTCTCTCAGACTCTCAGTGCTGTTTTCTCAACTTGGAGAGTTCACCAAACTCTCCCAGGCTTCTTCCTTCCTGTACCATGGCCTGAAAACTCTCTTGAGACAGTAAATTGGGGAAATCAAAAGGTTCAATGCATTTGTTTCCCATCTCTCAGAGATCATAGTCCTGCATTGACTGATGTTCAATGTCTTGAAAACCATTACTTTATGTATTTTGTCTATTTGTTGCTGTTTAAGGCAGGGTAGAAATTCATCCTTTGTTCTTTCATCTTGCACAAAAGATAAATGATATTTTGTAATCTGCAATTATTGTGACCAATTATAATATGTAGCCCAATTTCAATTATCATCTTTCAAAAGTGTAGACATCATCACATTTCTTCTTTGACATAGCTAAATTGGTTCTAAATAACTATATTCAAATGTATACAGAATGTGGCATACAGGAATATAGATAAATCACTAATCAGTTTCTGTGTAATATATATTATCACTTAACAAGAGCAGTTCAGTTTAAGGCTTCTTGGTTAAGACTCTGATTCTTTGAAAGACTCTGGTTCACTTTTCATGCTCAGTGAGGTATAAATATTGCCAAAATCATTTGTTATCCTTAGTCCAAATGGCAAAATACTTTTATCATATCACTTTGGTAGAATATGAGTGATAATCCATTATAGTTTTATACAAAACCACCATATAATTACAGTTTGTACATATAGAGGAATAATTTAATGCCAGTTCAACTTTTTAGACCATGAACATGAGTTAATTTGTCAGAAATTATTCTTTCACTTATAAGGTTTTCAGCATAATTACTCACTTAAAAAAGGCCTGAAATCTGACATAACTTCCCTACATACATATATGAATAGACCACAGTGAATCAAAAAAAAAAAAAAGCCTGAAACTTAAATGATGTCTAGATACAGTTTAATTCACAGTTCATCTGTATTATCTAAAAGGAAATGAATGTCATTTTCTAAGACCTACTAGTTAAGTCTGAAAACATGAATACACATATATAAACTGACAAAATATGGGCTGAAGATGTAACTCAGTGGAAGAACACCTGCATAGCTTGAACATGGACCTGGGTTTGATCCCCAGCTCCTCAAAAGAAAAAAAGCTAACATTGAGCATTCTCTGCTTTTGCATTTTTTAGCATTTTACATATTTTAAAAACTCCTTTAATCTGTATAATACAAGCCCAAAAGAGTAGGTACAGTTATCTTTTTTTAACTAATGAAGAAATTGAGTCACTGAGAGATTAGTAAATTGCCCAAGGTTACATAGCTAGTAAGTGATGAAGTTGGGATTCAAATTCAGACAGTCTTGCTCTATAGTCCAAGCTTTTAACCCAAACGCACATACTGTCTCAGGAAAACAAAAAAAAAATTTCTTCTCAGCTCTAATACTGTTTTTCAGCTTCTGTAGGTTCAAGTTTAAACACATATGCACAAATAGATTTCTGATTGAAAATATTCACTAAATATTTATTCAGCTCATATGGTATATCAGGCTCCTATGCCAAGCCCGTGGAGATATGAGGTCCAGATATAGGTCTTGCCTTCAAGAAGATCAGTTCTGGTGGAAATTTTATTTTGAACTCAAATATTATCATCTTTATATTTATATATAGCCTTCATGTTTGGGAAAGTAGGGGGATTAGTGTTCACGACAAATTTAACACAGCAAAATGTGTTGTATATTTGCTGCCCCATGCAGAGTTATTACTTGATGTTTTCCTAATTCACATAAATTTTCAATTTTGGAAAACCAACAATGATTTTTAATATATGTACTATTCTTATATGGAATTCTATACTTTTGGAAACTTTTTAAATATTGTAAGTTCTTTCCCAAGGTCATATAGATGATAAATATGAGAGCTAGGATTTGATCTCAAGTCTGTTTTACACCACTATTTTCATTATTACATGCTCCCTTTTCATTTTTTTTAAAGAAAGAGTGGGAGAGAGAGAGAGAGAGAGAGAGAGAGAGAATTTTTTAATATTTATTTTTTTTTAGTTCTCGGCGGACACAACATCTTTGTATGTGGTGCTAAGGATCGAACCCGGGCCGCACGCATGCCAGGCGAGCGCGCTACCGCTTGAGCCACATCCCCAGCCCCCTCCCTTTTCATTTTTAAAACTGGTCTTTAGAATCTCAAATACTTTGAGATAACTTGTTCTTCCCCTTCTTGAAAACCAGTTGTGTGAATGTTAGTTTCAATGTTTATTCATTATTCTTAGTCTATAAGATTAGGATAATAGGTTGGATATGTAGAATTGTACATAAATCTATTAAATCAAATGTGTTGTTCAACTTGTTTATATATTTAGTAAATTTTATCTGCTTGTACTATCAGTAGATGAGAGAGATATGTTAACCTCCAATTTTGATGGTAAAGTTTAGTTTTCCCCTTGCTTTTTAAAGTATTTTCATTAAAAAACAACCTGATTTTTAGTAATAATTGTACAAAATTGCTAACTAAACAAGCCACCTTTTCTAAAATATTTTTTGGTGGGTAGCATGGGTCCCACAAGGATATTATATTAAAATATTTCATCTGAGTCTTGACTCATCTGAATCCTGACACTGCAGGACTAACATGAAACAAACTGACCATCAAACTCAGGTTCTGACACTCATGTTATCTGAGCTGTGGTCTTCCCTGTAGGTAATCCTTGCCCTTTTGACTACACACCTGTGACTGAATGGAAATAAAGGGCCTTAAGTTTTCTTGAGCTTTGGTTTCTCTATTAAACCCTTGTATCTGTAAATTCATAGTATCTTTATGGTCATAGCTCCTCCAACTTCACATCTGTCTTTTTTATTGTATATAACTGTATTTGCACCTACATTATTTTTCTGAGTTTGAGTTTTAAAAATGTGAGGCACCATGTATCACAAAATGATATCACTTAATTCGTTGTACATGAAATCATGATTTTTATCCCGCAATTCCCTTTTTTAATTTCTAGAGGATATTTTATCCCATAGTATAGGGAATGGTGGGGGAGGGGGTGGGGCAAAAGGCAAGTTTCTTTTCTAAGATTTAATGAAAGATTAAGTCTCATTATGGTTTGTGCTTTGACCTACAGGTTATTTAGAAGTACCTTCATAAATTTCTGAAAAGTGTTGAGATTAAAAATTCTTTTATTGATTTCTTATTTAATTTCCTTCAAGTCAAAGATCATGGTCTGTATG
This sequence comes from Marmota flaviventris, assembly GCF_047511675.1. Lineage (NCBI taxonomy): Eukaryota > Metazoa > Chordata > Mammalia > Rodentia > Sciuridae > Marmota > Marmota flaviventris. Next base: position 74,350,446 of record NC_092518.1, read on the forward strand.
AAAATTATCTAAAAAAGATTTATTGAGACCTGAATCACAGCCTAATACATGGTTAATTCGTGGGGTAAATATTTCATATGTGCTTGAAAGAGTGTAATTTTCCAATTGGATATAGAATTTTTCACATGTCCATTAAATCAAGCTCATATTGTTGTTCAACTTGCTTATATATTTAATAATTTTCTATTTGAAATGTTAATAATTGAAATAATGATTTAGAGGTATGCTAACCTACCAGTTTGATGGTCAAGTTTTAAATTTCTCTGTAGTTGTACTTAATCTTCCTTTATTATTTAAAGATGTTTTATTACTACATACAGGCTTATTATCTGTATGTTTGACATCTTCCCTCTCCTTTATTCTTTATTGTCTTGAATTTTTCCATTTAGATATTAATATGGCTACCTAAACCTTTTTTTTGGATAGCATTTACTTAGTACATATTTTTCCATTTTTTTGCTTTCAATCCTTCCCTGAATTTATATTCTAGATATCCCTCCCCCTTATATATAACACATTGCTATATTTTTCCTTTATTGAGTCTGTTTTCTCTGTATTTAAAGGATAAGTTTTGCTCATATGTGTTTTATATTTATCAATATATTTGAACTTGTTTTAACCATCTTACCTTTTATTATTCTGTTTGTCTTTTACCCCTATGTTTTCTTTTTTCTCTTTTAATTTTTCTTCCTATTCTGTTTTCTTCTCTCCATTACCAATTCTGCAAGCACCCATTTCAATTTAGCTGGCTTGAAACAGGGTCAGTGTTGGAAACAGAAGCTATCCGTGGTTGAATGTAGGGTTGGGGTGTGATATAGCTTCTGAAAGGAGTGAGAATGGCAAGTGATAGGGGAAGAGAAAGCAGAGAGCTAATAGAATTCATGGTTGATGGGCTTAAAAAATTTTTTTACAAGTGTGAGACAAGGATGCCTAATAGGTCTAGAGGGAAAGAAAGTGGGAATGTAAAATAAACAAAGGCTTAAAATAAAACCCAAAGGGACTAGGTAAGCAAACTGAACAAGTACAAGGAACAGGATTTGTGGGTGACTACAAAAAAAATAAAGCTGAGACTTTAGATAAGGAATTGCATAGTATGTGGTTATGGTAGTAAACTGTGCAGGCATTGATATTGATTTGGGATTTTTAGGGGCAGTTGTGGTAGAAGGATGAACGTTGTGGTAGTCAGCATTCCTTTACTGTAATAAAATACTTGAGATAACTTATAAAGAGGAAATATTTGTTTAGTTTCACAGTTTTAGAGATTTCAGACCATGATCAGTTGGCCCCTTTGCTTTGGGTCTGTGGTGGTATAGCACATCTCTGCTTCTGTGGCTGAGAAAGTCCATTTACTTCATAGTCGAGTGCACAAAAGAAAGAGGAAGAAACCAGGTTCTCCTCTTGAAGGATTGCCCCCAATTACCTAAGCCCTCCCACTAGGCCTCACCTCTTAAAGGCTCCATTACCTTCATTAGCACCAGACTAGGGACCAAGCATTTAACATATGGGTCTTCAGGGGACAATCCAAATCTAAGCTATAGCAAAATTACATGGATATGGAATATACTGGTGAGAGATAGTCAGAAGTTGAACTGTCTAAATCCAGAATGTGTAGGAAAAGAAGATATTAACAAGAGGTAAGAGGACTAAAAGAAAATTAGGGCTAAAGAGATTTTGGTCTTGATAAGGTTGAAGAATGGGTATAGTGGTCATGAACTGTAGCTGGTGTTATGATTTGGATTTGGAATGTCCACCAAAACCTCATGTGCTGAAGGCAATGTAGCAATGTCCAGAGGTAGGGCTTTTGGGAAATGGTTGGGTCATGAGAGTTATAACATCATCAGTGGATTAATCCATTTCATGGATGAGTAATTGGACTACTGGGATGTGTAGAAACTGTAGGCAGGTGGGGGCATGGTTGGAGGAAGTAGGTCACTGAGGTCATGCCTTTGAGGACTAAATATTGTCCTTGGCTCCTTTCTCTCAATCTTTTTCTGTTTCCTGGCTGACATAAATGAGCTTTTCTTCACCATACCCTTCTACTATGATATTCTGCCTCACCTCAGGCCTAGAGTAATGGAGTTGGCCAACTCTGGACTGAGTTCTATGAAACTATGAGCCAAAGTTGACTTTTCCTCTTCTAAGTTTTTTTCAGGTATTTGTCATAGTAACAGAAAGCTGAATAATACAGTTGGAAAGTGGGGATTCTTGAATTTAAAATTTCAGAGAGAGGCAGTTCTGGTTATTCAGGTTGAGCAGTTCTGGAGTTTTAGTCAGACCCTGAATGCTTACACCAGTCTGCTGGTGGCACAAGCAGTTTCGCAGCTGATAGGGTTTTTGTGACAAGTTTCCTCCAGTTTCAATGTCTTTCAAAGTAGTATGCTTAGCCCTGGTTTTACAGCCACAGTGACGGGGCCAGATGACCCAACTACAAATGGGGCCAAGATTTTTAAAAAAGTCAGGTAGGGTTAGGACTGCTACTTTAAGATTCTCTCCTCAGTTCCCATTTGATTATTTTGGTTTTTTCTACTGTCCACCCATTACTTGGAATTGATAAATAATGAGATGAAGAAAAAATAGAGGTGGAACAAATTTTTACTCCTAACACTTCAGATAGAGCCCTAATATCCAGAGTATACAAAGAACTCAAAAAATTAAGCAATAAGAAAACAAATAACCCAATCAATAAATGGGCCAAGGACTTGAACAGACACTTCTCAGAGGAGGACATACAATCAATCAACAAGTACATGAAAAAATGCTCACCATCTCTAGCAGTCAGAGAAATGCAAATCAAAACCACCCTAAGATACCATCTTACTCCAGTAAGATTGGCAGCCATTATGAAGTCAAACAACAACAAGTGCTGGCGAGGATGTGGGGAAAAGGGTACACTTGTACATTGCTGGTGGGACTGCAGATTGGTGCAGCCAATTTGGAAAGCAGTATGGAGATTTCTTGGAAAGCTGGGAATGGAGCCACCATTTGACCCAGCTATTCCCCTTCTAGGTCTATTCCCTAAAGACCTAAAAAGAGCATGCTACAGGGACACTGCTACATCAATGTTCATAGCAGCACAATTCACAATAGCTAGACTGTGAAACCAACCTAGATGCCCTTCAATAGATGAATGGATAAAAAAATGTGGCATTTATACACAATGGAGTATTACTCAGCACTAAAAAATGACAAAATCATGGCATTTGCAAGGAAATGGATGGCATTAGAGCAGATTATGCTAAGTGAAGCTAGCCAATCCCTAAAAAACAAATGCCAAATGTCTTCTTTGATATAAGGAGAGCAACTAAGAACAGAGCAGGGAGGAAGAGCATGAGAAGAAGATTAACATTAAACAGGGACGAGAGGTGGGAGGGAAAGGGAGAGAGAAGGGAAATTGCATGGAAATGGAAGGAGACCCTCAGGGTTATACAAAATTACATATAAGAGGAAGTGAGGGGAAAGGGTAAAACAAAACAAGGGAGAGAAATGAATTACAGTAGATGAGTAGAGAGAGAAGATGGGAGGGGAGGGGAGGGGAGGGGGGATAGTAGAGGATAGGAAAGGCAACAGAATACAACAGACACTAGTATGGCAATATGTAAAATCGTGGATGTGTAACCAATGTGATTCTGCAATCTGTATATGGGGTAAAAATGAGAGTTCATAACCCACTTGAATCAAATGTATGAAATATGATATGTCAAGAGCTATGTAATGTTTTGAACAACTAATAATAAAAAAATAAAATAAAATGGTCTCCTCTCAAATCTCCCCAAGAAAAACTAATGATTATGTTTTTTATTCTAGATCTTATTCTTTGAATATACAAATGTTTAGATACTTTATAAAAGAGATAATTCTTTATTATCCTAAAGTTACTTCTTGTCACACATGGACATATTTTCCATGTATGTACCTATCTACCACATTTTTTGAATGGCTGCATAGTATTCTATTATATGGAAGCATTATTTTGTTTAATGATTTCTCTGTTTAAGAACATTTTTGTTCATGGGGCTGGGGAGTAGCTCAGCAGTAGAGTGCTTGCCTAGCACATGCAAGGCCCTGGGTTCGATCCTCAGCACCACATAAAAATAAGTAAGTAAAATAAAGGCATTATGTTCAACTACACCTAAAAAATAAATGTTAAAAAAGAACTTTTTTTATTCTTAATGTATTACTCAGCTTTAAAGAAGAATAAAATTATGACTTTTGCTGGTAAATGGATGGAGTTGCAGAATATCATGCTAAGTAAGCCAATCCCCCCAAACCAAAGTTGCATCTGATATGCAGATGCTAATTCAAAATAAGGGGAGCACTAGAGGAGAATAGAGTTACTTTAGATTATGTAGAGGGGAGTGAATGGAGGGGAAGGGATATGGGGATACAAAGGATAGTAGAATGAAATAGGCATTATTACCTTGTGTACATATATGACTACATGAGTGATGTGATTCTAAACATGTATAATCTGAAAAATGAGAAATTATACCCCATTTATATATGATATATCAAAGTACATAAATGCATTCTACCATCATGTATAACTAATTAAAATTTTTTAAAAAATGTAGCAATAACACTCTTATATAAATATGCCCTTCCATAATATTTATGTGACTATTTTTATTATGTAGATTCTTATTATTGCCTATTTTACAATGTGCTGGGTGCTACCAAATGCCCTTCAATTAATTCTTTGAATAAATCTCTCATACTATAAATAGCGATCTTTGTAAAATGAATTAAATCATATAATTTCTGACATCAAAAAGCAAAACCAAAGATGTTTGTTGGATTCAAATTATTGATACAATACATTTTTAAATTCTTCATTTTAAAGAGTATTTAAACTTTTATGATTAGGTCCCAATTTAACTTTCTTACCATTTTTCTTCCATGAACAAATATGTTCTCTGTTTGATAATGCAAAATCCAAATCTTATGTAAAACCCTCCCATCTATATAGATCTCTCTCCCCTTCTCTATGTAAGACAGAATTACTTACTTCCTTCTCTGAATTCCCATGTACTTAATTTATAATACCCCTGACAGCACTTGATATATTTTACTGTCCTCCAGTGTGTCTGTCTCCCCCATTACTCTGCAAACTTCCTAAGGGCAAGAACTGACTCTTTATTCATATCTGTATCTCCAGCACTCTGCATAATTCCTGAAAGAGTGTTGCTCAACAAATCTTCATGAAATGGTGGAATATATTCTTCAGTTGTAGTGATAGTACAAGAAGAACTTTGGGAGGTAGAGTAGGTAGTGTAATTTTTTGAAGCATAGCCCCATACTGACTGAATACAGGAATGTAGAAGCTGGTCAGGAATGGAGAAATTGGACTAAACTGGCAGGAGTCCTCATGTGATTTTTCCCTACACTACAGAGACCAGCTGCCTATTTATTTGGGTTACTTGAGAACATTTAAAGTAATGAAAATTGAATGATTGAGGATCCACTTGGTAGATTGAGAGTTTGACTGTTCTGTGCTCTTTCTAGACTCTAATGCTTATGCTAAAAGATCCAGTCATTTCCCACAGTTATGAATAACTCCTTGAAAAATCAAAATTCTTCATTTTTAGGGCATGACTCAAGTTGGAAGAGGAATGGTAAATAGGTTAGATACTTTTGTTTTGTCTCTTTAGCCTAGTTCAAGAGGAAAGTAGCCTACTGAAAGGCTCTAGAGCTGTGGGCCTATTCTGGAATAAATCATCTGTGTGAAATGGGTTGTTCTTTCATTTCAGGCAACGCTGGAAGTTCTCCTTGTTCGGTTGCTTTGAAGAAAGAGTACAAGAGAAAGTAGAATACATCATGTCAGAGATATTAGACCTCTCTTTTCTGTCTGAGGTGGAAAGGGATTTGATCCTTAATGTTCTACAGCGAGATGAGGAGCTTCGGAAAGCAGATGAGAAAAGGATTAGGTAAGAGTCCCAGAAATAGTATAAGGTCCCCATTCCCTTGACCAGTGATATCTAGGCTTTTCTTTGTGCTTCTCATTTGACTTTCAGAGGAAATTGTGTACATGACATTTACAATTCTTTGTTGGGTCAAGTTGAGCTCTGAGTTTGTTGCTTTCACAGAATCAAATAGTGTGTCTTTGCCCCTCAACTCTTCTCCATCTGACCTACACAGATCCTGAATCCACTTGTGCTTGTCTTTTGGGGCTTGGCAGGCGACTGAAGAATGAACTACTGGAAATCAAAAGGAAAGGGGCCAAGAGGGGTAGCCAACACTACAGTGATCGGACCTGTGCCCGGTGCCAAGAGAGTCTGGGCCGTTTGACTCCCAAGACCAACACTTGTTGGGGTTGTAATCACCTGGTGTGTCGGGACTGCCGCATCCAGGAAAGCAATGGTACCTGGAGGTGCAAGGTGTGCGCCAAAGAAATGTGAGTGTTAACCTATGGCTGAGTAAGAGAAGAGTCCTGACTATGGTATTCAATTATTTTCCTCAGTCTTTGTTAGTTGAATGACAGGAGCCATTCTGCATTTATCCCCCCTGGTGCTGGGGATTGAACTCAGGGCCTTGCACATGCTAGGCAATTGCTCTACCACTGAGCTACATCTTCAGCCTTTTTTAGATTTTATTTTGAGATAAGGTATCACTAACTTGCCCAGACTGGCCTTGAACTTGTAATCCTTCCTCAGCCTGCCATGTAACCTGGATTACAGGCATGCATAACCATACCTGGCACATTGGTCATTTTCTTTCATTCCTTCCCAGAGAGCTGAAGAAAGCAACTGGAGACTGGTTTTATGACCAGAAAGTGAACCGCTTTGCTTACCGCACAGGCAGTGAGATAATCAGGATGTCACTGCGGCGTAAACCTGCAGGTACTGGGCTTTTCTAGGGATGGTTCCCTGTAGGACTTACCCTTAGCCATAGATCCTAGTGTGTTCTGAATGGTGGAGTCTTAACTCCATGGGCTTAGCTGGTTTGTGGGAATATAAAAGATTGTACCTCCATCCCTTCTGCAATTGTTATGATTTTGTAGGAGATGCTGTGAGCATTGTTTCCCTTTCCTACACTCATCAACACCACCCCGATATGCTTTTGTTTGTCTTTAAGCAAATAAAAGAGAGACAGTGGGACATTCCCTCCTTCATCAGACACAGATGGGTGATATCTGGCCAGGAAGAAAGATTATTCAGGAGCAACAGCAGGAACCCAGGTGAGAACCAAGTATTTTAACGAAATGCTACAACATTCCTTTAATTCTTTTATTACTTTTTAAAAATTCTTCTATCTCATAGATGTTCATTACAAGAATATTTGGAATACACAGAAAAGGGTAAAAGGGAAAAATCAATCCTAATTCTAAAACTCATGTAAACAGTAACATGTAAATAGTAACATTTGGGCATATTTACTTCATAAGAACAAGCTGAAGGCAAATAAAAATAACACATAATCATTATTTTAAAAAATTAAACAGTAGTCCCACCAGCAGTGTATGAGTGTACCTTTCCCCCCACATCCTCACTAACACTTATTGTTGTTTGTCTTCATAATAGCTGCCATTCTGACTGGCGTGAGATGATATCTTAGAGTAGTTTTGATTTGCATTTCTCTAATTGCTAGAGATGATGAACATTTTTTCATATATTTATTCATTAAGGGGGTGGGAGGGGAAGGGAGGGGGCAGGGGGTTAGCAAGGATGGTGGAATGTGATGGACATCATTATCCAAAGTACATGTATGAAGACATGAATTGGCATCAATTTACTTTATATACAAACAGAGATATGAAAAAATGTGCTGTATATGTGCAATAAGAATTGTAATGCATTCCGCTGTCATTTATTTTTTTAAAAATCAATTAAAAAATTAAAAAATTAAACAGTACAGGAAATGAGAAAGAAGAAAGCCACAAATCACTGAGATCCTTGCTACCCCAGTTTTCACATTATATATTATGTGAAAATCATTTAATATATCTTTTATCTATAGAGAGATGACTAGATGGATAGACTGAAGAAACTTCATAATATTGGATCATCATATAATAAATTAAAGTCATTCCTTTTTTTTTCAGTGCAAGGGAAAAAACCCAGGGTTTCACATATGCCAGGCAAGTGCTCTACCACTGAGCTACATCCACAGCTCCAAAATCATTTCATTTAATTTTGTTTGAATTTAACAGAATAACACACTAAAATAAAATGGAAGAATTGCTAATCTTTCGTTAGCAGTCAGTTAATCATTTTTGAAAGTTCCTGTTTCAATATTAAACATTATCATTTGATTCTCTGCTCTGAAAGAGGAAGAGATTAGATTTCTTATGTTTCCTTTCAATTCTTTTGCCCTATTCCTATTTGCCACTCAAGTCATTTAGATTTTATCGAGGTTTATAACATTTAAATTGTTACACGATCATAAATCATTATCTTTTTAAAGTAGTTTGTTTAGTTTTAATTTTAAAAGGATTATATGCTGACAATTGTACCATGGTGTATCTATTTCTGCATTCTTTATTTCTTGATTGTTTGGATTTCATCTTTGAGAAGTTCCTTCAACAAGGACTTGTAGTATTTATTGCATTCTTTCGTGTTAAGAGCATTTGCTAAATGTTTTTATATTTGAACGATATCTTAGCTGAGTATTATATTCTTGGGTCACATTTTCTTTCCCTCATAATATTTTAGACATTGCTAAGTTACCTTCTGCTATTGAATATAACTGTGAAGAAGTCTAATACTAACACGATTTGTTTTCCTTCCTTGTAGGCAACTTTGTATGTATGTGTTCACATGTGCACAAGTATGCATGTGGGTATATGTGTGTGCATGTGATTGGATTTACTGTATCATTTTTCCTGATTTGTGGTATATCCTTGATGAGTTCTTTCTTCATTGTGGGAATTTTTATAAGTTAAGTTCACCACCTCAGGGGTATTGGATTTCCTTATCCTCTATTTCTATACCACTGCCTTTTAGTTTTTTTTACTGTATGATGTTAACCATGATTAACTAAACCTGATCCTTCATGCTATCACTTTTTTCACCATTTTCTTTCTTTCTCCTGTCCTTATCCTTGTCTCATTTCCTTATCCTTTTTTCTTGTCTTTTGCTGTTTTTAATTTTAATGATTTGAATGAATTGTTTTTTTAGGTTTCAATATTTTTACTTTGCTTTCAGTCTTCTTTTTTCTCTTATTTTCTTTTTTTATCATTTTATATTTGAGCTCTTGGTTTTTATCCAATCTGTATTCTTTTTTTCTTGGAAATTGTTTTTTTAATTGGGCTCTCCAAATTTTTTTCTTTTATTTTTTTACCATTTATTATTATTTTTTACATGCCAGTAGAATATATTTTGTAATATTATACATACATGGAATAAGTATAACTTGTTCCGATTAGGATCTCACTATGTGGTTGTACATGATGTGGAGTTACATTTGTCATGTATTTAAATATGAGGATAAGAAAGATATGTCCAATTGATTCTATTATCTGTTCTTTTACCATCCCCCCTCCCTTCCCTTTATTCCCCTTTGTCTAGTCCAATGAACATCTAATCTTTACCTCCCTTGTTGTGGGTTAGTATATCCACGTATCAGAGAGAACATTCTGCCTTTGGATTTTTGGGATGGACTTGTTTCACTTAGCATGATATTCTCCAGTTCCATCCACTTACTGGCAAATGCCATAATTTCATTCTTCTTTATGGCTGAGTAATATTCCATTGGGTATATATACCACATTTTCTTCATCCATTCATCTGGTTTTAAGCATATAATCCAAGGAGTGGGATAATGGGGTCAAATGGTGGTTCCATTCTCAATTTTCTTTTTTTTACATTCCAAGTTTTCTAAGGAATTTCCATGCTGCTTTCCAGAGTGGTTGCACCAATTTGCAGTCCCACCAGCAATGTATAATTGAACCTCTTTCCCCACATGCTCACCAACATTTATTTTTGCTTGTATTCTTGATAATTGCCATTCTGACTGAGATGGAATTTCAGTGTAGTTTTGATCAAATTTGTATTAAGTTGCCTGTACTGTAAAGTACTCACAACAACAACAACAAAAACCTATTTGTTTTTCTAGGTTTATATTCTGCTCCACACTAGGTTCTTTGTATATCTTGTAAGTTTTTTGTTTCTCCCTACTCTATGGCTATTCATGTCTGCAGACCACTTTATTTCATTTTACTAGTGTCTAATAGGGAAAGTTTTGTCTATATCTTTTATTTGCTCTGACACAGGTTATGTGAATTGTTCTGGTCAAACTTCTGACCTCAGTATGAAACAATTTATTTGGTCAACCACACTTAGCTATACTGTAGGTAGATAAGAACTGAACACTGCCTTCTGTATATAGTCAATTTCTTGGACAGAGATACATTCTGACAAATGCATCATTAGACGATTTTGTGGTCATATGAGCATCAGAGAGTGCACATGTGCAAAATAAGATGACTATGATGTCACTGTGTGATATGACTTACTTTATTAGACCATCAGTCCATCATTGACTAAAATAGCATTATATAGCTTATGATCATACTTTTAAAATTTTATTTTTAAATTTAAAAATTTCATCTGATACATAAAAGTATACATTTATGGGGTACCATGTTATGTTTTGATAAATGCACACATTGTGTAATGTTCAAACCAGGTAAACCTGTATCTCCTTTGTCATCACCTCTTTATGATGAAATCATTAAAAAAATATTCTATTTTTTTAAAAAAAATACACAGTACATTATCATCGTATATAGTCACCTGAGTGTATAATAGCATACCAGTGTTCCTTTTTTCCCATCTAACTATACATTAGTATTCATTAATCAATCTTTCTCCAACTGTCCTTTCCTTCTATTCTTCCTGGCCTCTGGTAACTATCATTATACTGTCAACTTGTATGAGGTCAATTTTTTAAATTGTACATGTGAATAGGATCATGTAGCCATAGTTCTGTGCTTGGATTATTTCACTTAACACAATGATCTCCAGTTCTATTCATAAATGGCAGAGTTTCATTGTTTTTTAAATATTTATTACTTAGTTTTAGGTGGATACAGTATCTTTATTTTTTATATTTTTTATATGGTGCTGAGGATCAAACCCAGTGCCTCACGCATGCTAGGTGAGCACTCTACCACTGAGCCACAATCCCAGCCCCTCATTGTTTTTATGGCTGAATAGTATTCCATTGTGTATATATACCACATTTTTTTTATTCATTCATAGGTTGATGGTACTCAGGTTGTTTTCCATTTCTTGGTTGTTGTGAAGAGTGTTGCATGCAGATGTCTCTTTGACATACTGATTTCATTTTCTTTGCATATATACCCAGTGGTGGGATTACTAGATCAAAAGGTAGTTTTTTTAATTTTTTGAGGAACCACCATACTGTTTTCCCTAATTGCTACACTAATTTACATTCACACTAACAGCATAAAAGGCTTCCCTTTCTCTACATTCTTGCAAGCACTTGCTGTCTTCTATCTTTTTGGTAATAGCTAGTCTTACTGGGGTAAGATGATAATCTTATTATGGTCTTAATTTGCATTTCCCTGATGATTGGTAATGTTGAACATTTTTCCACACACCTATTAGCCATTTGGATGTCTTCTTTTCCTAAATGTCTATTTGGATGCATTCCTCATTTTAATTGGATTATTATTTTATTGAGTTTTTATTGAGTTCTTTGAGTTCCTTATATATTCTGTATATTAATCACTTGATATATGTGTAGTTTGCAAATATTTTCACTTACTCTGTAGGTTGTCTCTTCACTATGTTTATTATTTCCTTTGCTATACAGAGCTTTTTAGTTTGACCTAATCCTATTTGTTTATTTTTGCTTTCATTTCCTTTGCCCTGCCCTAAAAATATTTGCCCATTCCAATGTCCCATAACATTTCTCTTATGTTTTTTCCTATGAGTTTCATGATTTCAGGTCTTAAATTAAAGTCCTTAATCCATTTTGACATGAATTTTATAATTGGTGAGAGATATAGGTCAAGTTTCATTCTTCTTCATATGGATATCCAATTTCCTGGCACCATTTATTGAAATGATTATTGTATTTCTTTTATTGTAACATTTTTTTGTACTGGGGATTGAGAACCCAGGAGTACTTTAATACTGAGCTACATCCCTGGTCATTTTTTTTTTTTTTTTTTTTTTGAAATAGGGTCTGGCTAAGTTGCTGAGACTGGACAGGAACTTGTGATCCTCCTGTCTGTTTCCTCGTTGCTGTGATTACAGACATGCACCATGATGCCTGTCATTGCTTGTAATTTGATGGAAGGGGTGGAAAGCAGCCTGTGGTCCTGGTTTTAATTTCCTTAAATTATTTTAAATTTTCTCATGGAGGCTTAGTTGGCCCACCTTTGGGTGAATCCTCAAGCTCATGCCAGTGTCTGTGGAACAGTCTTGTCTGCCTCTGTTGAGGTTCTACAGAGGCACATGAGATTATAAATCTTGAGGACTTTTGTTTTTCTTGACCTATCTTAGGTCGGCCTACTCACACACTCTGCTCAGTACCACTTTGGGAAGTATTGTGAAGGAGCTTTTCTGAGCTGAATCTTCTATTTTCACCATGAATTTTTGAACTGTATGACTTGAAGCCATACCTTGCCTCTTTGGTTGCTGCTGTTCAATTTTAGGCTTATGTATGTATGTGTATGTGTGCCTTTCTCCCCTAACTTTCCCTCAACCAAAGGGAAAGAATTTCATCACATTTTATACGATATTAAAAATATATAAATTAAGTCCTCTACTAATCTAACTGCCTCTGCCCCAATTATTGTTATAAGTCATTAATAGTTTTGGCAAATGGATTACCAAATTGTCTAAGCACACATACCTAGGTTGAGTACCTAAACTTTTAATCTCTATTTTTAAAAAGGATGATTATATATATATATATATATATATATATATATATATATATATATATATAAATAAGCAAAAAAATAAAAAGAGAGAACTTTAAAAACTCAGTAATTCAGACAGTCCCATAGGAAATGGGAAAGATTTGAACAGACCTTTCACCAAACACAATTTATAGATGTCAAATAAGCACATGAAAAGATGTTCAGCATTCTTAGTCATTACATAAATGCAAATTAAAATCACCATAAGATACTACTATGTGCCCTCTAAAATTAAAAAGACTGACCATACCACTTATAAGCAGGGATGTAGAACAATTAGGATTCTCATAACCTGCTTATGAGAACACACAATGGTGTAGCATTTTGAAAAAAAATAGCAGTGTCCTAAGAAAAGTTCAATGTGTACCTACATTGTGATTCAGACATTTCATTCATAGGTATTTATTCAAGAGTAGCAAAAGCATATGTTCATTCAAAGAATTGTACAGGAATGTTCATAGCGGCTTTATTTGTAATAGCTAAAACCTGGAAACAATCCAAATGTCCAGTAAAAGGTGGATGGATAAGCTGGGTTTGTTTATACAATGGAATACTAGTCAGCTACGGAAAGGAATGAACTATTGATACATGCAGTAATGACCTGGATGAATTTTAAAGTAATAATAATACCAAGTGTTAAGCATCATACAAAACAGTACCTACTATGTGATTCTGGGTTTTTTTGCCTTTAAAAAATTATTTATTTATTCTAATTAGGGATATATGACAGAATGCATTTTGATTCATTGTACACAATTGCAGCACAACTTTTCATTTCTCTGGTTGTACACAATGTAGCATCACACCTCATGTGCAGTCACACACATACCTAGGGTAATGATGTCCGTCTCATTCTATAGTCTGCCTTTTTGATGTGATTTTATGTATGAAGGTTTTCTTATTTTGTGTCTGTCTTTTTTTTAATTATTAGTTGTTCAAAACATTATAAAGCAGAATACAACAGACACTAGTATGGCAGTATGTGAAAATGTGGATGTGTAACCCATGTGATTCTGCAATCTGTATACGGGGTAAAAATGGGAGTTCATAATCCACTTGAATCAAATGTATGAAATATGATATGTCAAGAGCATTGTAATGTGTGATTCTTTTTATATAAAATTCTAAAAAATACAAACAAGTTTTTCATAACAGAAATCAGATTATCAGAAATAAGAAATAAGACTCTTATTTGCCAGGGGACAGGGCCAAGGGGGATGGGAGGGATTATCAAGGGGCATAAAGAAACTTTTTGGAGCAATAAATGTTCCTCAGTTTAATTGTGGTTATGTTTTTAAAGGTATATACATATGTCAAAACTCATCAATTGGGACTGGGGTTGTGGCTCAAGGGTACAGCACTTGCCTAGCATGTGTGAGGCACTGGGTTCAATCCTTAGCACCACATAAAAAAAATAAGATAAAAATATTGTGTCCATCTACAACTAAAAAAAATTAAAAACTCATCAAGTTGCACGTTTAAACATGTAGCTTATTTATGTCAATTATAAATCAAAGAATAAAAGGAAAAATATAACATGGACTTCTTTCCATGACAGCACCAAGATGTAAGTGTGGTGTTTCATTATATGTATGTACTGTGATGTTATCATCACAGCCCTGGTTTGGTGACTCATCTGTTCTGGGTGAAGAGGCCCCTTTTTACTTTGTGGATAAGGATAAGAATGGCTTTTATTTGCTGAAATTGATTAACACATCTGACATCATCAGTCAGAATGTAATTTCTGAAACTTACTGCTTCTGGCTGTCCATGACCTCTAATCTCATTGGACCCAGAAGACTCTTATTTATCCTAAACATGGAAACAGATTAAGTGACATAAGTGATCTTTCCCATAAAATTATGGAGCCCCAGAGATAATCTAATTCAACCCCCTTATTTTTACAGAAAAGAAAGCAGGATAAGTGATTTACCTGTGATCATACAGATAGCTAGAGCACAGGACTCCCATCTCTTAGTTTATTTTTTACAGAACAGATGTCAAATAATTGCTTTTTTGCCCTGGGGTTGTTTGTATTAGCTCTGGATCAGTACACATTAATCTTTAGGAAAAAACACAAGCAAAAACCACTCTCCATGGGTCACTGTTAAACGTCTTCTCTGGAGGAACGATTTTGTAGGAGTTCTTTTTTCTTTGGAGCAAAGGGAAGGAAAGAATGATTTTAAAGTAAAAAAATAAAATCAAGCTCCCTGCTGTGCCTTGTACTATAAAGCTAATCCATTTTTTTAAAGGAATGACTGGTGTTTCACCTCTTGCAAGCCCTAGGATTTCAACCCCTGCTGTCTGTTTTCACAGAACTATCTCAAACATCATGTGACAACTTGGAAAGTTTATTCTTTACTGGGTAGGATGTTGTAGATTTGGATACTATTCTTTGTTCATTTATTATTTTGTTGGTTTATTTGATAAATACATATGAATGCCTACCATGTGCCAGGAACTATTCCCTTGCTAGCAGACTTTAAATTTGAGGGTAGTTAGCACACACGCACAAACACACACACACACGATCAGTAAACAAATAGTATATCAGGTGTTGACAAGTGCAATGGAGAAAATTAAGGAGACTTGAAATGAAAGGAAATGCTAGGGACACACAACATATATAAATATGTTGTTTTCTTTAGGCTAGATAGGGAAAGTCTTAATGGGGTAACATTTGAGCAAAGGCAATAAGCAAATGAAGGTGCAAACCTTGAGATTATCTTATGGAAGAACATTGCAGGCAGAGAAAACAGTAGGTATAAAGATACTAAAATGATCTTTGTGTTTGATACTTTTGGATAATCTGGAACTGAGTGAGTAGGGTAGAAATGGGAGGAGATAAATTCAGAGATGGGGCAGATCATATAAAACTTGATTGACACTTGAAAGTACTGTCTTACTGTGTATGAGAAAATTGGTTCTGAGTGAGTGACATGATCTCATTTTTCTTTTTAAAAACTGAGATAAAATTTGCATAACATAAAACCATCATTTTAACAAATTTAAGGTGTTCAATGCTGTGGTTGTTAGTAGTGATGGTTGCACTACATTCTTAAAGTACTATCTAAATTCAGAACATTTTCATCACCCCCCAAAGAAATCCTGTACCCAATAAGCATCCACTCCCCATTTTCTACTTTCTATCTCTCTGTATTTGCCTAATTTGTATTCTGTTTCATACAAATAGAGTCATAAAAAATGTGGCCATTTGTGTCTGGCTTCTTTCAGTTACCATAACATTTTCAAGATTCCTTCATGTTGCACCATGTATCAGAACTTAATTTCCTTTTATAGGAGAATAATATTATATATATATATATATATACACACACATACATACATACACACAAAATTTTTATATAGTCATCCATAGATGGAAATTTGGGTTGTTTCCACATTTTTGGCTATTTGGAATAATGTTGATATGAACATTTATGTTTTTACATGAATGTATGTTTTTTAATGCTCTCAGGTCTATATCTAGGAATGGAATTGCTGAACTGTCTGATTTATATTTTCCAGGCTCTTTTTTTGCCACTGAGTTGTGAATGGACTGACTGGAGACAAAGAAAGAAGCAGGGAGATTTGTTAGGAGGCTATTGCAACCATTCACTTGCCAAACAGTAATGCTTTGGACCAGAATAATAGCACTGGAAGGGATGGGAACTGATGAGATTCTAGATGTATTTTGGAGATAGAGACAAGAGGATTTGCTGACATATTTTATTTGTATTATGAGATAAAGAGAGGAGTCAAGGATAATTCTTGAAATTTTCAATCTTAGAAATGACAGAAGGGAGTTTCCATTTGATGAGACTGAGGTAAGAGCAGGTTTTGGCGAAGATTGAGGCTTTGGTTTTAGACTTGTGTTTGACCCATCCAAGTTGGAGAGGCTGAGTAGACTATTGGAAAAACAAGTCTGCATTTAAGACATACATTTAAGTTATAAGCTTATAGGTGATATTTAAAGCCACGATACAAGATGAGATCATTTAAGAGTAATGCTAGATGGAGAAGAGAAGCAACCCTGAGAAGAAGCCTGGACACAATCCAAATGGTAGAGTTCCTAGAGAGGAGGAAAGACCAGAAACGGAAACTGAGAAGGGGCAGCCAGTGAGCTTAAAGGAAGAAACCTTGGGAGTATAGAGATCTGGGAGTCAAGGGAAATTAACTGAGATATTAGAGATAGAATGACTTTTTCCCTTTTCCTGCTTTTCTTATTAATTCTTTGAGATAAGAGGCCCAGGGATGATATTTTGCCTTTTAGATATGAGGACTGCTGTTTTATTTTTATTTTTTAAGTTAAAAACTTGTTAAAACTTGGGAATAATATTTCCTTGCCTTTTATCTGAATAAAAGGTGATATGTGTTCATTATAAAATGTAAACATTAAAACAATCCTTTAAAGTGAAGCAAACAAGAAAGCAAAAGCTTTTAACCAAAGCTTAAAGTTCCCCCATCTAACTGAAATTTTTACCCTTTGACCAACACTTTTCTCTGACTTCCTCAGCCCCACCAGTAACTCTCCATCATTGTACTCTTCAACATCAACTACCATTCTGCTCTTTGTCTCTGTGAGTTAGACTTTACACTTCACATGAGTGAGATCATGCAGTATTTGTCTTTCTATGTCTGTCTTTTTTCACTCAGCATAATGTCTTCCATGTTCATCTATACTGTAGAAAAAGACAGGATTTCCTGTGTGTGTGTGTGTGTGTGTGTGTGTGTGTGTGTGTGTTGCTAGGGATTGAACCCAGGGCCTTGTGTACACAAGGCAAGCACTCTACCAACTGAGCTATATCCCCAGTCCAGAATTTCTTTCTTTTTAAAGGCTGAACAATATTCCATTGTATATATCCATATTTTTTCAACCCAATTATCAGTTGATGGACATTTTGGTTACCTTTACTTCTTAGGTACTGTGAATAATGTTGCAATAAACATGGAGGTACAGATATCTCTGTTTAAAAAAATGTTCTTTTTAGTTACACATGGCAGTATTGTATTGACTTATTTGGTGCAACCACTCTGGAAAGCAGTATGGTATTCCTAAAAAAACTTGGAATGTAACCACGGTTTTTTCCCAGTTATCCCATTCCTTGGTGTATATCCAAAGGAGCTAAAAACAGCATACTTCAGTGATGCAGCCACATCCATGTTTATTAGTAGCTCAATTCACAATAGCTAAGCTATGAAACCAACCTATATGTAGTAATATACACGATGGAATATTACTGAGCCAGAAAGAAGAATGATATTATGGCATTTACTGGTAAGTGGATGGAACTGGAGACTGTTATGCTAAGTGAAATAAGCCAATCCCCTAAAACCAAAGGTCAGATTATCTCTATGATATGTGGATGTTAACACACAACAAGGAAGGAGAGGAAGAATAGAAGTTCAGTAGATTAGACAAAGGGGGATGAAGGGAAGGGAGGGGATCAGGAATAGGAAAGAGAGTGGAATGATTCTCACATAACTTTCCTTTGTACATTTATGAATATACCACAGTAACTCTCTATATATCATATACAATCTCAGGACTTGGAACCTTATTAGGAGGGCTGCTGTTTTAAATGCTTAGGTTCATCATTCACTATGATAATTAAGCTTTAAAGCCACTTTGGACTTCTGCATTCTGTCTTTAAGACATACTGATTATTTGTGGATCTACCTAAGTTGCATTGAAGGAATTTATTCAAGAATTTGATCAACAGACATTTGAGTATCTACCTTATGCTAACCTGTCTTCTAAGCAATGGGAACACAGTGGTGCACAAGCTATGTGGTCACTGATCTCATGTAACTTAGTCTATTGGAATAGAAAGACATTAAACAAATCATTTAACAAAGTAAATAATTTGTTTTAAAGATATAAATACTTACATATGTTATGAATGTTATCAAGAATTGGGGTATTTGGGGAGCAAGTTTATTAATCCAGACTTAGGATATGGTCAGAGAAATCTGGAGGAATTGACATAAGGAGAGACCTCAAGAAGGAATAGATTCAGCTAGATGAAGAAAAGTAGCCATTGTGAAAAGAACACCTCAGGCAAAGAAAAGAAGGAAGAGAAAGAACTTTGGGATATTCAGGGAACCAAAAGGTCTTCTTCTTTCCAGAACGAAAGTACAAAGAAGAGTGGAGGGTGAAAGATGAGGCTGGAGTACTGAGCAGGGTTCAAATCATAATGATTTTCCTGCCAGGCCAAGTAATTTGAATTCAGTCCCAACAGAAATAGGGAACCTGTGAAGTTTTTACAATCTACTCATACTTATTTGAGAAAAATCACTTAGGCTACAGTAGTGAATGAATTATTAGAAAGGAGGTCCTACTGGAGGCAGGAGAGCTGATTTCCTTTAAATATTGACTCTTTGTTTTTATTCTAGCATGCCATTCGAAGTGCCAAAGCAGAAAAGTGGAAAGAGTGTGATAGAGGCTGAGAGTGAGAGTTTGGATAGCTACACAGCTGACTCAGACAGCACCTCCAGGTTGGGTTTCCCCCATTTTCCTTACTATTTCCCACTTCCCTTACCTCTGCTCAACCTAAGTTCCCATTTTGTTCTCTAGCATCAGAATGCATGTTTCCTATGCCTTGAGTGTTCCTGATTTCTGTCCTCAGGAAATCGAATGCAGTATTTTCTCCCCAGAAGTCTTTCAGTAGGTCTTCTACTGATTTAGCTCTGGGTATAGCTTCCTGGAGTGTGTTAAGTTCCCCAGTCTGCTGTACCTTGGAGGATTCTTCCTAGCCCAGAAGCAATTGATGCCACTGCCCCTTAGGAATGGGAGTGTGAGTGTTTGTGTTTGTATAAAGTTGGATATTTGATCTTCTGCATTCCTTCAAGGTAAATCAGATATGAAGTGTATTTTTTGGATTTGGTTACTATGATGACCCCAAGCCAGTGACTCTCCCTCCTTGCTAGAGCTTTGAGTCCTGATTAAAAGAGGAAGGGGAGGAGGTAACTTAGTTCTAACTTCTGAATCTGCCTCCAGGAGAGACTCTCTGGATAAATCTGGCCTCTTTCCAGAATGGAAGAAGATGTCTTCCCCTAAATCTCAAGTTGAAAAGGTAAACCAGGCTATTTGTCTTTCCTTCTCTTCTTTCCCTTCCTCCCTCTTCCTCCCTCCCTCCAGAACTTCTTTCCTTCTTTCCTTTCTTTCCCCTCTCATCTCCTCTCCTCTATTCTTTCTTTCCTTCTTTCTTTACTCAGGCCA
Organism: Marmota flaviventris; assembly: GCF_047511675.1. Lineage (NCBI taxonomy): Eukaryota > Metazoa > Chordata > Mammalia > Rodentia > Sciuridae > Marmota > Marmota flaviventris. The sequence goes on from NC_092518.1 coordinate 74,370,560, forward strand.
AATTTATTTATTCATTTATTAGTATTTAGTTGTCAATGGTCCTTTATTTTATTTATTTGTATGTAGTGCTGAGAATCGAACCTAGTGTCTCACACATGCTAGGCAAGTGCTCCAGCACTGACACACAACCCCAGCCCCCTCAGGCCAAATTCAAATCAGAAATTCAGCTAAACAAATTTTACTTCAGATTCATCTTGGAGCATTTCCTAAGGGTTTAGTTGAAATGCATGAGAAAATAGGTTTTGTAGTACTTCCATACATTTAATCTTTCTTGTAAGTTTGTCATAGTTGACTGAAAATCTGAAGCTTATTCTACTTCATGCTATCCTTTCTTACTCGTTCCTACCACCTGCCCAAATATCCTTTTCCATTTTATTTCCCTTATTCTTTTTCTTTTAATTTTTATTGTTGGTTGTTCAAAACATTACATAGTTCTTGATATATCATATTTCACACTTTGATTCAAGTGGGTTATGAACTCCCATTTTTAACCCCGTATACAGATTGCAGAATCACATCAGTTACACATCCATTGATTTGCATATTGCCATACTAGTGTCTGTTGTGTTCTGCTGCCTTTCCTATCCTCTACTATCCCCCCTCCCCTCCCCTCCCCTCTTCTCTCTCTACCCCTTCTACTGTCATTCATTTCTCCCCCTTGTATTATTTTTCCCTTTCCCCTCACTTCCTCTTGTATGTAATTTTGTATAACACTGAGGGTCTCCTTCCATTTCCATGCAATTTCCCTTCTCTCTCCCTTTCCCTCCCACCTCTCATCCCTGTTTAATGTTAATCTTCTTCTCATGCTCTTCGTCCCTACTCTGTTCTTAGTTACTCTCCTTATATCAAAGAAGACATTTGGCATTTGTTTTTTAGGGATTGGCTAGCTTCACTTAGCATAATCTGCTCTAATGCCATCCATTTCCCTGCAAATTCTATGATTGTGTCATTTTTTAATGCAGAGTAATACTCCATTGTGTATAAATGCCATATTTTTTTAATCCATTCGTCTATTGAAGGACATCTAGGTTGGTTCCACAGTCTTGCTATTGTGAATTGTGCTGCTATGAACATCGATGTAGCAGTGTCCCTGTAGCATGCTCTTTTTAGGTCTTTAGGGAATAGACCGAGAAGGGGAATAGCTGGGTCAAATGGTGGTTCCATTCCCAGCTTTCCAAGAATTCTCCATACTGTTTTCCAAATTGGCTGCACCAATTTGCAGTCCCACCAGCAATGTACAAGTGTACCCTTTTCCCCACATCCTCGCCAGCACTTGTTGTTGTTTGACTTCATAATGGCTGCCAATCTTACTGGAGTAAGATGGTATCTTAGGGTGTTTTTGATTTGCATTTCTCTGACTGCTAGAGATGGTGAGCATTTTTTCATGTACTTGTTGATTGATTGTATGTCCTCCTCTGAGAAGTGTCTGTTCAGGTCCTTGGCCCATTTGTTGATTGGGTTATTTGTTATCTTATTGTCTAATTTTTTGAGTTCTTTGTATACTCTGGATATTAGGGCTCTATCTGAAGTGTGAGGAGTAAAGATTTGTTCCCAGGATGTAGGCTCCCTATTTACCTCTCTTATTGTTTCTTTTGCTGAGAAAAAACTTTTTAGTTTGAGTAAGTCCCATTTGTTGATTCTAGTTATTAACTCTTGTACTATGGGTGTCCTATTGAGGAATTTGGAGCCCGACCCCACAGTATGTAGATTGTAGCCAAGTTTTTCTTCTATCAGACGCCGTGTCTCTGATTTGATATCAAGCTCCTTGATCCATTTTGAATTAACTTTTGTGCATGGCGACAGAAAGGGATTCAGTTTCATTTTGTTGCATATGGATTTCCAGTTTTCCCAGCACCATTTGTTGAAGATGCTATCCTTCCTCCTTCCTCCATTGCATGCTTTTAGCCCCTTTATCAAATATAAGATAGTTGTAGTTTTGTGGATTGGTTTCTGTGTCTTCTATTCTGTACCATTGGTCCACCCGCCTGTTTTGGTACCAGTACCATGCTGTTTGTGTTACTATTGCTCTGTAGTATAGTTTGAAGTCTGGTATCGCTATACTGCCTGATTCACACTTCCTGCTTAGCATTGTTTTTGTCCTTATTCTTTCCTAGGAAATTCATTCAGGGGGTCAAAATGTGGTACCTGTTGATGAGGGTGAAATGATATTCAAGAAGAACACCAGAAAAATCCTCAGGCCTTCAGGTAGCCAGTTTCCCTTTATAGCCTTCAGGACTGAAATTCTGAATATCCTTTCTGGGCTCTTGTTATGGAGTAGAGTGGGTCTCTTTTGATTTGGGTTTTTGGTCTTCCACTCAGAATGCACTAAATCTGTGATAGATCTGCGCCCAGAAGATATGGGGCATGAAAGTGGCTCCTTGGGAGACAGAAGCAAATCTGTCCCAGGCCTCAACGTGGATATGGTAAGTACTATTATATATTTAATTTGGCCAATACATTCATCTTTTTTTTAAATGTAGAGGTGATTTTAGTACTTGTTTTCAGTCAATCTGTTTAAAATGCAACATGAATGTTGATTGCCCCCAATTTCTGAAGTAAATCCAATTCCTGTTTTGCTTAAAGGAAATAACTGTTTTCTCTGTTATCTTCTAATATCCTGCTATATAGTTAAGTGCTCAAATAAATACTTATTTCAAAAATGTAAAGGGATGGATGGGTTGAAGTAGTTGAATGGAAAAGAGTTATATTTCCTATAAAAATGTTAAGTAATTATATCTTATTCTTTTTTAAATATGATAAAATGGCTTTCTTTCTGGGAAGCCAGAAATGGGGTACCATATCAAAATAAAAATACTTGCATATGTGTTTACATGAAATCTCAGAACTTTGCAACAATTAAGGTTTCCATTAAAGGAAAGATATTAGTTTTTGAAGTTTATCTTTTTTTGGGGGGTGGATACCAGGGATTGAACTCAGGGGCACTTCACCACTGAGCCACATCCCCAGCCTTATTTTGTATTTTCTTTAGAGACAGGGTCTCACTGAGTTGCTTAGTGCCTCACTTTTGCTGAGGCTGGGTTTGAACTCACGATCCTCCTGCCTCAGCCTCCAGAGACCCTGGGATTACAGGCATGTGCCCCTGCACCCTGGTATTATTTTTATTAATTCTTAATCTATATTTACTGCTCCAGGAAGAAAAAGAGGCAGAATCAGAAGCAATAGCAGAAGAAGAAGAAGAAGAAGAAGAAGAAGAAGAAGAAGAAGAAGAAGAAGAAGAAGAAGAAGAAGACATTGACCACCTGGTGAAGTTGCATCGCCAGAAACTAGCCAGAAGCAGCATGCAAAGTGGATCCTCCATGGTAAGTTCTGTTAGTTCTGTGGTTAGAGACACTTCCAGGAAGGAAAGAAGACACTCCCTAGAGCAGACTCAGTACCTGGCAAAAATCAGCTTAGATGCCTTTTCCAGGTAAAGCAGATGCATTTGTTTGTACTTATCCTTAACCATGAGGTGAATGAATGGGCTTTTTCTGCCATACAAGCAAAGATGTACTATACCTTCACAAACCCAAAGCAGCTGGGACTATATGGTCATGGTCTTATGCTTAGTGTATATCTACATGACTTCCTGAACCTATCTATACCCTGGATATTATTACATTAGGTCAGTATGGCTATATAGCTTTGTGAACAGTAACTATAACTTCTCCCTTTAAGTAGTACTCAGCTATGAAATGAGCAAGAACAGATTTCTTCATCATAGCCCACTCCAGATTTTCACATTAAAAAGAAGTGAGTATCATGACAAGAGCTCTGGCAGGTTTAGTTGGCATCAGGGTATGGTTAAGGATCATGGTACCAGTCAGGATCATGAAGTTAAAATGATGTTTAAGAATCAGGGCCTAACTTAGGGTCAGCACTTCATTATATTGGTGCAGGCACTGAATTCCTTAAAAGACCCTGAAATTGCAAGAAATAAAACCAAGAGTCAGTAAGTGGGACAGTATGAAATTAAAAAGCTTCTACCCAGCAAAGGAAATATTAAGAGCCTGAAGAGAAAGCCTACAAAATGGGAGAAAATCTTTGCTACCTACTCTTCCGATAGGGGATTAATATCTAGAATATATAAAGAACTCAAAAAACTTAACACCAAAAAAACCCCCTAATCAATAAAATGGGCAAAATAACTAAACAGACATTTCTCAAAAGAAGCAACTCAAATACATGAGAAAATGTTCAACATCCCTAGCAATCAGGGAATTGCAAATCAAAACTACACTGAGATTTCATCTCACCCCAGTTAGAATTGTAATCATCAAGAATACAAAGAATGATAATTTCTGGAAAGGGTGTGGTGTAAAAAGTACTCTCATACATTGTTGGTAGGACTGCACATTAGTATAGCCATACTGGAAAGCAGTATGGAGATTCCTCCGAAAACTAGAAGTGGAACCACCATATTACCCAGCTATCCCACTCCTTGGTATATATCCTAAAGAACTAAAATCAGTATACTATAGTGATATAGCCACATCAATGGTTAGAGTAGTATAATTCACAATAGCCAAGTTATGGAACCAGACCAGGTGCCCATCGATAGAGGAATGGAGTAAGAAAATGTTGTATGTATACACAATGGAGTTTTACTCAGCTACAAAGAATGAAATTATCACATATGCCGGTACTTGGATGGGACTAGAGAACACCATGCTAAGTTAAATAAGCCAGATTCAGAAAGCCAAGCTAGAGTAAAGTAAGAGAGAAAAGGAGGGGGCATGTTGGATCTCATAAAGAAAGAGGTATGATCAGTAGAGTTGAAAGAGATTGAGGTGGAATGAGGAAGGATGGGAAAGGGAAGGAAATGCAGAATGAATATGACAAAATCACCCTATGTGCATTTATAAATATGCCACAGTGAATTCCACTTTTATGCGTATCTATAAAGCAACAATTAAAAAATATAAATGAGCCAGGCATGGTGGCACACACCTGTAATCCCAGCAGTTTAGGAGGCTGAGACAGGAGGATCGTGAGTTCAAAGCCAGCCTCAGCAATTTAGTGAGGCACTAAGCAATTCAGTGAGACCCTGTCTCTAAATAAAATACAAAATAGGGCTGGAGGTGCGGTTCAGTGGTCGAGAGCCCCTAAGTTCAATCCCCGGTATCCACCCCACCAAAAAAGATAAACTTCAAAAATGAATATTTTCCTTTAGTGGAAACCATAATTGTTGCAAAGCTTTGAGATTTCATGTAAACACATATGTAAGAATTTTTATTTTTATATATTTCCCCATTTCTGGCTTCCCAGAAAGAAAGCTATTTTTGTAGGAGATGCTGTGAAGGTTGTTTCCCTTCCCTGCACTCATCAACACCAATCAATCTCCAGTATATGTGTGTGTGTGTGTGTGTGTGTGTGTGTGTGTATGGGACTAAGATTCAGGTGATCTTATTTGTCATCACTGTTCACTGTTTATATATATATACATATGTATATGTATATATATATGTATACATATGTATATGTATATATATATATATATATATATATATATATATATGTATATATATATGCAAAGTAGACTAGTAGAGTAGAAGAAGGGGAATAGAAAAGGGGGGAGTAGAGATAAAGGGGTAGGCACTGGGGACGGAAACAGGGTAACTTAAATTCCATGCATGTATGATTATATGAAAATGAACCCCACATAATATTTACAACTATAATGCACCAACAAAAGCAAAGCAAAAAAAATGGGCCTAGTTCTATCATGCATATAAAGATTGATATTATTTAGGGGAAACAGTTGGGAACAAGGGTGAGTAGTTTCACACTCATACACAGGAAGAGAATGTCAGGCCCACACAGCTAATCACTACCAGAGAGGAAAATGCCTTTGTATTTCAGGTGGTATTTCCTCCCTATCCCTGCACCCAATTCTGGCAGTCTCTTTTCTGTATAGGTTTTAATAGAGATAATGTAGATAATAAAGGCATGTTATTTAAATTAGTAACTAACCTCTTCTAGCCAAAGTTTTCTTAATTTTTTTTTACTTGTAGATGGACATGATACCTTTATTTTATTTTGATGTGGTGCTGAGGATTGAATCCAGTGCCTCACACATGCTAGGCAAGCACTCTACCACTGAGCCACAGCCCCAATGGTTTAACATATATAACACAAACTATAAATAGACTTAATTGCACCTTACCTCTACTCCTTGCACACTTTCTGGGGCAAGTGAAAAATTAACAATCAAATGTGTAAAAGGAGGGGAAAAGAGAAGCTAAAAGCCTAGGTGAGCCACAAACTAATTTATTAACCTGAACAATTGTGAGTGTGCTGCTAGCTGTGACTCATCCTCTAGGTAAAGGACTGCTATATTTTCTCCTTGAAGGAGCTTCTGACATTTTGTTTTGTTCGATGACTGTGACTTTATTGTGATGGAAGTGTGAGCATTGTGGGTGTCAGAGTGTGCCTTCCTCAGACATTTGTGGGTGTTTTATCTTCAGAGTACCATTGGCAGCATGATGAGCATCTATAGTGAAGCTGGTGATTTTGGGAACATCTTTGTGACTGGCAAGATTGCCTTTTCCCTTAAGTTTGAGCAGAAGACACAGACTCTGGTCATCCATGTGAAGGAGTGCCACCAGCTGGCCTATGCTGATGAAGCCAAGAAACGCTCTAACCCGTGAGTCTTCTGGAACTTAACTGATGCTCTGAGATGATAGATTAGACCTTGGCATTTGTCTGGGCAGCCTTGTTTTTAAATTTTTTTTCAGTTGTTGATGGACATTTATTTATTTATGCAATGCTAAGGATGGAACTCAGTGCCTCACATACTCTACCACTGAGATACAACCCCAGCCCATCTCTGGGCACTCTAGAACTGAGGTTATCACTTCCTGGAGGAATGGATAGATGGGTGTAAGAAAGGGCTCAAGACTGGGAAAAAGCAAGAATAGCATATCTTGCTAGGCTTAATGTGACATTTAAATTTTTTTTAGTTATAGATGGACACATATCTTTTTTTGTTTATTTATTTTATGTGGTGCTGAGAATTAAACCCAGTGCCTCACATGTGCAAGGCAAGTGCTCTGCCACTGAGTCACAACCCGCATTTTTAACATTGCATTTCATGATGGCACATTTATATGGAGAGCAGGGAAGAAAGAAGAGGCTTGAGAAAAGACAGCAAATTACTCAGTACTCTCTTTGGTTGCTAGATATGTAAAGACTTATCTTCTACCTGATAAATCTCGCCAAGGGAAAAGAAAAACTAGCATCAAACGGGATACTGTCAATCCACTGTATGATGAAATCTTCAGGGTAAGTATCTAGAGGGGAAAGACCTTGTTCTGTCTTATGTGCTAGGCTAGAGCTATACCTCTGCAACATGGCTGGTTGACATGGGCTTCAGTGAGCCATGTTTGTGTCTGAGGATCTGCTCTAGGCATCTGTTCACATCCTGACCTCTTAGAGAAGAGAACAAAAGTAATCTGGCTTTCTTGGAGTATTGCAAGGTTAGAGATTCAGGTGGCCAAAAATTTCATTTTAAAAAGCTATTTGGAATAAATAGTCTCCTTGGAAATTATTTTTTTATGCTCCAGTGTCCTTATTCACTCAACAACAACAACAAAAAAATCAATTAAATTTCCAGGTTTTCCCATGGAGTGTGGTAGATTTTTGTGAAATGGAGTAAATTGAAGCTTTTTGGATGAGGAAACTCAAAGTTCTTAGGGACTAAAGTAATTTGATATTTAGGACTATGGACTTTAAGTATGGGTTACTTAGGATTTGGAAAAAAAAATCTATTTTGATAAATTACTACTAACTAACCATCTTGGACTTCTACTTTCCCTTCACAGTATGAGATTCCAGAATCTCTCCTGGCCCAAAGAACATTGCAGTTTTCAGTTTGGCATCATGGTCGTTTTGGCAGAAACACTTTCCTTGGAGAGGCGGAGGTTCAGATGGATTCCTGGAAGCTTGATAAGAAAATGGATCATTGTCTCCCTTTACATGGAAAGGTAGTCGGCTTTAACAATTGCTTCCACAGCTTGGGTCTGAGGTAGAATTGTCTGCAGTGACCTCTGCTGGTCTGTTGATAACAGTTTTGAATGTAGTCTACTATAGAGTTCTAGCACACCCTGATGGCATTTTTGAGTTTGACAGCAATTTCAGGAGCTCTTGTATGTCAAGGGTGAGAAATCTTTTCTGTGTAAAGCAGGCAAAGTACATAGCCATGGATTTGCTTCAAAAGTCTTTCATATATGTTCCAGGCTTTGCCTCTTAACCTTCCATAATCTGGGTTTATCCTAAAATTCCTAACTTTTACCTTTTCTTCCTGCTAAGCTTGATGTATCCTTATCTGCACCCCTTTCCCAAGCTGACCTTGCTAAAGAAGTGGCAAATAAAGCAATTCATAGAGCTCCAATTTCTGTACTGTTGGTTGCTTACACAGGCTAGGGAACATTTTACTTTGGAGATGGCACCTCAAGTGAGAGTGTAGCAGTGTGGCATAATTGTGCCTGGGATCTGAGTGCAGACCTGGATTGGAATCTTGGTTCTGTCACTTGCCAGCTAGGTGTCACTTAACTTATAAATTAACTTAGGGAAGTCACCTAACTTCTGTGAGCCTCCATTTCTTCATCTATAAAATAAAGACAAAAATACTATTCCTCTTTTGCAAGGTTGTATGGGAAGTACCAGTCAGTACCTGGCATATAATGGACAGTTCAATAGATTACTGTCATTCTGATTAGATAAAATTGCCAAAACAGATAAGTTAATAACTTAATTAACTTCTTCATTATCAGAACTATATGAAAACAACAATTTTTATGATAACATTTAAGTATTTAAAACAATATATGAATATAGGATATCTTTGGAAGAGTAGACACAATACTAGTAATGGTGATGGCTTCTAGGAAGGGAGTCTGAGATGGAGGGAAGATTTAGCTTTCTCTACATGTCTTTTTAAAAACTTTTGAGCTTTATACCATGTTAAGAGAATTAATCATAAAAGAATTTATATGCATGTGATTGCAAATTAAAACAATGTAAAGTGTATAAAAAGAAAGTGAATTTCATTTTTTAGAAATACTGTTAATGAATCTTACTATCACAAATAATTATAATGCATCAATAAAAATGTGGAAGAGAAAAAAAAGAAATCACACTGATAACATCTATATTGCTGAGTCAAATGAAGTGTATATCAAATAATTTTATAGCTGTTGTCCTAAAAGCATTAATACTATTGATTTCATTTAAAATAATACTAAAAAACCAACAAAGCAGTTATTAACACAGCTACTACATGTTATTATTAAATTTGTTAAATTTAGATTTTCTTAAACATTTGGCAGGAAAATCATTCTATCAGTGGCCTATAGTATATATATTATATTGGAAAGTCACTATAAACCATCCTGAACTACTGTTAATAAAAATGTCTTACATAAAAAAAATAAGCTGCATTAAAATGGAGGTCTATACTCTTTGCAAATATTTTGGTCCACAATGAAAATGCACTACTGAAAAAATATGCTAGTCTCTAGCTAATGCTAAACTTCCATTTTTAAGGGCACTGAAGTTTACAATTTAGAAATTAATAAGTTCTGTAGACATTTTATAAACAACAAAACATCATCCCCATATTATATATTTTCTTTATTTTATATATTTTTAGTTGTAGATGGACCTTTATTTTTATTTATTTATATGTGGTGCTGAGAATCTAACCCAGTGTATGCTATGCAAGCACTGTGCCACTGAGCCACAACCCCAGGCCTCTCTTTTAATTTAAAACATTCTACATTTGTTGTTTTTGGGTTTTTCTTTTTTTCTTTTTTGCCCCAACAATTCATTTGTTCCCATTCCATTTTGTCTTGCTGGCATATCTCTCCCAATTCTTCTGTATCTCTCTCATATACTAAACTTTGTGTATTCTGGATATGTGTTACATTGATCCAAACTGAGATAATGACTTGCATGCCAAATGCTTTAGGTGTTTAAGATGGTAGGAAAGCATAATCCCCATAGGTTATGCTCAGTGGTGAGGGCATAGTTAAAAGGAGCCCTAATGAATACCAGCAGGTGAAAGAGTACCTCCTGTCTGTAGGAGCTCCTGGTCTGAAAGCCAAATCATAAAGAAGAGATTCTTGTAGAAAGATCCAAAAAAAGTAAAACAATTCTGCCACTCAAAGCCAGAGATGATAGGCTACTCATCCCAGATATGCATTCATTCACTCAATAAATTCATTAAATAAATACTTATGGAGTACCTACTATGTACCAGGTACTTTTTAATTTTTTATACATTTATTTTATTTATTTGTTTTTATGTGGTGCTGAGGATCAAACCCAGGGCCTCCATGTGCAAGGTGAGTGCTCTACCACTGAGCCACAACCCCATCCACCCAGGTACTTTGACTAAGGGTTGGACATACTAGGATGAACAAAAATAGACTTGAAACTTGTCTTCATGGCATCTAGGTTTTAATGGTAGAGACAAATGTTAAGAAATATAATATTATATTAATATTAATATAATAATACATATTTTTAGAAAATACAGCATATTTGAAACTTGTGACAGAGTTCTACCTTGCTCTCAAATGTCTCTAAGCTCACTTTTATTTTTTTGGTGCTGGGATGGAACCCAGGACCTTGTGCATGCTAGGTGAGCTCTCTGCCACTGGGCTGTGTACTCTCATGCCACATGCCCTTTTTTTTTTTTTAAAAAATACCTTTTGTATTTAAAAACCATGCAAGTGATACATGCCATTTTCATTTTTAAAAACACTGTAGAAATCAATATAGAATAAAAAGGAAAATTCTTCTTTCCTTTCCCCATTTTGCTACCTTACCTAGAAGAAACAAATGTTTGTCCAGATCTTTCTGGGTTTTACTATGCAGTATATAATGATTAAAAGCATTGACTCTGGATCCAATCTGCCTGAATTTGAATCCTGGTGCTGCCAATTATTAGATGTGTGACCTTGGGCAAGTTACTTGATCCCTCTGTTCCATAGCCTGTAAAATGGGGATAATAAACTCATTTCTATAGAGACTGTATTGAGGATCAAACAAAATGATTTTTTAAAAAAGCTTGTAACAGTGTCGGCACATTATAAGTGCTATAAAAGTGATGATAATAGGGCTGAGGTTGTAACTCAGTGGTAGAGCGCTTGCCTAGCATGTGTGAGGCACTGGGTTCAAATCTCAGCACCACATATAAACAAATAAAGGTCCATTGACAACTAAAAAAATATTTAAAAAGTGATGATGATAATCATCGTTATTTGTATATGTATATATTCACATGAGTACATTTTGATACGAGTGAGTTTTTTTTTGCATCTTGCTTTATTGACTTAATAGTATGTCTTGGGATCTTTACATGTCAGTATTCCTTTTTGTTAGAATAAAAATGAAATCACAAAATTTGGTTTCTTTTTAACCAATAGTTAAAAAGTTAGACATTTTGTAGACATATAATTAAGTACATCTTACCTACAGCTAAGATCTAACCTGAAAAAATCATTTTCTATAAAGGGACAATAGACACATAGCCAAGATATATAGTTGTAGCCAGAATCATCCAAGTAACTCCTGGTTTAACCTGTCAGATAGTCCCAGGACGTCCACATTCAAGGTGTTAGCCAAAGGAGTAGTTTCTTTTCTGCAGTGGCACTCCACCTTACTTTACTTATACTTGGGTCATCAGACATAGTTGTCACCTTCAAAGTCTACATACTTTCTCAATACTGTATGCCATATGCCACATGAAGGCATTAAAATCACTCATTGAATCCTTACTATATTGATTAATATTTTGATTGTTTCCACTTTGGGACTATTAATGACCATTCTGATAGCAAGATTCTTCATCATGGTGTCAATCCTTTCTGAGTTTGTATGGCAACTGTGCTGGCAGACCTTTTAGAGTATTGGTTGATTTTTTTTGTACTGGGGATTGAACCTAGGGTTTCTTAACTACTGAGCCACACCCCCAGCACCCCTTTTTTTCACATTTTATTTTGAGACAGAGTCTCTCTAAGTCCTTAGGGCCTCTCTAAATTGCTCAGGCTAGCTTTGAGCTTGCAATCCTCCTGCCTCAGCCTTCCAATTTGCTGGGATTACAGGTGTGTGCCACCATGCCTGGCCAGAGTATTAGAATCTGGAAATTGTATTCCCAAAGTGGCACAATAGTGAGTATTGTAGAAGAGCCTTTGTTGGTTCTTCTACCTCTCTTCTGGAAGAAATTGCCTTAGAAGCCTGTGGCGAACATGGCCTAGGGACCCTGGATTATATCCAGAAGTAGAAGGATCCTCTTATGCCATGAAGCTATTCTTCAGGGATATTTTTAGTATCCCTTCAGGGGGAAGTCCCTACAGTTCCTGAGAAGTCTGACTTGACCTGTTGGGTTTCCCTGTGTTTCAGATCAGTGGTGAGTCTTCAACTGGTGTACCATTACACAAAGGAGAGTTGGTGGTTTCATTGAAATACATCCCAGCCTCCAAACTCCCTGCTGGAGGCAACAGGAAAAAAAGTGAGTTTTATTTGGGGCCCCAGATTTAGCTCTTAGTCTTCTGCACAGGATCTGTATGAGACTGGTGCTGGCACTGTTGAAGAGACTAGACTGGGATCTTCCCTGGATCTTCTTCCCTAGAAGGTTTTTCTACATTTTCATCCAGAATGTAGAAAAGGTATATATTCTACATGTTTTAGGGTTAGTGTTCATTTAAAAAGAATCTCTATTTTTATTTTTATGTGGTGCTGAGGATCAAACCTTTGTCAGTTCCTCACACATGCGAGACAACCGCTCTACCACTGAGCTACAACCCCAGGCCTTGGCATTCATTTTGTAAAATTATTTTTCAGGATATTAAACTAAGTTGGTCTTGGTCCAGCTATGGCAAGATGCTAAGAGGGCAAAAGACAACAAAACCTTAGAGGCTGAGAATGGTGGTTGGAAAGGGTAATAAAGTATGAAAAACAGGAAGTTGAAGGCTGTGAGGAAGAATTATCCAATTTGCCAAGCAGTATGCTAGTGACTACAGACATGTAGATGAATAAGACATAATATTTGCTCTCCCTTGAGGCAGTTAGCTTAGCAAGAAAGATAGTCGTGTGCTAAAAGGCGCCCAGATACAGGAGTGATGAATTCTATCTAGTTACATTTAGGAAAGCTTTGAAGAAGCATTAACATTGAAATTAGATCTTCAGATTTTGCCAGGCAGAAAAAGAGGGAGGACAAGGAGACAAGAACATACCCCGAAGACGGGATAGCATGAGCATAGGTTTTAAAAATGCCTGAGAAATGTGTGGTTGTGTGTGAATATTGGGGAGTAAATGACTTCATTCAGTGGGGCTGGAGTTATGGTATATATTTGTCTATTTGGGACTGGGGCTGGGATTGGAGACAAGTCCCAATGAGAAGGGCTTTGAATGTAAATTCAACTTGATTTGTTGGCAATGGGAAATCAGAGTTCTTAAAATTATACCTCCAGCAAGGGCTAATCTAGAAGATTTGAGGAAACAATGAGGTCTGGGAGGAGGGTGTGCAGAATGACTAGAGATGAGAGGCAAGAAAGTAACCACAGGGAACAGCAACAGTTAGATAAGAGAGGAATAAATGTCAGTGAAGTAGGGTTTATTGAGAGAGAAACTTCAGGAGAGAGATTCAGGAAGAAGAGGGCGGGGTTGTTGATAGTATTAACAGTACTAAAATACTACAAGGAGCTCAGGCTGGATGAGGACTGAGAAGACACAGCTCATTGGTATTTCATTGCATTTTCAACTGATTCATGGAAGCAGAAACCATATTTCACTAGAAACTAGGTTGAGTGCATGAGGCAAAGAAATAGAGGTGGTAAATGTGGGCTTTTCCCCTCCAGGGTGATTGATGGTGAAAGAAAAGAGAAATATGGAGAATAGCCTGAGGAAGAAGAGATAAGGTTGAGGGGAGGTTTTCTTTTAAGTGGATTTTTAAATAAAGAAGACATGAAATTAGCATATATCTAGATTGAGGGGAAGGGATCAGTAGAGGAAGAAATATTAAAGTGGTGATGGGGGTTTTGATTGATATTGCTTGATTAGATCTGTGAAGTAAGGATGGGATCAAGAAGTCAAACAGAGGGATTCTCTTTTTTGTAATTTTTAATTATTTCATTCATTTTTGTATGTTTTTTGTACCAAGTGTGCTCTACACTGAACTACATGGCAGGGTTTTGATAAATTGCCAAGGCTTGCCTGGAATTTGTCATTTTCCTGCCTCAGCTTTCAGAAGTACACCACCAAACCCAGCTCTTTTTAAAATCATTCAGCAAATGTCAGGAAACTTTATTTCTCCAAGCTTCAATTTTATCATCTATAAAATGATAGTAATAGTGTGTATCTCATAGGATTGTTTTGAGAATTAAATGCTTAAGGTAGTGTCTGGCACTAGCCAGTTTTCAATAAGTGTTTATTGCTATAGGTTGGACCTACTGCTTATAGGCACTGTGCTAGTTACTGAGAGTACAAGTCAGGCATGGTTCAGTTGTTTTATGGATCTTGCTACCTTCAGGACTATGCAGATCAATCTTAAGATAAACCTGGAGGTACAGGGGCTCACTTGCTATATCTAACATTCCTTACAGATAAAGGTGGTGAAGGGGGAGAGCTCCAGGTATGGATCAAAGAAGCTAAGAATCTGACAGCTGCCAAATCAGGAGGGACTTCAGACAGCTTTGTCAAGGGGTGAGTCCCTGGACCAGCACCAAACTAGGAAGTTTCAAGATAAGATAGTTAACAGAGAAATCCAATTGACCTTCCCCTGTTGTTACTCTGCTTATGTGTCCTACCACCCTCAGGAACCAACTATGTTTCTGAAATTAGGTAATGTAAAAACCTCCACTACCACCTTTGCACTGGCTTGAACTCAGTTTGGACTGTGCTGTGGTGCTAATATGCAAAGAGGGTGGTAGACAGATAGATTCTGACTTTTTTCTGATTCATGTTCTTAATTATTCCTAGGTAAGAATCTGTATTCCCTGACTAGATATGGGGACTCAGTGCTTTGTTCCCCATAATTTTTAAGCAATGCTAGCTCCCTCCAAATTATAGGTCACTCACTGACTCATGCTTTCTGGCAAATCATGTTCAGCTAAGTCAAACCAAACCAATCCAGATCAATAGATATTACTATTTGTTTTATTTACCTTGCATAGGAGGAATGGAAGCAAATATATAAAACTCATTTTTGGTAGAGCATAGACAAAGCCTGACTAATAATATATTCATTTTCTCTCCAAGTTAAAGGAATTAAATCAGGGGAAGTATCTAGTGGGGAGAGGAGGAACTCTGCTTCAACAGATTCAAAGGAGGGGTGCATGCACATGGATCTAGGTGTTGACTCACCTTCCTGGGCTAGGCTTGTGGTAGGGGAAAGAGGAATTTAGACACATTCTGCCAAGCTTTGAGTAGGTGTTGATTATTCCCCACCCTCTGCCAGATACCTCCTTCCTACGAGGAACAAGGCCAGCAAGCGTAAAACTCCAGTGATGAAGAAGACCCTGAATCCCCACTACAACCATACATTTGTCTACAATGGTGTGAGGCTGGAAGATCTACAACACATGTGCTTGGAACTTACTGTGTGGGACCGGGAGCCCCTGGCCAGCAATGATTTCCTGGGAGGGGTCAGACTAGGTGTTGGCACTGGTGAGAGTTTTCTTCCTCCATCTTCAGTTGTCTCTTATCTATTTCACTCCCAGCACCTCCCACCCCCAGAAACACAAAGCTCCTCTATGATGGGACTTATCTTCTTTCCTTTCAGATGACACTCAACAAATATTTGTTGTGTACATTCTATGTGCCAGGCCTAGAGCAAGGCAGAACTCATTGATATTATGTATATAGATAAATGTGATGCTGATAGCCAGGAACTCCATCATCCTTACACACACACACACACACACACACACACACACACACACAATCTACAAACCACACAAACACACACAATCTACAAACCTACCTATATATCTATATGTATAATGCCATATTCTATCCTGTTACAATGAGTAAAAGGTTCTCACTTGTAAAAGCTAATCTCTCTCTGTGTTCTGTACCACCCTCTCCCCTTCTCAATGACCTCACTTCTGTAATCTCCATCTCTCCCATATGGTAAGTTTCATTCTCCCTACCTGTTGAAGGTGAATACAGATATGCTCTGGTGTTTCCAAATCTTATTAAATAAAAATAAACCTTTTCTTGACTACATGTCCCCTCTCTAATTTCTTAAAAATAATGGTTTCTACTTCCTCAACTTTTCTTTGTTTGCATGTCAAAGTATTGTTTTCATCTCACTAGAATTTTTAGCACTATTTAACATAGAAGATCACTCCCTTTTTCCTGAAATACTTCTATTGATTTTATACTCTTTGATTCCTTTTCAACGAACTGATTTTCACTTCTCAGTTTTCTTTGTGGGTTCCTCATTCTATACTCAAAATCTAAATACAAGTATTTCTTGGGGCTTAGTCTCAGGTCCTCTTCTTTTCTCTCTCCACAATCTGCATTCCCATGACCTTAAATATTACTTGTTTATTAATAACTAACATAAAGCATCTAGAATGGTGTTTTACACATATAAGCTAAGCATGTCAGTCTCCTGATTAAAACTATTCAGTGACTTGTTATCATATTTATAAAACAATAGGGGTGTATACCAAGCCTATAAGCCCTGGTATAATATGGACCCTCTGTTCTTTCTGATCCTTCTCATATCACTCTCCCACCTGCTCACAGTGCTCCAACCATGCTAATTTAGTTCTTTTCTCCAAATATACCAAGCTCATTTCCACCTCAGAACCTTTGAAATTATTGTTTCTTCTGTCTGGAAAGACTGGCTGCTTCTTATCCTTTAGGTCTTAACTCACCAAGAGTTCCTCAGACCATTCGTTCTACAGTAGGTCCTAATCCAGACACTCTAAATCCCCCTGCTGATTTACTTCATAACATTATCCTCACAATCTTTTGTTAATTTTCTTTTTTAATTCAAATTAAAGCTGCCTGAAGGCAGGGTGATTTTTCTGCTTTCTTCATCATTGTATCTCCGGAGGCTATAAGAATACCTGGCACATAGTAGGTACTCAGTAAATATTTATTAAAAGGATGAATGGACAAAAGAATAGGAATGATGCCACATCTAACTTTAGGCTGGAGTCTACAGCTAGAGAAAAAGTTGTTCAGATTTTTAAAAATTCAAATCCATTTGGAAATAATAGAAGGACAAATGCTCTGGCATTGGCACCAGACACCAGAGCTCTGTATCATCCTCTGAATAAGAAGTCTCTAGTGACCCTGTGGTATTTGTAGTACTGTTTCATCAACCCAAAATCTCCTTATAGTCTCAGGAGCACAGAAATATCTGAGCAGGATCGATAGGGAATACTTCTCAGATTGCTGTCCCCATCAGTCCATTTTCATAGCACATTTTCTTTGGAGCAGCTACCCTTGCTGTATGACCCATCATTGATGAGTCAAGCAGTGGGGTCTCTGGTCAGCCTTCTCTGGTATTTCTCCTCAGGGATCAGTAATGGGGAAGTGGTGGACTGGATGGACTCGACTGGGGAAGAAGTGAACCTGTGGCAGAAGATGCGACAGTACCCAGGGTCTTGGGCTGAAGGGACTCTGCAACTCCGTTCTTCAATGGCCAAGCAGAAGCTGGGTTTATGAGTTCTTGTCATATTCTACAGGTCCAGCCCTGGCCAGGGCAAATCAGAGGAAGTGACAAAACTAAGAGCAAATATTTCTAATTTAATATGTGTGTGTGTTGGATGTGTATGTACAAGCACGTATTTCTGCAAATCTTATGCTAGCTAGAGTGATGCAGCCTTGTTCCCCTTTAAAAAGCAGGCTCAAGAAAAAGGGCCTCTTTGAAATGTTTTTATTTGTGCACAATCTAGTATATTTCAGAGTCCATTCTTTCTTTCATCATTATGAGATTTAATTAACTTAAAAACCTTTTAAAACAACTTTCTATTTTCTGTCTTAATATTTTTGTTCTTATTTCTCCAGGGAGCCCTGGCTACCTTTGGCATTAGTTTTAGTCTGTAGTTTAAGGTGTACCTGATCTGAGGCTAAGGTTCTAGGAAGCAGTTTTGGGTCGCTAAAGACAGGGCAATATGGGAGAGAGGTAAATAGGTCTTCTCCTTCTCTCTAATTTATACTTTTAATTCATGTTCTACCTGGATAATTTTCTGGAACTTGGCTTTTAACTTGTCTTCTTGTTAAGTAGTTTTCACCTTGCTTGGGTGTATGGTTTTCTTTGATATGAAAAGAAAACTCCCCAGCTCCTTCCAGTTCTATATGCCTTTACTAGACCTCTGGGGAATCCTTATAATGGAGTTAGTTTAGAAAAGCACTTTAATTAGATAATGGCCTTTTGACGGAGTCATGAACATGCCCAGTGAGACCTTCTGGCTGATCCCAGAGGACTTGCATGTCTGAGGGTAAAGTGTTTCACAGCTCATACTGATGTCTCAGAATTTTAAACTGATAACAGCAGTTAATTGAGAGAGAACTCACTTCTCTAATGAAAGATGAGACATCTTCACTCATGTACCACATCTTCCTCAGTGTTTGTGTCTGAGATGTGTTGCTTTGCAGAATATGGTCCACATACCTCTGTATCAGTCAGAAGAGCTAAAGACTATCTAAAATGGCACAGTGCTTGCCCAGACTGGGGACTGTTAGTACTCCAAGATAACGTGGATAGAGAATCTCCCAGTTATTCTGACCTCCTATCTGATGTAGTTTCAGCTCCCATTTTTTCTATTGTTTCCTCAACTTGACCTACATGTAACATGGGTGTGGTAGTGTTGAGGCTTTTTGAAGAGGGTTCTGGTAAAATAACTTTCACTTTCTTATACTCTTACAAACTGACCTTTTTATTCATATGAGTTTATTCCACACAAATTTGTGTGTAGAAGGAGCCTATACCAGAAAAAATCCCTTTCAGTAGAGGCAGTTGCTAGCTGATGGTCCTATAAGGCCACTGGATTGAGGAGGGCAGGTATGGCAGTTTCTATTGCATGTGTGAACTAAACTGAGGAATGTTTAAAAAGGTTTGTTTGGTGTGGATTGACACTGTAATGAAAAGCATAACTTGAGATCCTGTGTTGTAACTTGCTCTTTTGTTTCCCACCCTTGAAATGAATGTGTGCTTCAATAAAGCTTTCTGACTTGTCAAATGTTTTCATTCATTAGTTCTGTGGAAGCCTTTGTGTATGATGTCCTGACTTACTATTGTTCCTTTCTACACGTGGCTTGAAGGGTAAGAACCAGAGTGACAAATGCCTTTCCCTAATCATCATATGCTGATTTGAAGAAAATTTGCCTTTCTCCACATTGCTGCCTGATACTTTTCCTGGGTTTGAACCCCTTGTCCTGTATGTTTGGTATCTACGGAGAGAACTAAAAATCCATCTTAAAAGAGGCACCACTTTTCTATTTCTCAAGTACCAAGGGAAGTCCACCTTTGGCTTTATGGATCCTCCCTTGCTAGAGTAGGGGAGAGATGTTCACATAGGAGCTGAAGAAACACATTCCCTGTTATAAGCACTTCTTTCTAGATTCTTCGATTCTTCTGGGAATTGGGGACTTCTTCCTCTGCTTCTACTACCATCATTGAGGTCTTTTTAAAATATTTTTTAGATGTTGATGGACCTTTATTTTGTTCATTTATTTATATGCAGTGCTGAGAATCAAACCCAGTGCCTCACACATAGTAGGCAAGAGCTCTACCACTGAGCCACAACCCCAGGTCCCCATCATTTAGTTTTGAGAAATAAATAACACAGATGCTAAGTAACCCATCTCTGAATTTAGGCTCTGGGTTTCTAGGTAGAGGCCAAGTGATTCTTGATCTCTTGTGCAAAAAGGTATTAATATTTATCAAATGCCTTTTGATATAAGACTTTATATATTGATCTTTCTATTATACCATATGCAGTATGAAATCTTCCCTTCCTACAGATGAGGAAACTTGAGTCCTTATGATAGAATTGAGATTCGAATCAAGGTCTGATTCTACTGAAGCATGTGAGAATGGTATGTGTGTTATGGGAAGAATCAAAGGAAGGGATGACTCATCTCTTCTAAAATATGGGTTTAATTTACAAAATAGAAAAATCAGAATGTTTTGGTTATTACTTAGCCAGCTTAGTGACTTTATACTGTGTGTGTGTGTGTGTGTGTGTGTGTGTATGTGTATGTATGTGTGTCCCCAGAGAGGTTTAAAGAGAGAAATAGAGATATGTATATATCAGGATCTTGCTAGTCCCTTTGGGCTGGCTGTGGGCCTGGTTCTGCTTTGGTCTCTCTCTCTCTCTCTCTCTCTCTCTCTCTCTCTCTCTCTCTCTCTCTCTTTTTAAATTATTTATTTATTTTTATGTGGTGTTGAGGATGGAACCCAGGCCTCGCATATGCTAGACAAGCACTCTACTACTGAGTCACAACCCCAACCCTACTTCAATCTCTTTCCCCTGCTTTAGGAGTTGGGATTTCTTGAGTCATAATCTACAAAGGAGGTTATAGTAAAACTAGCGAAAGAAAGCAAGATTGACTTGTTTTGACTACTCAAAATGAAATTATAGCTCTTTAGTTGTTTTAAGCTAGAGAAGCATTTACATGCAAGAATCAGGCCCAGGTGGGAACTCTGCTCAGGGAGTAATGAGCCCCCTCTGTTATCTGTTGGGCCTTTGGCTTGCAGTCTATCCTGGCTTGCCACTTGGAATATTAGTGATAAAGACAAGGAAGGGCATTTATCTTCTCCAGTGTGCAATCTTTGCCTTTGGAACCACAGACCTTGTCTAACCAGAAATTCCCCACATGAACTCATTGTATTTTGCCTTCTACCCATAACTCGCCCTTGGCCTTTCAAAGCTTCTGTATTCCCCTGAAGGGAAGATGAAGAAGGGATTTTTTTTTTTGTTCCAAGTTTGATCATTTCTTCCATGTTCCATTCCACCCAGAAGCTGCCTAACATTTTATTTTGCATTTTGAAAATGAGATTTCCACTAAACCCCCAGTGGAAATAGCTTCTCTCTGACTCACTACTACCCCCATATGTTCTGGACTCATGATTTATGTCCTATCACTCTGCTTTAAAGAGCAAATTTTCTTGGGTGGAAAGATGTTCATTTCCCTCTTTCCTCCAGGGACTACTCTGAGTCTTGTATCTGAGTAGGATTTTAGAAGATGGAAACTTTCTTGCTTAGAGTGTTCAACTGACTTTAAATGGGGAGTAGAAAAAGAAGTAGAAGCCAGATGGCAAACTAAGAACATTGACTCTGGAGCCAGACTGCTATTGTTTTAATGCTGACTCTGTCACTAATAAGTGGCACTTATTAGTTATCTTAGGTAGATTGCCTATCCTCACTGAGCTTCAATTCTCTCATCTGTAAAAGGGAGGTAATAACAGTTCCTACCTTATAGGTTTCTTGTGAAGACCTCAGAGTGAATCAGTAGGGTATTTAGAATGGCACTGGCACATAGTGAATGCTTGAGCCTCCCAGCCAGCCTATTTCCTCTACCCTCTAGCTTTCCATTGATGACCCCTGGTTAAAATCAAAGGAAAAGACTGCTTAGTCTTAATTATGACTATGGATTCCATGAACTTATAAAAGAAGGTTCTCAACAGGAAGGGGAAGAACACTTTTCTTTCAAACATTGACACCCCATTGGGTAGGACTGAAGAAGAATCTGGGGCTGGGGATGTAGTTCCATGGTAGAGTGCATGCATAGTCTGTGCAGGGCCATGGGTTCATCTCCTAGCTCACACATATACATACGAAACAAAAACCAGGACTCTGGGGCTCCATTTTCTAAAAGCCCAATAACCCATCCTCAATTTACTTTCAGGCCTGCTCCTTAAGACTTGACTTTGTGCCACTGTAGATCCCACCTGCTCTGTGGCTATCCGAGGAAGTTAATACCTGAGGTGGAGTCTGCTTTCTTTCCCTACTATCTTTAGTGGTAGTTTTGAAGTACCCTAGATCATGGAATGGGAAGGAGGTTCCCCTAATGAAGGAACAATACTGTCTACCTTTTGTTATGGGGAATGGAGGCCTCAGTAGATAGAGGTTCTTGCCTGTGAGCCAGCTGGAAGGGCCAGGAGACAGCATTATGCTGTGACTAGCTATTTCTTCCCAAACTCCCTCCCATGGCAATGTTTTTGTAACTCTCGATGAAGCAATAGTTCAAACAATATTTTTAGCCCAATGCCCTACAAGGGGAAATGACAAATATGTTCAATAATGTTTTGTAGATCCATGCCATCCCATCCCAGCCACAGAGATAGTTAAATTGTAAGGAAAATGCAGCTACACTTCTTGAAGTGTACTGGATGTCTTTTGCAATGGTGCTGCCCTCTGCTGTCACCTCTGGGTATAGGAAGCATTTAAAACACAACTGGTAAGTGAATCAATTTAGAATTTACTTATCTGAAAGACTTTGGAGAGCAGGGCAGAGGCCCGGGTTAGGAAATGAAGACTTCCTATCCCCAATGCACTGCTCAAAGCCTGTACTCAGTCCCTGCTTAGCTTCAGAGTCTCCTCCAGTGCTAACTGAAGCATAGACTTGCTTACG
The DNA here is from genome assembly GCF_047511675.1 of Marmota flaviventris. Lineage (NCBI taxonomy): Eukaryota > Metazoa > Chordata > Mammalia > Rodentia > Sciuridae > Marmota > Marmota flaviventris. Next base: position 74,393,162 of record NC_092518.1, read on the forward strand.
GAAACTATGGCACAGTCCTAAAATGATGTCTAGAAATATCTCTGGATTGGCAAACCTCACTCACCTCAGAATCCTGTCCCTAGAACTGTGGGAAACCATTTCTTTCTTTTATTAGGCCTCAGTTTCAGCTAACTAGGGTAATTTTCCCTTGACATCAACCTTGCCCTGGCTCAAGTTCACTCGCAGACATCCCTTTGCTCCCGGCGCTGGATCAGTTCCTGGTTGCTGAGCAGGTAGTCATCAATGAATGTGAAGATTTCCTCAGGGGTTACAGGTTCCATGTAGCGTTCCCGATCAATACCCTGCTTGTCAATCAGCACCATATTGAAGTAGGAGCGAGTAAGGCGCTGAAATTGCCTAGAGAGAGCAGCCCAGGAAGGTGTGAGACTTGTCTGGGCATTTGTCCCACAGGGCTCTACTACCCTCTGATCTTTCACAGCTCCACTGATGGACTAGTCCCTCCCAAATCCCATCTCCATCCCCTCTACTACCTATCTATCTCAAGTTTCTTTGCTTTTTTCTGCTAAAGTCCAAATCTTGCTGATTCTATGTGTTTAGCACTGCTAAGCTCTCCCTTCCTCATCCCAGCTGGGGCAACTTTGTTATTACTAGGCTGTGCTTCTATTGTAGACTCCTTTAAGCAGGACTAAGAATCCTGCATGGAAAAACTCCAGGGGGTGCCCATCATAGACATGATGATACACATGCACATTATACATGGCAACCCTGAAGGTGATAAATACTACCTGATTAACTATTCCATCCAAGGCGGCAAGTCTGCAGTGTCCTTCCTCTGAGTATTTCTTAGTCTTTCTAATTGAGACTGAATATCCCCACTAATATTGAGCCCTGGAGGCAGGTATTGTTTCTAGAACAGACAACACAGATGGCTTTACTGTCCCTGAGTATATGTGGAAGCACTGGAAGGCTGATAATGTATAGATGATGAGAAAAGTCAACTTCTACCACCTGTCACTTCTAACCTCTTCCCTATGGGCTGATGGATATGATTCAGATTTTAGTGCCTTAAGAAGCCTTTTGGAGACAGACAGTAAAAAGAGAAAGTCATGAAGCAACAGGATCTCAGGCTGCTATGAGTCAAGTTTGGGTTAACTGTCTCAGTCCTGACTGTGCTTCAAAGTTACCTGAGGTGCCATTATAAAAAACCACAAAGGTGGGGCCTGGTAATTGCATTTTCAAGCCCCATTTGATTCACATGCCTTGCCAGTGTTAAGAATCACTCTCTGGTCTTACCTATATGCATCCATAAGAGTTCAAACACAAGAAGTAATTCAAGAGAGTAGTTTTGTCACAACCCTCTGTTGCTAGTGTCCTGCCTAGGGTTTCTGCCCATCCCCAACCTATAGCCTCCCAGCCTGGACCTGAGCTCCTCGATGATGCTGGCTGACAGCTGTTGCTCCCGGATGCGCCCCACCTCCTGAGGTGGCTGCCCCACCAGCTCAATGATGGTCACATGCCGCAGGTCCAGTCCACAGGTGGATTGCTGGGAAGAGGGAGAGAACATTTAATGGAACAGGCCTTTGCCCTCAAATCTCAGGCTACTTGATTGATTCCTTCTGGGACCACATGAGGCAGTGTGGGACAGGAGGGGGCTTCTCCTGCAATGATCACACAATCATAGGATCACACAATCATAGGATCACACAGATCACAATATGAGATCTACAAAACCTTTTCCTTCCATCAGTCCTACAAAATTGTTCCATTCCTTCTACTGAAGTGTATGAAACTGGTTATACAATGAGGAATAGAAAAGAGAAGCATAATTATTAAGCTGCTACTGCGGGAACATAATCAATCATTGCTTAGCTTTTCATAGGTTTTAAACTACTTAGGTTCTTAATGGATGGCTATTGTGATATGATAATAATGACTGTTGTTTCTTATTTATTTACATTTATTTAATACTTTGTAGAAATCAACTAATTTAATCCTTACAATAGACCTAACAAGGTAGGTGGTGTCATTCTGAAGAGGCAAAAGTAACTTGCCCAAATTTGTATGACAATAAGATGATGAGCAAAGATTCAGACTGAGGACTTATACCACTTACCCAAGTATGTCCTCTTTATCACTAGGCTACATCCCAGGGCCTTCTCTCAGTCGATTTATCCAAAATAATGGCCAGTGGTCTTTATCCCCTTAATTGCCTTCTTTACACTGGGTAGCAAACTCCTGTAACCCTACCTATACTGGCTCTTTGTCCTGCTTTGTCCAGTAAGGTCTCCAATTAGCCAGTTGCCAGAATGAGGCTTAAAGTAGTATTGAACATTCCCTGGTGCCCCGCATCTGTTTTGCCTTTGATCTCCTCCTCTCATCCTGACCTCAAAGTCACTGTCCTTGCTGGCAGATTCCTTTTTTTTCTTGCTTCCCATTAAACTAAACTGTTGATTTTGTCTGTTTTATTTTTTGGATCCATGGAGATATAAGGTCCTTTTTGGTCTAGACTCCCAGGTTCACCTTTTTGGCTAAACTGCTGCCGTCATGGGCCTCTTAACATTGACTTGACAACTTCTATGATTCAACCTTTAGGAAACCCCTAAATAGCTGCTTAATTTACCTAAATATTTGGCCCCTTGAAGCTCCCTAGAGCCACTTAGTCATGTCAGAACATTCTCTTTAGCAACCTAGTGTGTTCTTTTTATAAGTCCTCATGGTCATATCTATTCTGTCCTATTTACCTCTCCTTTCCCCAGTAGTGAGTTTGGCTAGGTATCTCTTAGTATGTTAAAAATAATTGTTATGGTTTGGATATGAGGTATCCCCCGAAAAAAGCTCCTATGTTAAGGCAGGGGGTGAAATGATTAGATTATGAGTGCCATAATCTAATCAGTGAATTAATCCATTTGATGGATGAATAATTTGAAAGGACCACTATATGGTTGGTAACTGTAAGCAAGTAGAATGTGGCTGGAAGAAGTAGGTAACTGGGAATGTGCCCTTGGGGGTTATATATTTTTGTCCCTGTTTCCCTGTAACTGCTTGCATGCTCCCTGGATGCCATGAGCTGAGGAGTTTTCCTCTGCTTTGCCCTTTTTCCATGATGTTCTGCTTTACCTCAGGCCCAGAGCAATGGAGTAGGCCAACTATGAACTGAACCCCTGAAACTATGATCCTAAAATAAACTTTAATTTGCTAAATCAGTCATAGCGATGCAAAGCTAACACAATCATCGTACAACTTTATTTTTACTTTGAGATATCACAATCACTGTCCTACTGGTAGTGGTTGAGAGCACAAACACTGCAGCTAGACTGCCTGGGTTCAATCCCACGTGTACCACTTACTATATAGTGACTCTGAGTAAATCACTTAATCTCACTATGTCTCAGTTCCCCCACCTATTTAATGGAGATTATAATAGCATATACCTTACAAGGACTATTGTGAGAATTAGATGAGTATATGCAAAACATGTAGATCAGAACCAGGTTCTGATCTAAGTGTTCCTTAGTGCTATTATTCCTTGAAAACACAAATGGATTTAACTCCTAGAATTGACATTTGATCTTATCTGTCTTATAAGTCTCTCTAGAGTGCTTTGTCACACTCCCTTCCCAACCTTCACCCAGTCCCCCAAAAGTCACATCTACTACTTCAGTGGCCTTGTTGCCTTTTCAGTAAAAGCACAGCAGGTTTTAGCAATCTACTAAATACATCTAGGATATAACTGATCAAATGCTACCAAGTAAAAGTTTGAAGAAGTGGGATTTGTGCTGCAGAAAGCAATAATTTGATTTGAGAAAGATAAGAAGGTAAAAAAAGGAGCTAAGTCCTCTTTAGGGGAGTGGGCCTTACCTGTAGCATAGAGATTTGCATTTTATAATATCGGTTGGAGGGATCAGGAGCTGAGATGATCAGGAGTCGCTGTTTCTCATAGAACTGATCCAGGAGGCCAGCAGCTGAGTTGACATTGACATTAATTTTCATGGCTAGGGCAGATGCAGACGGTCAGTCAGAGACTGTCCTTTTCTTTCACACCGATTGGGTAATGCTAACATCTTGAGGAGTTCCAGTTTTTGAATTAATCTTTCTGGTTGTTTCTCCCTTCCCTGGAAAGAAATCCTGAAAGAAACTTGGAGATTTTAAACTCTTCTTGGGGTAGGCATATTCTAGGTGGAATGTTGCCCCTCATAATAGATGTGTCTCAGAAGACCCTATTCCCGCATCATTCACATCACTATTAGACCCCTAAGCTATGGGGGAATCCTCCAGAGTACCCTTGATTAACTCTTCCCATTTCCTGATTTCACTCACGAGTACAGATAGGTGGTGATCCCGACCACTGGCGACTGGATTGGCAGACCCGGGAGGGGGTTCCCTGGCGCTCATAACCACCATCACAGTGGTATTCACAGGTGGCACCATAGTTGTCGCCTGCTGAGGTGCAGGTGAGGTAGCCATGCTGCGGTGGTTTCAGAACTGGGCAGCGTCTCACTGTCAGGGAGAAATTCAAGTTAGGGATTATGGTGTTTCTAGAAGGTGCCTACTCTGGGCTTTCTAGAACTTGAGATAATCAGGATGATTTTCTATATTTCCAATGATTGGAGATAGAGCAAGAATTTTCATTTCTTAAGGAATTAAATTTGAAATATAAACAGAGATTAGAAACACCGGTTAATATATACATTGTCTTCAAAAAACTATGAATCTGTGAAAGAAAATATTGTCATCTATGTTTACAGATACTATGATGCCCTGTATGAATATGAACACCTTGCAGAATTACTTTTTATAGTAGAAATAAGTTGGAAGAGTGGTAAATGTTCATGACTGGGAGGATTAATCAAATCATGATATATTCTTAGAGCATAATGTTATGCTGTCATTGATAATATTTCTGAAGAAATCTTAAAGAATATGGGAGAGCTGGGGTTGTGGCTCAGCGGTAGAGTGCTCCCCTAGCACATGGGAGGCCCTGGGTTCGATCCTCAGCACCACATAAAAATAAATAAAATAAAAAAGGAATATGGAAAATATGTTTTAATGAAAAATGAAAAGTGTGATACATGATTAAATACACAGCCTAATCTCAATATTATGTTTGTCAAGTATGCATAGAGAAAAGACTGGAAAGGAAATGCCAAAAGGTTAATAGCAATTGCCTCTAGATGATGGGGTCATAGATTTTTTTTTCACTTTATATAGTTCTTTATTTTTTGGATATCCAGTAATGAGTATGAATTATTTTTATAATGAGAAAAGCAAAACAAACCAATGTGACACAAAGCAAAGGTGGAAGAATCAAGTAGACAACACTACCTGTTTCAGAAGAAGTGAGTGATTCAGATTGAAGATTGATGAGATTTGATAATTTTGAAAGTCAAGAAAAGAAATGGGGGAGTTGGGGTTGTGGCTCAGTGGTAGAGTACTTGCCTGGCATGTGTGAGGCACTGGGTTTGATCCTCAGCACCACATAACAATGAATAAAAATAAAATAAAGCTATTGTGTCCATTTACAACTATTTTTTTTAAAGAAAAGAAATGGATACAGAGTATCTTCATGAATTTTATCTAGTTTTAGGAGAATAAGAAAAAAGAGTCAAAGTTTTTGTAGCATTTGTATGTACATGTAATGGAAGCTTCATTAATGAACCTGTTTTGGTGAAGCCTGTTTCAGGCATAGAGAGGAGAGGGTCATCGTGGGCTTATAGAAACTCAGGGTAGAGCAGGAACAATGAACAATGTAAAAACTGAAGAATTTTCTTCTGACCTTGTACTTTCACAATGAACTTGCAGCTGGCCCGGTTATAAGATCGGTCATAGGCGGTGTAACGAATCACATACTCTCCTTCAGGAAAGTGAGAACCAGGCTCTGGGCCCCGAAGTGTTACCCTGATTGAGATAGGATGAAGGAGCTACTGAGGAAAAAGATACTTAGAATTGAGATCTGAAGAACATAATCACTGTGGTCTCAGCCTGTACAGTTTCAATATGAACAGACTGAGGGACTGGGAGATGCTGTTGGAAAGCATGTGTTACTGAAGCTCACCTGGTGATGGTACCATCAGCAGAATCTTTCACCACGGGTGGGTCCCAGTAGACTCTAGCAGTCAGTTTCTCTGGCTCTGCTATCTTCTCACGTGAGTGGGGACAATGGATCTTGGGAGGATCTATGTCTATGAAGGTCAAAAATCAAGTGTCAATTTGTGGGCCCCCTGCCTTCCCTGGAGGGGACCCATTGAAACAATACCACACACCACTGGGTAAGTAGAAAGTTCAAGGTTTTCAGGGAGACTGGGGAAAGAAGCCTGACTCTAGGGGAAGTAATCATTTTGTTAAGCTTGTGCTCATGGGGCCCCCTTCATAGTGAGCAGGAATATCTTTGCAATTAGAATTCCATTTTGCTTGTGGACATAATGCTAGGATGACTCTTTGCAGCAGGAAAAATAGGAGCAACTGGCATTTACCTACACATACAGGCTCGCCTCCACTCCATCGCCCATCTTCCATGCAGATTCGGCTGCGGTCACCTTCTAGGTGGTAGCCACTAGAACAACTATAGTCACAGCGGGAGTCAAGAAGCACTCCATTTGTGCAGCTGTAGGTGCCACTAGTGATGAATGGCAGTGCATGACATCTCATCTCTAAGAGAGAAGCAAGTGGCAAGCTCAGTGGCCTGTGGGACTAACTGGAGGTGATGCATCTAGCTCATGGAGAACCATATCAGAGACAATGAATATACAGAAACCTGACCCAAACTGCTTTACATTTTTATGCCACACTGCTTTCCCCCTGAACTGCCTTTTTAATTTTCATATTACAAGGTGTAGAAGCACTCTTGGTGTATGTGCAAGGGGGTGGGGGTGTCTCAAAGAAGTAAATTACCTGTCCAAGCACTTGAACTTCAGAGTCAGACCTGAGCTGGCATGCCAGCTGTACCTCTTATTTGCTCTATGACTTGAAAAATTGCCTAATCTCTATTAGTCTCAGTGTTTTTTTTTTAAATTGTAAAATGTGTATGCTTCACAACATTGTTGTACAAATTAACAGATACAATGCCTATAAACCTCTAGGCTCATTTAGAGCCTCAGCAGTTGTTAGTTTTCATCTCTTGTTCCTCAGATGCTATAAGCTCTTGAGTATGCTCAAAGCTTCTTTTGAGTATCATTTCAATGCTTGCACAGCCACTTCTCACTTACATGCCAGAGTGGGATGGCTTTATGTCCATGTGATAGTACAAGTCAGGCCAGTGCCTGAAGGGCAGGTGTGGTGGTATTTGATTAAGGAGGAATCTGTGTGCTTTAGATACCACGTGGTGTATCAGAGACTGCCACCATGAAATAATTGTAACCCTGTGTTTGTGGAAGTCTTGTTTGTGATAATTGATACTTAAGAGAAGTAGGGCTATATATTTCTTTAGATTGTCTTAGTTCAAATCCTGCATAAGTTGAATATTTGAAACTTTGAATGAAGATTCTATATAAGCTACTTTCGTTTTGTTTCTTGGCCAAACCAGATTTCAAGTTTATTGCCTTTTTTGTTTTCCAATATCTGATATGTAAAAACCTATGCAAAAATGATCTCCTTGAAATTAGAGCCAAGAGAAAAGTTTGTGTCTTCAGATGAATTTGTTTGTTTAGTATTATATGACAGTGAAAATAATAGATCCAAAGTGTTTGTCCTTTTGTCTCTTACAAGGAAGCTCAAAGCTAGATTTAATGCTCAGTGTAATAATCAACTCAATCTAGGAACCTGGAAATATGCATGCCTCCGTTCTTTTAACTGGTTTTATGCTTGCTTATAATTTATAGCTTTGTTTATTTCAATTTGTCAGGCCAATTCAAATTTATTTTGGAAATAATGGGGTTTAAATCCTAAAACAACTTAATTACAGTCACCCAGAGGATGGTACTGACTTCTTTCTGGCTATCAGGCTTCTCCTCTACTCCACACCAACTTCTCTGACCAACCTCATTTCTCTGAATGCTCAGTCCTCTGCGTCCAGGTATACAACATTCATGTGCACACATTTCTATCCCATTAGGCTATAAGTGGCCTGAGGGTAGGTGAGGAATTGAGTAAGCTCTTGCAGTGACCAATACAGGCCCCCTATACAATACAGGATGTCCTACAAATAGTATTCAGTGATGGACACATGAATATTCAAAGCTCATCTGCTAAAAGGAGGTAGACTATGGAGTTTGAATAATAGCTGGGGGTTTGGATGTTAAAGGGAGACATGGTTTGGGATGTGTGTCTATTAATATCCTTATATCCTAACCTTAGGGATTCTCCTTTCTGACTTTTGGAAGAAAATGAATAATAGCAGAGACGTTTCATAGCTTCACTGGCAAGGCATTCTAAGGCTATAGGCCAGGAAGAACAGAACTTGACCACAAATGGGAAAGAATCTGAAACTGTATATCCTCCAGAACTCCAAAAGAAGGCCCAGGTCCACATCAGGCCTTGGGGTCAAGCCTCAACCTCCTACATGCACTTCTGAGTTCCCTGAGTTGGAAGGGCTGGCTGTTACTTAAATGCCCAAATCACTCAGACAGTAACTACAGGAATAGAAAATAAAGTAGAATGTTAGGATGAGGAAATGCCTCAATGGGGGGGGGGCTCTGGAAAATTCCCAATTTAAACTTGAAAGAAAGGCATAATAACACCTCCAGGGAGATACCCTCAGTGACTGGCTGGCATCTCTCATGCTCATGTCAGCATGTGCACACATGCAACTTACGCCTGCAGTAGGCAGTTCCAGACCAACGGCGGTTTGGCAGGCATTGCACTGATCTCCGTCCAATCAGTCGAAAGCCACGGTCACAGGAGAGCTCGCAACGAGTACCTAGGCTACTGTGATAATTTTCTCCCCTTGGTGAGTAGCATGTGGCTTCTCCATCCTGGATATTTAATGTGTAACACCATCGGGGGACTGTAGCAACAGGAGAAAAGTAAGCTAGAATCATAATAATTAAGACAGTATGGTGTTGGTAAAAGGGCAGTAACATATCAATGGGACAGAACAGCGATCTCAGAAATAGATCTACACCAGTGTACCAAAATGATTTTTTGACAAAGTTGCCAAAACAATACAATGGAGGAAAGGACCTTTCAGACAAATGGAGCTGGAACAATTGAAACTTCATAGGAAGACAGAAAGGAGAGAGAGAAAGAAAAGAAAAGGGAAAAAAGAAAAGACAAACTAATACAAGAAATTATACAAAAATTAATTCAAAATGGATGATGTACTTAAGTGTAAAAAAGAAAAATACAAAACTTGTAGGAAAAAAACTTAGTAGAAAATCACTGGGAATGAGGACTAGGCGAAAAAGTCTAAAATATAACACCAAAACTGCAATTCATAAAAAGTCAATAAGTTGGACATTGTCAAAATTAAAATATTTTGCTCTATGAAAGGCACTATTAAGAGATCAAAGACAAGGCACAAATTGGTAGAAAATAGTTGCAAACTACATATCCAACAAAGGACTAATATCTCAAATATAAAAAGAACTATCAAAAGTCAACAGTAAAAAAAGCAAACAATCTAGCTATAACATGGACAAAGGATGAACAGACATATTACCAAAGTACTGATGGTAAATAAGCACATGAAAAGGTGTTGAGCATTATTAGACATTAAAAATGCAAATTAAAACCACAATGAGATATCATTAGTAGAAACATTAGAATGTCTAAATTTTAAAAAATGGCAGTAATAAAGAGAGACATTGGAACTCTCATACATGGCTGGTGGAAATGCAAAAACATAGCTGCTTTGGAAAATAATTTAGTAGTTTCTTATGAAGGTAATAATAAATCTTATTGCAAAGAAAATATGTTTACTAAATGATTTTGAAATACACTTTAAGGTATTTTCCCAAGTGAAATGAAAACCTGAGTTCACACCAAAATCCTATACAGAAAAGTTTTTTTTTTGGATGTGCTATTTTTTAAAGTTAAAGTGAATCTCATTATCATGTACATCCACAAGACTGGGATCCTAATTAGAATAAGATATATTCCAACCTTGTATATTCTACTGTCATGTATAAAAAGAACAAATTAAAATTTTGAAAATAATATTTTAATATACACAAATGTTTAAAGTTATTCTATCATAATTGCCAAAAGCTGGAAATATATGTCTTTCTATGGGTGAATGATTAAACTAACTTTAGTTTATCCATATACAAGGATGAAGCGCTGATACATGCAACAACATAAATAAATCTCAAAAGCAGTTTGGGAAGTGAAGGAAGCCAGATTCCAAAGACTGCATTTTGTAGGATTCCATTATATGACAAAGCTATAGGGACACATTCAGGCAAAAATATAGGGACAGGATGCAGATCAGTGGTTGTTGAAGATGAGGGGTTGAGGTCAGGGATAATCTCAAAGGAGTAGCACTGGGCAAGTTTTGGAGGCAATGTAAGTATTTTGTATTATCTTGGTTGATATCCCACTCTATGCATTTGTCAAAACACACAGAACTATATTCCCCCCAAAATGAAGTCTACTATATGTGAATGTAAAACAAAAAATAATTAAAACACAAAAATATACATTAGAGATAGAAAAGGAAAGTGACAGCAAAGAAGGTTGCTTAGAAATGAAAGTCTAATCTCAGTTCAGTACTGAGCAAAAGAGGTTACAGGGTATCATAAAGATGCCTCACAGACTGTACGAAATAAATAAATGACTCTTCAATGGGTTTGGATTTTAAAGAGACACATGTAAACAAATGGAGGGCCACCTGTCCAAGGAGGTTTATACAGCATGTACCACATCTGTTTGCCTAAGGTTGGGAAGATTAAAGCCCCATGTGAGCTGATTTGATTCCCAAATCCTAGGGACAAGAACAAACAAACAAACAAAACCCAAACCACTCTGAGACTTAACAAAAAGCACATCAGGAGCTATAGGATAAAAGAAAGGCTGGAGCTTCTGCTTGAGTGCAGCTGGAGAATGAAGACAGATGACAGAGAGAAAACTATTCTTCAACTAACGCCACGTTTGGGGCTCCCAGTATTAGTTTCAAGCCTGTGGCAGTGACAGGGCTGCCATCTGGAGACACCATCTCCAAATTACAGAAAGTCTCTTAAGCATTGTAGTTGCAGAGCTGTTGATTATAAGGCCACAACACATATTACAACGACCTTAAATGGGAGGTTGGGACCTCAGCAATCACTTCCATTCTATTTTTTCTCTTATTCCATAAAAGAAAATACACATCAGATTGAAACTGATAAAAAAGCAAGCATGGTAAAGGGAAATAGAAAGCTCAGGATAAATACTGAGACAGTAAGAGAGGCCCAGCTATTGTAAATAAGTTCAAATTTGCTGGCCCAGAAGAATCCTGGCATAAAGAAAAAACATTGGAAGGCTGGTGAAGGGCAAAGCAACAATCCCCATTTTCAAATAAGAAAGAAGGTAGCCTCTGAGAACTATAGCCTGGCGACACTGAAAGCATAGTTTTCTAGAATATTTAAAGGTATGACTTATGATCTGGTAGAGAAGTGATGATCTCCAGGAGCACTTGAGAACAAGTAATTGCAGACTGACCTCATTTCCTTTTTGGGTAGGGCCACCAGACTGGTAGAACAGGAGAAATGAAGTGAAGCATGTGTCAATACTTTTCATGCCAGTGATGTGGATGAGAGGAAGAAATATGGGAGGGGTGACAATACAGTTAGAGAGATTCATAACTGGCTGAACAACTGTACCCAAAGAATGCCAATGGGAAACTGAAACTAAGAACATGGTTAAATACTGCATGGTAGCTGGGTGTGGTGGCACATGACTATTACAGCCAGTAATAGCCATTTGGGAGGCTGAGGCAGAAGGATGGCAAGTTTGAGGCCAATCTCAGCAGTTTAGTGAGGCTCTAAGTGACTTAGCGAGACCCTGTCTCAAAATAAAAATGTCTGGGGGGATGTGGCTCAGTAGCTAAGTGCCCCAGGATTCAATCCACAAAACAAAACAAAACAAAACAAATTAAATACTGTATGGTGAGAATGTCTGCTTGGAAATGTGTGTTAGTCTATATTGAGTACTTACTATGACTAGGTACCATACTACATAATTTTCCTTCATATACATCACCCCATATAGTTCTCCCAACAGCCCTCTGAGGCTAAGTAGGTATTTATCCTTATTTTACAGATGAGTAAGTAACTTTCCCAGGGTTCCTCAGCAAATAAGAAATAGGGCTGGGATTTGACCAGAACTTTTTCTCTAAAACCCTTGTTTTTTCTAAGTACAAAATTTGCTACTGCAGCAGCTATTTTGAAGGGTATATTGACCTTTTTGAAGAGGTAATGTATGCATATGGGTCAAACCCCCCAGGGTATAATATATTACCCAGTAAAATGTCCCCACCCAATCCTACTTTCGTTCTAAGACCCCATTGTTAATAGTTTCTTTATGCATATAATGCAAATGTTGGTACATCATCTTGTTTCCCCTCCTTTATAACACATGGAGCAGTATATGTCTATTGTTACCACCATTGCTTTTTTGGTGTGTTGTTGTGGCTTGAACTTCTGCCAGGGCTTCACACATACCAGGAAAATGCTCTACCATTAAGCTATACCTCCAGCTCCTACCATTACCTTTTTTAAAAAATAAAATGGATGTTGTAGCTTAGAAATATTTCCATATCACTACCTAGTAAGGATGTGATTTGTTTAAATGAAATAACATAAAATATTTAGTACACTGACTGGCACATAATAAGAGTTTGTCCAGGGCCAAAGAGCTATAAGGGTTCTCTCTTTTTAAAAAGGCTTGTAATGAAAAGAGCACTGACAACAGGTTTGAAAGGTCCTTCTCTGTAATTACCTTCAGATAACCCAGGCAGAGTGACTAGTTTGCTCAGGGCTGAGTCAAGCTGTGAGGAAAGCAGCAGCCCAGCAGACTGAGTGTGCACCTGAGAGAAGAATTTCTGACTTCAAGCTGTTTCATGATAAGGGAATAACAGGAAATGCAAGATTAGTGAAAATGGTACCAAGCTACATGGGCAGTTTGCTCTACAATAATCATATGTTTTTTATTGCTTAGCAGTTGTTTTTATTTTTTTTCTTTTTAGATAATTAGTTACATTTTTTAAATATCTTTAAATTTTTTTTTAGTTGCAGATGGACAATATCTTTATTTTTTTATCCTTATGTGGTGCTGAGGCTCGAACCCAGTGCCTCACACATGGTGAGTGCTCTACCATTGAGCTATAGCCCCAGCCCCAGTGAGTTACATTTTTAATGAAAGAGATGAAATAAGCATGGCTCTGAATTCAGACAGACCTGAGTTTAAATTCCTGTTTTGTGGGGCTGTGGCTGTGGCTCAGTGGCAGAGTACTTGCCTGTCATGTGTGGAGCACTGGGTTCGATCCTCAGCACCACAAACAAAATTAAGCAAATAAAATAAAGTCATGCTGTTCATCAACAGCTACAGAATAATTTTTTTAAAAAATAAACAAATTCCTGTTTTGTCTCCTCTAAGCTCTGTGACCCTAAATTTAACTTCCATGAGCTTAGTTTCCTGATCTGTAAAACAAGGGATAATAAATCAATTCTATAGAACTGTGGTAAGAATCAATTAAAACTACACATGTAAAATATTTAGTCCTATGAGTGGTATTTCCTAAATCAATGTCTGGGTTTGAGCCCCTCTCTCATCAGTATTCAAATAACAACACATTGTGATTTCCAGTGTCTTGGCATGTAGCTGTGACACATATGATTGTCATCTGGGACACCAAATTACAGAAAGTCCTTAATCACTACAGTTGCAGAGCTGTTGATTATGAAGTGACAAGGGTCTTACAAGGGAGGTTGGGACCTCAGGTTGTACATCCTGGCTACTCCTTTCCACTCATCATTAATAACTATGTTTGATTCATTTTATGTCCTGAGAGTAAGTCCTGAAGAGAGCTATAAGACATTAGACCCCAAGGCCAAATGTTGCCATGTGACTTATATTTTTCTTTTTTGGTACTGGGGATTGAATCCAGAGGCACTTTACAACTGAACCACATCCTCAGCCCTTTTTACTTTTTATTTTGAGACAGGGTCTTGCTAACTTGCTGAGGGCCTCACTAAGTTACTAAGGCTGACCTTGATCATGCAATCAATCCTTCTGCCTCAGCCTCCTGAGTCACTGGGATTACAGGTGTGCACCACCACACCTGACTGACTTATATTTTTCTAAAGGCCTTTTTGCTAATTTAAAAATAGCCAATGAGGCAGATAATATTAATTATAGGGCTGCCAGACCCACCCCTCAAAAATACCTTCTATGTTTGTTGCTTTTTTACTATCCCATTTGGAGTCTACAATCTGGCTTCTGTTCCTAGGATGCTGACTGTCAGCATCTACTTTTAGCATAGCTCTGTGGGAGTGATATTCATGGCTCCTTCTGTTAAATGGATAGATATTTTTTTGAGAGTAATAAAAAGTAGATCAAAGAGTCAGTACAGATGAGTAGTTTAGGTAATAAATACTGATTTCATAAGAGGTATATAGTAGTACCTCTCAATATTCAGTGAGAGTGAGAGAGTAAGGAAAAGCTCACCCTGAATGAAGCACAGATTTCAAGTGGGGAGAAGGGTGAGACGATGTCAAGCTGGGAAGATAGATGGAGACAGATTCTGATTAAAAATGGTCATAGTGGAGCTGGGTATGCTGGCACATGCCTGGAATCCCAGTGGCTCAGGAGGTTGAGGAAGGAGGATCACAGATTTGAAGCCAGCCTCAGCAACTTAGTGAGGCACTAAGCATCTTAGCAAGACCTTGTCTCAAAATAAAAAATAAAGAAGGGCTGGGGATGTGGCTCAGTTGTTAAGGGTCTCTGGGTTCAATCCCTAGTACCAGAAAAATGAAAAAAGAAAAATGGTCATAGTGGGACACTAGGTTTAGGGGAGAAAAACATGAGTCAGAGAATGCAGTTAGGGGCAACTAGCATTATTCATGTGTGAAGTAATAAAAGTTTTATTCCCATGGATTAATAATGAAATGATAGGTCTTGGTGAATGAGGAAAAGGAACTATTAAAGGAACTATTACTATTAGAAGTAATACTGAGGTATTCTAACTAAGAGAATGTCAGAAGTAGGAAGGTCAACTGGTAGAACCTTCTTCAGGCAAGATGGAAGAATTTTGTTTTAGATATCTCCAAATGGAAGTGTCTAGCAGCAGTTGGAGATATAGTCCAGGAGCTTGAGACCAGTCAAGGTTGCCCAAGATCCCAGCTTCATTCTCTGTATTTTTGCCACCAGAGAACCCATCTTCTTTCTTGGCTTCAGCTATGAACAGAGTAATAAAATGTCATGGATCCCAAGGAAGAGGGGTTTAAAAGAAAGGGGCTTGCTCAGTGCTGCTGGAGAGACTGAGGAGACTAAAGCTCAAAGCTATGTGATTTGATCATGGGAGAGAATTACTGTCTTCAAGAGATGTTTCAGTTTGGAGATTAGTAGGTGGGTGGAAAACAGACTACAGGAAGTTTAGAATTTAGTGGGCACTGAAGCAGAGGCAGTGGGTGTGGACCATTGATAACAAGAAGAGACAAAGTAACTAAAAAGTGGCATAGAAAAACCCAAAACTCTGATCATTTTTCTACTGAAATGGTTTTGTCAAAGGTCACCTTCTTTTTGTTAAATAAAATTTCTCCCTTCAATGTGATCTCTTTGTAATACCTGACATAGTTGATTTCTTAACCTTTCCATTTTCCTAAAACTCTCTTCTTATGTGCCTTCTGTAATATGATACACACTACCCTGATCTTCTTTCATATGGCTGACTGCTAACTCTCTCTACCTTGCTGGCTCCTTTTTTCCTACTCATATCTACAGATGTCTTCTAAGGCTTTGACCTTGGCTCTCTGCTTCCTCAGAGCCCATTCATCTAAGTCAGGGACTCACAAAGCTTCATATTTCCACTTCCAAGTGTTCATAGAGTATCTTTACCAAACCAGTTTGTTTTCTTTCTTTGTCGCTTCTGTTTTTTTTTTTTTTTTTTTTTGTACTAGAGAATGAATCCAAGAGTGTTTTACCACTGATCTATGTCCCTAGCCCTTTTTATTTTGAGACAGGGTTTTGCTAAATTGCTGAGTTTGTCCTCAGACTTACCTCAGCTTCTTGAGTTACTGGGATTACAGGTATGCACCCCTGCAGCCAGCTCTAGTTTTCTTTTTTTTAACTTTGTCTTTTAGAGGAGTCTTACAGTTCTCCTAGGTATTCAGACTGGATGCTTTCAGACATCAGTTTCTTTCTTTCTTGGTTCATCAAATCTGTACCAAATCTTGGTCATTTTCTTTGAAGTGTATCTGGGGTACATCTTTTTATTTTCAGTGCTGGGGATTGAACCCAGGGCTTTGCACATGCTAGGCAAGCACTCTACCACTGAGCTGCAACCCAGCCCATTTTACAGCATATCCTTATTCTGCATTTCAGTGCCACAGTCTCTATCATCTCTAGCTAACATTTCTATAACTGGTTCCTGGAGAGCCTCCCAGATGCAGGCTCTACTCCTCCCAATCCTTACTTTCTGAACAGAATAAGCAGGTTAGTGTTCTAAGATTATCATTTACACTGTCGCTTCCCTCTGCAAAAACCTGTGATATGGTCCTTATATCTTTTAGCACAACAGCTAAACTTTTCTGCAATCACATGCTAAGCATAGAAACAGAGAATCAGAAATGGAAGGGATATTAGATATCATCTGGCCTAACCTTCCTTTTAATGCAGGAATCATTATTTAGCATTTGTCACAGGTGGTCCGTTGCCTCTCCTTAGAATGGTCCCTATGTCATAAAGGCTTTCCTAATTTGATCTCACTCTTTATATTAGTTTTATTTTCTATTACTCCCTTGACATTCCATCTCCTCCAGTCAGGCTATTTTTTTCTTAACTCCCTCCTGTAATGGGTCTGCTCTTACCTCCATATCTTTGGCCACCTCCTTTGCCAAGTGCCCTTCCCTCCCCTTTCCAGTTTTCAAAATCCTATTCATCATTGAAAGTCTAGCCTAAATGTCATCATTCATGAATGATTTCCTGGCTTCCTTGTCTCAGCTCCCATTGCATTTACTGCTACCACAGAGTCTCATGCTTACTTGCTTGGCATGTGCTAATTTTATCCTCCCTTCACCCCCAACAGAATATCAGCTTTTTAAGGAGGATAAACCCCCTATCTTTGCATCACACAATGGCTTACCTTGCATAGGATTAGGCATACATGGGGTACTCAGTCAATATTAAGGATTAATAATAGATGGACAACCTCAGGCTAGAAAGGTGAGGTCCCACAGCATGTCAGTAACCAAATTCATGTTTAAAATCATAGCCTCAATAATTCCTTGTGCTGCATTTTTGGCACATATGAGCCAAGCATGGAGGAGGATGCTTCAGGGAAGTGCCTAGGCCTGAGGCCAGGGAGAGAGTGTTCCTGAGATTGAGAAGTGAAGATTACCTCTGTAGTCTAGGGCAGGAGCCTGAGGGACCTCTTCTGCATAGACTTCATTGTAGCTTTCATCTGGATAGTAGCCTGAGCCTATAAAAAAGAAGACAGTATCAAGATGGTGTGTATATTTCTTCCTAAATTCTTCCCAACTCCCCCACAACTTTGTACTCCATGGTCAGGGAGCCAAGTGACTTGCAAACTTGTATTTACTGTGGGTGACCTTCAGTATATAAGAGGATCACTGTAAAAGGCAAGCTCACGGCCAGGGAACACAGTAATAGCACTGAAAGACTCCTTTCAAATGAAAAATAATTAAAATTCTTGACCATCCAGCAGTCCTGTCAATCTGGATTATAAGTGATCCATTTCCTTGATGCAACCTGAGATTCTTGGTGAGACACTGATGACCAAACTCAGAAGATGGACTCTTGTCTCAGGTAGGAGGAAAAAAGAAAGCCAAAGTGTCTTCCTTCTGCTAGTGACAGGCCTGCTCAAAGTCCTCAGAGGAAAATAGTTCAAGCTCCCATTAGTCTACAGTGCAGGGGTATTTTTGTCACCTGACTACTATTGCTGGGGGTGGCATGCCAAGGCAGAGATGGATGGCTCAAAAGGCAAGAATGAATGAGAACAGTCTCATGAGCACTTTGTCCTGGTTTGGGGAAATACGGAGGCAGAATACTTTTTGTTTCTTTTACTTTTTTGTTTTGTTTTGTTTTGTTTTGCAGTGCTGGGGATAGAGTCCAGGGCCTCATGCGTGCTAGGCAAGCCCTCTATCACTGAGTTATAACCCAGCCCAAGGCAAAGTCCTTTGGATAAATTTCCTGTTCCTGTAATCAGCAGGAGCTTTAGTAGGGAACGGCTGAACTAGAGGACATTCTTAATCTACCTCCATCCAGTTAAGCAATTCATTCCCTGGTGGAGGCAGGTCTGCAGCTGTCTGGGAGACTAAACAGTATGTTCCACCAGACAGCAGGAAATCAGTCATGAATAGGAACTAATTGGAAAACAACTTGGTTCTTTCCGGAGTGAAGTTTCAGGAAACCCTTCTTCCAGCGCACCCTGAGCTCTAATGCACATAGGAATAGGATAACCAACCAGTGCTGAAGTATGAGAGAATTCTCCATGTTTTAGGAGAAGGTGTGCTTTTAGAACAAGGCTGAGTTTTAGTGTCTGTGTAAACAGACCACAAGCTGGAGGCCTCCTCTCTGTGAAAATGAAGAGGGCCCCCTGCACTAAAGGGTGGAGCAGTGGGCTAGATGATGAAGTTCCTTTACTCTCCACAGGTCCAGATGGGGGTGGGGTGGGGAGTGTTGGGAAACCAGTCCAACTTGGTGAACAAGGGAATGAATCAAATTGAAAGTTTGCCTTATGAAATCATGTCCTTTTTGGTTTGCCTTCATTCCAAAAGAAAGAGTTCATTTTTTCTCTTTCCCTTTCGTGTTTTTTCTTTCTGTTTTCCCAATTAATTTCTTCTGGCTTCCCTTTATTTCTCCTTAGACCTCATCTCCCCTGCTTTCTCTTTTCCCACATGGGAGGTTTCTTTGTGAGGCATGGAATTCTTGTCAGCTGTTTCAGTTTAGTACTAGCCTCAAAGCTTCACAGCTCCTGTAAACAGGAGACCAGATGTGTGTGACTCCCTAAAGTATTAGGTCTCCCCACTCTTGTTACAGAGCTAGCTTGGGAAGAAATGCTCAGCAGGGAGCAAACAGCTGTTTACCAGAAGAGAAAACAGGAGTGTCAGAGGTCTATGGCTGGATAACAATAACAGCAAGACAGCAATGACTGCCAACATCACTTATCTCCTACTCTGGGTTAAGCATATGTTATGTCACTGTGATATTTCAATGGGGTAGATACTATCAACACTTTCCAATGTACAGAGGAAGAGGCTGGCTCAGAGTAATTAAGGAAGTTGCTAGTAAGTAGCAGAGTGGGCATTTCAGCTCAGGTCTATTTGACCCCTATTTTCTGAAGTCAGATATTCCACTAAAAATAATTGTAGAGGAGAGCTTTTTACAATGTGTAGCATGAATTTAAAAAACCACAATCTTTCTTGGAATCCAGCTGTGTGTGTGTGTGTGTGTGTGTGTGTGTGTGTGTAGGGGGAGGAAGGCCACCAAGTGTTTTACATCAATCCAGAATTACAGGGGATGTGGAAAAACTGAGGAGAAGCTTCAATCAGGTAATTACAGTCTCCACCAGCGTGCAGAGGTAGGTAGACCAGTGCCAAGTTTCCTTTGTACCAGGAATGGGCTCAGACCACTTAATACTTTATACCTCTGCGTTTTTCCTCCTTGCCTGCCTTTGAGTATTTTTATGCATATATTGAGATATTGAGGTGGAGTATAAGAATGAAACTAAAGTAGCAAACTCTCTACACTATTCTATTTGCATGTCCTTCATTGGCACTGGGGGATGGGCTTGGACAGCATTTCTCAATTCTTTAGATTAATCAGTGGTTGGTTACAGTGTGGTCTGTTACTGGGTTCCTTCAACTTCCATAGCACAGTCAGACCCTCTAAACATGGTCTTTCATAAAGGAATGGTTGGAAATGTAACTGATAGTTGAAGACTAAGATCCTCATTAATGCTTAGTTTATGATGACAAATACATTCTGACTTCCTGAACTGCACAGCTATGCCAATACACACTTTTAATCCTCTCTTGGCTTCATTTATATTTGTAAAATTTCCCACCCTTTGCTAATTATACCTGGATCCTTTTCCTGGAGGAAAATCCAGTGGCTTAGCTAGCAAAGTAGGGGAGAATCATAGGACCTCAAATTATGTAGTCTCCTAAGAAGGATTTGCAGGGCTGTCAGACACCTCACCAGCCTGGGCTCCTCAAAAGCAGCAGTGATTCACAGGAAAGTGGGGAGTGCCTCCTTTGCAAACAAGCCCTTTTGAGACCCTCAAATGAATCTAAATTAAAAAACAAAACAAAACAAAAAAAACAACCATTTCCTCAGAACTCCAACAGTCCAGGCTCTCTATTCTGGGAAAGGCAAAGGCCTTTGCATGCAATGAGGTTTCACACAGTTATTCAAATTTGGGTTTTGAGCCATCTATCTTTGTTCCCTTAGTCCTGTGATCTTTGCCTGGATTTTGGTCTTCCATGCTTGAACTGAAGTCAGTGGGAGGCTGGGGAGGACAGCTGCATATTTACCTCCTGGAGACTTGGGGCACCTTTAACCCCAAACAGTGTGTACTCTGCCAAGGGCTTCATTTGAATTTCTTCATCTCAATGTCAGCCCTTGTGCTTCACCCCCTACAAAGCCAGGTTAAGCCAAAAAGAGGAAGAAGTTTGCATATTTGTATGAAAGCTTGATGCAGCTGTTCCAGACAAACAAAGCTACTGCCAAAGGCCTCCACCAGGAGCTAAGGGTATGTGGAAAATTTTAGCTGCAATGACTGTGGCTGTGATGAGAGCAGTTTGTTATTTACTCATCTCTGGATATTTTCCTAATCCCAATGGTTGTGCCTGTCTCATTCCCCTATCCTCCACCCCCCAGTTCCTGTGAGGGCAGACACTACAGTCCACAGAATATTCTTAGTACTTGGAATGCCAGCTGGGCCCCCATCAGAAACCTCTATATGTCAGTTCATTATCCTTCCCTCACCCCCATCCACCTCCCATTTTCTCTCTCCTCACTGAGTCCACTCTTGTAGCTCTCTGTCCCCGGGGACAGAGGGTGAAACATTGAGGAATCCAGAAATCTCCATCCCTTCTGAAGTAAGGAACAAGAAAAAGAAACTGGGAAATTCCTGATTAAGAGAATGTGATCTGTATTGCTATTAACAGCTTTACCAGAAAGGGGCTGTCACAATCTCATACATAAGTTCTTGGAGGTCGAAAGAGAGAGAAGAAGTATGATGGATTGCCTGTCTCCCCCATTTTTTTTCCCAAATGAGATAATTGGTCTAAGTTCCATTTTTGCAATCTTGACAAGGGTATTTGAGTCATAATTTGAATAAAGATTTAACTCATAAAGAAATGATTAGAGAAGAGTTTTTAGGAAGATAAGTGCAAAAGCAGGTTAGACAATAGCTTAAAAGGCCATGCTGTCCAACCTTCTCAGCTTTATGCTCTCACAACCCATTTTCAAACAGCTCTTGTTAGGGTGTCTCAAAGGCTATCCTTGGTAGCTAATTGGAATATTTGGCCATCTTTATTGCCCTTTAGTAGCTTTTCTTTATATCTAAAATAAAGGTCTTTCGTGATAGTCTAACTCTTCCCTTCTCCAGGTCTTGGTCTCAGCTCTGCCCTCCCTGGAAATAAAGGCCATCAGCTCTAGAACTTACCTGCATACCATGTTGGTGTCACTGCTGGAGTTAGGAAGAGCAGCAGAGGGAGAGCTCCTCTTTGAATTAGTTGACCAACCATCCTTGAAAGGGAGGATTAGGGAAATAAAAAATAAGGGTATGTAGCCCAAAGTACCCAGATAAAGGAAAATGCTTTCAGAAGCCTATGAGCTTCCAAAAGTGAGAAGAAGCAGATGTATGGGATCTGTGAGGAAGAAGAAAGATTTTAAAATTAATAATGCCTGCCATACCATCCCCTACATAAAGATGTTCCACTTTATAGAATAACAAGACTGTTATTATGGTCCCTTTTCCCCAGACATTAAATGAACTATCTTCAACTGATCCTGGTGGGATCAGATGAAGATGTTCCTTGGACCAAGTTATGGGGATGGACACTTAAGTACAAGACCAGGAAAAGGCTAACATAAAGTCATACAGAACCAGAAGGGAATCTGGTGATCTAAAGGCTGCCAGTTAATGGTTTCATTTATTCATCTAGTATTTCTTAACCATTGATCTGAGAAAGTATTAGCATATAGTCTAAGAGCTTGAACACTGAAGTTATACAGATCAGAATGTGAATCCAGTTTTGTCACCTATTAGCTAAGGGACCTTGGACAAATTCCTTAAATATTTGAGCCTCTATTCCCTTATCTATAAAATGGAAATAAGAATAGCATCTATCTTATAGAATATATTATTACCTGTCGTATAGGGAACTAATCAATATATATTGAAATTATTGTTACCAACTTCACACTGGACAGGACTGGATGTTTACCTTCTTTAGTCTCCCAGGCAGTAACGATACCTTGGCTCTGTTCCTAGCTTTGGGTTTTGAGGCTTAGTGGTTTGGTAGTGGCTTCTGACTTTCAAGTCCCATCTAACCTTCTAGTTTTACCCTGCTGAGCCAGCAGGAAGTCAGAGAGGTTAGGGTTCATGAGGAGAGGGTGAGCAGGTTCCAATTATCCTCTTACTTCCCAGTCTGCCTTCACTTTAATGGGATGGGAACTTTTTGGTTCCAGTGGGCAAAAACTTCATAAATGACAGTATTAAAATTTGATGCCAATTGGTAAAAACTGGTCACTGGACATTTTTCAGCAAGCACCCACTCACCCACATGCTTTCAATGAAATGTCATGCTCAGAGGAGGAGTCAGTTCCAGAAACGCAAAAGCAAAATGATGGCAGACTCTGGTCAGCATCACTTTAGGACATTTTGCAGTTCATTACTACCTGGCTTCAGATTTTATCTAGAGAGTGTCAATTAAGCTGAATAGAGAAAAAAGTGAAAGTAAATAAGGGAGGTAAGGAAAATGGTAATACATAGAAAGGGTGCTAGAAAGAAAAGAAAATCTGACAAAGCTAAAGAAAAGAGGTGGATTGAAGAGGCAATGAAAGTAAAAAGGGATTAAAGAAAGAACCAGGAAAATGAACAGCTAGAAAACCATCACTGATCCTTTTCCCACATCTAGCCTCAATTCACTTCCTTTGTTCTGCAGCAGGGATTTTCCTTTTTTCAGACCTAATACTCAGTGTGACCCTTTACGTGCCCACCTCCTCCTCAATCTCAGACTGAAAATGTGACTCACCAGAGACAGCCATCCTTTATTGTGGGCTGAGAAGTTAGTGGGAACATTTGTCTGCAACCAGGTCAGGTTACAAATGAAAACAGCATGTGATCCAATTTCATAAAAGATCATCTTCTCCCCGTTCTAACCCCCCAGTCACGTTGTCCAAGTCCTGGGTCTCCTTACCAGTCCATAGCTTTGAAATAAGGTAGAGTAGTATGAAGAGTTAATTGAAAATCTTACCTGTGTTTTAGTTTTTTGTGTTCTTTCTCTCTCCTCCTCTTTCTCTTTCCTTTCTGCTCCTCTCATCAGCCGGGGGGGGGGGGGGGGGGGGGGCGGGGGAACAACAAACTTCTACTTTAACATTCCTAGAACGAGTGGCTCCTGGTCTGTCTGGGCCTCCGGGATTCTGTTAACACTGCCCAGATGTTAGGACGTTAACATTTGCCAAAAGTTGCCTTAAAGCTATATTATCCCCAAAGCTATAGCTGTTCCTCCCTTACAGAAGAGTTTTAGAGAGATGGGGAAGAAGAGACAGAAGGATTAGAAGAACTCCGTCTGTCTGCTGCAGAACAGAGGGAAATGTGAATGGCACTGGCCCTAAGCCTGTGAGTATAGTGATGACTAACAGAGGCTGGTTAAAGGGCTTCCAGAGATGTGTTGTGCTGAAGAACACACTACTTTTTATTACTCAGCATTACATCAGGATTGAATGAAAAGGAATTTCACAAACTCCAAGGAAAAGAGAAGAGTGTTAGCTGACTTTGACATTCCCTGGAGATTTCTTCTATAATTTCTTAGTACTCTCAAACTCCAAGTTGCCTTACCATCTGTATGGTACAGGGTCAGGCACGCTTTGAAATCCTTGTGCCAATGACCTAATTTATCAGGACTTCAGTTTCTGATAAAATTATCTTTACCAAAATAAATAAATAAATAAATAAATAAATAAATAACATGCACTTTGTGTGTGGCGTTAGGAATTGAACCCAGGGCCTCCCACATGACAGTCAAGCATTCTACAACTGAGCTACCTCACTAACTTTACCATGCCTTTCTTGCCAGAAGAATCAAGACTGATTTTTCATATTAAGAATGGAGGAAAAGCATGCCTAGAGAAGCTTTTGTGGGATGATTTTAAGCAAATCTAAATGATACATGCAAGGCAAATTTGTAGCCCCATTGCTAAATAGTTACCAGTCATCTCTGATGGAGAGCTGTTTCTCTTAACTAAACAAGCTTTCTTCATCTTGATATTCAGTAATGAGATTATTCTTGAGTAGTACAGACTGGATCTTTACTTTATTTCCTCAAAGTTGATATTTATATCTCTTGAAAAATTAGTGGTTGTAGATGAAAAAATGTTTAACCATTGTTGAAAGGGTTTTTCTTCAATGTGTATAAGCAAATTGGTAACTCCTTCTCAGTCATCAAGGGAAGAACTGTACTTAAAATAATACAAAGTTTAGTAACCAGCCTGAAACTATTTCATATCCAATTAATCACAAATACATATTGAATATGTGCCATGTGTTCAAAACTGTGACAGCAATAGAGTAACAGAAGACATGACCTTGACCTAATTCATTCAATAAATTTATCAAGCATCTACTGTGTCACACAGAGATGGTGAATATAGTGGGGAACAAGACAAAATCCCTGACATCCTAATTAATTCAACAAATATTTGTTGAGCATTTGTTATGTGCCTCACATTGTTTTAGGTGCTTGAGAGACATCAATGAACAAAATGTATAAAAATCCCTGCCTTTATGGAGTGGAGGAGACAGACATCAAGCAAAAATATTCTTAATTACAATTGTGTGTGTTCAGGAATCTTTATTGGTCATCTACTAGAAGGCAAGCATATGGGATACAGTGGTGAGAAAGACATGTGTGATCCTTCATCTTATTTGAGCTTACTTTCAAGCTTCCTGATAATTTATGTTTAGTAGAGGTGAGAAGGGGGACATTGATAATTAGAAAACTATGGAACACTATACAGTAACAAAGTGCTAGAAGCTATAGTGTAGACTCAGGACTCTAGAAGGAGAGAGGAGGGAGGTGTCTGGGGAGTGGTGAACTTTGGTTTATTCTCAGGCAAAGAAATTGACATAGATAGGAGCTCCATTGTTAGATCAGAGTGGGAGGGGCCTTTGGGTAAGATGGTTCAAGGGAGTGAGAGGAAACAAAATTGAATAAATAGGATTGGGATAGAAGATTCAATTTATAAGTTGATTCTGAATTCATATGTTAGGAAAAAGTAAATATAAGAAATGAGTGTGTGTGTGAGTGTGTGTGTGTATGTGTGTGTGTTTGTGAGAGAGAGAGAGAGAGGAGAGAGAGAGAGAGAGAGAGAGAGAGAGAGAGAGAGAGGAGACAGGGAGGGAGGGAGGGAGGGAGAGAGTAGAATATGAGAGACAGAACAGGCAAAGCAATAAATTCTATCAGGGTTGTTTTCTTTCTAAAATAAACTTTCACTGGCTCCCTCTTGGCATAGAATACAGTCTGACCTTCTTAGCCTGGCATACCATATCCATCACAAACAAACCCTATCTGTGTCCTCAACCTAGATTTAAACATTCATCTTGTGATTCCTCATTCTAGATACACTAATCTTCTTGCTCTTCCTTTCATGCTTTTGTGCCTTTGTACATATTTACTCTGTATTACCTTCCCTTCTTTCTTGGCCTGTTGAAATTGTATGCATCCTTTCTGCTGAGAAGGCTCCTCCAGCTCATCTAGGTCAGAGGTAGTTCACTTTGCCTGCCTTATCTCTAACAGTGCACACTGTGTGCATTTCAATTATAGAACTTGTTGCCCTTATGGTCATTTTTTTTTTCATTTATCTTTGACCCCTAGTAAGCTGTGAGGTCCTAGAGGGCAAGGGCTTTGTTTTAGCCTTGTTCTTATTCTAAGCACCCAATACAGAGATGCATAGGGCCTCAATCCCACTTAAAGCTAGAGGGAGTGAAACAAAGAAAGGTCAAAGAAGAAAGTGAAGTGGGGAGAATATGGAAATCATAGAGCGATAAATAGGATAAGTGATAGGAGAGGGACAACATTCCTGTGAAGCACTGGGGAAAGTAATATGGAGAGGTTATCCAAAACAAGTGGGGTTACTTTAAAATTTATTTTTACAGCAACTTCTATGTGTGTAGAACACAGATACTGTGAGGAAGATAAAAAAAATCCCACCTATCTGTAGGGTTTGGATGGGAAGATAAGACAAAGACATAGACAAAATACATATTAAACTTATTAAATTTCTTAATGCTTAGTACCATTTTAAACTTTGACTCTTAATCTTAAAAGCAGTCAATAAAGTATTGTTTTTTAAAAAATTACTAGATACAGAAAGTGACTTACCTAGGTGAGATCTCAGCAAAGCTCAATGAGGCTTGACTGGAAACAACTTTGTCAGAAAACAGGTATTGATTGTAAAGTTTGATACCATTCAAAAAGGAGTTTTCATTTTTTATGTCCCAAACTATATTATTATGAGTTTTGAAGAAGATGATATCAGGAATTGAAAGGTTTCATGGAGAATCTGAAAAGAGTAGATGAAAAAATGATCAAAATCTGGACACAGCAAGAGAATTTCAGGGAAGGATAACAGGAATAAAAAAGAGACAATAGGAAATAAAGTATATATTACTATTCAGGAAATTAATTTTTAATTGAGGATATGAATTAACTGATGAAAAGGTAAGGTATCACATGATCATAACATAAAATATGGCATTTTCAGAAAATAAGGAAGAGGTACTTTGAAATTTCATAATAGGCACTTAGCCAAAGAGTAATTGGAGAGATGCTAGAAAAGGGACTAGAAAATTAAAGTTTATTATGTGTGTTTATGAAAGGTTATTATGTGAATAAGAGATAAAATGTATTCTGAGTGAAATGGCAGATGCCTTTTTACTGGTTCCTAACACAGAGTAGGAATATCTCAAGACCTCATCTAGCAGCTCAACTTAATTTTCCAGTTTTATGATAGTGTGATATTGGGGTGTCTTAAACACTTAGTTTTTAATTTGATTTAAATAATCAGTCCTTGAGTAACTACTGTGCAGGTATCTCTAGAGACCAGCCAAGACCTTAATGAGCAATGAACTCAACAGGGATTGGCTGAGCACCCAATGAGCTCATCAATTGAGCATTATGTCCTAGGGTGTTCAGGAGGGTATAAAAGAAAGTGCAGGAGCCCTGCCACACTGGCTCTTCTGTAGTTTCTGAACATCTAGACAGCAGGATGTAGAGTAGGTAAGTAGAAATGTAAAGCAGATACTATAGTGATTAAACGTCTGAATTAGAGTGAGTGTTGGTCAGACTATGAGTGCTGATGTTAGAGAAAGAGGTGGGGTGTGGGAAGGGAATATTCTCATTTAGTTGGGGTGAAGATGGACATTGAGTAGAGGGAGAAATTGGGTTTGGGTGGGCAGGGAGTAGGGAACAAGCCTTGCTTATTGAGGGGATAATCATATTGGCTTGGTATGGAACAGAAAATTCATACTGGAAAAGTGGTGGGGAATAGGTTAAAAGTGTGTTGTGGGGGGCGGTTAGAAGGGGTGGAAGGTCCGAGTGGCACAGGAGAGGTCTGAATTTAAAAGCAAAAGATTGTTTGTCATTTCCCTTGCCTGATGTCTGCCAAAGAAAGCCATTTAAACCTAATCATGCAGGTTACAGGAAGTTAATGGGGAAGGGACACAAACCTCTAGTAAATGTTGAATTGTGTTATGCGAGTGAAGGCAAGAGTAAACCTCAACAAAAACTTCCCAAGAGCAAGTCAGAATTGGGGTAATCATCAAGTTACTTATGCTTCAGGGGCTCCAAAGAGTCCTTGTTTGTGGCTAAATGTCTGAGCAACAGCAGTCTTTGTTCCGGTTATTCTGAGCCAAGATAGCTGTACGACAGCTGCCATGTCTCATCAGAGAGTAGGCCCTGTTTCTGATGAAGGAAACAGACACAGGTTGGGCTTAGACCTAGGGAAGCTACTTAGTCTCTTTAAACCTGTATCTTCATCTGTAAAATGAGGGCAGTAGCAATGCTGATCTCATAATAGAGCTTTTGTGATGTGTTCACACGGTAACCAGTATCAAGTGCTTAGCAACCGTGGTTGGTACATAGTTAGTGCTCACTATTACAGTTATTATTAATATTTTAAGAAAAAATTATCTTATGGACTAGAGAAACACTTCTTAAATTGCCTTAGATGGAATTAAGTATCCCTTTGGTTTGGGTTTGGACCTGGACATTGGCTTAGGTTTGAACTGAACTTCTGAGTTTGGTGGCATGGAAGAGGTGGGAGGTGAGGGGGACTGGGTGTAGCAGGGTGGGAGGCATTAGTGCAAGGTGTTGTGGCCATAGGAATATTAATTTCCATGTCAGTCTCTGGTTTAATTTGGCAAGGATGTTGTTCAAACAAAGCAGCGTTGTGAGTGGCAGAGGAAGGGTGAGGAGAAAAGTCAACACATTCTTGGAAATAAGATGTGGCTTTTGCTTTTAGCAATTTTGTTTTTCTGTCAGCCACAGAAATATTTCTTTGCTCTCAGGCGCAAAGTGAAAACCCTTTCCAGGACATGGTACAAACCTAAGCTTCAAAAGAAACTTTCTGTTTAAGATGCAGTTAGCAAGACTTCTTTGGATACTTGTTTTTAGTACAAGGATACCTCATAGGATGAGTGTGTGTGTGTGTGTGTGTGTGTGTGTGTAATTTATCCATTCTATGTCTTTTTTGTGTTAGGCCTTTCTAATTTTAGGATAAAGACTGAAAGTGCAATAATTCACTCTCCAATAGTTGTTCCTTGGACCTTAGTTGTCTGGCAAGATGTTATAGGAGCTGGTCCTAGGTCAATATTCAAAGCAACAGTGAAGCTCTGTGTGACCAAATCAATGGAACTTTCCTGTTTTCTGGTTATGTGGTATATGTTTAAAGCAAAATTTCAAGCAGAAAAAATTTGGGCATCCACCTCTACTCCATGAAAAGAGGACTTTTTGCAATTGCAGAGCAGTAAATGGCTCCTTGTGATGTGAATGATGATGTCAATGATGATGAGATAGGATGGATGGGGAACTGATAATGCTTTCTAACCTCACTGCTCTAGAGATAACATACGTTTATTTGACATCCAGTTTCTGCCCTCAAAGAACTTACACTTTGGTTGAGAAATCAGACATTAACACACATTCTGTGCTATAACAATATAGATAAATATGTTAACAATACATACTGAAACTTGAACATACATACATGATTTAAGACGAAAAACGATTTCACTTTCATACTTTAAACGACATAATTTACTAGGGATGTCCATTTATAAAACTTCAATGCTCTGTTTCACTGAATGGATAGAGGAACATGTGAATCAATACTATTTGTGTTAGTTTCAACTCAGATTTCCTAGGGGTAACTATTTTCCTATATAAGGATATATTTTATAGAGGAAGCAGAAAGGCCTGAGAAAGTTTCATGAAGTATATATTTTCTACTAAACTGAAAATTGAGTGTTTTAGAATTTATTTATTTTTTTGTTGGTACATTTTAATCATACATAATAGTGGGATTCATTGTAACACATTCATACACATACATGATGTAATTTGGTTAATCTCATTACCCAGTACCACCTCTTTTCCCCCTATTCCCTCTTTTACTCACTGGTCTCCTTTCTATTTTCATGAGACTGTCCCTTTTCTTTTTCCCTTTTTTTCTCTCTAGCTTCCACATGAGAGAAAACATTTGACCCTTGACTGTTTAGCATAATGCTCTCCAGTTCCATCCATTTTCCTGCAAAGGATATAATTTCTTTCTTCTTTATGGATGAATAAAACTATTGTGTGTGTGTGTGTGTGTGTATGTATGTATGTATATACAATCACATTTTCTTTATCCATTTGTCAGTTGATGGACATCTGTACTGGTTCTATAACTTGGCTATTGTGAATTGTGTTTCTGTAAAGTGGTATACATGTATTGCTATAGTATGCTGACTTTAATTCTTTTAGATAAATACCAAGATAAATAGATAAATACTTAGATAAATACTTAGATAAATAGATAAATACTTAGATAAATATCTAAGTTGGACCCATATGGTGGTTCCATTCCTAGTGTTTTGAGAAACCTCCATAATGATTTTCAAAATAGTTGTACTAATTTACAGTCTTACAAAACACACCCCAAAACCAAATATAATAAGCATCTGTTAAAATAGAAGAAGCAGCCTGGATTAGAAAGCACAGGAATCTCTAGTTTTGACTGTGATATTAGCTTTGTGACGTAAGGTTTTAATCTCTGTGATCAGTTGGTTCTTAATGGGAAGAATCAGGGGGCTGGAATACATAGTGCTTTTCACTGTTACCATTTCAGAGGGGCCTCACATTTACCTGGCATTCTCTGTAGTACCCTCTCTTTTTATAAGTTTACAGTTAGTGGCTGAATTCTATGTTCATTAGTGACTCACCTCAATCTTCCAATGACTTAGGGGACGAGAAAGCAGTGGGATAATGGAGGTTTGCTAAGTCCTGAAGGACATTTTGAAATTATTGTCTTTTAATACTTAGCTTTGGAATTCTTTCAAAAAGTGATAATTTCCTTCCATTTATTCTTATCACTCCCCCAATAAAACAATGTTCTTAAATTGAGAGCAAAATTGAGGAGTAAAATCAGCCTGATTCCACCAGAAGTTCACTTTTTGTCTAAACAAATGCTTCTGTATGTATTGCTTGGCAATCTGCTTGTTTTTGTTTGGAAATATATTTCTTGTGGGTATTTCCCCATGTAATAACATTCTTATATAGTTTCTAACCTTTCTTATTCTTTTGTTTTTCCTTCTAGGGGCAGCAGTGGCCAGGGAGGCCGAATCATAAAGCACTGCGGGCGGTGCTGACGATACAAACAATATGAGGAAGTTATAAGGGCGGGAGAGAGGTGGGGGGTGGGTAAGATTTTCTGGAGGAAAAAAAAAATCGAAGCAAGCTCCACTGAAGATCTAAGATATTTCTGACACTAGAACCTTTGTGTACAGTTTTCCGTAACCTTCGGCAGGGGGTGCTCGGAAATCGTCGCCACTTTCCGGACAGCCTCCTTCACCTCACGCTCTAGAAAATCGTACAGTGTTTCCGGCTCTTCTCAGCTGCAGACGCTCGTAAGTTTCCGGAGAAATTCGGGGACTCGGAGTGTCTCGTTCGCTCTGTTCGATCGCCTGGTGCGGTGGTGCAGGGTCTCGGGATAGTCATGGCGTCCCCGTCTCGGAGACTGCAGACTAAACCAGTCATTACTTGTTTCAAGAGCGTTCTCTTGATCTACACTTTCATCTTCTGGGTGAGAGACGGAAGCGTCCAGGCACTGCCCGGGATTCCGGGCTTAGATGCGGGGGTGTGTGTGTGACCCTGAGTGGAGGGAACTCAGGTCGAGGATGGGGTGGGGTTTGAGCGATTGTCGCTTTTGGGACCCCCGGCGCCGGCGACTAGTAGCTGGGCATGGAGTCTGCACCGGGGTCACGGTAAGGGAAGGGTGAGCTGGGACACAGACACGCCAAACGTTCTGAGTTCGAAGCGCGAGGCGAGGAAGGGAGTTAAACCGCCAGAGCACGCGAAGGGGTGTCCATGAACATTTGGAGAGGCAAGACTAGCCCGGCCAGTTTGAGGGCTCACTTGCCTACTAGAGTCTTTCTTTTCACTGCTTCATAAGAGGGGAGTGTTTCTCACAGTAAGTATAGTCTGGCTCCACTCCCGCCAATCTATTCTTGGATTTGCTTTTGTATACTATCCCTTTGTAATCCTGTTCAACCCTAAGCTAGAGAGATCTTTTTATAGAGAGTGGGGATGGGGGGAGGTTTCTGGAACTCAAAAACACGTTGTTTTTTTTATTCCCCTCCAGGAAGGTTTTCTTCTTTAAGATCCTGGAGTAAAAGGGTTAAGGAAGTTTTCATTCCTCAGGCAAATATACCATGAGCTTGTTTTTACAACAAGAAAACAGATGAATTTAAAGAATTTGGACAAGGTGCTTTGCCTATGGCCTACATTTATGGGCAGATCCCCTTCATACCCTCATCCACCCTCCCCACTTGTCTGCCATATTCCAGCTACAATGCTTGGGCCATCAGACTGCTAAATTAGTTCTCACACCCATTGCGTCTTAAGTACTTCCTGGTTTGTGATTTGAAAATGCTAGTGTATACAGTGCCTGACTTTCTGTTCTCTGATTTCTCATGTAGATCACTGGTGTTATCCTTCTTGCTGTTGGCATTTGGGGCAAGGTGAGCCTGGAAAATTATTTTTCACTTTTAAATGAGAAGGCCACCAACGTCCCCTTCGTGCTCATTGGCACAGGCACTGTCATTATTCTTTTGGGCACCTTTGGCTGTTTTGCTACCTGCCGAGCTTCTGCATGGATGCTGAAACTGGTGAGCCCTTGTTTTCAGTAAAATTGATTCTTGACTTTAGAAAAATATGTTGTGGACTTTGTTTCTTGGAACTGGCCACAGCCCTTTACAATTTTTCCTGTTCCTTATGAAAATTTGCCAAGTAACAGTTCTCCACTCCAATTTCCACTTTCAAAGTAGACATTTTGATACTGTTTCCCCTGCCCTTTTCAATAAAAATATGCTGAACTGACTGAGAAGAATATTTTCCCCCTTTGCCTCCCTTTGCAGCTGTAATAAATCTTATTTATGCTGACTTGGACTTTCTTTTTTATCCCACAGTATGCAATGTTTCTGACTCTCATTTTTTTGGTCGAACTGGTTGCTGGCATCGTAGGATTTGTTTTCAGACATGAGGTAAACATGACTTAGGAAATCTTAATCTAGTAAAATGTATCCTCTAGAGAATAAAAATGGATTAGGTAGCAGAATTAAGTAACTTTTAATAGTTAAAAGTCACTTAAAGCTATATTTAAACCTTATTTTCAATCTGTAGCCTACAATAATGGCTTTCTAGTAAAAATTTTGGCTAACTCTTATTGATTTTATAAATGAAAATTTAGAAAATTGTAGACTGACAATCATCAAAAGAAAATTAAAGGTACCTGGGGTTGCTATGAAATCATTCAGTGAATAGCAAAAGCTCATTAGGGTGTCTAACAAACAGTACATTTTCCCAAATTAGGTTTTGTAGCTTCATTCCATAGTCATCAAATTTATAGTCAGTTTAAAGTGGAGAAAGATTGGGGGTGAGGGGTGTGGAACAGACAGTACAGAGCTGTCACTTGGATAAATAAATTATCACACAGCACTTTGAAATTGTCATGGTTATTGTCTTACATTGTGATGTTTTTGCTTAGTGTCCCCTCAGCTATACTATATTCCCTAAGAAGACAGGACTAGATGATGGAAGTTAATTATTATACATCAAAGATACATGCAAGAATTTCTTATTTGACCTTAGAAATCAAAAGAACTTTCTAGAATATTTGTTTACTGGCATTGTGTTTTTTTACTATAGATTAAGAACAGCTTTAAGACTAATTATGAGAAAGCTTTAAAGCAGTACAACTCGACGGGAGATTATAGAAGTGAAGCAGTAGACAAGATCCAAAGTACGGTAAGTTGGTTATAGGTGGTGGATTCTAAAGAGGGGAATACATCCTATGTTGCCTCAGAGAAAAGGATAGAGTCAGGCTACTATGTTGTTCACTTGAAATGTGGACTCTTCTCACTTGTGTACATGTTTTTTCCCTTCCCACCTACATCATAGACAAATACTGTTAGTGCCTACTATAGCAGGAAAGTAAGGTGAGTCCAAAATTGTCATGCTTGGTGTTAGAACCAAATAGAATCTCTTGAATCAATTGAGGTGAGAGACCATTGAATACAATAAATGTTGTTTTGAGCACAAATTGCATTAGAAGATGATGTCAAGTTGTAATATGAACTATGTTTTGTTGACTCCCAAGTTGTAATATGAACTATGTTTTGTTGGATTTTTCAGTTGCATTGTTGCGGTGTCACCAATTATAATGATTGGAAAGATACTAAATATTACATAGAAACAGGATTTCCCAAGAGTTGCTGTAAACTTGAAGATTGTTCTCCACAAAAAGATGCAGATAAAGTAAACAATGAAGTAAGGAATCTTTTTCTTTCTTTCTTATTTTTTTTTCCTTTGGTATAAGGGAACCCCCAGGGTTGCTTAACCACTGAGCTATATCTCCAGCCCTTTTTATTTTTTTATTTTGGGACAAGGTCTTCCTAAGTTGTTTAGGGCCCTTTCTTAGTTGGTGAAGCTGGCTTTGAACTCACGATCCTCTTGCCACAGCCTCCTGAGCTGTTGGGATTACTGGTGTGCACCACCATGCCCCCTGCAATGAGCCATTTAGAATTCATTTGACAATATTTGAGGGCTTAATACAGAGTTTATACAATATTTAATTTTTGCTCACATTAATACACATAATCTGAAGTAGGCAGGCAGGTGATGACTTGATTTCATGCAATAAGCAAGTAATACTTTCAAAGTTATAATTGAAAAGTGGAAATAGTTGGGATTGAGAACATACACAGGAAAAGAGATTTCAATAAAAATGATAGGCTAATAGTAGTTAAAGCTCATCTTTCTGCAAAAGCTATATGATCAAAGTATTATATAGAAAAACAGATTACTTGTGTTGTACTTAATGATACTTCCCCCTCCCATTAGGGTTGTTTTATAAAGGTGATGACCATTATAGAGTCAGAAATGGGAGTTGTTGCAGGAATTTCCTTTGGAGTTGCTTGCTTCCAGGTAAGTCTCCTCATTCCTTAGGAAGTATTTCATTCCTCTGTATATAAACTAGAAGATTTTCACTTTTAATGCTTGAAGGTTTTGCTTTAGGGGCCTGGATAGTGGGAGCAATGTAAGAGAAATCACATTTAAAAAAAAAATTCAGCCATCTACTATAAAAATCCTTTTATTTATTTATTTTTTTGTGGTAGAGTAGACTTGTTTTGTATACATAGCATTTTAGTCAGCTTTTTCACTGCTGTGACTAAAAGATCTGACAAGAACAACTGTACAGTAGGAAAGGCTTATCTGGGGGCTCACAGTTTCAGAGATCTCAGTCCATAGATAGTAGGCTCTATTCCTCATGGCTTGAGGTGAGGCAGAACATCATGGCAAAAGAATATGGCAAAGGGAAGCAGCTCATATGATGATCAGAGAGCAGAGAGAGAGACTCCACTTGTCAGATACAAAATATACCCCAAAGGCACCCCCCCCCGCCAGGAACCCACCTCCTCTAGGCACACCCTTACCTGTTTTCTGTTACCATTCAGTGAATCCCATCAGAGGATGAGTTCACTGATTGGGTTAAGGCTCTCATAACAAAATCATTTTTCCTATAAAACTTCTTGCATTGACTCATGCATGAGCTATCAGGGGACACCTCACATCCAAACCATAACACATAGTATTGATTTTGATTTGTGATTGGGTCATTCTTAATTTTTTAAAAAAAATTTTTAGCTGTAGATGCACACAAAATGTCTTTATTTTTATTTACTTATATGTGGTGCTGAGGATCAAACCCAGTGCCTCATGCATGCGAGGCAAGCACTCTGCCACTGAGGTACAACCCCAGCCCTGATTGGGTCATTCTTTAGGTTTGTTTTATTTAAGGAGGGACTGTATCTTGTATCTTAGGTTTTTCTTCACAACTTTCCACAGCTACAGAGTTGTCTACATTTTTATTATCATTACCATGGCTTTTGTTGTTTCAAGGCATGAACTAGAAGAAAGACCCAGTGACATCTCAGTTAACTAAACAAACATGAGATGGATAGGAACCTTGTTTTTCTTAGCAATCATTCAAGATTCTAAAAACATCAGGATCTTTCCTGGATTGCAGCTACCCTAGTGAGTTGCATATAAGTTCCAGCCTATGAAAATTAAGATCACACAACTCCACATTTAATATGTGCCTATTTTTTTTTTTTTTTGTGGACATTATGTTTTAGGTTGAGTTGTCTTTCCTAAGTATGCTTCTTGCTGTAGCATGAAAAAATTGTGTTGTGGCTTAAGTTATTTTTTTAGGGCATGGACTTTTTGTCCCTTATAATTCAACATTCTAAAAATAAAGACTAGTCCAAGGGTAGTCCTAATATATTTATAAAGTAGCATGTAGAATTATCTAAATCTGTACTAATAACAGAAGCCAGTGGCCTGTTTTGAGCACTTCTAATTATTAAATAGAATCAAAATCTCAGCTACTCTGGCCCCAAAGTGCTCAGTAACCATAATAGAGCAAGTGGCTACTATATTGAACAACACGAATATTCTAGAACATTTACATTATCACAGCACTGCTTTTCAAGAAAATCAATGCCCTCATCAATGGAGGTTTTACTTGATAAGATGCTTATTCTAAGCCATATCCTTATTTTTTCCCTGGTAATCACTGATGGTTACTTCAAAACTCATGACTCCTGAATTTTCCTTCAGTGCCAGTTGTGAAATTCTGGGTCACAGTAGTAGTAAAACTTATGTTCTTTGAATGTGATTTAGAGTCTGTAGAACATCAAAAATAACTACAAAAACTCAAAAAATTGTTGGTGAATTAAAAGTGAAAGAATAATACATCTGTATGCTGAGATCTTCAAGCTCTCTCATGTATGTGTGTTTAATATTGTTTGTATTCTCTTTTCAGCTAGTTGGAATCTTTCTAGCCTACTACCTCTCTCGTGCCATAACAAATAACCAGTATGAGATAGTGTGAACAAAACAAACAAACAAAAAGAACAAGGGCTTATTTCTCTGCAACTTAAAGGTGCGTTCATTTTGGTTCTCAGCTCTGTTAGCACTGATGTTTACTCCAGCCTGTGCATGTATTGCATGGACTGAGTTTGCCAGCGTCTTGTCCAGTAGCATATTCCAGTCTTGCTGATGCTGTGTGAGCCCTGCATTAGGTAAGTTAGTTCTGTATATACAAAGGCCTGGCCAGAAAAGAAGAACCTAGCTTGTTCTGTGTATGCTTTCTGTGTTTATGCAACAGAAGAACTCCTATGGATTTACATATTTACATGCACATTGCAACCTAAAGATCATAAGTAGTCAATCCTCTTACTCACATATTTCAACCTAAGAGTGGAGAGAAACAGAAAATCCCAATGGTGACTTTATTCATGAGATTCCCTGGCAAGTGCACTCTGCTCTTGACCCTTGGCCAATATTGGTACTTCTTTCTCTAGTTTTCATTCACCACAGTCTTTTTTTTTTCCCCAGCACATTTTTTTTTTTGTACTGGGGATTGAACCCAGGGGCACTCAACCACTGAGCCACATCCCCAGCCATTCTTTTGTATTTTATTTAGAGACAGGTTCTCAATGAGTTGCTTAGGACCTCGCCTCTCCTGTGTCTGCCTCCCAAGCCACTGGGATTACAGGCATGGGCCACTGCGCCTGGCTCACCACAGTCTTAATCAGTGCTTCCAAGTGTTGCTTTCTTGGTAAAGAGATGTTTTTGGTTGACTATTATTAGGAGCCATAAATTATCAGATTTTGAGGAAAATAAAATATTGTGATAATTGTTGGCTGAATGAATCCCTAAGGTACCCTTCACATTGTAATTGAGCCACTGACAAGGAACAGATGAGGTCTTCATTAGGGGGACTAGATTAGAATGTGGGCAAATAAATACAGATTTAACATTGAGGTAACAAATGAATGCAGGTATTAAAACTTAGGTTATAAGTAAATTAACTTTTTTCCTTTAATTTTAGGATATTTAGGTTCCCCTGTGAATTATAAAATCGCCTGGTTGGAAGACTGACATCACTAGTTACCAGTAGGCTGAAAAAACTACACCAGTAGATTGAAAAACTACATGAGTAGACTGAAAAACTATACCAGTAGACTGATTCAATCAAGATGTTTGTTCAGTATGTTCTAAGTCCACTTTCTGTCCCGTGATGTCTCATTCATGTTAGATCTTTGAAACCCTGTATCTCTCTGAAACACTGGAAGAGCTAGTAAATTGTAAAATGAAGTAAAACTATGTTTCTCTTGTCTTTCTTTATCAGAGTGTAGCCTTTAAAAGGCACTGTGTAATTGCTGTTTTGATACATTGTAATGGAGGGAAACTTGACCCCTCTGAATTTGCTAATTGATGTAGATTGATTGAAAATTGATGTCTCTGAACTGGTCCCTTCCCAGCCAAGGTTATTTGGTTTTATTGTGTAATTTACATCAAGAAAGTTAAATGTTCCATTAGTCTCTGTTCTGCTGATAGACAGAGGGTCATACTATATACTTTAATTCCATCTAGTCATTGGATAGAACCTATCATTGCAGTTCCTGGGTGGTGGTAATAGTCTACAGCCTTGGGTCTAAAGCAGTGAAACTAAAAGGTACTACCTATGTTCAATGATACATCAGAGTTCAGCATACAATCTATATTTTTTGCCTCCAAATTAGGGTATTTATACTTTCCCTATTGTTTGAAAGGGTCCAATTATTACTTTAGTGGTGCTAGAATTTGTATTTTCCTTACAGACTCAATGGAACTTTTCATTAACTCTAGCTAAAATTTCTTTACCAGGTTGATATGACTTAACTGTCAATATTATGGTCAACTTTAATAGTCTTAGTTTTGGTTGTGTCCTTGGTTAATAAATATAAATATATCACTTAAATATTGTTGTCCTCTAAAAGAATTGTGTTAACTTTTAGAAAATCTTCTGGGATGGTTGTTTTCCACTGAGAAAGTGAAAGTCCCATGTTTCTACTTGGAGTATATTTTTTAAGTTGAAATGATAGTTGAGGCCTTAATTCTTGTCATTAAAAATTAATTTTTCTATTTTAAAAACTATTTCCTATAATAGGATTACATTCCATTTGTGAAATACCATATGCTTAGCATTCTCGTAGAGATCACTTTTTTTTGTTTGTATAGTTTGCATTAAAAAGAAATAAAGGGAAATACTTAACCGTATCTTTAGTATAATAATTAACAGTTTCTTAAATTTGACTTGAAATTTGGTAATTGAGTCTCTCTATTCAACTATTAGTAGAATCTTTCATTTCTGATTGCCACATAGTCCCAGAATAGATGGTAAGTAGAGTCAAATACTGTTATAAATGAAATGGACAAAACTAATTAAGAATAATTAATTCTGGGTACATGTCTCAAAATGTTTGGAGTTATTGCATAAAAAAGGTATTCTCCATTAGAACATTTGGTGAGTGGCTTTTGTGACACAAGAAGAGTGATAAGAATTAACAGTTGAAAAATAGTGACTACAAATGTAGTAAATCAGATTTCTGTCTCTTGGGATTAGTGAAGGTAAAGAAGCAAATATTTGGAGGCTCATTAGCAATTTTCAAACAGGTATTTTTCGCTAGAAAACCTTGAAAAACCTTAGTTTTTTAGTTGTAGATGAACAAAATAACTATATTTTATGTGATGCTGAGGATTGAACCCAGTGCCTCACACATGCTAGGCAAGTACTCTACCACTGAGCTACAATCTCAACCCTTTGAAAAATATTTGAAGGTTTTCCCCAGGGCTCACATACTATTTAAGCATTCTACATCCCCAGCCTCTCTCATTAAAATGGAAAATAACTAAGGAAAATTAAAATATGGTGTGTGGAAAAAAACACTGCACATCACACTTCTGGTAGATTCATTTGTTTTTTGTTTTTATTAGTACATTATAGTTATATATAATGGGGGAAGTTCAATTTGTCATGTACATGCATACATATAATTTGCTCCATTTTATTCCCTGGTACTTCCCTTTACCTATCCTTCCTCTCCCTAATCTCCTTTCTCTATTGGCCCTCCTTTTATTTACTCATTGTTTTTTTTTTTTTTTTTAAATTGGTACATTATACAAAAAGGGTGGAACTCATCATGATATGTTCTTAAATGCACACAGCACGATTTTTTAAAGTTTCATTTCACAGTTCCTTCCCTTTCTCATCTCTCTTCCTTCCTCCTCAATCTGCTTCCTATACTCCACTGTTTTCCCTTAAGTTTTTATGGATCACTTTTTAAAATTTCCTTATTTTGCTCTAGCTTCTGCATATGGGAGAAAACACTTGATCCTTGACTTTCAGAATCTTGGCTTATTTCACTTAGCATGTTGTTCTCCACTTCCATACATTTACTTCAAGTGCCATAATTTAATTTTTCCTTATGGCTGAGTAAAAAAGTCCATTGTATGTGTGTGTGTGTGTCTATGTATCTATATATCTATCATTCTATCTATCTATCTATCTATCTATCTATCTATCTATCTATCTATCTATCTCATTTTCTTTATCCATCTTGTTTATGGGCTCCAGGGATGGTTCCATAACTTGGCTATTGTTAATGTGCTCAATAAACATTGGTTTGTTTTTAAAGTGAGTTTATTTTGGATAGTCAGTTCCAAAAGTCCTTTTTATCTGATGTTTGTGTATGTGATTACTGGTGTGAAACCTTAAATCTGAAGGTAATGAGTACATTGATTTCACCTGATTATAACTGGTGCAATGAAAAGTTTATGTATCTTTAATAATTTGCTATAATTAGAATAGCTGGTTAGAGTGAGGCTATCTGTTCATGTAAATTAAGCATTAAGAGTTTCCACTGGATGCAGTACATATACACCTTTCTGTGGTGACATCCCCAGTGGCAGAGGGAAGGATTTGCTCAGTATTGCAGGCCCGAACTTTGGTCTTCATAATGAAATTCCTTTGAAGTTTTGTTTTAAAAAGTCTGGAAAATTTTATATTTTATTCCACAATATATCCATGTTTAAATTTAAAATAATTCTTTATCTTTGATGTGCCAAATGTATCCTGTGGGTTGCCTTAATTCCAGACACCAGATTTCTAGCTGCAAGATGGCTCTGAGCTCCACTTTGAAAAGCAGAGATCTGTAGGTACATTTTCTGAAAATGAGGAAAGCTTGGTAGCTTTCCATGGTCTATTCCATGTGGGTTGATGGCTTTATATGGTGGGCATCAAATTTTTATGGAAATAAATATCTAATACAAGGTATAAATACCATTTGTGTTTTCCTCAGAGCTCACACAAGATTTTTTGAGACTTGCTGTTTTTAACTTCCTGTCAGAATCCAAAATGGTTACTTTGCTAGTGATGTGGCCAAACAAATCTGTTAAATTATGAGATGCAAGGCAATATAAGCATTTTTTTGTGTGTGTGTGTGTGTGTGTGTGTGAAACCGAGGAAACTTTTGGTTCCTTTGGACTGTTCTATGTGGGTTTTTGTGTTTGTAGGAAAAATCTAACACGATTCAAATGCCATTTTTGCTTTTTTTCCCAACATAAACTACTTTGAGGTTATATATATATATATATATATATATATATATATATATATATATATATATATATATATTTAGGTTTACTTCCCTTCTAGCTTAGCAGAGTTAGGCACTTGTAAGAGCACAGTCAAAGCTAATGAATGAATAAATGAATGAGTGAGTGTAATTACAATGACTCTTTAATATTCTGTGAAATAAGATGATTTAAATCTCTCCTTCTATAAAGCCACTATTTATATAAAAGAAACTACCTGCCCAGTCAGAAACCACTTAACCTCAGAAACCACTGCTGACTTCCTCCAGATCAAATCACTTTCTGCTACTTCTGTTTCTTGAATTCTTTGCTGCATTTGATACCACTGATTTTTATTTTTTGTTTCATTTTGACTTTGTAATATTCTGATTTTCTTCCCTTTTATTTCTTCCACTAGTTGTTTTCTGTTTGAATTGCATTCTCTTTTTCCAGTGAGGCAGCCCTGAAGGGCTTATATTTAGCTTTCTGCTATTAGATTATGCTGACCTTACTTTGAGGAATTAAATGTGGATGACCAACATGACTAATGTGGTTACTTTCAGGGTCATGCACTTTAGTTGTATAGTTATATGTTCACCTTGCTTGCATTTTCTTGATTCTCCAATACCTAAAAGCTTAGCATTACAAACACTTAAAAATGTAAAAATGTTCCTCCTCTAACATGTAGTGCATGGATAGTAGTAGGCACACTTTAGAAGTTGACTGAACTGACTCTTTAACTTGAGATAACCCCATTTATGGGAACTAGAGAAAATGAGAGCAGCTGCTCTAAGAGTTTACTATCATTGGCTCTGCTACCTGTGTTTATCAGGTGAACATGATAGATTAGAACAAGGTAGATTAGCATACTTGATTGGACAAATACGTCCTCTAAATTATTATTTAAAAAATTAAAATGGTGAGTGGGAAAGGCCATTTTCTACTTCAAAAGAAGTTTTTCACCATCTTTCCTGTCAAAACAGTTTAGTTATAGTATCCTCAAGGCAAATCAAATTGATATGATATATATATATATATATATATATATATATATATATATATATATATATATATAATGTAGGTTTCTACAGTGTATAGTAGGTGAAACAACTATTCAGAATCATTGCTAGAAAGGTAGAGTAGCTACATTATGTTCACAGGTAGGGCAACTCACCTAGGGTACAGCATAATAGAATTTGAGAGGTAAGGGACAGCTTTATATGCCTTTTCTCTCTATCCAGGAAGGCCATGTACTTCCTTAATAGAAAAATGGTATATAAGAGAATACCATTTGCACAAAGACTTTCTCCAGAGGGGAGGCAAGAGAACTAATATTTATTTAATATTTATTGAGCACTTACTAATTGCTCCAATAGTCTAATCTATATGGAGGTGGTAGTGTTATCCTCATTTTCCAGAAAAATAATGAAAAAAGTGTTAAATAATTTTCCCAAGGTCATTCAACTGGTATATTGCAATTCTGGGATTTGAACTTAAAGCTGACTGTAGCCCACACTTCTTCCCTGGATTTTGTTTCACCTTTTTCTTTATTTTGGTACTGGGAATCAAACCCAGGCCCTCATGCATGCTAGGCAAGAGCTTTACCACTGAGCCACACCCCTAGCCTTATTTTATTGCATTTTAATAGCAAAGGGGTTTATGTGACATAGCCTATAGCCAGAGACCAGAAGTAAAAAAAAAATGTCCTATCCTCCAAATATCTTTTAATCAAACTATTAAATATGAAATCTTTAGGAGGAAACCTTTATGAAAGTATATCCTATTTTATCATAATATGCCCTTGCAAGGTGTTAGTATGTAATAAAACATATTAAAAACAAACCCTGTTGTTACTGCTGACCTATACAATATTCTTGAACAAAGGAAATAATTATAAAGAATTTATTACAGTTTTAACATTAACCCCTCCTATTTTCTTTTCCTTGTCACACACAGTCCGATGCTTCCTAAGTTTATATGCTAATATTTCCTATGTTAGTATAGATATTCCAAAACATTTGGTTGCTTTCATAGAATATTCCCATGTGAATATCTTTATCAAGTTAAAAAAAACAACAACAAATAAACCTCTGCTGCAGACACATGTCAGAGAATCATTCTCACCCCATAGGCACAAATCCAAACTCTTGTTTTCATTAAATGGGTTGGTTTGTACATGTGCACATGCATGCAGAGGATCTATTCTCTTGTAGGATAGGAACAATTTCCCAGGCAGCCAACCCTCCTGGTGTGACCCAGGGGAACTCAGCAGGTTGAAAGCTGCACACTATAGCTCAATGCAGCCTTGAATCCAGCCCAAATGCTGTTTTGCTCAAGCAGAGCAAACCACACAGGCCCTTCTTTCATGAAGTCTCCCTCAGCCCCCTACCCAACCCTTCTTGGCTTCAACCCAATTATGGAGCTCCCACACTGGCAGGATTAAAAGTAGCAGAAAACAAGTCAGGGCAATTATTTGAGAACTTAGCCTAAAGATATACCCCAAAGAATTTGGGAAAAGATAAAAAAAGATCAGAGAAAATTAAAAATGTATAATCTAACAAATCAAAGATAACTAATGTTTTGATCTAAAAATAGAGATTGCTTATCCATGAAATGAATACATGAATTACTATAAAATGTATTAAAAACAGCTCAAAGAAGTATAAGGTAATATGTGAAAGTCTCCTTCTCCTGCTTATCTCATTCTTATTGCCCAGAGGGCATCACAGAGGTTCCTTGTGATACTTTCCACACATTGTCATATTCAAGTATATCTGTACATTCTTTTCCTCCTACAAATGGAAGCCAAGGATAAGATCACAGATTGTAAGATGAACTGTGTTTGGATTCATCTTGACAA
Source organism: Marmota flaviventris (assembly GCF_047511675.1). NCBI lineage: Eukaryota > Metazoa > Chordata > Mammalia > Rodentia > Sciuridae > Marmota > Marmota flaviventris. Next base: position 74,437,583 of record NC_092518.1, read on the forward strand.
ATTTAATTGTGTGCTCTGTGGAAAGTTATGTGGGCTTTCTGTGCCTCAGTCTCCTATTTAGGAAAGGGGAATAAATAGTATTAGCCACTTCATAGGGCTGTTAGGAGGATTAAATGAGTTGCTGTATCCCAAGTACTTAAAACAGTGTCTGCTATGTATTAAATGCTATGCTAAGTGTCAGTACTAATTTTTACAAGGACTTTATTGAAATAAATTTTTCATATCATAGAATTATTTTAAAGTGTACAATTCAGTGATTTTTTAGTAACATTACTGAGTGGTATAATCATCACCAGAAATAAATTTTAGAACATTTTCAGCCTCTTATAAGATCTCCTGTGTTCATTTACATTTAATCACTATTCCTGTCCCCCAAACATAGGTGATCATTAATTTACTTTCTCTTTTTTTAGGTATTTCATAGAAATGGAATCATACAATATTTGGTCGCTTGTGTTTTTCTTTTTCATTTCAAAAAATGTTTGAGATTCATCTATAATGCAATGTGTATTAATAGTCTGTTCCATTTTATTGCTGAATAGTATTTCATGGCATGGATAGACCACATTCTGTCTATCCATTTGCCAGTTGATGGACATTTCGGTTGGATCCAACTTTTGGCAATTATTAATAATGCTATTGTAAACATTTCCATGTAAGTCTTTATGTGGATATATTAAACTCATCCTAAGTATTTTATTCTCTTGACACTATTTTAAGTGATAGTTCATTCTTTGATTTTGATTGGTGCATTGCTTGTGCTCAGAAATGCAATTGATTTTATGTGTTGGTCTTATGTCCTGTGGCCATGATGTTAATTTGAATGCCTTGGGATTTTCTATATACGTGATTATGTCATATGTGAATAGAATATTTGTACTTCCACCTTTCCAGTCTGGATGATTTATTTTATTTTTATTGCCTCATTGTACTGGATAGAACTTCCAGTACAATTTTAAATAAAAGTAGCAAGAACACATATTTGTGTCTTGTTTCTGATCTTAGAGAAAAGCTTTCAATCTTTTAAAACTAAGCATGATGTTAACTGTGGATTTTTCATAAATGCCCTTTTATCAGGTTGAACAAGTTCTCTTCTACTCCCAGCTGAATATTATATTTTTTTATCATGAAAGGGTGTTATATATTTCCAAAACCTTTTTGTGTCTACTGAAGAAATTGAATTTTATATTTTATATAATAATTTAATTGATCATTTTAGGTATATCATTACATTGATTGCTTTTCATGTTGAACCAGTAGTCCATTCTTGGGATGAATTCTACTTGGTCAAAGTTTATAAAAGCTTTCTTATATTGCTGGGTTTGGTTTGCTGGCATTCTTTTGAGGTTTTTGTGTCCATATTCACAAGGGATTTTTGTCTGTAGTTTTTCTGTGATATCTTTGTCTGATTTTGGTATCGGTAACATTGACTTCATAGAACGAATTGTGAAGTGTTCCTTCCCATTATAATGTTTGAAAGAGTTTGTGAAGGATTGGTATTAGTTAATCTTTTAACGTTTGATGGAATTAATTAGTAAGCACAGGTTCTGAACTGTGTTTTTCTTTTTGGAAAGTTTTTCGATTCACAGTTTGATTCACAATTCAATTTCTTGTTATAAATCTATTCAGATTTTCTATTTTTTGAGTTAGTTTTGATAGTTTGTGTTGTTCTAGGAATTTATCTATTTCTTGTTTTTTATTTAATTTAGGTTCCATGTGATTGTCCATAGTGTTCCCTTATAATGCTATTGATACTCTAAGTTTGATAGTGATGTCTGTTCTTTCATTCATAATTCATTAATTTGAGGTTTCTTCCTCCACCCTTTTGTCAGCCTAGATAGATTTATCAATTTTGTTGACCTTTTTAAGGAATCAACTTTGGTTTTATTGATTTTCTTTGTTTTTCTATTCTCTAAGGCAATTAGTTCCACACTAATCATTTTAATATCCTTTGTATTTAATTTGCCCTTTATTTTCTACTTTCTTAAGGTAGAAATTTATATTATTGATTTTGAGATTTTTTTAAAAAAATATTTTTTAGTTGTAGATGGACACAATATTTTAGTTGTATGTGGTGCTGAGGATCAAATCCAATCCCTTTCATATGCGAGGTAAGCACTCTACCACTAAGCTACAACTCCAGCCCTTGAGATCTTTTTAATCATAGGCATTTAGAGGGATAAATTTCTCAATAACTGTTACTTTGGCTATATCCAGTACATTTTTATTTGTGTGATTTTGTTTCAATTCAGATAAAAGGACTTCCTAGTTTCTCTTGGAGTTTCTTCCTTGACATATGAGGTTTTTAGAAATGTGTTGTTATATTTCCTCCTTGTTATCTTTCTTTTGTTCTAATATAATACCATTTTGGCCACATGACAGACTTCATATAATCTTACTCTTTTAAAATTTACTAACACTTGTTTTATAGCCTACATAAGTTTTCCTGTCCAATGTTCTTGATAAAATTTGTATTCTGCTTCTGTAAGGCAGAATGTTCTATAGACTTTTGTTAGATTGTTAGTTTCTTATGTTCTAGTATCTATTGATCTTCTGCCTACTTTCTATGTCTATTGTTGAATGTGGGGTATTAAAATATATATTATTGTTGCATTATCTATTTCTACCTTCAATTTTCTTAACTTCATGTATTCTAAGGCTTTTTTGTTAGATGGATATATATATATATATCCATATATAAAATTATATTTTCCTATTGAGTTGACCCTTTTATCATTATAAAATGTAACTATTTGTTTCTAAAAACATTTTTTTTGGTCTTAAAGTCTATTTTGTTCACTATTATTATAGTTACTTCAGTCTTTTTAAATTTTTTTCAAAATTTTTTTGTACTGGGGATTGAACCCAGGGATGCATAACCACTAAGCCACATCCCCAAGCTGTTTTTAATGTTTTATTTTGAGACAGGATCTTGTTAATTTGCTTAGGGCCTCCATAAATTACTGAGGCTGGCTTTTGAATTTACAATCCTCCTGCTTCAGCCTCCTGAGCCGCAGGGATTATAGGCATGCGCCGCTGCACCCAGTCTACTCTAGCCTTCTTTTGGTTACTGTTTGTATATCTTTTAGCATATACTGTTTGTGTACTTTTCTTTCTTTTACTTTCAACCTATTTGGGTATTTGAATATAAAATGTGTCTCTTGAAGAGGGTATATAGTTGAATCACATTTGCTTTTATCTATTCTCTTGATATGTCTCTCATTTGGAGATTTGACTCCATGTATAATATTTAATGTAATTGCTAATAATGAAGGACTGGCTCCTGGCATTTTTATACTTGTTTTCTGTATGTTTTATACTTTTTTGACCTCTTTTCTACCATTACTATCTTCTTTTGTGATAAATAGGTATTTTTAGTGTGTTATTTTAATTACTTTGTTCTTGTTTTAGTTACATTTTATTGGCCTTTTATTATGTATCTTTTGAGTTATTTTTTTCAATGATTGCTCTAGGGAATATAATTAGCACATTAAAACAATGCGGTTCAAAGTAGTACTGAAGGAATTCTTGATTGAAAAAAATTTTTTCCAGCACATTTTGATAAAATCATACAAGCATGGGGTATATCTTATTCTAGTTAGGACCTCATTCTTGTGGATGTGCACAATGTTGAATTCACTGTGGTCTATTCATATAATGTAAATAGGAAAACTATGCCAGGTTCATATTTCTTGCATGTCAAGTTTGCTACTTAAAAAATGGTTTCAGTTTTTGTTCATCTGGGAATGTGTTAATTTCTCTTTCAATTTTGAAAGATAGTTTTGTCAAATAAGGAATTCTTTTTTAAATTTATTTTTATTTTTTTATTTTAATTTTTTATTAGTTGCTCAACATTACAATGATCTTGACATATCATACATTTGATTCAAATGGGGTACATAATCTTATTTTTCCACGTGTACAGATTGCAGGATCACATTGGTTATACAGCCGCGTTTATACATAGGGCCATACTAGTATCTATTGTATTCTGCTACCCTTCCTATTCCCCTCTCCCCTCCCATCACCTCTTTCTACCCAATCTACTGTGACACGTTTCTCTCTTTTCTTCCCCCTCACATCATCTTATATGTAATTTTGCATAACAATGAGGGTCTCCTATGTCATCTCAATCAACTCTGGCCTCCATGGTTTCTGATGATATTTCTGCTCTTAATCTTATTGAGGATCCCTTGTATCTGGTAAATTGCTTTCTTCTTTCTTCTTTAAGAAGTCTCTGTTTCTGTCTTTCTTTTCTTGTTTTATTTTTTTAGTTGTAGATGGAAAGAATGCGTTTATTTTATTTATTTATTTTTTATGTGGTGCTGGGAATTGAACTCAGTGCCTCATGCATGCCACAACCCCAGCCCTTGTTTCTGTCTTTCAACAGTTTGACTATGATCTGTCTAGGCATAGATATTCTTTCATTCATCCTATTTGGTGTTTTTATTGAGCTTTTGGGATATGTAAATCAAAGTTCTCTTATGAAATTTGTGAAGTTTTTGGCTGTTATTTCTCCAAATATTCTTTCTGGTTCATTACCCTCTTTCTTGCATTTTTGGAACTCCCATCATATGTACATTGGTATTCTTAATGGTATCCTACAGGTCTCTGGGGTTCTGTTCATTTTTCTAATACTTTTTTTTTTTTTTAACTGAGCTACGTCCCCAGTCCTATTTTGCCGCAGTCTGGCTGGGCACAATCAGGAGCCACTTGTCAAAAGAAACTAACTTTATTTTTAGAACCACACACGCCAAACAAAACAGCCTCTCAGGAAAAACCCTCAGAACCTCAACTGCCACCACCGGCTTTCCACAAGCCTCTCTCTCCCACACAAGCTTCTCCCCTCTCCCACAATCCTCCTGCTCTTGAGGCCGATTGGCTGGGTCACGTGGGCAGAGCCAAAAAAGTCCCCCAATGAGCAGCTCCGTGGTCTGAAAGGGCAGGGAAACAGCCCAATGAGCATCACCGCAGAGGAACCAATCAGCTAGATGTTGCTGGGGCCGCTGTGAGCCAATCATCAGCCAGCAGCTGGAAGTTTGCTGGCAGCTGGAAGTTTGCTGGGGCCCCTTCGGCTGTGGCTCTCAACATCTCCCCCTCTCTGTTTAAACAACAAGCATGTGGCTTAGGGACCGTGCCTGCCTTAGGTTGTCCAATAGTACATATGGTCCTTAGGTTGGTACCATTGCAATTGGATCTTACCCGTCACTGACTACCGGTCCAGTATACAGCCACACCTGTGGAGAGGTCTTTGTACCAGCGGGGGAGGGGGGTGAGGTTCTTTGCCTCACCTCTGTTGGCCCCAAAATTTTAGCTGGACGATCATGACAAGCAGAAGGGAGGAAGATACACCAAGCCAATTGACGGCTCCTTTTGGAAAAATTGTACCACCAATGACATCATCAGCAAAAATACCCCAACACTACCACAAGTCGCTGCACCAACAGATAGTTCACAATGCATACAGGTGAGCTCACAATGTGTCCAGGCAAGTTCTGCAAGCAGTTCAGTGATGGCTATTGTAGAAGCTGTAGATTGGTTTTATCTTTGACTTCACCAGCACTGGGATGAAGATAGGAATTCTGGCAATAATGGCTAAAGAAAAAATTATGTAACATTACAGAAGGCACTAAAAGAAAACAATTTTCTTAACAATTTACATTGTCTTTAAGAGAATTATTAAATATAATGAAAAGGAAAGGTGAAAGTAAACAAACAGATCTGTTAACCTTCTTTTTTGTTTACATATTAAAACAATCCTCAACAGTTGTTTACCCAATTTAAATTAAACCATATAAATCACGTGAAAAAAAAGATATTTGGATCCATTTTATCATAAGCGCTCATCATATATGATATATGGACATACGTACATTCAAACATATAACACAAAACACAAGTGTGCACACATAATATAATACATACAACACATAACATTATAGTAAAGGCCTTATAACTTTTTACAGGTGAAATCTCCATTGCAATGTTTAAAAACTCTATAGTCAAAAAATAGAACTGATCAGCAAAACATTAACCTAGGTCTGTATGAGCTCAAAAAACAAAATAGAACTTCATGATATGGCAAAGGGCAATAATAAAATAGATATTGAAAAAAGCATCCTGGTTCTGTTGCAGATGTAAGAATAGCCAAACTGGAGTTTTGGATATCAGTTGTTATAGATTTGAGCCAAATCATCTTCTTTTTGGTCTGTAGAAATCGCTTTAGTTAATCTTTCTGGAATCCAAATCGGCTGCTGTTCTCCCTGTGGAAACACATAAACAGACCCCCGACTCCAGACAATCACTGGGTCAGGACCTTGGTTAATCTCTCTGGAATCCAAATCGGCTGCTGTTCTCCCTGTGGAAATACACAAACAGACCCCCGACTCCAGACAATTACTGGGTCAGGACCTTTCCATTGTCCTGTTAGAATATCCTTCCAAAGTACCTTGGGCTTATGTACATTTTTTGGACACATATGCCTTTCCGCAGCACTAAGTCCTGATGAATCCAAATTTAAAAAGTTTAGAGTAAAAAGGGTTATTTTAAGTTTATCTTTGGGGAATATATACCCCTTCCCAATTCCTTCTTTTTGCTTTAATAAGTACATTTTAATAGTTTGATGAGCTCTTTCAACTATGCCTTGTCCCTGTGGATTGTATGGGATTCCTGTTATATGAGTAATGCCAAATGTTGAGCAAAATTGTTTAAAAGAGGTAGAAGTATAACCAGGCGCATTATCTGTTTTTAACTGTTTTGGAACACCCACAGTGGCAAAATTTTGTAAGCAATGAGCTATAACATCTTTAGTTTTTTCTCCGGCATGAAGGGAGCCCATCAAAAATCCAGAAGAAGTATCAACTGTAACATGCAAATATTTTAATTTTCCAAATTCTGGCAAGTGTGTGATGTCCATCTGCCAAATATGGTTAGGTATCAATCCTCTAGGATTGACTCCAAGATTAACTTGTGGTAAAAAGGTCACACAATTTTGACATTGTTTTATTATTTGTCTAGCTTGTTCCTTAGTTATTTTAAAGCGCTTTTGTAAAGTATTAGCATTGACATGGAACTTTTTATGAAAATTTATAGCTTCTTCTAGTGTAGAGAAAATATGTATGTCATGTGTAGTTTTATCTGCTAAATCATTGCCCAAACTAAGGGCTCCAGGCAATCCTGTATGTGCCCTGATATGTCCTATAAAGAATGGATCTTTTCTGTCCCAGATTAGACTTTGTATAGAGGAAAGCAAAGAGAAAACAGTAGAAGAAGGGGAAATCCTACCAGCATCTTCAAGAGATACTATAGCATTAACTACATACTGACTATCAGAAAATAAATTAAATACAGAATCTTTAAACATCACAAAAGCTTGTAAAACTGCATTAAGCTCTACCTTTTGAGCTGATTGTTTGGGTACTAAAAATGTAAAAGTTTGATCAGGGGTAACTACTGCTGCTGTACCATTATTTGACCCATCAGTGAATATATTTGGAGCATTCATGATAGGTGTTTTTCTTGTCATTTTTGGAAAAATTACAGGATGCAATGACCAAAAAGACAATAAAGGATTAGATGGTAAGTGGTTATCAAATGAAACATTAGATTTGCACATGATTATTGCCCAAGTATTTAACTCATTAGCTAACTCATCAATTTGATTCATAGTATATGGAGTAATAATTTTATTGGGAGAAATTCCAAACACTCCCTTTGCTGCTTTTATTCCTTTGAGTATTAATTGTCCTACAGCCTCAGGATACCTAGTAAGAATAGTGTTAGGAGAATAAGATAAATGTATCCATAATAATGGACCTTCTTGCCAAAATACTCCTGTAGGAATATTTTTTGTTGGTAGTACAATAAATAATAAAGGCAAACTTATATCAATTCTATCCAAATGCATATTTTCCATATATGTTTCAATGATTTTTAATGCCTTTCTTGCTTCAGGCGTTAACATTCGGGGTGAATTTGGATCTGATGGACCTTTTAGGATATCAAATAAAGGTCCTAACTCTCCTGTTGGTATACCTAAATAAGGCCTTATCCAATTTATGTCTCCTAATAACTTTTGAAAGTCATTAAGTGATTTGAGTTGATCTACTCGTATTTGAATTTTTGGTGGACGGACCATGGTTGAGGATAATAGAACTCCTAAATAATTAATTGGAAAATTTAATTGTACTTTATCTATTGCTATCTCTAGATTATAATTTTTTAATAAGTTTGTAAGTGTGGCATAACATTCTAGCAATGTGTTTTTATCTTTGTGTGCTAATAATACATCATCCATATAGTGAAATATTTGTAGTTCAGGATTTTGATTTCTAAGTGGCTGGATTACTTTGTTAACATATATTTGACACATAGTTGGGCCGTTAGCCATCCCTTGAGGGAGTACTTTCCATTCATATCTCTGATCAGGACCTTCATGATTCAGTGCAGGGATAGTAAATGCAAAACGTGGACTATCCTCAGGATGAATTGGAATTGAAAAAAAAACAATCTTTAATATCTATAACTAAAACATACCAGGTTTTTGGCAAAGCAGACAACTGAGGAATCCCTGATTGAGCAGGTCCCATAATAACCATCTCATTATTAATGGCTCTTAAATCTTGCAATAATCTCCATTTACCAGATTTCTTTTTGATGACAAAAATGGGAGTATTATGGGGAGATACAGAAGGTTGTATATGTCCTTCTGCTAATTGTTGTTTGACCAGGTCATGGGCTGCTTGTATCTTTTCTTTAGTCAGGGGCCACTGAGGAACCCATACTGGTCTTTCTGATTTCCAAGTAATTTTGATTGTCTCAGTGGCCCTTTCTGAAAATCCAACCCATGTCTGTCTGTTCCTTGATCTATTTGTATTGGTGCTGCTATACCTTGTTCTTGTTTTTCTAATCTTTTTCCTTTCCTAAAACCTTGTCTAGTCATAATAGTGGGTGCATTTTGGTTGATGTTATTTGTTAATGTCAAACCTAATTGATCTAGGACATCTCGTCCCCATAAATTTACGGGAAGATGATCCAATACATATGGCTGTATAGTTCCTTCACATCCTTCAGGATCCTTCCAATCTAATACCATTGCACTTCTATGGGGATTAGTCGCCACTCCTAGGCCTCGAAGCGTTTGAGTGGCTTGTTGTAATGGCCAATGTTTTGGCCATTCTTGACGAGAGATGATGCTAAGGTCTGCACCTGTATCCAGTAGCCCATTAAATTCATGTCCTTGAATATTTAGTTTTAGCATGGGGCGAGAATCTAAATTTAAAAAAAAGCATAGCCCAATCTACACCTGTGGAGCCTAATCCCTTGGAACCTCTTTCTACAGTACGACTGGAAAATTTATCATGTAGGCTGGGTATTATTAGTAACTGTGCTATTCTATCTCCTGGTGAAATTACTGATATACCCTTTGGAGAACTGGCTATAATTTTTATTTCACCTTCATAATCGGGATCAATTACCCCAGGACTTATCATAAGTCCTTTTAGAGTAGAAGAGCTGCGTCCCAATAATAAGCCTACTGTTCCTTTGGGAAGAGGTCCTTTCACCCCTGTGGGAATGATTTGAACTCCCATCTCTGGAGTTAGTACTGCTCTGGCGGAGGCGCAGATGTCCAACCCTGCGCTCCCTCTGGTTTGTCTGATGAGGGATCTGATGGACAATGTGTCCTGGGCACTACCCTGATGGGGTTGCTGGGTTCCTCCAGTGCTCCATATATTTGCGGCATTTGGTGGCCCGTACGGGGAACGAACCCGCGACCTTGGCGTTATCAGCACCAATAAAACCAAAGATATCCCTAATAGTTGGGACAAAGATAACAAGCAAATTGGCAAATGCCGCAGTCTGGCTGGGCACAATCAGGAGCCACTTGTCAAAAGAAACTAACTTTATTTTTAGAACCACACACGCCAAACAAAACAGCCTCTCAGGAAAAACCCTCAGAGCCTCAACTGCCACCACCGGCTTTCCACAAGCCTCTCTCTCCCACACAAGCTTCTCCCCTCTCCCACAATCCTCCTGCTCTTGAGGCCGATTGGCTGGGTCACGTGGGCAGAGCCAAAAAAGTCCCCCAATGAGCAGCTCCGTGGTCTGAAAGGGCAGGGAAACAGCCCAATGAGCATCACCGCAGAGGAGCCAATCAGCTAGATGTTGCTGGGGCCGCTGTGAGCCAATCATCAGCCAGCAGCTGGAAGTTTGCTGGCAGCTGGAAGTTTGCTGGGGCCCCTTCGGCTGTGGCTCTCAACACTTTTTGTTTTTTAATTCAAGAGAGAATTTTGCTAATTTGCTCTACTGCCAGGGCTGACCTTGAACTTGTAATCCTCTGGCCTCAGACTCCTAAATTGCTGAGATTCTAGGTGTGCATGCCCAGCCATTCTTTTTACTTTCTGTTACTCAAATTGGATGATCTCACATAACCTGTCTTTGGATTATCTGCTTCTTTTGTCAGCTCAAATCTGCTGTTGAACTCTTCTAGTGAAGTTTTCATTTCAAATTGTACTTTTCAACTCTGTAATTTCTATTTGGATCTTTTGAAACTTCTATATTTTATTGATATTCTGTTATTTGGTGAGATTTCACTGTCATATTTTTCTTTAATTCTTTTTTTGTGGGGGGGGGGATCAGGGATCAAACTCAGGGACACTTGACCACTGAGCCACACCCCTAGCCATATTTTGTATTTTTCTTTGTATTTTTATTTTAGAGACAGGGTCTTACTGAGTTGCCTAGGGCCTTGCTAAGTTGATGAGGCAGCTTTGAACTCTATCCTCCTGCCTCAGCCTCCCAAGTTGCTGGGATAACAAGAGTGCACCACCATGCCCAACTTCTTTAATTCTTCAGACATGGTTTTCTTTTGTTTATTGAATATATTTATGAAGCTGCTTTGAGTCATTGTTTAATAAATCAGTTCCTGAGTTTCTATAGGGAGTTTCTATTGACTGATCTCCCTAACCTATATAGGGGTAATACTTCCCGGTGTCTTTGTTTGTCTTATATAAAATTATATCTATTTATTTATTTTTATATTTTTTACATACTTGACAATAGTGGAATGCATTACACTCATTATTACCCTTTACAGAACAATTTGAAAACTGGAAATTATAGATAATATAATTTGACACCTAAGTCACCCCCCCCCCCCAGGATTTCTTGCTGTTGTTGATCTGTTTGTTTACTTTTTTAGTGACTTTTCAGGACTAATTCTATAAGGTTTATATTGCCTGTAGTATGAGGAGTATAAGTCTCTGATCATTTAGTTTAATGATCTCAAAACAAATTTTCTTCTCTTTGCCAGTGATGAGGGGGCTCTCTGCCATTTGGGGAACACCTTTGATCTTCAGACAGGAGGTTTATAACTCCTCCTTAACCTTCACTTTAGCTTGCACAGAACTTTAAGATTAGCCAGATATGGGAGATTAATGGTCTCAGATCTTTCATGGGCATGTACACAGCTCTGCACATGCATGTGACTTTCTAGATCCCTAGAAACATGAGAGCTCTTTAAATCCCACTATGGACAACTAGATCTTTCTTTTAATATTTTTTTTGGTAAATTCAGGTAGCTGTCATATTAAACAACTGCAGCTGATTGTTTTTGACAAGTGCAGTACAGATGGAATTTTCTTATGCAGAAAGCTCTGAGTCAAGTCAAACAATTAAAACACTCTGTAAGTGTGTTTTTCCCAGGGAATTATGAGACAGGTCAAATAGTGACAATACTCTGGGGATGGAACTTTTTGAGGAGTTTTAAACCTAGTCAGCCCACTCTGGTGGCTGTATGGCTGCTGTTTTTCATAGCTACTATGATTGTGAGTCTGCATGCTATTAAGGTGTCTGTGGAACTGAGGAGAACATGGGAATAGGCCCAAAATGCCCTAATGTGCTATTATAGAAGTTCAGTAGTTTTTCTTGTACAAATGTTTTTCCAATTGCTTTATATCTTTTGTTAATTTCCAGATTTCTAAAAATGTTAGTTTTTATAATTTAACATGTATTTTCTTGCTTCTATGGAGGAATGATTTATAGAGGTCCTCACTTTGCCATTCCAGAAAGCTCACCTGGTTACCTATTATTATATTTTACAAGCTATTTTGCAGCTTCCTACCACCCTTTAACAATTCCTCTTAAAGATTTTTTTATACTAGGTCATGCTAATCTTATGTAATGTTTCATAGTGGGTTGCAACCTCATTTATCTAGCTATGGCTAAAATGCAGTATCCTCTTATAAGTTGCTCTGGGTCTCTGATAAATTCAAAATGTAACTTACAGTTGTTAATGAACATTTTAGTTAGCTAGCTACTGGTGAACTTTTTCTTTCACAGTTGCAACTAGAATGTATTACACATAGTTGGGCTCATTAATTGTTTTTGTAGAAGGCACGAGAAAAAAAAACAACATTGTGTCCACATTGCTATAAAGGAGAAAATAATAATGTTTAAAAGCAGGATATAAAGTAACTGAAGTTCTGCCATTTAAGATCTGATATATCTAAATGCCAGGTAAAGTTCAAAGGGAGATTTATTATAACATCTGTAAATAAAAACACCTCATTTTTTAAGATAATGTCTTCAATTATGTTCATTGTCTTTTGGGCACTAGCATCATTTCCAAAAACCATGCCAATCTTGCTAAACACATAGCTTATTCTTTCATATCCTTCACATATGGCCATTCCAGGGCTATGGATATTATGTTACTCAAATCAATCCAGTAGGCAAAGGCATCGAGTGGGTAGCACACAGGGACTAGAGGCAGGCAGCATGGAGGATAAGTAGTGGTCTTACTTTGTTGCCACGATAGACTCCTTGGTAACTGTGGAAAAGTTGCATTAATGTCTCAGTTTCCAATTCTCTTAAGTGAGACAATGAATTAGCAGGGAATACAAAAATCATCATAAAAGCATTGTAGTGGTTTTTACCATGATCATGTACTCTTCAGGGAAACTGAATTTGGTCAAGTAAGCCACTGATAAACGATTATACTTTTATATGTTTTTAAAAAATTCTTACAATAATTTTGTACCTTAGTGAATTTAGTGAAAATCATATAGTTACCAAGAAAAAAACTACTATTTCCCCTTTGAAATATAGTTACTATAATATAGCAGTTATACACATAGCTGGTTCTGGTGTCTTAGCTCTGCCACTTACCAGGGCATATGACCTTGAACAATATCTCAGTTTCTTCATTTATAAAATAGGAATAATTATAGTCTTCCCCTTATCTATGGGATTTCTATAAGGATTAAATTAGTTAATACAAGAAAAACTCCATATTAGGCCAATAGTAAGCACTCAATAAACATTAAATACAATTATTATTCATTTAAAATGCTCTCCTTTTCTCAGGTACCAAACAGGAGCCAGTAAGACAGGTGGAGGCTGAGATGGCAAGGAATTATTTTATCTATAATTTCCAGCTGAGGTGGCAAGGATGAGAACAATAAAATCATAGGCTTTCATGTAGTACCACCAAGGAGATCATAGTTCTGACAATGGTGTTGCTTACATAATATTAATTGTTCTGTCTATAATATTAGCATGTTTTATAAAACATACCAGTGTTATTCAGAATGTATCTTTGGGCTACTTGCATCAGAATCACCAGGGGAGGGGAAATTGATGAAATGCAAATTCCAAGGCTTCATTCCAAAGCTGCAGAATCTGAATTCCTAGACCATAAACAAGACTGTATATTTTTTTGGTACTGGGGATTGAATCCAGGGGTGATTTATCAATGAGCTACATCCACATTCCTTTTTACTCTTTATTTTCAGACAGGGTTTCACTAAGCTGCCAAGGCTGGCTTCAAACTTGTGATCTTCCTGCTTTAGTCTTTTGAGTTACTGGGATTACAGACATGTGCCACCTTGCCTGGCAGGACTATAAATTTTTAGAAGTCACCCTAGGAACCCCATCAAGATCTCTTCTATCTTTTTATTTTTCTTTTGTATATCTATACTGCTGAGTTTCTCCCCTAGCTTTTTTTTTTTGATTGTTGTTGTTCCTTTTACATGGAAAATCATGCCATCTGTGAAGAACAGTTTTATTACTTTCAAAAAAAAAAAAAAAAAAAAGAAGTCACCCTAGGAACTTCTGATATAGACTACAAAGTGAGAACCAGCAGACCAAGGAATATTAAGATATGATTTGGCCAGCACAGAAAGTAGCTAGTAATACTGACAATGATGTCAAATGGCACTAGTTTATGAAGCCATATTCAGCTTGATCCTGGAGCTGCTCTGACTTTATTTGCTTCTGCTCTCAAGCTAAGAAATAAATTTTTTGTGTGATTTTTGCACTCAGGCTACAAGATATTCTGCTTCTGGGCATGGCAATGAAAAGTTTAATTCTTAGTTCTATAAGGCATTTGCCAAGTACATTTTTGATACTGGCTGTAGCTCTTGATTTTACCAGTAGGGAGCACAGTCAGTCTATTGATCTTAAGCTTTGTATTACAAAAAATTCTGAGATGATATTTTCTGTGTTAGTGTGGAAATCTTATTCTCCTAGTTGGATAGAAAGAGACAAAGGCCAATTCTGTTGTTAGGTAGGAATGTGACTCTCAGGTGGGATTGATCATTTTTCAATGATTACATAGAATGAAACACATCTAAACTTTTTACATATAAAAATATGATCTCCTAGACGTGACATTCCATGAAATGAAATAGAGCCCTTTTTTCATGAATAACACAGGCTCCAAATGAGCACTTTGGAACAAGGTGTGAAGAGTAGAGAAATGTGTAAGAAAAGTTATGAGATGTTGAGTTGCTCTATTTTTGAAAATAATGTGCTTTGGCATGTGTAATTAGACACCTAGACAGAAATACTTAAATGTCTGATGAAAGATAAATTTAAATTTTCTGTGGTCTGAGGTATTTTTCTGCCCCTGTAGACCACTTAATTATCATCTTAGAAAAAAACTGGATGGGCACAGGTTTGGGGTCCTTGGAAAGAAGCTAAAACATAGCTTTCCCTCCCCTGCTCCAGCTCCCTGAAGTCAAAATATTTATGACAACTATAGTATTGGCCTCAAATGAAAAAAAAAAAACTGTCTCTTTTCTGTACAACTTTCCATGAATTCAAAGAGAAGAACTGGTTCACTAATAAAATGTAGGCATTGGTAAAAACAAGTTTTAGAGTGAAAAAAAAATGTGGACTGAATATCAAGACAAGTAGAGTTTCTGTGAAGCAATCTCTTAGTACTTGAAGCAGGCTCATTCTTAAGATGCCAAAATGTAATACTGGGTCAAAACATAGGGGAATGTTGGTTAATATTTATTTAATGTCTACAATGAATGTGCTGTAGGGAGTTTGTGTTAGTTGGCCTGAAGACTGAACAAGTTTCAAACTAATGTTTTTCTTCATTTTTTTCTCTGGTGGCCTAAATAGTCACCATAGTTTCTCTGAATATAAAGGTTTTTGCTCTTGGGATTGGTCCATAAATTGGTTACAACCTTTTATATCTCCAAAGCCATATTCACTGGGATGACTGATAGGATCCACTGATGGTACAAAAGATGATGATTTAGAAAAATAAGTGTGGATTATTGGCTACTTTAAAGAAAAGGGAAATTTCCCTGGGTGACAGTAAAATAAAACTTGTTTTTTTCTGGACTCAGACTCTCACATCTGCTCTGTGTATGATATATAATGAAATTTACTCTGCTAGACACATTTTGATTCCACACAATGTAGAACATGAACTTTTTCTAGTCAATTTAACTGTCAAAAATCCTCTTTAAAGAATAATATCATTTTATAAAGGCCTTACTACAAAATATAACAAGAAAATTTAAAGAGAAAAACTTTTCCCTTTACTTTTTTCAAAATGATGCTCTATTTTGATACAAGAGCAAGAGCTATGGTTATTTAGATGGGGGTTTTCTCTTTTCCCAACTAGTTCTAAATCTCTTAGTGCCACTTTCCCTTCTTTGCTGATAAAAATGAAAAACAGATAAAAACCTTGTAAAAGATAGCAGTAAATGGAATTGTTTACTTTGTCCTATACTATCTTTGGGGATAATCTCTCAACTATAACAAGTCCATACCATTGTTTCATCTATACATGTGGGATCAGTCTACAGCAAAACCATGAAGCCAGCAAATTGTTTTTAATTTGCTTCCTACACTCAGTTATTATTTTTTTTTTGTAGCAGAAATTGAAGCCAGGGGTGCTTAACCACTGAGCAACATCCCCAGGCCTTTTTAAACATTTTTAAAAATTTAGATACAGGGCCTCGCTAAATTGCTGAGGCTGGCTTTGAGCTTGTGATCCTCTTGCCTCAGCCTCCCAAGCTGCTGGGATTACAGATGTGTGCCACTGCACCCTGCACCATCAGCCTTTTGATGTGTAGTATCTTGATTCCACAGATCCTCTAGATGCTTTCCCTCACATATCCTTTGTTTTCCCATGAGTGTTTTTGATTCTCTTATGGTTTCATTCTTCAGAGAAAAAGTTAATCTCATGAACTAGTTTGAGATAATATGTGAATGGGTCCGAATATGTTAACGCTTTACCACATTCTAGGAAATATATTTGCATTTTGAGAGAAAGCAACTTAATATAAAACGGGATGACTTCTTAATAGGCATTCTAGATCTTGTGACAAGTTTCTAGATATTCCCAAGATTGCAGAATACTTTCTCTAGTGTGTCTTCTCATCTTCTTACTTGCTAACATAATTTTGGTTACATTTGAAGTGACAGTGCATCTAGAACAAAGACTAATACCAGTATCTTTTGAAGCTAAATTTGGTCATATCATGCTTATGATATGTAAGTGGAAGTCCCCTTAAAAAGATAGGGATACCTTTTGTCCTATCCAGCTTCCTTCTGATGCCAAAATGGAAGTTCATATATAATGGCTAGAACTAGAAATATATAGGTGATGAGGTGACCTTGAGCATGAAAACCAAGTATTGAAAATGGTAACACAGAAAGATAGGTGCATGGATCACTTGACCAGACAACTTGGACTACATACTTTTTACCTTGTTTAAGATACATATTTTGTGATTTTTCTGTTATATTCAGCTGAACCTGATCCTAAGGTTACAATGAAACAACTATTTTTGGGAAATCAGGTTTTGCCAATCTCTCAGCATAGTTGATAGGCTGATTCTGAGAAAATCATCCCTATTGTTTTCTTGTAAGAGTTTTTGGTCTCTGGGAAGCATATGTGAAGAATTCTTGCTCTCATGAATCCTCTAAAAAATACATACTTTCTTAGTTGTTTACAAAGTCTAGGTCTTATCATGCCAGATTTTTTGTAAATGACTGGACACAAAGAGGAAAAATTATTTTCTACCTGCTGTCATAGTATTTAGTGCTAGGTTCTTCATTTCTTGTTGATCATATTAGTTTAACAGTTGCTCTCAGTTGGCACATCTTTGTAGGAAGAAACTCTCAGAAGTAATTTAGAGGAACAGGAAATGTAAAAGATCAATCATGAACCATTCTGATTTTAGCATATGATTTAGTGTTACCAAAATATCAAAAGCTGTTATTGGGGACATGGGGGAATTTAAATCACAGTGGTTGGCTAGATACACATGACAGAACAACATTGCTGTATAAGGGTCAATCCCCACCTCAAAGAATGGATTTCAGTGAATATGTGAGTTGGCATGACACCTGGGTCCCTTTGCAAAATAAATAAGCTAGGTAGTATTCTAGATAGACACACTGCTGTTTTTTATTCTCTGCTTCAGGAACTCAATCATGGCTAGGGGCCACACACCAATCTCTTGCCCTTGACAGACATCTTACTCTTGGCTCAGTGATGACTGACATGGTGTAAGCCTGAATTGTGTTTTAGTAGTAAGTTAAGACCAGCATAAATGCTGTTGTCAGTGGAAAATTCAGAATGGTAAATGATAGCATCAATCAGAGAAAGATAAATATAAACAATATATTCATATTATTCATATTATTGTCAGGGATCTCCACATTATGGAGTTGCTGAGGGGGTTTTGTTGTTGTACTATTTATTTACCTGTTTGTTTAGGATGAGGAATTTACTGTGCCTTGATCTATTCCCCTTAGTTAAGTCTTCCTCTCTTTTTGAGTCCTTTCATCAAGAACAATAAGCATGAGTATGAAGTAAGAGAATGGAAGAAAAAAAGTAAATAGAAACTAAATATCAAAGCAGCCAAGGAGACAAGCGGCTATTTACTCACTGGGTGACAAATGACAGAATTAAGTATTGAACTAAATTAATAATCATTGCAGTCATCGGGTACGTAGCTTTCATGAAAATTGATTAAAGATATCCTAAGAGACTTTGGCGCTGGACTTTGGAAAGGCAGGGGCAATATATATATATATATATATATATATATATATATATATATATATATTTTTTTTTTTTTGTGTGTGTGTGTGTGTGTGTACATTCGTACCTAGATTTTAATATGTAGCCACTTTTCTTTCTTGTTAGGGAACAGCATGCTGTCAGCAAAATTAAGCCCTAGAATGAAACTTCTTCAAAAAAGGAAAGCCAAAATGAAATCATTTTTAAGGGTATAAATAAAATAGATTCACGCATTTCCTGACAGCCTGAATGAGAAGGTCCATATTTATCTCAGTAAGCTTTCAGCGTTAGACTTTAGGAGCCAAAGTGACAGTTTTGGACTCAGCCAGACAGTGAGCCTTATATATAAAGACTCAAAATAGATTTCCTTTGTCCCTAGTCCTGCCAAAGAGCCATTTTAGGTGTGCAGGAAGGCACTGAGCACACTAATGCACAGTGTCCTTTTGCTGAGTGGGAGCAATGGATGGATTTGCCTCACCTGACTTTTCTTGATTGGAATTTAGATCCCCATATAATCTGAAAGGTAATATGATATTTCTTGTGATTCAACATCAGATATGCTTCTTGCCTCTTTTTTATTTTTTATACATAAAAATCATTGAAAATTTAGATGAAAATGCCAAAAGCCTGCATTTGTATAATGGAAATAGATCATTGAGCTGTGGGCAATCATCGATGCTTTTGATCATTCTGGGATTAGAGAAATTCCTTACTCTTGTAGAAATTGTCAAAAGATAAAGAATAAAAAATGGATTATTTAAGTAAGATAAGACATTTCATTCCCAATTTGAACAGAACTCAAGGCTAACTTTTTATAATAATAGTCTGAAGGACTTTATAGCTGTGCTCTGTTACAGCCTCCTCTTTTTCTTCTACCTTCACCCCTGTCTTTTTTCTTCTCACTGTCTTTAATTTAAAGACCACCCATATATTTTATTCTATACTAGTTTCTAGACAGAACAAAATGGGAGAAGGCATATATGGGCTCTCTTCTTTTAGAATTTGAAGATTAAACATCTATGTAAAGGGTATGCACATTGAACAATATTAACTTATACAGGCATGGAAAGAGGTAGAAAAGATTTAGATATCATATTTAGGCAAGAGGAAAATGGAATTTTAACAATATTTTTAAATTACTTAGAGACAATTCTAAAGGAAGTGGGATGGCTAGATAAATATAGAATGAAATTAAGGTGTCTGAAAAAGCCAAAGGGGTGGAGAGAGCAGTGGGAGAAGTAAAAGGATATGAGGTGGTAGTTCAGAGTGTTTTGATTAAGGAGGTTTTGAGTGTTCAAATTCTTAATTCTTAATGTAGTAAGTAGCCATTTCAGACTCTGAGGAAAGGAAATGGCATTAATAAAATCTATAAATGAAAAATAAACTTTGTGTAAAAGCATTTATGTTAGCTTCAGTCTATAACCTTGGACTTCACCAGGGAGGAGGTTGTAACAACTCAGCTGAGAAGTAGTTTGTGGCCTGAACTATAATCATAATTGAAGGATGGCTTAGGAGGACAAGTTGGGACCATTTGGCAAGAGACTGGAGAAGAGGACAGAGATACATTTAAGTTCCTGCCAGGTATCTGGCTAGGGAGCTCAGAATTACTTCATTGTTGTGCCTTGTGATGGGCCCAGGGAAGAGTGATAGAAAGAAGAGAGGCTGCTTTAGCTTTAATGGGGTCCATCAGAGGGAAGTATAAGTTATGTTGTAACAAGTCTCTACACAGGACCTAAATGAGTGGCAAAAATCTATGATAGAAGGGATATCATGCCTTCTCCAACATTTCTAGCCTGGTCTAGGCCTAAGGTGAAGTGACAGATTAGTGTTGGGCTTTTTTTGTTTGCTGTGTTGTTTTTCCCCTAAGAATAAGATGATTCAAATGCTTCTTAAACATGCCTTTTGTACTTTCTTTTGAACTCATGGTCTGCCACATTAAAGGGATCATACTTTCCCATAGTGAAATTTTTTGAAGTATCTTATTTGAACAAAAAAATGCTCTCTGAATTAAAAGAATGTGAATAGGAACTCTGAGCCCAAAGATGTGCTAGGGAACTGTCTATACCTGTGTGTGTGTGTGTGTGTGTGTGTGTATGTACATATACATAGCATACACAACTGCAGTTAGTTGGGTATAAGTTCCTATATTTGTGATTGTGCTTATGTATTTTGAGTGTGTTATCTTTTTTTTTTTTTTTAAATACCTTCTACTTCATTTCTATCCCCTACAGAGCATGGTGTATTTAGTATACTAATAGGCTGTATAAATTTGAATGTCTGTGTTGGTATTGTGGCTCAGTGGCAGATCGCTTGCCTAGCACATGTGAGACATTAGGTTCGATTCTCAGCACCATGTATCAATAAATAAAAAATAAAAGTCCATTGACAACTAAAAATAATTTTAAAAATTTGAATGTCTTAGGAATTTAAAATTATTGGAAAATCTTAAAAATGTTAAAATGAATAATTTATTAAGAAACAATAGGAGAGAACATCACAAAGTGCATATAACCTCCAGTTATTCTATTTCAACTATAAATTAATGCCTGTTCTAAGTATTTCAAAATGACGTGTTCTAAATCATCCTCAATAAAAAAGAAAATACTTTAATGATATGCATTATTAGATATACTTTATTGTGTTCTCATTCTGTGAAAATTAGTAATCCAAATTAGTAATCCATATGGCATGTATGCTATCAATTAATGTCTGGCTAATCTTAAATTAGTCTTGGGCAAAGCTGTTTGTATGAGTTTTCTTAACTGTTAAATGGGGGAAAATAAGTTCTGACCTATGGGCATTTTGGTGAGGATTTTATTTGAAACTCCTTTTCTGATGGATAGTTTCATACAGATATTTCCATGACACAATAACTTTGAAGTTGAGCAATGAAGGATACTGCCTTCAAATGACACTAGATGTGGTGACAGATTGGTAGAGCATGAATTATGAAACTTGACCTGCCTGGGATATCAAGGTTAACATTACCCTCTAAACTATTGTTTTCATTTTTCTCTTGTCCCTTTCCTATTTCCCAAGCAAATTATGGGGTGATTAGGAACTAGGCCTTACCCTTCCTTTAAGAAAGTGGCACACTGCCAGTTCCCTGTGGTTTGGGAGGGAAAATCCCATTTGATTCTTCACCTCAATAACTTCCTATCATGCCTGTTTCTGTGAATGATATTTATGGGTCCCTGTTTTTCAGATAATTGCCTTGGAAAGTTATGTAACCAGACACGGATCTAAAGAGAAGTCAGACGTGAAGGTTATAAAATGTTGAATTTGTCCAAAGTTGAGTTCCTGTTCACAGGAAGAGAACCTGGGACCCTTTTTGCTAAGTTAGCTTTCTCCTTTGCTGAGTCTGAACACTTGGAATATTTTAGTGTTGGCCTGCTGTGACTCACTGCCTGTCCAGCAGCTTAAGAGATACTTAAGCAAGTCCACAGTATGCTGTTCAGATAATTAAACATTGGGGGTATGAACAAAAGGATATGTTTTATGCATCACTTATGGGGGCATTTTATCATTATCTTCTTCATTTCTACTTTCTCAGTACACTAGAATAAGTTATGGGTTTTTAAAAAATTTTAGTTGTAGATGGACATAAAACCTTTATTTATTTGTTTATTTATATGTGGTGCTAAGGATTGAATCCAGTGCCTCATACATGCTAGGTGAGTGCTCTACCACTGAGTCACAACTGCAGCACCAAATTATGGGGTCAGAATTCTTATGTTTTACCTTTTCCTACTCCCAAACCTGAGGATGAAATGCAAACTTGCGTTGTTGCCATCCGTGTTACGCCGGTGTGCTCCATTTCAGTAACCAGGAGTATTCTCAGAAAACACTTACCCAGTGTGTTCAGCAGCAATCAAGCCATTGATGATGATGTAGAAGTTTATTAGAACATGAAGAGAGAAATTACCTACAAGTAATTCTGGAGTCTTGGCTACCAGAAGCCAAATGCCTCAGAGGCAGAAATTTATTGAATAGCATGCATTTATTATATGTTAGCTGACAGAAGGTTAAGCATTTGAACTCAAAAATTCCTATTAGACCCTCCCCAGCATGCGGGCCACCCACCAGTTGCAAGGCATGATGACACGACAAATGACCCGTCCTCCTTGGTAGCAGTATGGATATGGGTAGTAACCTAGTAAAGGTTCACAGACACGGCGGCAATAGCGGTTGCCTCGACGACAGTAAATACAACAATAACCTCTCTCATCCAGCATGGGATCAAATTCGATTCCATTTTCCGTCTGAAAGAAGAAGACAAGTGTTGGAGGGTGAAGTTCACTGGGAATAGGTCCCCCAAAGGAGGGGAGGACTCTATGAATAGGGAGGGGCCTGGTGAGAAGTTCCTTAATCCAATTGTGGAGATAGTATCAATAGAGATCAAAGTTGGTTTTGAATGAGCCTCCTGGAGAGTCTAAGTTGTTTAAACATTTGTTAAAACCATATCATTCTTCCAGTAATTGTGATCTGGGGGATAGTTAAGTTTTGTGAGGGATTTTTTTTCTTGTTTAAAAGAGTAATGAATGTAACTCACATAGTCGTTTATTGGAAGTTCTTCCTCACTTGCTTGTCTGGTGTGACGAGTCTTCTCCACCTTTACTTGAGGGACCACCCATTGCTCATTTTGTTCAGTTCCCTTTTTTTCATTGGTAGGAAAGTGAAGATCTTCACCATCTTCTTCAAAGTCTTGTAACTCAGAAACTAAGATAATAAATATAAGATTATGATGCAATTGTTTTGCAAGTGTTTCCGAAAGAAGTGTTTAGGGGAGTAGTAGTTGTGGATAGAGATTTTCATTTTGTCTTCTTATTGATATCATTTAGAAGTGCATGGGCCACTTTCCAAGCTCCTTCTGTTAATATTTTAAGGAGTATTTTCCAAAACAAACCTCACCATTTCCATGCACACAGACTTCTTTACTTGTTTGGCATCAAACATATTGTGTGCTTTGCCTTATTAGTGTACTAAATTAAAAACTGAGGACAAGGGACTTCTGTGTCTCCCACAATTATTTTACACATAATTGTTCAAAAACTATTTCTTGGTTATCTGATTTCATTTGGCATTCTCTGTCTTCCTACCTCTTCCCTTCTCTTTCCTGTCTTAAATTTCTTTAAACCTTCTATTCAAAAATAATCTTGGATTTATAAAAGAGTTGCAAAGATAGAACAGAGTTTCCATATACCCTTAACCCAGTTTCTCCTAATGTTATTTTACATAATCATGATACAATGATCAAAACTAAGAAGTTAGCACTACTACAATGCTATTAGCTAAACTACAGACTTTACTCAGATTTCATCAGTATTTCCACAAATGTCTGTTTTCTGTTCCAGGACACTACATTCCATTCACTTATATATTTTTTTTTAATTTCCAAAGAAACCAATAGATGCATGTATCCATAAGAGCACCTTCTCTTGAGTAATATAGTAATCTATGTTTTTCAGAATGAGGGAGATGAAAGTCTGTGTTAGCTGGACAGAATAAGCTGTCTAAGAACTTTTGCCTTCTCTGGGATGACTAGAATTTGAGGGCTGGACTTTTTTTTCACTCCAGACTTCTAGCCCTCAATTACTTTTTATAGTGATTCCTAAAATAGCCATGAAGACATTTGTATTATAGTGATTGTCCTATCTTCTTGGGAGAATACCACCATTTGACATAAAGAATCCTTCTTGAGACAACAGAGCATTGTTTTGGTTCTTCTCTGTGTTCTTGGATTGGACCTACAGTGGTTTGAGCAATAGTGTGGTGTCTCTGCTGCAATGAATATAGATGTGCAAAGAAAGACAGATTAGCTTTTTGCTATCACTAGTCACATTAGAGTGGTATTACCTTTGCTGAGATACTTAAAAGCCTGTCAGCATTAATTTATCTGATTTATCACTTGGCTGTGAAAAATTCCCGCCTCACTGGCAGTCAGCATATACGATTTCATCTAAGGAGATACAAGCCAATCATTTGTTTTCCTAGAATTGTAGTCACTCAGTGCTGAAAACATGAACCTGTTATCATCTTTGGGAGGAGAAGTAGGAGGGGGTGGGGATAGGGTTACATACCTGCTATTAGAGTGGGATTGATCCAATACATAGTTACATTATCACAAATCTCCAGAATTTTGGAATTTTTTAGAAAGTCTCGGTTTTCAATTGGCTTTTCTGCTGGGACCCAAATCACTGACTGTTCAAAGAAAGTTGTGGTAATTTCTTCATTCTGAAAGTAATTGTTCAGGGTAGGAATTGGAGGAGAAATTAATAAAATGAGTGAGATGTTACAGGATATTGGAAAACAATATGTTTTGAGTCTGAATAACAATTCCAATATTAGGGATGCTGGTGAACTAGCTATGTGTCATTGCATACAATAGGTGCCCTTGGAGGAGTTAACAACTAATCCTTTCTTCCTGGGTCTAATAGCAAAGCTGCTCACTGAAATAAGAGCCTTCTCTGCTATCATTTCACTTGAAGTTGGAAAGGCTTTCCCCTCATTTTCTTGGGGCCCCCTGGGGGGGAACCCTGAGAAATTTACATTTGTTTTCTCTCTTTTAAATGGCTGTTGTGAGTGCCTGCCGTGTTTTAAGCTTACAGTTAGAATTGTGCACAGGATTTGATTTGAAGCTGAAAAAACTCCT
The DNA here is from genome assembly GCF_047511675.1 of Marmota flaviventris. NCBI lineage: Eukaryota > Metazoa > Chordata > Mammalia > Rodentia > Sciuridae > Marmota > Marmota flaviventris. The sequence goes on from NC_092518.1 coordinate 74,462,569, forward strand.
GTGATCCAAAGTAGTGACATAAGTTAAATAGCAACTGAACCTAATATTTTGGTTTTCAGAGATTTGTCTGTTAATGGTAAATCATTGTAGTACAAAATATGTTTTTTATATATTTTAAAGTCTGGTCTCCAGTTTATGACTTCATTGGCCCTACCACTGTTTCATACCTTTCATTCTACATACTTAGGTCTAATCTCACTTGAGTGTTTTTGTTTTATGGAGCCTTTCTAATATTGTTAATAATGATGCCTTCTCTTCAATTGCTAGTATTAAAAATAGTTTTCTTATATATCTAGTTCTTTCTTGTCATTAAGGCTTTAACATACCCTGCCCCCACTGGGCACTCTTAATAAGGCTTTTTTTCTTTTCTATTTTGTTTATTTCTAGCTTTACAATTTTTGTTTATTCTCTGAAATATCCCTTGGTGTAATTTTTACCCAAGCTATTCACAATTTTCATGTCCTGGCTATTTTGCCCTTGACTCTGTAAAGACCTTGGGATGCATTAAAAGGGACTGTATAAAATGAGGGTTGATATGCTGACTAGCTTTGTTAGCAAAATAAGGGCTATTTATATACCTGCTCTGTATGTTTTACATGCACACACCATGGATATAAGTGGTGAGGAAAGTACAGAATAAGAGGTTGTTTTGTCTTTCAGGACCAAAAATCTGTTTCTTAAAAATGTGTGTCAATATAAAAAGTAGAATTTTTGAAGACACAGTGATTTTGCTATTATGAGATGAATACATGTGTTGTTTTAAAATTCAGCAAACTTAACTAAAGAATAAATGAGGGCCAAAATGAGAAATTATGGGCCTTTGGCTTTATCTCTTTTGGAAAAATAAATCTATTATATCACTTCAGGCTCTCATTGCTAGGTGCCATGCTCCAAGTCTTATTTGGTAAAAATCATCATATGATATTGCATATTGCTTTTTAATCCTATTGATTCTCATTTCATCTTATCATTGCCTCCTATAGTCATTCCTGATAGTCTAAAACTTGTTCTGTTCCTAAGAAACATCTAACTTAAGTTTATTTTTAAAAAATCTAGGGGCTGGGGTTGTGGCTCAGTGGTAGAGTGCTGGCCTAGCACATGTGAGGCTCTGGGTTCGATCCTCAGCACCACATATAAATAAATAAAATAAAGGTTTTGTGTCCAACTACAACTAAAACATAAATATTAAAAAAAAAAAAAACAACCCTACAAAGTCTGTCACTAACATAGACTTCGGTAACAGAGCATCATTATCTTTGGGGATAGTTTTTCTTGGAAATTGTAACAACAAAGTTTGTAATTTCTCTGTCCAAGAGAAGACCAGTAGTAGGCTTCAAGACTTGAGTCAGGAAAAGGAAAAAATGTCCCCATCATCTCCCAAAAAAGAAAAGGAAAAGAAAAAGATTAATGAGTAGGTGAGAATTAAGATGAAGATAGTTAGGTGGGAGAAAAGTGACAAAAAAAAGAGGAGACAGAGAAGAAAGAGAGAGGTTTTTATGATATATAGAGATGTCACTGTGTCATTACCATAATCTCATTTTTGATTTGCCAGTTAAACTCTAAACCAAAGTGAATCAAATAAGATGAAACAAATGCTTGGGTTGTTTTTCTTGCTGTAGTAGGGGTGTGCTATCACAATATGACCTTAGCTGAAGCTTTCCTTTATCCCCCCACTCATAGCCACATATTGTGATTATAGGTAGGATACCAGGGAAATATAAAAAGCCTCAAGGGTGATAATGGTCATTGTATTTTATGCAGCAATGATTCATCTCCCATTAGGCTTTCAGGGCAAGTCATTGATTATACCAGAATTCTAGGGTCCCTCACCCTAACTCAGTAGTGTTTCCAGAGAATTCTTATTACACTGATATTCTTGTCTTCTTTGCTTTTAGCTTTTCCTAGTAAAGAATGATAATAAATGATGTGGATTAATTTATCAGCTGCCAAGCATAAAGCAGTGAGGTGAATACACTGAAATATTTAAAATATAAACAAACATTTATGAAAGAAGTTGCAAGGGGCAGGGGTTGTGGCCCAGCAGTAGAGCGCTTGCCTAGCATGTGTGAGGCACTGGGTTCGATCCTTAGCACCACATAAAAATAAATAAACAAAATAAAGGTATTGAGTACAACTAAAAAATAAATACATAAAAAAAGAAGTTGCAAGAATTCCAGGTGGTTTTGGTAATTATTTTTAAAAAATGCTTTACCTTAGGCAAGATTGCTTTTGTTCCTCTGGCTCATCCTTTTTACTAGAAATGATTTGTTTGGGAGCAAGTATATATAATGTTGATGAGTAGTCAGTTGTAAAAATATAGTGTTGCATCAAAAAGTATGAACTTTAGTTTTTTGAGAGGTCTGATTTCAAGTTACTTACTGGCTATATGACCTTGGGCAATTCATTTTTTGTTTCTGAATTTAATTTTCTATATCAAAAAATGAAAATAACAATAATTGTGCCTATCTATAGGGTTATTCGAGAATCAAATGAGAGTACAGTATTTAGTACATTTGTCACATAATCAGCACTCAGTAAATGATACCTTTTACTACCACTCTTATTATTCTTACGTACCTCATCTATTTCTTCTTCTGGTTCAGAAAATTCAGGAATCACTTTAATCTGAGTTTTGATAAAGCATTTTTGGAGACCTACAAAGTAGATGCCAGTGTATCCCTATAAGACAACAAAACAATAATAAAATTTCCTGATATAGCTACAAATAATGAGTTCCATCGTCTCAGTGCTGCAGACTAGCACAACATGAATTCAAAGGAAAATGTTGTCTTGTAACTTATATGAAAATTAATTGACTCAATTACTCTAATATTTTAAGTGGAAGCCTTAGGGCTCAAATATCCAACTTACATTTTTAAAGTCATGTACTTCCAATGTTTCATCAGTGCCATTTCCACTTCTGAATATTTCAGTTCTGGTCATAGGATCAATTTCCATGTAAATCTTCCTCTTCTCTCCATTGCTGTAGAAAGTGTGTTCCATGTCATAGGTCTGGGAAAGCAAAGGAAAATAAGCTCTAAGATACTTGGTGCATCCCTTCATAAGATACTTTAATTGGGTAATATCTGGGACACCTTCTCTTTCCAGAGCCTTTGTAGTGAGGTGCCATCTCAGCAGTTTGCTGTTGGGAATTCTCTGAAACTTGAGATTAAAGAGAGGTGCTTTTTGGCACTAGGGTTGGCATGGGGATCCCTTCAGAGCCAGTATTTTGTATTCAAGCCAAGTTGCTGAGCTAATTACTAAGAATTCCAACAGTTTTCTTGGCAGCCTCAACTAAAAAGCAAATGATATTCTGCAAACCAGCTTGTAAAGTATTTTCCCCTTGTGTTAAGCTGAGGGATCACCTAAAACCTATGCTGGATCTTTAAGCTACCACTTCCTTTTCCAAGTTCTCTGTGATCTCCTTTCCCAACCATGAAATTCACTTTGGCCAAGATAGAGATTTGAACACATTTAGTGTGGTTAGGCATTATTCTCTATCCCCAGGGCTTTAATATTGCCTCAACTTTGGGCCTGTCCTTTATAGAATGCACAGATACTTTTCTTGGCCAGTATTTTAGGTAACAGTCTTATCCTGTCCTTGTTTCCTTCCTTTTGCCTTTTAAATTCCAGGAAATGTTTATTGTCTTCCCACAGCCTTCTATTTTATAGGCTTACCAAACTCATTTAGTTTAGTCCTGAGTCCTATTTTCCAAACCTATTCCACTGTTTTCAAGTTCTCTAGATTATTATATATATATAATCAGTAGCTGTGTCAAGTACAATGCATTAAATAATAGGGACTCTCATGAGAAGAGTCCCTTGGGAAGGATTCTTATCTGTTCTTTCTTGAGTGGCTAAAACAAAACTATAGACTTCCTTCTTCTATCTGAAAGAGACAATTCTTTTTCTAAAGACCAAGAGGTCTATTCCCATAAAGTATTCTAGTTTAGGAGAAAATGCAGAACTTACAACCTAGGACATATTTCTAGGTAGAAACGACAAGTCTAAAGGAGTTTGCTACCTGTCACAAATCAGGCCTGATCTAATGGTGTAATTTGGAAGTCTATCTTCTTCCTGTTGTTAGGAGGCCTTTGTCTGATATTTCTTAATATTCATTTGTCCTTACAAAAAAATTGGAAAACTAAAAACCTGAAAATGCAAATCATCCACAGAGCCGGCGCTACTTTCTAATAATACAGTTCCCAGTGGCAGCCCCATAGATTTTGTACTAGTTTAGGTTGTGTTTTAGTGTCTGCTGATGTCTGTGACAGCATGTTAGTTTAACCTGGTCAAATTTTCTCCAACTCAAGTAGAAAAACAAGTTGGAAAGATTTGTAGAAACAAGTGTTACTTCAAGCATGAAAAGTCTAATATGGCTGCTGAATAGAAAAAACAGAGGCAATGTCATTTACCTCTTTGTAGCTCAGCAGTGACTTGGACATGGTTGGCAGTTAAGTATTTGTTGAATAAGTATTCCACACCAATGGAATATTCTAATCTTCCTAAAGAAAGATTTTGAACATTGGCAAGGTCTTTTAAGAGATCATTTTAAAAGGGAAGGGGAACACTATTTAGAACCCTCTAGCAACTGCAGAATTAACTCAGGAAGTCTGGCCTGGTTTGTGACAGGTAGCAAATTCCTTTAGGCTTGTTATTTGCTTCTTCTTATAAATTTGTCCTCAGTTCCAGCTTTGCAGCTAGCTGGAGAAGAGAAACTTCTACCTATGGCAACAAATTGAACTCTCAGTTGGCCTGACCTAAGCAGAGGAGAGAGGCATCCACTTCAGATTCAGCCTTGTCAGGTCTCCCAACAGGGGGTCATTTCCTTAGAAATACTATCCATTGTTGAGACAAATGTTGATACCACTAGCCATTGGGGGCTGGGGTGGGGTGTTTGTTTCATCAGTAGCACCACTGATGGATTATCACATGGAAAAATTAGGTTAGAGACTAGGGGATGTTGGACTGCTGCCTACCTGGGCAAAAGAGAAAATATGAACTGTATTTTCAATCATTACTAGAAGACTATGGAACCATACTGGTGACATTTAAAATTTCAGTGTACTTCAGTGGAATGAGTTTTCCTGCACTGTTGGCAATGCACTTTACTTGGACACCTTGCTAGAAGAAAACTATTGGAAACTGTGAAACTCAGCAAATCTTGATTATTTTCAACATTCCTGCAAAGAGATTTTTTTCGTTGTTATTTTGTTTTGTTTTGGTGAGAGAGAAAGGGGCCATCCTGATTGTATCCATCAACGACTTTGTTGATTTTATGTTATTAATGGTAGGTTGTTAGGTAGAGTGGGATGGGAATGACTTCATTTGTGTGTGAATCCCTGGTGGGGGGTAGGAGTGGGAGCTATGTATTCACCCAGATGGAATTCCACTATCAAAGGTGTCCTTTTGGAACAGACTGTCCTTTGTCTAGGAAGATGATGCCGGTGACTCACTTTGGACTGAGTAGGGATGGGTTTGAGCAAATCCAGACATACTGTCTCGCTTGGGTCCCTGTGGAGCACACTGCTTGGTAATGGCTATGTAAGCTTCACTGGCCCATATGAAGACTGAGCTCATGCCTTTGGCATCAGAAGTACTTTGCTCTCTACTAAGCTCCCTGGCTCGGGGGTTGAGGGTCCTTCTGGATATGAAGAAATAGATGATTCTGTCCTCTCCAGAAGTAAACTAAAATAAAGACAGGGTGGCTGGCCTGGGAGAGATGTGAGTGGGCACAAGCAGCACATTTCAGACTCGGCTCTGAATTCAGTTTTATTCCAGGAAGGACAGAGCAAGGATAGCATATGATGACTAAGGCCCTGCCAAATTGGCAAAGAGGGAAAGTTAATCTTTGGTGCTTCTCTTTTGTGGTGTCTTTTCATATCCTGTTTACTCTGTACCCTCATAGTCTTTTACCATGCTCTTCATATCTCCATCTGTCCCTTTATCTCCTGTCTAGACATCCAAGAATCTCATGATGTTTCAGGTGCCTTGTGTAAGAGACAAAAATCAATCTGACATATGATTTCTCATTTAGACATTAGCAAAGGATATTTATTTAAAACTGAGTTCAATACTTCCCTCAAAGGAATGAAGTACTATTGAAGGATTTTAGGCATGATGGCACCAGGAATAGGAGATGTTTGGGAGCAAAGGTATCTTTCCATAACAACTCAAATGGGCTCACACTCCATCCATACATTAAGGCTGGCTTAACTATAAGGTCCAAGATGTTAAAATGGGACAAGGAATACAATAGAGTAGAATATGAACCAGAAGTGAAACAAGGAGATATGTGGTTAAACTCAGGAAGTCTGAGACCATATGGAGGAGAAACAAACCAATTTCTCTTCCTTTCCCAGGAATTGTGTCCTTTGTCAAGTTAAATCCTCCACTCAGGCAGCAAATGAGCCCTAACATCCCCCTATAACAGTTTTCCCGCCTTTGTTTGTAACAGTCTCTGAGATAAGAAAAGAAAGCTTTTTATGAAGACTAACGCTGCCTCGAACCTCAGTGTGATGGATATGTTTTGGGGGCAAATAGCTTTAGCCTGTCCTGACAGGGATTTGAGGGAATTTGGCTTAGGTTTGTTTTTTGAAGCCTGTGATTAATCTAGCTGCTTTTCTCTCCACCTTCATCCTTTACTGTCTGTTTATGAGGTACACTCTCCAAAGGTGAAATACATGCTCAGAATATCTGGCTAGCAAGTGTTAGTATGGAAGGAAGGGAAGGAAAGGCATTGTACCATATTATTACTGATCAAGCCTGTAGGAATTAAAAGGCCTCTGGGTATTTCTATACCAAAATAGAGCAGACAGATTGTTTCTCAAGCAAAGTTGGACTTCTGCATCTTCGATCATCAGCCCTGAAAAAAATTGGCATAAGCAACCAGACATTCCTCTTTTTCAACAAGAAATAGCCATTTATTTCATCTACAAATTGTGTTAGCTGGGAAGTTTTCCCTTGCCCACAATCCCACCTCTAAATCTTCACTGCAGCTGAAAAATAGTGAAAAGAATCCCCAGACCAGTTTCTAGTCCTAATTGAGCTGTCATATCTATACACTGTGTGACTTTGGGCAAGTTACTATATGCCTCTGAAGGCTCAATTGCTATCTCTATCCCTCATCCCTCTCTAGCTGCAATGTTCAATTGTTGGCAGAATCAGTTCTGCTTATATTTGGGCTACTAACTGGCAGGTTGATCATTGGACTGTAACTACCTGTTAATCACCTGAACTACTTCCTCCTACAGCTCCATTTCCACTCTCAGCCACTCAAAGACAGTTCCTTTGAAGGCTTGGGTTCTTTTTGCTGGTGCTATGTAAGGTACTCAGCAAATGCTATCTTAGGAGGATGAAGGAATAACAATGTGGCCATCATAGCCCTGGTCTGCCTTCATGTATTTGGTGAATAGCCCAGAGTAAGAGTAGCTAGCCCAGTGGGAGTTGTATAAGGGTGGACTTGGATCTTGCAATGCTTTAAGAGGAAAAGAAAATAAAACAAAGTCGTCTTTTATAAAATGCTGATGTGGCACCATCTGGTGAAGCTCAGTTACTCTGCTATAGAGATTCCAGATACATCTCCAACTTTTTCCTTGAGAGAATAAATGTTTTTCCAGTCCCACATTTCACCCACCAAACTGTTGTATATGAAAGCCTGAGAAATCTAGGCAGGAAAGTTGTCTCCCTTGTGTGTCTAGAGATGAGTGAAGGAAGTTGGTCTTGGGCTAATGCTGATACTAGAAAAACAGACACAAAGAAAACTTGACCAGACTTGACAAGAAAGTACTTCTGAGCAAAAGATTTTCAGCCCAATAAAACTGGGTTTGAAACCCTGGGTGAGACTGTTTTAATGGTCATCTTCAGTTGAAGTGGGGATGAGGAGGGCAGAAGAATGCCAGCCTATCCACCTCACTTCTCATTTTATACTGGTAGCATGTGAAGTTGAAGGAACATCCTCAGGAATATGTTGATACCTGTGTGGGCCTGATGCAATCAATTAGCTCTGAAGTCACCAGGCAGTTCCTGTGCATGGCAGGAAGGACCCCATTTCATTTATTTAATTTATTATTCTTCTGCCTCATTCCACAAATAATTGGAGGAAAAGAGTACAAAATCTGTGCTATGTTTATAAACTGTTGATATATGACCTGGCCTTTTTCTAATTTGTTTTCTCCATGTTGCATTCATTATCCAGGGTGTTGGCTTCTAAATGTTTTAAGTTAAATGGGGAACACCAGGAGCTTTTAAAACCAAGAATGTTTCTCTTGTGAATATGCTTTAAGGATCCCAGGGCAGTCACTGTCTGGGAGTGAAACCTTAATGTGATGCTGTTTCAAAATTGCTGGGACTGAATAGGTCTCTTCTGCTGGGATAAGAAAGCTGAGTACAGAGCCTGATGGACCTGGCTGACCTTCAGCTCAAGTAGCTCCTATGCATGCTGTGGCTCAGGGGGCCTGGAGCCTAGAAGGAAGTACAACAGCTCACCCAGAGTTAGTCTTCCTTGTTCCATTTTATTTTGATTTCTTTCTCTCTCGGGTGTGTGTGCCCATGTGCACAGACACAGAAAATGCATTCTTGAAGTATGTGTGGAGGCAAACATGGCTTCCTTTCCCTCTGGTATCAGAAATCTGGATATTTTGTACACACCAATATAGAGGGAGGGAAGGACTTACTAGAATGGAAATGTCAACAGCAGATGTGGGATGTTAAATAAACACTGTTTATTATAAACACATGTTGTAAAACAAAATAAAAAGGAGATGTGGTGGAGGCTGGAGGAGCAAACACTAAGAACTTGGAGGAAGCCCAGGACAACAAAGAAAATCACTGCCATCAATAAGCACAATAGCATCAATAGTTCTCTCTACCAAGGGCCCCGTAGTCCCCCAGGAGTCCCATAGGCTTATCAAAGAAAGTAATGAAGAGCTTGGGTTAAAATCTTCTATTATTTCTTGCTATATTATACTCTTTTTTAAGAGTACTTTTCAGTTTCAATGGACCTTTATTTTATTTATTTATTTTTATATGGTGTTTTGAACCCAGTGCCTCACACATGCTAAGGCAAACACTCTGCCACTGAGTTACAACCCCAGCTCCAAAGAAGAAACTAAGTTTTTTTTTTTTTTTTTGGTGTGTGTGTGTGTGTGTGTGTGTGTGTGTGATGCTGGGGATTGAACCCAGGGCCTTGTGCATGCAAGGCAAGCACTCTACCAACTGAGCTATATCCCCAGCCTCTAGACCATACTCTTAAGGGGAGTCTTAAATTTGTGCAAGGTACCTGGATCCTTTTTCTCTGGGAATCTTCTTCCAGACTAATCTGATTACTCATTGATTCCCAGGATTCCTAAATACACTTGGAGGCAGGGGCTTATTCTGAGTCTTAGCCATTGGGAACATGGATGGTCTCTTGGGTTTCTTTTCTCAGACTTTGAAGGTAATAGTGGATTGAGTAAAGCATCTTATAGTTTGTATATCCACCTGGTCTCCTAGTTTACAAAGGACCCAAACTGATCTGTGGTGAAAGCCAGGACTTAGATATCAAAAACAATAAATTGAAACTCCCCATTGGAATGGAAAACAAACAACCTTTGTTTATAGTGGAAAAACTTGCCCTAGGAGACATCTATTGTCTTTTATCTGTATTGCTTCAAAATAGCTTTGTTCATTTCTGAGAATTCCTTTGCTGACAATCACATCCCAAGATAGATTACTTCATGAAAGACTTGGATTTTTTTTATGAACTTTGTACAGTAGCATATCCTACCTTTTCTAGGTATACATTGAGCAAGTTTTACATTTGGTTTAAGAATTTCAGAATTTGTCTTTAGCATTCATTACGAAAAAACCTGGAATGAGAAGCAAAGATGATGTAATAGGGAAGTAGAGGAGACCAGGAACCCTACTAGTCATTTATAGCTGCACGGAGGCAAATAGTACTATAAGTTTAGAAAAACACATAAATTCTTTAAGAATAGCATTTGCAGTACCAATGGCTACAATAAAACAAGAAACGCCATCTAGCCCCCTATTTCGGCAGGTGTGTATGGATGGTCAAAGGGATTGGTTTCCTACTACATCCAGTTAAGTACATTATAGCCATGGAGAACAAAAAAGTTTTTTATCCTCTAACTCATGTATACTTTTTGAAAGGATCCAAGATTCAATTTACGGGGCAGCATGTCACCTTGAGAATTAGTTAAGTGGCACCAAAATTATATCAGAATTCATTTTGGCACTCTCATTCATTTGCTATTTCCTTCCTAATCTTGATTGCTTTGTGCATCCTGCTAGTCTGAACACAGGTGGCTTCTCTAGAAAGGCATCTAAGCAGTAATAGTTCAGAAGCAGTGTGTGTGTGTGTGTGTGTGTGTGTGTGTGGTGTGTGTGTATGTGTGTGTGTGTGTATGTGTGTGTGTGTGTGTGTGGAGAGGGAAGGAAAAGAGGATAACTATAGGCATTGAGTGATTCCTGAAATCTTTTCTGGAACAAGGTGTAAATAAAAATGCAAACAAATAAAGTAGGCTGGTTTGCTCTCCCTCCTACTTAAACTTGATAAGGTATCTTTTGAGAATAAATGGTAGGCAAAGGTGTAGAATCTGAAGGTAGCTATGCTTTACTTTTCTCTTTTCTGGGGGGACACTTAGCCACAATTTATTTTCTATTTTCCCCTGTGCTTCTCCTTCCCCATTTACTCATATTCTTTTCTCTCTGCTCCTATCACTCCTTTGGCTCCTAATGGTCCATGCCAGCTCATTTTCTTCTTGTCTCATTCTCCCTCCTGGAACTCTGCCTTTTCTTCCTTAACATATGTTACCAAATATAAGTGATCATCTCATGACAACAAATTAACAACAGCAATAGCAGCAGTAGCAACAACAATAACCCACACACAGAGAGAAAAGATGGCAAAACCAGAGAACCATCTTTATATCTTATAGTTTGTATATTTATTAATTCTCTTTCAAATGGAAATTGTTAGCATGAAAAGACTCTGGTTTTATTGGGGTCACATCTAAATTGGTCCATTTGTGAGTCCCAATATAACAAAAACACTAAAGTGCACTAATACAAAGTACAATGGTCAAACAATCTTTACTGAATGACCCCAATATTGCAAGCTTTCTGAGATATCTGTGATTAATGACTTGGTGTTACTTGCTTCTACTTTCTGGCATTACTATCTCAGTGGGGCAGTGAAGATTGTGGCTTGTGAGAAGCTGAAAAGCTCTAGCTTTTTAATCATAAATAAATGCAAACTCACGTATACAAATTGCTTCTTATAAAAAAGGAGCTTGTTGTCTGTCCTCACAACAGATGCATTAAGTCAGAAACATAATCCCTGAAAATTCTTTGCTGCCATTTCTGGTGGTTTGTCCTTATGTGGTGGTATAATTACTTTTCCATCAGTTTCTGCCCAGATAATTGAAAGAAAGATGGAAAATATTTTTTTCCTAACAGTAAAAAATTTGCTTCTAGGAGGAGACTTAACTCCTTAAAGCCAAAGTATTATAAAAGAATGGGCAAACCTACATCTTATCATTACTAACTAAAATGCAGAAGACAATTTTACCCCTAACAAAATTATTAGAAAAATAAAAGAGAGCAAAATCTTGATTCACTTTTTCACACCAGAAAATAAACACAAAAAGGACTTAATGATTTTTTCATTTTCAGAGTAATTTACATGTCAACCACTGGTTAATTTTAATCAACTCAGTACAGAAGCACTGGATAGTGACATACATTTACTTTACTTACTTTCTTGGGTGCTTCTGACCAGAAGTGCTTGCTCCCCCAAAACAGGACAATCAGAGTTAGGGCCAAGATACCGATCACCAGTCCGCAAATCTTAAGTGATTTACATATCTTCTTGGATTTAAAAGCTTCTGCCTAAGCAAAGAACAGAGAGAATGGAACAATACACAATAATCCTCAAAATAGCAAGCCATAATTCAAAGTCTCCTTTGATTTCACTTTCTAATGTTCACATTGCAATTCGATAAATCTACCAAACCATGCTTCTGCTCAAAAGGGAAAAAATATGAATCAACTTACATTTAGGATGTGACAGTCCTCACAGTTCTCTGGAGGATTCTTTGCCATGGTCTCTCAGCACACAGTACTCCTTCCCTGCTTTGAGAGGACTGAGAGACCACTGCTGAGGTGGAGTTGCAAGTGAGTCGGCTAACAGATGCCAGAGGAGAAGCTGAATTTATATGGCTCAAATATGTCATACCAGAGCCTGAGGGAGCCCAGGGGGCTCCTGTGCTGCGATTTGTTACATAGATATACCCATATATGTATATAACTTCTGTGCACAGAATTCCATCCAGAATGGCAAAGACAGAAGGTTATAATGAAAACTATTGTCCTGGGGGTTGGGTTGGAAGGGGATCAAGCCTAGGACACATTGAAATGATTTTTTTTTTTGCTATGAACTTAAAATATCAGTGGCAAGACATGCTGCACACTTCAGAAATAAGCAAACAAAATAAAAAGGAATGGAGTTCTAATTTCAATTTTATTTCATTCAACAAATATTTATTGTAGGGATATTAAATGTCAGGCACTGTGCTTGGTGTTGGAGATTCATAAATGAATAAAATAGTGCCTCCTTCACTATGTAAAAGCTCTTGGAGAACTGAGATCAATGTGTACTCACCTAATTAGAACTAAAAACAGGATAAAATAAAGACTAATTTTAATCTCTCTCTCTCCATCCTGTGTCTCTGATTATTTTTCTTTCCTGGGTCCTCTTCCTCAGTTAGTTCCTTAATGCTGATATTTATTATGCTTGTTTCTTCCACTGTTGTTCATCCTCATGCCTAATCACTCATTAAGTTCGGTCAATTCTGCCTCTAAATTATCACCACAATCTTTTTCATTCATAAACCACATTCATTATAGTTCTTTCTTCTCACTTTACATATACTTCTTATATGATCTCATCCACTCATACAATTTAAAATATCACTTATATATCAATGATATCCAAATCTGTACCCAAACCCAGTTTTGTCTTTCCATTTCAAAATCATTTGAACATCTCTACCTGGATGTACCTCAGGAACCTCAAACTCGAAATGTTCTATATCAAACTCCTCTTCCAAAACTTCCTTGCCCCAGCCTACTTTCTTTCCCATAATTCCAATACTGGTTGGTGGCTATCTTATTTTTCTGTGGCTGCCATAACAGAGTATCACTGACTCAGTGGCTTAAGTAAGAGGAACTTATACTCTGATGGCTCTAGAGTATAGAAGTCCAGGATCAATATGTCAGCCAGGTTAGTTTCTTTTGAGGACTCTCTCCTTGGCGTGTGGATGGCTGTCTTCATGTTCACATGACTTTTTCCCTCCATATGAGTTTATATCCTCATCTCTTCTTATAAGTATACTAGTCATATTGGGTAAGTGATCATTTACATAACCTCTTTTTATTTTCATTATCACTTTGAAGGCCCTATTTCCAAATATAGTCAAATTCTGAGATACTTGGGGGTAAAACTTCAGTATATGAATTTTGAAGAAACATGATTCATCCCTTAACAATGGAACACTCATACAATCTTCAAATCAGAAATCTGAAGGTTGTCATAGATTTTCCTCTCTTTATCACAATATTTTTATCCAATCAGTCACCAGGTCCTATCCATTCAAACTCGTTAGCCGTTATATCCTCTGTATGCTCATTTCTAGAACCTTAGTTTAGGTTACCATCCTCTCTGAAGAGTCTTAATTCCATATCTCTCACCCAGGCTCCTTTCCTGAGGCTCCAGATTCATGTGTCCACTTAACTTGCTAGATATATCAGTTGATCATATGAAATATTTATCAAATATTATTTGTTCCCAATTGAATTAATTATATCCCCTTCCCGTATTGGAATCCCAATATGGGAATTATGGGAAAAATGCTCTTTTATATTACCTTTTCACTAAATGACACAATGGTCAATCTTTAGAACAGAAATTTCTGAAAGATCCTTGATTTCTTCCACTCTTATTCATCCTCATGCCTAATTGCCCATTAAGTTCACTCGATTCTGCCTCTAAATTATCACCACAATACTTTTCTCTCCATCTTCAATCTCTACTGCCTTATTCAAGGGTCTATAGTTACTTTTATTGTTGTAATAGAATTTTGTTTACCTTATCTTTAGTCCATTGCCTCCACAGTGTTTTTTTCTAAGACGTAAATATGAGGATAGTCTCTCCTCTGCCTAAATCCTTCAATGTATATTTATTGTCTATAAAATCCAAGCCACTGGGGCTGGGGCTGGGGCTGGGGCTCAGCGGTAGAGTGCTCTTCTAGCCCTTGTGGGGCCCTGGGTTTGATCATCCGCACTACTCCTAATAATATCCTGGTTTTGCTATAGAAGGGGGAAACATATAGGGAAAGAAACATCTAGTTTCTTCCTTAAGGGCTATGGCAAGGATTTGAAGTTTATTCTAAGAACAATGGGAATTCATTGAAAGACTCAAGGAGAGTTCATTTATATTTATTAACACCTTTTTGGCTGCTGTGAGAAGAATGAATTGTAAAGGATCAGGAATCTTTAAAAAAATTTAGTTGTTGATAGACCTTTATTTTATTCATCCATTCATATGTAGTGCTGAGAATCAAATCCAGTGCCTCACATATGCTAGGCAATCACTGTACCACTGAGCCACAATCCCAGTCCAGGATCAGGAATCTTAAAAGGTTGACCAGTTAGGAGGTAATTGAAAGAGATAATTGTGGCTCAGACTAGGGGGCTGGTGGCAGAGATGTAGAGATGTGGACAGATTTGGAATATATTTTAGAGGTAGTGTATTTTAGGTGATGGATAGGATATAGAGGGCAGGAAAAAGAGAAGAATAAGAAATGACTCATAGATATTTGGTTTGTGCATTCAGGTGGAGAGTGGCACCATTCATTGTGATTAGGAAGCGCTGAGGAGGACTAGTGTGAGTAAGTGATGAGTATGGATTTGGACATTTTGAATTTGGATTGTCTATGAAGCATCCAAGAGCATATGAGTAGTTTTCAGTGGGAATATATGTCTAGAGCTCAGAAAAAAAGTCCTGGAGCTGAAATATAGATTTGGAAGCCATTTGCCTTTGGGAAAGCTATAGAAGTTGATAACATGGTTTAGGAAGAGTGTTCAGAATAGCAAGTGTTCAAGACTGAACGCTAGAGAATCTTCACAGTTATTTACTTAAAACACATTTTTAGAATAGCTTTTATATTTTTATTATACTCATTATAAAATAATAAAAAATGTGAGAAAATACAAATAAGGGAAAAAATCTATATCTCCACAAACCAGGAATAACCATTATTATGCCTTAGTTTCATTATCTGAATAAAAGAAGGATTAAAATAGTATCTATTATAAGATTGTTGTGATAAATTAATGAGGTAATTCATTTAAAGTGTATTTTTCCATATCTGGCAGATGGTGAATATTTAATAAATTGTAGCTTATTTAAGATTAATGAACATTATTCTGGGCATCACTCTTAATATATAGGGTTAATAGTTGGATAGACAAATTTTAGTAGAAATAATTTGCATGCTATTTAAAAGCAAAATATATTGGCAGTGCTGGGGATTGGACCTGGGGCCTTGCACATACTAGGCAAATGCTCTACCATTGAGCCACATCCTCAGACCTTAAAATTTTATTTTATTTAAGCAAGGGGTCTTGCTATGTTGTCCAGGCTGGCCCCTTACTCCTACCTTCTGCCTTAGCTTCCAGAGTAGCTGGAACTACAGGTACACACCACTGCACCCAGATGAAAGTATAGAAATTTAAAAATGCTTCAATTGAACCTAAGAAAAATAAATCAAAGTGGAATTAAAGGAATTAATAAACTTCAGATAAATGTTTCCTCTCTTTCAAGGAATTATAGTCTCTTAAAAGACCATTTTAAAGTTAAGATCAAAGAAATGAAATATATGTAGAGGTGTCAGTCCTTATATTTTTATCTTCTTGTTTCAATTTTGATAGTGTTGACTGATTTCCTGCATAGTTGGTTCAGAGCATAGGTTCTGAAGATAGCCTGCTTTGGTTCAAATCAATTCTGCCACTTCCTAGCTTTGTAAAGGTGGGCAAATTATTTAATCTCTACGTTTCTCAGTTTGTTCATCTCTGAAATGGAGATTATAAAGTCCCTACTTCATTGGCTTGTTGTGAGGAATAAATGAGTTAATATATGTAAAATACTTGCCATCGTGCTATACACAAAGCTGTGTTATTATTGTTAGCTTCTCATAATTTATATAATTTACATTCTGTTCTCTTTCCAGAATTCTGAAAGTTGTTTGGTCTTGTTTCTGTGTTTAAGTGAATCAATACTTACCACTAGTCTTTTTATCACCACCACCACTTATTTATTCCTAAGATCTTTATTTTAATATCCTTTGGTTGTCTAGATATTATTATCTACTACCTTTTATTAAGGAAGTGCACATAGTAAACTATTATTATGAATATGAGGAAATTATGTTTCTATAGTTTACATTTCCTGAACTTTTGCATACTTGAGACTACCAGTCTGTTGAATGTCAAAACAATGCCATATAAAATTCTTGGGTCTCTTTCTTTCCTTCCTTCTTTCTTTCTTGTTTCCTTCCTTCCCTCCCCCCTCCCTCCCTTTCTTTGTTTTTATTTTTCTTTTTTTGTGGTGCTGGAGATTGAATCCCAGGCCTTGTGCTTGGCAGGCAAGTGGTCTACCACTGAGCCACATCATCAGCACTTGGGTGTCACTTTCATTCCCTCAAGACTTGGTCAGTATTGCTTCATTGGCTTTTCATATTATATTGAAGGTCACAATAGTCCTTTAACTATGGCCTCTTTATTCATCCTTTTTCTGGTCATATTGCATTGTAGAAATTCCAGCAATAAAAGTCAGGTGATGGAGGAGGAGCTGGCAAATAAGATTTAAAAGGAGTGGCCAGGGAAAGGGGAGGAAAACACTGAGGTGTTGCAAAAATCAAGTGAATGACACATGTGACAATGAAGACAGTGTTCCAGGCAGAAGGAAAACCAGGGGCAAATGCTTGAAACATGAAAGAGAGTGGAATGCTTGAGCAACTGAAAGCATTTTAGTATGGTAGGCATGTTTACATTTTTCCATACAGAAGTATACCTTCACATATAAATAATCTATCAAGAATAGGAAGTAAAAATGCAAATTGTTACCCACATCTACAAGTTCCTAGTATTAACTACTATTGAGAGTTCCATATTACTTTGTATCATTTTCTATTTTTTTAAAAAATACACACTTAATGTGTATATGTGTCTGTATGTATAATTTTCTTTAATAGTTCAAAAGTATACACTTTTATAAAAATGGTTCAGCTAAGGCCTGAATATTTTTGTCCCCTTAAATTCATAAATTGAAATCCTAACTCCCTCAAAGTGATGGCAATAGGAGGTGGGGCCTTTGGGGGTGATTAAATCACATGGGTGTATAACTTGTTAATGAGATTAATGCCCTTATAGTCATGCTAAGTGAAGTAAGCCAATCCTAAAAAAAACAAAGGCTGAATGTTCTCTCTGATAAGTGGATGCTGATCCATATTGGGGAGGGAGGAGGCATGGGAAAAATGGAGGAACTGTGATTGAGCAAAGGGGAGGGTGGGTGGGGAGGGTGCATGGGGGCAGGAAAGATGGTAGAATGAGATGGACATCATTACCCTAGGTACATGTATGACTACACATATGGTATGATGCTACATCGCGTACAACCACTGAAATGAAAAGTTGTGCTGCAATTGTGCACAAGGAATCAAAATGCATTCTGTTGTCACATATACCTAATTAAAATAAATAAAATTAATTTGAAAAATCTATCATATCGGTTCTAGATTTTATGATAAAGAATCAAGATAGTGCAATGATATTGGGACATAAATTTGATGTGTAAATAGTGGATGATCAAATATAGGATTTATTCAATTGTTAATATTTTTGTGTGAATTATACTGACAATATAGTGGTTCCATACAGGGGTTCTATAAATATGTAAAATGAGATTTCCATGTTTCTACTTAAAACCTGCATTTAAGTGATCTAAAATCTGTTGTGAATGTGAAATTCACATATTTTTGAAATATTTCATTCTTAAATGCAAAATGTTTTGAAAAAAAAATGGAATACATTCCTGTAATAAAGCATTTTTCCTTTCAAAAACAACAACCAAAAAGAAACGGCTCTAGAGACACCCTCACACCTCTACCATGTGAGAGCACTTGTATGAATTTGGAAATAGACTCTCATCAGACACAAAATCTGCCAGTGCCTTAGTCTTGGACTTCTTAGCCTTCAAAATTATGAGGAGTAAATTTCTATTGTTTATAAGTAATCCATTGTATGTGTTCCTGGTCACTGGTGTGGTCGATAGTCACTTGGCTACCTCAGTTGTGGGGGGGCGGTAGAGACACAGTGTCAAATCAATACAGACACCGGGAGCTTAGTGAGAAAGCTGGCTGATTATAAACCACAGTCGACATCCAGCAAGCTCGTTTAATGCGGAAGTGATTACAATTGATATAGAATGCATCTTCGAATCATACATAAGCAAGCAGGTTATACAACATCTAGAAACCAATCATCTTATGATTAATGTAGCCACACTATGAGGAAGCTCTAAATATTGCTACGTGATGGAAAGCAGTCTGGAAGGATCTTTGTCCCTAACGGAGGGGGCCTTTTGAGTTGGGGTTTTCATGCCCTGAAGCATCTCTGGATTTCCTGGCCTTGTAGCTTGGCAACACTGACCTCAAGCACTGAGGATGTGGTTTTACTGACTGCTTAGTGCAAAGCTCCCTATCCTGCAGGTGTTCCTGTCAGGCTTGTACAAGCTTAGGTTTTCCTAGCACTCTGAGCTGCTCATAGCTGCTAGTTGCAAACCGAAAGTTACTCCAACAATCCATTTTAAGGTACTTTGTAATAGCAGCCTGAATGGACTAAGATACATTTATATACTTGTTTGCCACTTTCTCTTTTCTTCTAGAAATATAGCATACAAGTCCTTCCTTATTAGTGTAAGAATTGATTCTTTTAAAAATTTTATTTATTTATTTATTTATTTTTACGTGGTGCTGAGGATCTAATTCAGTGCCTCACACATGCTAGGTAAGTGCCCAGCCACTGAGCCACAACTCCAGCTCAAGAATTGATTCTTAATAGCTCAGTAACATCCCATGAACAATGGGATGTACTTTATTTAACCAGTTAAGTATTGATGGATACTTTGGTTACCTTTCTTTTTTGAGATTTTAGAGTTGTGCAAAGAGCTCACTAAGACATTATAAATATTATTGCCTACTTCTACAAACATTTTTATAATGGAGAGTCTAGGAAGGGTATTTTAGTTTCCCAGAGCTGCCATAAATTACCCAAACTCAGTGGCTTAAAACAACAGAAATCCACTGGTCACTGTGGCACATGCCTGAAATACCAGCAATTCTGGAGGATGAGGCAGGAAGATCACAAGTTTGAGGCCAGCCTCAGCAATTTAGTGAGGTCCTGTCTCAAAATAAACAATAAAAAAGGGGGCTGGGGATATGGCTCAGTAGTGAAGTGCCTTTGGGTTCAATGCCTAACACCACCACCAACAAAAATAAACCCAGAAAATTATTGTTTCCAAGTTTTGGAGGCTAGAAGTCCTAAATCAAGGTATTGACAAGGTCATGCCACCTCTTAAGACTCTAGGAAAGAATCCATTCTTGCTTTTTCCTAAGTTCTACGGCCCCTAATGATCCTTAGCATTCCTTGGTTTATAGCGGCATCACTCCAATCTCTGTTCTCTATCTTCACATGGCTTTCCTCCCTGAGTGTGGATCTGTTCATCTCCAAATCTTCTATATATTAAGAACACTAGTCATTTGACTTAGGGTACATCTTAATCTAGTATGATTTCACTTTAACTTGCTAACATCTGCAAAGACACTATTTCTAAATAAGTTCCCATTCACAGGTACTGGGGTTTAGGTCTTTAACATATTTTTTGGAGAATACATTTAAATTTGCTACCCAGGGGAATTCTGAGTCATTAAATGCATATATTGAGACATTATAAATACAACCATATTATCTACAAGAGGTTGCACACCTATTCTATGTATGAGAGTTCAGTCCTGTGCCATTTAACAATGTTTCAGTCAAATATGGACAGCATATATGACAATGGTCCCATAAGATTATAAGGGAGTTGAAAAGTTCCTTTCATATAGTGACTTTGTAACTTTTGTAACATCATGTGCAATGCAATACCCACTTGTTTGCTGTTGTAAACAAACATTTTACAATGCTAATCATAAAAGTTTTGCACATAGAATTGTGAACAATATATAGAACTTGATGATCATTATAAACCACTGTTACTGGTTCATGTATTTACTATACCATACCTTCTATTGTTATTTTAGAGTGTACTCATTCTGCTTATAAAAAAAGTTTTCTATAAAATAATATGCTATGTTAAACAAGCAGAGCTTCATACATCTGCTACTTATGGCATATCTTGACTGCATCAAGAGGCCAAATTACAGTTTGTGTAAGCACACTGTATGATGTTCACACAGCATAAAGACAAAATTGCCTAATGATGCATTTCTCAGTATGTATTCATGTTATTAAATGATGTATGACTATTCTTATTTTGCTGTACCTTTTTCAGCTGAGTTAACACTATTTATCTTTAATATTTTTAATAATATGAGAGGCTGAAGAAATGGTCTCATTTTAATTGCAGTAATGTTCATATTTCTTCTGTGAATTTCTTGTTAATATCCTTTACCCAATTCTATTGTTTTTAAATTTAATTTGCTATTGATATATAATTCACAGACCATAAATTTCACCATTTAAAAATGTATGATTCAATAGTTCTTAGAATATTCATAAAGCTGTGCAGCTATCATGGCTATCTAATTCCAGAACATCTTCATCACCTCCCAAAGAAACTTTATATCCATTACCAATCAATCTCTGCTTTCCTCTTTCTCCAGCTGCTGACAACCACTAATCTTCTTTTTGTCTCTGTGGATTTGCATAGTCTGGACATTTTATGTGAATGTGATCATATGGTACGTGATCTTTTATGCTTGCTTTCTTTCACTTAACATAATGTTTTCAAGGTTTATCCATATGTTATCATATAAAATTATTTAATTCTTTGTTAATACCAAACAATATTCCACTGTATGAATATACTACATTTTGTTTGATCATTCAACTGAAGTTGGCGTTGGCTTCCTTTTTCTTCTTGGTTATTATGACTAATGCCGCTATGAACACTCAAGTACAAGATTTTGTGTGAACATATGTTTTTAAATTCTCTTGAGTGTTTACCTAGGAGTGGAATTTCGGGGACATATGGTAACTATGTTTAACTTTTTGAGGAATGACCAAAGTATTTTCCATAGTGACTGAATCATATTATATTCCCATCAGCAATGCACAGAGGTTCCAATTTCTCTACATCCTTGACAACACTTCTTTTTTTTTAAGAGAGAGAGAGAGAGAGAGAGAGAGAGAGAGAGAGAGAGAGAAAGAATTTTTTAATATTTATTTTTTAGTTTTCGGTGGACACAACATCTTTGTATGTGGTGCTGAGGATCGAACCCGGGCCGCACACATGCCAGGCGAGCGCGCTACCGCTTGAGCCACATCCCCAGCCCCATGACAACACTTCTTATTGTTCATTTATTTTCATAGCCATACTAGTGGGTGTGAAGTGGTATCCCAGGATGGTTTAATTCACATTTCCTTAATCACGAATGATATTGAACATTTTCATGAGCTTATTAGCTATTTGTATATATTTTTAATGTTTACTCAAATATTTTATCTATTTTAAAAGTTGTTCTTATTATGAAATTCTAAGACTTTTTCATATATATTTTGAATAAATCCCTTGTTAGATATAAATTGCAAATATTTTCTCCAATTTTATAGGTTACCTTTTCATTTTCTTGATAATGTCCTTTATATACAGAATTTTGATTTTGATTAATTTTAATTTAAGCATTTATTTTTTTCTCTACCTGTGCTTTAGGAATCATATTTAAGACTATTTTTAAGTTTAAGCTCATGAATATTTATCTCAATATTTTTTTCTGAGTTTTATAGTTTTAGCCTTTGCCTTTAGGTCTTTGATCCATTTTGAGTTACTTTTTGTATGGTATGAGGTAGGGAATCCAAATTCATTCTTTTGCATATGTATATTTAGCTTTCATAGCATCATTTATTGAAAAGACTGATCTTTCACCATTGAACAATAGGGTTACCCTTGTCAAAATCAGTTGATCATTTATGCAAGAGATTATTTATTGGCTCCTTATTCAACTGTTTTTATAAATCTGCCTTTATTTCACTGTCAAAATATCTTGATCACTATAGTTGTTGGAAGTCAAAAGATATGAGTTGTTTAATGTTATTCTTTTTCAAGGTTGTTTTGGCTCTTATAAGTTCTGTGCATTTCCATATGAATTTTAGGATCAGTCCATTAATTTCTAAAAAAAAAGAAAGCTGTTAGAATTTTAATGGAGATTGCTTTCAATTTGTAGATCAACCTGGGGAATATTACCTTCTTAACATGGGATGCCTTTGCATTCATTTGTGTCTTTAATTTTTTTCAATTATGCTTTCTAGTTTCTAGTGCATTATTGTGATTACATTTAAAACACCCCTAAGTGTTTATTCTTTTGTACAGTTATAAATATAATTATTTTCTTTTTAAAAATACTAGATTAATTTTACCAATTTACATCTTTTTTACAAAATAACTTTGTTTTATTTATTTATTTTTATTTGGTCCTGAGAATAAAACCAAGGGCTTTATATGTGCTAGGCAAGTGTTCTACCACTGAGCCACAACCCCAGCCTCTAGAATTATTTTCTTAATTTAAATTTTGAATCATTCAATTTTGTTGTATAGAAATACAAATGCACTTGTGTACAGGTGGTCTTTGACTTATGATGGCTTGATTTATGATTTTTTTAACTTTATGATGGTTTGAAAGAAATACATGTTCAGTAGAAACCATACTTCAAAGTTTAAATTTTGATTTTTTTCCCCAGGCTAGTGATATGCAGTAAAATACTCTCTTTCAATGCTGGTCAGCAGCAACAAGCTGCAGCTCCTTGACAACTGTGTGATCTGAACAACCAATACTTGAGAGTATACTGTGTTGCCAGTTTTTTTTTTTTTGATACAAGTATTCAATAAATTACATAAGATATTTAATACTTTATTATCAAACAGGCTTTGTGTTTGATGATCTTGTCCAACTGTATGCTTATATAAGTGTTCTGAGCATATTTAAGGTAGGCTTGGCTGAACTATATTAGATAGGTTACATGTATTAAATGCATACTTAACTTACAGTACTTTCAATTTATGATGGGCTTATTGGGACATGATCATATGAGAAATTGAGGATCATCTGCATTGATTTCATACCCTGAAACCTTGTTGAATTTGTTTATTAGCTTCACTAATTTTTAGTGGTGTAGTCTTTGGGGTTTTCACTTTTGGATCCTGTCCTATGCAAACAGAGATGTATTTAGTACTTCCTTTCCAATCCTGATGCCCTTCCTTCCTTTCCCTACTTGTCCTGCTTTGATCCTCCAGTAAATCTACTGGATTTTTCAAATTCAGTTTTGGACATGCTGACTTAGAGGTCCTTGGGAGTCATTCAAGTAGAGAAGTCAAGTAGATGGTCTGCTATTCAGGCCCTAAGAGAAATTTGGGATGGAGAGTCATACTTAGTAGATGTTAACATAGCGATGGTAATTAAAACTCTTGAAAAAAATGACCTTGCCCAAGAAAAGTATTTAGAATGAGAAGAGTTACCTGGAACAGAGTCCTAGTGGTCAAAATCCAATAAAGAGTGGAAACAGAAAGAAAAGTTCACAAAGGAAGCTGAAAAAAAATCACTGATAAAATGATATGAGCTATATCTCAAAAGCATGGTGTAATGGAAGCTAAGGGATCAAGGAGTAGGGAAGGTCATTAGTGTGAAGGGGATTAAAATAATGGCTACTGAGGTAGATTAGAGTATGTTAAAAAGCTTAAGGAACAAAACTTTAAGGTGCTGTAAAGGGGATGGTAAGGGGCTGAATATAGAGCCCATATAGGTTTTTCAGTTACCAAATACATACTATTTTTGGAATTGCATTATATCTAATTTTCCTTTGTATTATTTATACCTTTTGATGCAGTTAAAAATTCGCTGTAAGGGAAATCTTTTGCTTGAAATAATTTGTTTTAATGAGCCATATATGAGCCAATTCTAGATAGAAGAGTCCTGATCTAGTCTCTCTACCTCAGAGTTTTTCAAAGTATTTCTGACTTGTATTAGAATAACTAGAGAGGCTGGAGTTCTGGCTCAGTGGTAGAGCACTCAACTAGCATGTGCAAGGCCCTGGGTTCGATCCTCAGAGCCACATAAAAAATAAAACAAAATAAAGATATTGTGTGTCCATCTACAACTAAAAACTAAATATTTTTAAAAAAGAATCACTAGAGATATTTAAAAATATAGATTGATTATCATTATTATAGACCTACTGATTGACAACCTCATGACTAATACCCTTGAATCTGCATTTTGACAACTTTCCACAATTAATTCCTGTGCACACCTGATTTGAAAAGCACAATTCTGAAAGAATTGCCTTCTAAAAGGTAAGCTTATTCATTTACACTGATGGAACAGAGAATAAAACCATCTAAAGGACATGCAAAACATTAATTTATTTGGCTACATTTGTGTACAGGTGGATAGCCACATAGAATATTCATCATTTCAACTAAATTCTCTTATGTTACCAATGATGTCATTGGTGCCTGGCTAAAGTAATGGTATTTATCCTCTGTAGGTAAATGAATGGAGCTAATGTCTTTCATTGATCAGATTCCGTCTTCCTATGTAATATATCTTCAGGTCAAGAAACCTTGCTTTCAGCCTATTTGCCATAAACTGCACATTTGTGTACCCCCATAATTCAGTTTGAAATCTTAACTGCCTTTGGGATCACATTTTTAATGTTAAGTCTATGGGAGGTTATTAAGTTTTAAAAAAATGAAACCCTAAAGAACTTCCTCATCCATTCTGCCATGTAAAGATACAGTGAGAAGATAGCCATCTATGAACTAGGTAAAGGGCCCTCAAAAGACACCATATCTGTGAGCACTTTGATGTCTGACTTGTATTAGAATCTAGGATTGATCTTAGAGACCGTAGAGACTTTTTCCTCCAACCTTTTTCCTCCAACATCTAGAACTGTGAGGAATAAGTGTTGGTTAAGCCCCCTAGTCTATGATATTTTGTTATTGTAGCCTGAGCTACAACATTCTGTATTCCTTTTGATTGGTAACTGAATCCACCTATAAAAGAAAGGACAGGCTAGAAGTGGAAAATGACATTCTAATCCAAATATTCAGGTTCTCTGTAAAATGACTGACCTGTATTAAATGGTATCTAATTCCATTCTTAAATTGCTAACACTGTCAAATACTTTATCCTTCATGTCTCTTTGGAATTTTCTTTGTGCTTTGCCTTCTACCCTGACCAAACAGTTAGCCTTGTTACTTCCTATTCTCTTCATATCCACATTCACAGTGTGTGTTTTCTTTTATTGATTATAGCATCAAGGAAAGTTGTGACTAAAATGACCTTAGAGACTTTTTCCTCCAAACTTATTTTTACAGATAGGAAAACTGAAAGCTAGAGTCATGAAACAACTTGCTGAAAGTAACACAGCTAGTTAGTGGCCCAGCTAGGAGCCTGGGTCTCCTGATTCCTTTTGCAGGGCTCTTCCCACTATAGGAGGGATTGTTATCCCAGGAAAAGATGAACTAATAATTTTTCATATGTTCTTCAAGTAGGACCAAATCTGGGACACAAAAGGAAAGAATTGGAGGAAAAATGATTTTTTTAAAGCTTAGTCTGTTAAAGAGATTTAACATTCAACCAGTATATTAGTTTTCATTTTTTCCTCTCTTCTCTGCCAGAAACAATAAAATGACTACTGTGGCACTGAGACCAAGGCAAGGTATTATACTTAAATTTGAGTTTAAATGATTTACAATTGAGTGGGAAGACTGTCTGGTGTACTGAGTTTACCAGGCTATTTCTGAATGTCACAGACCAGCCATTTGACCCTCATCAAATCATGGTGAAGCTCTTTCCTTCATTTTTTTTCTTTTTCTTTTTTTTTTTATTTTACAGAGATGACTCTACTCAGAGTGCTTAAGCAGAAATCAATGAGAAGGCAGTGGTTTTAAGAAAAGAAGTTACTTATATTCATGGGTTATCTACTTTGGGAAACTTATCAATAGCCTTTTACAAAGGAAAAGATTGAGGCATAAAGAGGTGAATAGACTCCACTGCCTCATACTATGGCTTGATTAATATTCACTTTTGAAAACTTTGAAAAAATTCTCCAAGATGAATAGAATATCATATTTTAAAATGAGAGAAGAATCTAGAGTAAGAGAAGATATTTTTCTTCCTGCTGATCTTTTTTTCTTCCTAAATAAGTCCCCTGGATGTTGCCAAAAGAGTCATTAGAAAGTGAGCATGAAAGAGACAGGAAAAGAAAGAGATCGTTCAAAGAGACTTTGACAAAAGAGTGGTGACTGTAGGGAGAAAAAAAATACAGTGAAACGTGGTAAAATCAAGAAATTGGGTGAACAGAACATGTGGTGCTGTGCAGTAGGAGGTGCCAAGGAGGATAGGTGGAAAAAAGCATGGGCCTAGCCAGAGAACTTTTTATAAAGCTTTTTTTTTTTCTTTAAACTGAGAACAGTAGGAGATAAACGGACAGTCTCCAAGGTGCTCTGGAAAATCAATCATAAACATCATCTAGAAGCAGCTGACTTAATTCATTCTATTCCTATTACAATAAATCTGACTGGCATATAAAATTCATGTGCCTGGAAATACCGGACTGAAAAATTACTTTTGGGCTCCTGCTTGAATTTTTGTGTGAATAAAGAAGACTAGGAAACCACCAAAAAACACAGAGAGACCAATCATTTCCTTTTCCAGAGAATGTTTCAAGGCCCAGATCCAGCCTAGGGTGTGGGTAGTAACTTATTATATAAAATAATTTGTAAATATTTTGGTTATCCAAAATAAAGTGGCTGTCTTTTATAGGTGAAGATAAAGAATTTCTGTTAGGAAAGGTCCTTGAAAATTTGTGTCTCATATTGGAATTGGTTTTCTATCAACTCGTCTGTACTTTCTCACCCAGCCTCCCTTCTATTTAATGCTAAAAGGCTGGCCAAAGAACAGAATAGATTGAATGGCCCACACAGGAGTTGGGCCCATGACTAGAGTCTCATTAGTACCCTGGCTCAGCCAACTAATTATAATGAAAGCTCCACTGAAGTAGCTGAGATGGATTCCTAAGCCATAAATCAAAGCTACTGAAAAAGAACAACCTATTTCACACATTTCACAATATAATGTGATTGAAAATCACTTTAAAGCAATCAGTCCCTTTTTGTGTATATTTTGCTGGTATCTGGTAGGCTTTTTTAATCTATAGATTAAATATTCTTGAACTGTTTATTTGAAATTTCATTTCCTACATTTTCTTTCTTTCTGAACTTGGTAGAGATTAAACCCCTGGAGTGACCCTCAAATTTTATTATCTGTTCTCCCCATTTAAATTTCTTCATCTTTTTGTTTCATTATTTTCTTAAAATAGAATTTATTGTTTTCAGAATTCTAGGTTCATAGCAAAACTGAGTAGAAGGAACAGAGATTACTTGTATATACTGCCCCCACAAACATGCAAAATGTCACTATCAAAATCACATACAGTGGTACATTAATTACAGTTAATGAACCTACATTGATACATCATTATTATCTAAAGTTCATAGCTTGCATTAGCATTCACTCTTGGTGTTGTACATTCTATGGGTTTTGACAAATAAATAATAACATGTATTTACCAGTATAGTGTCATGCAGAGTAGTTTCATTGCCCTAAATTTACCTTGTTCTACCTATCATTCCCTCCTCCCTAACCTCTGCCAATTACTGATTCTTTTATTAACTTCATAGTTTTGTTCCTTTAAAGATGTTACATAGTTGAAATCATATAATATGTAGCCTTTTCAGTTTGGCTTCTATCAGTAGTATATATTAAAATTCCTTTATATCTTTTTGTGGATTTATAGCTCAATTCTTTTTAGTACTGAATGATACTCCATTGTCTGGAGTTTACTTATCCACTTTCTTATGAAAGGATATCTTGATTACTGGAAAATTCTGGTGATTATGAATAAAGCTTCTATAAACATCTGTGCACAGATTTTGTGTAGGCATAAGTTTTCAACTCATTTGGATACATACCAAAAAACACAATTGTTGGGTCATATGGTAAGAATATGTTTAGATTTGTAATAAACTGTCAAACTGTCTTCCAAAGTAGCTGTACTATTTTGTGCTTTCACTAGCAATGAATGAGTATTCTTGTTATTCCACACTCTCATCCAAACTTTGTAATAGCTGTATAGTGGTATCTCATTGTTCTTTTAATTTGCAACTTCCTAATGAAATGGAATGTTAAGCATTGTTTAATATGCTTATTTTTCAAACTATACATCTTCTTTGGTGCAGTGTCTATTTGAGTCTTTTGCCCATTTCTAAATTGGGTTGTTTTCTTATTGCTGAGTTTTAAGATTTATTTGCATATTTTAAAAACCAGTCCTATATGAGATATATGTCTTTTGTAAATATTTTCTCCAAGTCTTTGGTTTCTTTTTTTTGTTCCTTTAACAGTGTCTTAGGCAGAACATAAGTTTTTAATTTCTGTGAATTCCAGTTTATCAATTCTTTCTTTCATGATTCACACCTTTGTGAATGAATGTAAAAAGTCATACCCATACCCATAGTCATCTGGTTTTCTCCAATATTATCTATGTAGTTTTGCAGTTTGCATTTTACGTTTAGATAAATGATATGTTTTAATTTTCATGTAGGGGTAAGGGTTCTCTTTTTCCTTCTTTTTCATATGGATGTCCATTTTTTCTAGCACCATTTTTTGAAAAGACTTTCTTTGCTGCATTATATTGCCTATGCTACTTTGTCAAGAATAAATTGACTATTTTCATATGGGTCTATTATGGGCTTTCTATTATGTTCCATTGACATATTTATCTAAACTTTCACCAATACCACACTGTCTGGATTACTTTAGTTCATAGTAAATCTTGAAGTTGGATAATGTCAGTCTTCTGACTTTTTCTTCTTCAATATCATGCTGGATATTCTGGCAGAATAGGAAGTTGGGAACCCTTCTTTTCTAAACAAATACAGGAATTCAACAGTAATTTATGGACAATTTCCATTTATGAGATATTCAGAAATTAGAGAGGCTTCTTCAGCCTAGGTGGATATAGCACTACCCATATCAAAGCAGGAAGAGAAATATGAGACACTGTCTTACCATAATACCTACCTCTGGAATAGTGCCATATGATTAGGATGAAATACCTTATTCCGAGCTTCTGTCTGACTGGGGAAAGATATGAACCACATGTTCAAAATTCTAGCTTCTTTGGGTACTGCCCAGAGGACTGTCTTCTGTCTATTTTTCTTGGAGTCCTAAGAGAATCTAACATAACATAGCTCTCTGGGGCAGGTAAAAACAGAGATATAATTGGGATTGGCAGTCACCACTGCTCCAAAGCCCCTCTTGGCTCAGCAGAGAGTGAGTGGTCAAAAAACCTGGGCTTTCAGCTTTTTCCTGGTCAGGGAAAGAGGTTTCCAATGCTTAACTTTTCTGAGGGATACCCAAAGGTGTGGGAAGCCATTCTCGCACGTGATTGGGCACCTCCCGGATTGGGTGTGAGGCGCTCTGGCTAAACTGTGTCGGAGCTTTCCCAACCCTCTCCTGGTGCGAGAGCCTGTCCGTGTGGGGGTGTGACTGACCACTGACCCCGGGGGCCAATCACTGACCCTGGCCTTGGAGTGCTGCCCCCCTCAACCTTCATTGGATGGAATTCTCCCCTGAATTTCTTGTTCCCCAATAAAAGGCTACTCCCTGGCGTGCTCTCTCTCTCTCTCCTGCTAACCCTGAGTAATCCCTGCTGCCCTACCGGGTGGTTCAGTTCGAGGTGTGAGTCAGAGGGAGAGCCGTCTCAGACCTGGTCATAGAAAAAGGTAACTGAGTCTGTGTGTTTTATTTTGATCTCACTAGCTAACTTTTATGTCAAGAACTTCTTTAATGAAACCAGTGTGCTGGTCACATGGTGGAACAAAGGACTGTCTTCTATATAGTTTATAAAGCACTAATGAAAACTGACATAATCTAACTGCCTGGAGGGCCAGTGGAAACAGAGATGCTGGTGTAATGTAGCACACAATCAGTTGCCATAGATCCTCCTCCTTACTCAACACAGAACAGAAAAGTGAAAACCTCCAGATCTCAGCTTACCATGAAGAGGTAAAGTATTCTGGATCTAGTGACCCAAAATTTCTTGTGCCTACCTAAGAAATTGGCCTAGTATTACTTGTTTTGAAGTGCTGATGGAACTCAACACACTCTAGATGCCTGGGGGCTGCTAAGAACAAAAAATACAGGTTTGACTAGTATGAAGTTTAGGAAGGTCCCAGAATTTCTGGCTGGGCTGATCAATTATGTTCTTTCCTGTATGAGGCTAGTCCATGAAGAGTGGAAGAGATGGCCATTTTGTATAATGTATAGATATCAAAACAGATATTTCAGGAAAATGAAGAAACAAGAAAATATATTCCAAACACAGTTAAACTCCAGAAACCAACTGTAATGAATGGAGTTATGTGACTTATTACCTCACAGTCTTTTATGAATTCTTTTTTTTCATTAATAGCCATCATAGAGATGTTCAACAAAATCAGGAGGAAATGCATGAATGAAGAGAGGATTTCAATGAATTCCTGACAAAACATAAAACATATATACAAAAATACAAAATATATACTTAAGAGTACCAATCAGAAATCATGGAGCTGAAGATTATTATATCTGGACTAAAAAGCACACTAGAGGTGTTTAACAACATGCTAAATCAAATAGAAGAAAGAATCAGTGAACTCAAAGACAGGATATTTCAAACTATTCAGCCAGAGGAGCATAATCAGAAAAAACAATGGAAGAATGCAAAAGAGTGGAATATTTTAGTGGACCATGAGGACCAAAACACATTATAGGATCCAGAGGAGGAGGAGGGCAGGGGAGAGGGAGAGCGAGAGGGAGGGAGGGAGAGGGAAAGAGAAAGAGAAAGACAGAGAGAATATGAATTAGAAAGCATACTCAAAGAAATAATGGATGAACACTTTGTAATTTCCCAAGTCTGGAGAAGAAAACAGATATCAAGAAATATAGAAAGCCAAAGGTCTCAGATAAATGAACTTAAAGAAATCCACAACAAGTACATTTTAAACTGATTGTTGAAATCAAAGACAAAGAATATTGGACGCACCAAAAGAAAAACCAGTTATTACATAGAAGACCCATATCAGCTGATTTTCCAGCAGAAATGTTGTAGGTCAGAGGTGAATGGGATGATATATTCAAAATTTTGAGAGGAAAAAGTTGTCAACCAAGAATACTATATTTGGCAAAACTGTTATTAAAAAATTAAGCAGAGATTTAAAAAAGTATTCCTGACAAACAAAAGCTAAAGGAATTCATTATACTAGAAATATTTTACAAGTAATGTGGAAGAGAATTCTTTAAGTTGAAAAGACGCTAAGCAGCAATGCAATAGGTTTAGAAAGTATAACACTCATTGATATAGATACATACATAGACAAAAATAGAACACTGTATTATTTTAGTGGTGATGGGTAAATCATTTTTAATTCTAATATAAAAGACAAAAATAGCAAAAATAGTAACTACAATGTTAAAATACATAATATAAACGGATGTACATTGTGTTATCAATAGTATAAACTGTGTGTGTGTGTAGGATCATAAAAGTGTATAGGTTTATGATTTAAGTTGTTATGAGCTTAAAATAGATGTTTATAACTAAGATATTTTATGTAAGTTCCATGGTAACCACAAAGAAAATACCTATAGAAATCACACAACAGTAAAAGAGGAAGAATTAACACATCAAGAGAGAAAAATGGGGCAAAACAATTATCCAACAAACAGAAAACACTTGGGACTGAGAAATGTAACTCAGTGGTAGACTGTGTGCTTAACATGTGCAGGGCTCTTGTCTCAATCCCCAGTACCAACACAAAAAACAAACCAAAAACCCCCAAACAATTAACAAAATGACAATAGTAAATCTTTCCTATCAATAATTACTTTATTTTCAAAAAAATACTTTATTTTTAAAATTCTGTTTTTGTTTTGTGGTGCTGGGGATTAAACCCAGGGCCTTGTGTATGCTAGGCAAGCACTCTACCAACTGAATTATATTCCCAGCCCAAAGAATTCTTGTTTTTAAATATTTTTAGTTGTAGATGAACACAGTAACTTTATTTTATTTATTTATTTTGGTATGGTGCAGAGGATTGAACCCAGTGCCTCACACTTGTTAGGCAAGTGCTCTACTATTGAGCTATACCCCTCCCCCAGCAAAAGACTTTATTTTTAAGAGTTTTAGGTTCACAGAAAAATAAAGCTGAAA
This sequence comes from Marmota flaviventris, assembly GCF_047511675.1. NCBI lineage: Eukaryota > Metazoa > Chordata > Mammalia > Rodentia > Sciuridae > Marmota > Marmota flaviventris. The sequence continues at coordinate 74,495,221 of NC_092518.1, forward strand.
ATATATACAATTACCATATATTCCTGCCCCTATATATGTTTAATGTCTCCAATTATCAACATCCCCTACCAAAATGGTACATTTGTTGCAATTGATGAATTTATATTGATAAATCATAATCACCCAAAGTCTACAGTCTACATTAGGGTTCTCTCTTGGTATTATACATTATACAGGATTGAACAAATTTATAATTACCTATATCTATCACTATAACATCATAGAGAGTATTTTCACTGCCTTAAAATCCTCTGTGTATTGCCTTCAAGAATTACTTTAAATGCAAATGGATTAAACTCCCCAATTAAGAAAACATAGAGTGGTTGAGTAGATAAATATAAGAATCCAACTACATGCTTCTATGAGTAACTCACTGTAGGTTTTTTTTTTTATTTACCATTTTTTTTATTAGTTGCACATGACAATACAATGATCTTGACAAAAGGTTTTAATGCTACTTGTAGGCTGAAAGCAAAAGGGTGGAAAAAGATATTACATGCAAAAGGCAACCAAAAGAGAGTTGGAAGTGGATATACTTACATGAGCCAAAATAGACTTTAAGTCAAAATCAGTCACAAGAAACAAAGAAAGACATTATATAGTGATAAAAGCATCAATTTACCAGTAAGGTATAATAATTTAAATATATATATATATATATATATATTATATATATATATATATATATATACACATACACACACACACACACATGATATTGTAGCACTTAAACATATAAAGCAAATATTGACAGAACTGAAGGGAAAGACAGCCATATACTAATAGGAGATAGCAGTACTCCACATTCAGTAATTAATAGATGATCCAGACAGAAAATCAATAAGGAAACAGCAGACTTAATTAATACTGTAGACCAAATGGACCTCAAAGACTTATACAGAACAGTCCACCCAACATTAGCAGAATATACATTCTTCTCAAGCACACATGGTACATTCTCCAGGATAGGTCACATGATAGCTCACAAAACCATTATTAATATATTTAAGAATATTGTAATAATAACAAATATCTTTCCACCCAAAATGGAATGAAACTAAAAGTCTATGGCAGAAAAAAAGACTAAACTCCACAAATATATGGAAACTTTAGACATCAATGAGTGAAGGAAGAATTTGAAAGGAAAATTAGGGAATGAGATGAATGCAAAATAAAAACACAATGTGTCAAAACTTGTGGTATATAGGGCTGTGGCTGTGGCTCAGTGGTGGAGTGCTTGCCTAGCATGCATGAGGCCCTGGGTTCCATCCTCAGCACTGCATATAAATACATTAGATCACTAGACTTATTCATATTATATAAGTGCAAGACTTACATTCCCCCATTTACTCCTCTTCTTGGTCCCTGGTAATCACAACTAAAAAAATTTTAAATAAGCCAAAACAAAAAATTACGTTATACAGCAAAAGCAGTACCAGGACAGAAGTTTATAGTGATAAATGGCTACATTAAAAAAGAAGAAATAGAAGAATGAAATCCTGTCATTTGCAACAACATGGATAGAACTGGACATAATTATAAACCAAGTACAGAAAGACAAGTACTGTGTAATCTCACTCATATGTGGAATCTAGAAAAAGTGAGCTTGAAGAAGTCGTGGTGTAGAATGGTGGATACAAGAGGTTAAGGAGAGTAGGGGTTGGGGAGGAATGGGGGAAATGTTGATTAATGAGTATTGAATTACAGTCAGAATGGAGTAAGAAATCCTGGTGTGTTCTTGCCAAGACATGGAAACAACCTAAGTATCCATTGGTGAATTTTTTTTTTTAATAAAAGAAGGAGCTGATGACATTTTTTTTTTACATGAGTGAACCTGGAAACATTTTGCTAAGTGAAGACAGGCATAGAAAGTTAAATACTGCATGATCTCACTTGCATGTGAAACTTAAAAAACATTGAGTACATTGAAACAGAGAGTTGAATGGTGATTACCAGGGACCAAGAAGAGGATTAAATGGGGGAATGTAGGTCATGTACTTATATAATATGAATAAGTCTAGTGATCTAATATACAGCAGTAGGATTATAGTTAATAATATTGTAAAATAAAATTTTGCTAAAAGCATAGATAATAGGTGCTCTTACCACAAATACAGAAGGGGAAATTGTGGAAGGTAATATATATATGTTTTTAACCATAATAATAATTTCATTACATATATATACAAAAATGTCATATTGTACTCCTTAAATATATACAATACAAATAAAATTTAAAAATATGTGATGGTCTTGGGATGTATCTTGCTAGGGGTGCACTTTCCTATCATGTGTGAGGCTTTGGATTTGATCTCCAGCATCACCAAAAAATGATGATGATGAAGATGATAATGATGATGATGATGAGGAGGATCACGATGATTGATGATGATGATAATAATAATAGTTGTAGAGAATTCAAAATACTCTCTCTAATCCTTTCTTTTTCAAATTATAATTCTTAACACATACTAATTGCACAAATTAATGGGTTTCACTGCAGGTTATAAACATGCAGATATCATGCCTTGATCAGGTCCTCCCTCCCTTCTGTCTTCTTCTTTTTTAAAAAGAGAGAGAGAGAGAGAGAGAGAGAGAGAGAGAGAGAGAGAGAGAATTTTAATATTCATTTTTTTTCTTTTAGCTTTCGGGGGACACAACATCTTTGTTTGTATGTGGTGCTGAGGATCGAACCCGGGCCACACGCATGCCAGGCGAGCGCAATACCGCTTGAGCCACATCCCCAGCCCCCCTTCTGTCTTCTTTAGCCCTCTTCTCTCCCCCAGGTCCCATTTCCCTTCCCATAAAGTCACTCTTCTATTTTCAAGTTTTTTTTAAAAGTTTCCTTATATGAGAGAAAACATGAAGTAAGACTTATCTTTTTGTGTCTGGCTTATTTCACTTAACATGATGTCCTCTAGTTCTATCCATTTTCCTGCAAATGACATGATTTAATTCTATTTTACCCCCTATGGCTAATACTACTCTAGTGTGTGTGTGTGTGTGTGTGTGTGTGTGTATCAATCTCTCTCTCTCTCTCTCTCTCTCTCTCTCTCTCTCTCTCTCTCTCTATATATATATATATATATATATATATACACACACACATATGCATGTAATTTTATTTAAACATTCACTTGTTGATGGGCATAGGTTGAATCCTTATCTTAGATACTGTAAATAGTGTCACAATAAACATGGGTATTCAGCAATCTGTTTTGTATTCTGACTTCATTTTATATATCCAGGAGTGGAATAGCTGGATCACATGGTAGCTCTATTTTTAATTTTTTTGAGAAACCTCATTACTATTTTATATAGTGGCTGTAATAATTTATATTCTCACTAACAGTATATAAGGTTCCTTTTTCTCCACATATTCATCAGTATTTGTCATTTATTTATTTGATAGCAGCCATTCTAAATGGGGTGAGATAAAATCTCAGTGTTAAGTCTTATTTGTATTTCTCTGATGGTTAAAAATATTGAGCATTTTTTCATATAATTATTGGCAATTTGTACTTTTGAGAAGTATCTGTTCAGGTCATTTGCTCATTTTTTGATTGGATTACTTGTTTGTTGGTTTTTTTTTTAGTGCTTATATATTCTGGATACTAATCCTCTATTAAATTAATAGGTTGCAAATATTTTCTCCCATTCTGTAGGTGTTTTATCATACTGCTGATTTTCCTCTGCTGCAAAGAAGCTTTTTAATTTGATGTAATTCCATTTTTCAATTCTTGTTTTTATTTACTTAATTATTGGAGTCCTTTTTGAGAAATAGAATAAAAACAAATAAACAAGAAGAAATTTAAAAAGAAAAATTAAATATTAAAAAGAAGAGAAGAAAGAGAGAGAAGGAGAGAAACAAAAAGAAAACAGCAGCAACAACAAAAAATATTAATAAAAATAAAAATTTCTTCTCCAGTGAGGTGCTTGAGTGAGTGGGCAATAACAGAAACTCACATCTGTGCCAACCAAAGCTTCTCACCATGATTTCTTAAGCTGTGTGTGGCTTGGACAGAGCAAAAACCCAGGTTATTCGCTCCCATCTTCTTTCCTTTGTGGTGCTCATCAGGTAACTAGAGGAAGTGATTTGTGGCTGGAGTCAATTGTAATGCCTCTCAGGAGCTTTGCATTCTGAAGTAAGTGAGTGGAATGCAGAACTCCCTAGGGAAAAATCTTTCTGGAATTATTTGGGTGATACATTGAAAACAAGCTAGACATCTACAAAGTGGCAGGTCATGGAAGCAGTGGAGAATGCAGAACTCTCCAAAGTTTCTCTGTGAAGCTGTGCACCCTGAGGACAGGGTTAACATTGTCTCTGTGGTGTGTCCCCATAGAGCCCTGAAGGTGGAGAGAGGCTATGGCATCTCAGCGATCTGTGCTGGGTGTGCAGGAACACCGTGAATCTGGTGCTCTCAGTCCTGGCTTTCACATACCATCACATGAGACTGCTCATTCCCTTGGATTACAATAGCTGACCTGGCAAACTGCTAATTCTAAAGGGAAGCTCATTCTATTTCTATTCATGCTCATTCCCAAAGCTGTAAATTCAAACAATAAGGACTTTCTCAAGATGTCTCTCAATTCCAGCACCATGAGAATATGCTGGGAAATTCAGAGTACTTCTCCAGAGGCAGATTAATAAGAAAATCTTAGGATAATTGTTTGTTTAGCCTGTGTTTCTGAAAGGTGCTGAATTCTGTGCCAGTAGTCACTGGGACTCAGCCCCCACCAAAGGGACATCCCCTTTCCTTCTGCCATGCTTCCCTGCAATGGGAACTGGGGCATTCTGTTTCAACTCTCTATTGCACTGTCCCATGTCTTTGGGTTTCTTAAGTCTCTGCCCAGTATTATCTCCATCATTCTTATGTGGTTACCCCACCTCAATGACAGCTACATTTCAGGTTTTTTATTTCTATCTTATGGAGATGAAGGTGAGTGCTGGGTGCCTCTAATTAGCCATCTTGGGATGATCCTGTGCTATTTTTCTGTAATGGTTTTAAGCTTACAAATTTCAAAGGCTAATTTACAAATTTTCCCCAATCTGGCTGTGTCTAAACTCATATAAAGAAAGTAGCAGATTATGGCCACAGACTGACTTGTCACAACGCTGTGAGAAAAATCAAGTGAAAAATTAAAAAAATAAAAATTATATATTTATGGTATACCATAGAATGTGTGTACATATGAATAAACTAACTCAGCAAATGATTTGTTTTATTTATTTTCTTTTTTTTTTAAATTTTTTATTGTTGGTTGTTCAAAATATTACATAGTTCTTGATATATCATATTTCACACTTTGATTCAAGTGGGTTATGAACTCCCATTTTTACCCCGTATACAAATTGCAGAATCACATCAGTTACACATCCATTGATTTACATATTGCCATACTAGTGTCTGTTGTATTCTGCTGCCTTTCCTATCCTCTACTATCCCCTCTCCCCTCCCCTCCCCTCTTCTCTCTCTACCCAATCTACTGTCATTCATTTCTCCCCCTTGTATTATTTTCCCCTTTCCCCTCACTTCCTCTTGTATGTAATTTTGTATAACCCTGAGGGTCTCCTTCCATTTCCATGCAAATTCCCTTCTCTCTCCCTTTCCCTCCCACTTCTCATCCCAGTTTAATGTTAATCTTCTTCTCATGCTCTTTGTCCCTACTCTGTTCTTAGTTACTCTCCTTATATCAAAGAAGACATTTGGCATTTGTTTTGTAGGGATTGGCTAGCTTCATTTAGCATAATCTGCTCTAATGCCATCCATTTCCCTGCAAATTCTATGATTTTGTCATTTTTTAATGCAGAGTAATACTCCATTGTGTATAAATGCCACATTTTTTTAATCCATTCGTCTATTGAAGGGCATCTAGGTTGGTTCCACAGTCTTGCTATTGTGAATTGTGCTGCTATGAACATTGATGTAGCAGTGTCCCTGTAGCATGCTCTTTTTAGGTCTTTAGGGAATAGACCTAGAAGGGGAATAGCTGGGTCAAATGGTGGTTCCATTCCCAGCTTTCCAAGAAATCTCCATACTGCTTTCCAAATTGGCTGCACCAATTTGCAGTCCCACCAGGAATGTACAAGTGTACCCTTTTCCCCACATCCTCCCCAGCACTTGTTGTTGTTTGACTTCATAATGGCTGCCAATCTTACTGGAGTGAGATGGTATCTTAGGGTGGTTTTGATTTGCATTTCTCTGACTGCTAGAGATGGTGAGCATTTTTTCATGTACTTGTTGATTGATTGTATGTCCTCCTCTGAGAAGTGTCTGTTCAGGTCCTTGGCCCATTTGTTGATTGGGTTATTTGTTATCTTATAGTCTAATTTTTTGAGTTCTTTGTATACTCTAGATATTAGGGCTCTATCTGAAGTGTGAGGAGTAAAGATTTGTTCCCAGGATGTAGGCTCCCTATTTACCTCTCTTATTGTTTCTTTTGCTGAGAAAAAATTTTTAGTTTGAATAAGTCCCATTTGTTGATTCTAGTTATTAACATTTGTGCTATGGGTGTTCTATTGAGGAATTTGGAGCCCGACCCCACAGTATGTAGATCGCAGCCAACTATTTCTTCTATCAGATGCCGTGTCTCTGATTTGATATCAAGCTCCTTGATCCATTTTGAATTAACTTTTGTGCATGGTGAGAGAAAGGGATTCAGTTTCATTTTGTTGCATATGGATTTCCAGTTTTCCCAGCACCATTTGTTGAAGATGCTATCCTTCCTCCATTGCATGCTTTTAGCCCCTTTATCAAATATAAGATAGTTGTAGTTTTGTGGATTGGTTTCTGTGTCCTCTATTCTGTACCATTTGTCCACCTGCCTGTTTTGGTATCAGTACCATACTGTTTTTGTTACTATTGCTCTGTAGTATAGTTTGAAGTCTGGTATCGCTATACCGCCTGATTCACACTTCCTGCTTAGCACTGTTTTTGCTATTCTGGGTCTTTTATTTTTCCATATGAATTTCATGATTGCTTTCTCTATTTCTACAAGAAATGCCGTTGGGATTTTGATTGGCATTGCATTAAACCTATAGAGAACTTTTGGTAATATTGCCATTTTGATGATGTTAGTTCTGCCTATCCATGAACAGGGTATATTTTTCCATCTTCTAAGATCTTCTTCTATTTCTCTCTTTAGGGTTCTGTAGTTTTCATTGTATAAGTCTTTCACCTCTTTTGTTAGGTTGATGCCCAAGTATTTTATTTTTTTTAGGATATTGTGAATGGAGTGGTTGTCCTCATTTCCATTTCTGAGGATTTGTCGCTGATATACAGGAATGCCTTTGATTTATGCATGTTGATTTTATATCCTGCCACTTTGCTGAATTCATTTGTTAGCTGTAATAGTTTCTTTGTAGACCCTTTTGGGTCTGCTAGGTATAGAATCATGTCACCTGCAAATAGTGATAATTTAAGTTCTTCTTTTCGTATTTTTATGCCTTTAATTTCTTTCGTCTGTCTAATTGCTCTGGCCAGTGTTTCGAGAACTATGTTGAACAGAAGTGGTGAGAGAGGGCATCCCTGTCTTGTTCCAGATTTTAGAGGGAATGCCTTCAGTTTTTCTCCATTCAGAATGATGCTAGCCTGAGGCTTAGCATAGATTGCTTTTACAATATTGAGGTATGTTCCTGTTATCCCTAGTTTTTCTAGAGTTTTGAACATAAAGGGATGCTGCACTTTGTCGAATGCTTTTTCCGCATCTATTGAGATGATCATATGGTTCTTATTTTTAAGTCTATTGATGTGGTGAATAACATTTATTGATTTCCATATATTGAACCAGCCTTGCATCCCAGGAATGAATCCTACTTGATCATGGTGCACAATTTTTTTGATATGTTTTGTATCCAATTCGCCAGAATTTTATTGAGGATTTTTGCATCTAGGTTCATTAGAGATATTGGTCTGTAATTTTCTTTCTTTGAAGTGTCATTGGTTTAGGAATCAGGGTGATGTTGGCCTCGTAGAATGAATTTGGAAGTTCTCCCTCTTTTTCTATTTCCTGAAGTAGCTTGAAAAGTATTGGTATTAGTTCCTCTTTAAAGGTTTTGTAAAACTCTGCTGTATACCCATCCGGTCCTGGGCTTTTCTTAGTTGGTAGATTTTGATGGTTTCTTCTATTTCCTCAATTGATATGGGCCTGTTTAGGTTGTCTATATCCTCCTGACTCAATCTGGGCAGATCATATGACTTAAGAAATTTATCGATGCCTTCACTATCTTCTAATTTATTGGAGTATAAGGATTCAAAATAATTTCTAATTATCTTCTGTATTTCTGAAGTGTCTGTTGTGATATTGCCTTTTTCATCCCGTATGCTAGTAATTTGAGTTCTCTCTCTTCTTCTCTTCGTTAGCATGGCTAAGGGTCTGTCGATTTTATTTATTTTTTCAAGGAACCAACTTTTAGTTTTGTCAATTTTTTCAATTGTTTCTTTTGTTTCGATTTCAGTAATTTCAGCTCTGATTTTAATTATTTCTTGCCTTCTACTTCTTTTGCTGTTGTTTTGCTCTTCTTTTTCTAGGATTTTGAGATGAAGTATTAGATCATTTATTTGTTGGTTTTTCCTTTTTTTAAGGAATGAACTCCAAGCAATGAATTTTCCTCTTAGAACTGCTTTCAATGTGTCCCATAGATTCCGATATGTTGTGTCTGTGTTTTCATTTATCTCTAAGAATTTTTTAATTTCCTCCTTGATGTCTTCTATAACCCATTGATCATTCAGTAACCTATTGTTCATTCTCCAAGTGATGCATAATTTTTCCTTCCTTCTTTTATCGTTGATTTTCAGTTTCATTCCATTATGATCAGATAAGATGCATGGTATTATCTCTACTCCTTTATATTGTCTAAGAGTTGCCCTGTGACATAGTATATGATCTATTTTTGAGAAGGATCCATGTGCTGCTGAGAAAAAAGTGTAACTGCTTGATGTTGGGTGGTATATTCTATATATGTCAATTAAGTCTAGGTTATTAATTGTGTTATTGAGTTCTATAGTTTCCTTATTCAACTTTTGTTTGGAAGATCTGTCCAGTGGTGAGAGAGGTGTGTTGAAGTCTCCCATGATTATTGTATGGTGGTCTATTAGACTCTTGAACTTGAGAGGAGTTTGTTTGATGAACATAGCTGCACCATTGTTTGGGGCATATATATTTATGATTGTTATGTCTTGTTGGTGTATGGTTCCCTTGAGCAGTATGTAGTGTCCCTCTTTATCCCTTTTGATTAACTTGGGCTTGAAATCTATTTTATTTGATATGAGTATGGACACTCCTGCTTGTTTCCGAAGTCCATATGAGTGATATGATTTTTCCCAACCTTTCACCTTCAGGCTATGTATGTCTTTTCCTATATAATGTGTCTTCTGTAGGCAGCATATTGTTGGATCTTGTTTTGTGATCCATTCTACTAGCCTGTGTCTCTTAATTGGTGAGTTTAAGCCATTAACATTTAGGGTTATTATTGAGATATGGGTTGTTCTTCCAGCCATATTTGTTTATTTATGTTACTAAACATGGTTTGTTTTCCTCTTTGATTATTTTTCCCCCCTTTACTGTCCTACCTCCCACTGTTGGTTTTCATTGTTATTTTCCATTTCCTCTTCCTGTAATGTTTTGCCGAGGATGTTTTGAAGAGATGGTTTTCTAGCTGCAAATTCTTTTTACTTTTGTTTATCGTGGAAGGTTTTAATTTCATCTTCCATCCTGAAGCTTAATTTCACTGGATACACAATTCTTGGTTGGAACCCATTTTCTTTCAGTGTTTGAAATATGTTATTCCAGGATCTTCTAGCTTTCAGAGTCTGTGTTGAAAGATCAGCTGTTATCCTGATTGGCTTACCCCTAAATGTAATCTGCTTCCTTTCTCTTGTAGCTTTTAAAATTCTCTCCTTATTCTGTATGTTGGGCATCTTCATTATAATGTGTCTAGGTGTGGATCTCTTATGATTTTGCACATTCAGCGTCCTGTAGGCTTCTAGGATTTGGGATTCTGTCTCATTCTTCAAGTCTGGGAAGTTTTCTTGTATTATTTCATTGAATAGATTGCTCATTCCTTTGGTTTGAACCTCTATCCCTTCCTGTATCCCAATGACTCTTAAGTTTGGTCTCTTTATGTTATCCCGTATTTCTTGGATGTTCTGCTCATGGTTTCTTAACAGTCTTGCTGAGCTGTCTATGTTCTTTTCAAGTTGAAATACTTTGTCTTCATTGTCTGATGTTCTATCTTCTAAGTGTTCTACTCTGCTGGTAGTATTCTCAATTGAGTTTTTAAGTTGGTTTATTGCTTCCTGCATTTCTAGGATTTCTGTTTGTTTTTTATAACCTCTATCTCCCTGTATAGTTGATCTTTTGCTTCTTGGATTTGTTTATGTAATTCATTGTTGAAGTGATCTTTCATTGTCTGATTTTGCTGTCTGATGTCTTCCTTGAGACTCCAGATCATCTGAAGCATGTATATCCTGAATTCTTTATCTGACATTCTATCTGCTGCAGATATTACCTCTTCTAACGTTGAGTTGACCTGCATTGCTTGTGGTCCTTTCTTTCCTTGTCTCTTCATACTGTTCGTGTTCCTTTCTACTTGGTGAAACTGTTGTGCTATTGAATTTTCCCCCTATATATTTATATTGGTCTTGTATAGTTGCAAAGTCTCCCTCGCAGGCGCGGGCGGCGGCTCTGCCCCTCCTCCAATTGGGGCAATGTGCCTACCACGCCGGCAGGCCGCTGGGCCTGCTCTGCCGGTCGGTAGCAGGTCCGCCGACCTAGCAGGCGCGGGCGGCGGCTCTGTCCCTCTGCGGGCCGCTAGGCTTGTTCTGTCGGTGGTCGCAGTTCTGCCTACTTTGCAGGCGCAGGCAGCAGCACTGCCCCTCTGCAGGCCTCTGGGGCTGTTCTGCCGGTGGGTCGCAGGTCCGCCTACCTTGCAGGCGTGGGGGGAGGGGGCGGCTCTGCCCTTCAGCAGGCCGCTGGGCCTGTTCTGCCGTGGGGTCGGAGGTCCGCCTACCTTGCAGGCGTGGTTGGCAGCTCTGCCCCTCCGCTGGCCACTGTGCCTGTTATGCCAGTGGTCACAGTTCCTCCTACCTTGCATGCGCGGGGGGAGGGGACGGCTCTGCCCCTCAGCAGGCCGCTGGGCCTGTTCTGCCAGTGGTCACTGTTCCGCCTACCTTGCAGGCGCAGGGGAAGGGGGCGGCTCTGCCCTTCAGCAGGCCGCTGCGCCTGTTCTGTGGGTGGGTCGCAGGTCCGCCTACCTTGCAGGCGTCGTTGGCAGCTCTGCCCCTCCGCTGGCCACTGGGCCTGTTCTGTCGGTGGTCACAGTTCCGCCTACTTTGCAGGTGCGGGGGGAGGGGGTTTCTCTGCCCCTCAGCAGGCCGCTGGGCCTGTTCTGTGGGTGGGTCACAGGTCCGCCTACCTTGCAGGCGTGGTTGGCAGCTCTGCCCCTCTGCGGGCCACTGGGCCTCTTCTGTCGGTGGTCACAGTTCCGCCTACCTTGCAGGTGCGGGGGGAGGGGGCGGCTCTGCCCCTCAGCAGGCCGCTGGGCCTGTTGTGCCGGTGTGTTTTATATAATATATATATATATATATATATATATATATATATATATATATATATATGTATATGGCATAGAATGACCATATAGAATTAGATAACCTAGTACCACTATTACTTTATAGAATAAGAACTGAAGATGATAATTCATTTGCCTATGATGACAAAGGTAATAAGTAGCAGAAAGAGGCCTAGCTTTCAAAGCTGATTTTCTACCCTTTTCATAGTAAAACCCAAAGTTCACTATTTTTTTTTTTATTTTATTGAAAAATATTTTATTTTCCTTGTTTTTGGCAGCTTTTCATTACTGTAACAAAATATCTGAGATAATTAACCCCCCAAAGAAAAGGTTTGTCTTATTATTTCAGAGTTTGGTAGATATTGTGTGTCATGGAAAGATAAACATGATTATTATTCACTTAATATACATTAACATAGATATTCATATAAATCGAAATGTTTCCATCTCACAGTATGGATACACCATATCATATTAGTCCTTGAGGATCATTTTTTAATTTATTATGATTTGTTAATCATGAGGGCAGAATGCAATTCATTTCAAATTACACATATAGAGCACCATTTTTCAAGACACTGGCTATACACAAAGAATTTTCACACCATTTGTGTCTTATACATGTACTTAGGGTAATGATGACTAACTCATTCCACCATCATTCCTACCCCCTTGCCCCCTTCTTTCTCAGCTATCCCACTCCTTGTTTTTTACCCAAAGGACTTAAAAACAGCATACTACAGGGACACAGCCATATCAAGGTTTTAGCAGCACAATTCACAATAACTAAACTGTGAAACCAATCCATATGTCGTTCAGTAGATGAATGGATAAGGAAACGTTGGTAGATATACACAATGGAACATCATTCAGCATTAAAACAGAATAAAATCGTGGGATTTGCAGGTAAATGGATGAAGTTGGAGAATATAATGCTAAGTGAAGCAAGTCAATCTCAAAAAACCAAAGGCCGAATGTTTTCTTTGATATGAGGATGCTGACTCATAATGGTGTTGGTGGGAGGAGCATGGGAGGAATGGAGGAAAAGTGTACTACTTTTTGAAAATGTGTAAACTATAAATTCTTCCACTTGAACAGAAAGACAATGTGGTGTTACTAGAATAAGCGTTATTATCTGAAAATAAATTGTGTTTTTATTCTTTATTCTTATTTCCATAGAACCTTGACCTTATTTTATGATTTAATAATTTCTTAACTCTCTGAGGATATTAATAGTAGCTTTTGAAAATATTCTTTTTGGAATATTCTTTCTCTCTCTCTCCCTGCCCCACACATACATGGGTCTCCCTGTCTGTCTGTCTGTCTATCTATCTATCTATCTGTCTACCTACCTATTAAGAGAGTAAGTTCAGTAGGATGGGAAATATAAAGTTAATTTATAAGAATAAATATTTTTACTATGTACAAGCAATCCATTAGAAAATACAATGGAAGACAAGACCATATTTGCCACAGCAACAACAACAACAAAAGAATAAAATGCTTAGCAAGAATTGTGCAAAGCAAGTTAATAAGAATACAAGCAACAATAAGTGTTGGAGAGGATGTGGGGGAAAAGGCACACTCTTATATTGCCGGTGGGACAGCAAATTGGTGCAGCCATCTGGAAAGCAGTATGGAGATTCCTTAGAAAACTTGGAATAGAATCACCATTTGACCTAGCTATCCCACTCCTTGGTTTATACCCAAAGGACTTAAAATTAGCATACTACAGGGACACAACCATATCAATGTTTAGAGCAGCACAATTCACAATAGCTAAATTGTGCAGCCAATCTAGTATCCTTCAATAGATGAATGGATAAAGTAACTGTGGTATATATACACAATGGAATATTACTCAGCATTAAAGGAGAATAAAATTTTGGCATTTGCAGCTAAATGGATGGAGTTGGAGAATACCATGCTAAGTGAAGTAAACCAATCCCCCAAACCAAAGGCTGATTGTTTTCTCTGATAAGTGGATGTTGATCCATAATGGGTGTGTGTGTGGGGGAGCATGGGACGAATGGAGAAATTTTGGATTGGCCAAAGGGGAGGGGAAGGGAGGAGGCATGGAGATAGGAAAGATGGTGGAATGAAATGGACATCAGTACCTTAGGTACATGTATAAAGACACGAATGGTGTGACTCTACTTTGAATACAACCAGAGACATGAAAAATTGTGCTCCATATGTGTACTATGATCTGAAATGCATTCTGCTGTCATGTATAACAAATTAAAACAAAAAAAATAGATTAATTAGTAAAAAAGAATTGTGGAAATCATATGAGGAAAACACTAGTAAAAGACAAAATATACTTGACTAAATGGAAAGATATATTTTATTTTTGGATAGGGAGGATTCATATTGTAAAAATATTACTTCTAAGTTAATTTAAAACTTTAACAAACCATCAATATTTTTCATCTGGGAGGAAATTCTAAGTTCATATGAAGAAAAAACAGGCAAAGTAGCCAGGAATCTTTAGGAAAAGGCATACATTAAAAGAAAGACAGTATTTTAAAATTTAAATTCTCTAAAATTAAAAGTGTGGTATTGGGGTAATGAATAGACAGAACAGAATAAAAAGTTCAGAAATGGACCCAACTCCAGATGGGAACTCAGTATAGAGCATCTCAAATAAATGTGGTAAAATGGATTTTTTAATAACAAGGGTGGAGAAAGAAAAAGCTGGATCTGTATATTATACCATATACCAGACTAACTTTCAGGTGAGTTAATGATTTAAGTTTAAAAAGAAATTAGAAGAAAACATAAGTGAATTCCTTTAAAATCTTAAGATTATGAGTTTTCTAAACTGACTTTAAATACAGAATATATTAAGGAAAAAGACTGACACATTTGAATACATTTAAAAAATCTCTTCTTACTGGCAAAAAGCACCATAAGCAAAGTAAAACTGAAAGACAAAGTGAAAATATATTTGCCATTTATGTCACAAAGAGCTACTCTCATAGAAAATACCAACAACCTCACAAAAAAATGAATGTAGGCCATGAAAAGATAATTAAAAAATGAGAAGATTCATAAAAAATAAAAAGATGTCCAATGTCATTCAATACAAGAAAAATTCAAATTAAAACTAATTCAAAATACTAATTCCTACCTATCAGTTTAGAAATAATACAAAATTTTGACAATATACTGTGCTGATGAGGCTTTGGAGGAAAAAGGGAACAATTCATATGGAGAAGAATGTGGGATTATTTAACATAATTATAGATCTATATTTTTTGACCTAGCAATTCACTTTTGGAAATCTATCCTATAAAAAACATTACATACAGGTGTACAAATTTACATTTGTACCATGACAGGAAAAAAATGAACATAAATCTAAATACAAAATGTCAAAACCAAAATTACAACAAAAATGAAGATCATAATGTACTGATATGAAGAGATCTCCAGGAGATATATATATAAATATATATATTACATGTGTAATTTTTATTTTATTATATATGTATATTATTTATTTTTATGTGGTGCTGAGGATTGAACTCAGGGCTTTATACACTCTACCTCTGAGCCACAACCCAAGCCCTCTAGGATATATTTTTAATGAGAAAATTTTATGTGGAACCACATACACACAAACCATCTTTTGTTAAATAAATGGGGAAATTAAGATATAGAGTCATATTTTCTTGAATTTACCCAAAGAAATATTTTTAAAACAAATAAGAAACTAGGGGAGTGAGGATGGGAAGAACATGGATAGGGGAAAGGGTAGGAGAAAAACCTGATAGTTTATTTTTATTTACATTGTTTTGACCTTTAAACTATATAAATATGTTATTAGTTGAAAGAGTAACAATAAAGGTAAAAATGTTTTACTTACATTTTACCTATTTCCTTATTTTGTTTTATCATTTATCTGTTTGGTCTGTTGCTACACTGGTATTATCATTGGGTGATTCCAAAATGCCAGAATCTGAAGAAGAGACTCTACAGACCTTTCCATTTTTTAAGGGAAAAGTTAATCTTCTTAGGAGCCAGATGCTTGGTTTCTGGCATTCTAGAAGCAGAGGAGAGGGGACAGGAGTTAAGATACTTCCTCCAGCTGTTTTGAGCTCCACATCCATTTTTTTTTTTCTTCTGCTACATATTTTTGTTCAATTTCTCCAAAGTATAACACTTTGGTTGTAGGAGATTTGCCCGGAATCTCAGGTGATGATGCAACTATTTCATTCATAGGCTTTCAACAACCAGTTGTCCTGTATTATCCCATTGCCTCACTGTAGTTTTTCTGAGGTGTCTTCTATCTGTAAACCCTGTTTCTGTGAGCATTTTTTGAAGTGAATCAATATTTTTCTTTGAGTTTGGGTCATAATCCCAAAGGATAATCCTGAATGTTGAAATCTCGACAGAATATAACTCCTAAAGTCTAAAAATCCTCAAAGATTAAAATCCCAAAAATATAATTCTGGAAAAAATAATAAAATTTAAAAAAATACTTTTGCTTTTTAAATGGGATTTATTTGAGAAACATGTAAAAACACAACAGAACAGTTCATAGGCCATTTTCCATTATAGAATAAGCAACAACAACAATAATAATACACATATTTTTGTAAGTGTAAGCATTCAGATATATTGACTATTACATGGGTATGAGCAGATAAATAATATTCTCTTTAAAAAATAGGTCAAAAGTGAAACATAAATGCATATCACTATGATTGATAATCATCTACACCAAACTGTACAAATGTGGTCATCTGAAATACCATGATGGACAAACTAGGTCTTTGGATGAGATCAAAGAAAAACCACTATGGGTCATCTAAAAACCCAAGATCACTTTTGCAAGTGCAGATATGCAAAAAGGGATATTTTTTCTTCATAGTTGAGGAAGTTTCAAAGTTTTTACTTATATGCATAGTGTTTATACACAAATTCAATGTCTTGATAATGCACTTTTTCAGAGTCAAACTTGAAAAAAGTTCATGTAACTGCAAAAATCTCTAAAACTCTTCATACAATTTGTATGTGTAGTATTAGAAATGATGCACAGATGAAATACATAGCATAGCAAATTGTAAAAAATAATTCTAACATTTTAAAATCATAAGAAATAAACTAAAAAAGAAAACCAAAACCAAACAAGTCCCTCAAACCAAAATAAATCAATAAATAAACAAATCAAAAAAAGTTAAAAGAAAAAGAAAATGTGACATGAAAAATGTACTTCAGGGATTATTTATGGGTAATTGCATGGAAGTAGTTCGTAAGAGCTGATCAACTCACAACTCATTATATTTTGAAATCTTGCATTGTGATGAATGGCCATTTCTTTTCTTTTCCTTTTAGGGTCTAACTCTCCTTGGAGAATATATTCACATTCATTTTCTATGTGTTGGTGCTCTTTTTAAAATTCTTCATTGATTCAGTATACATTGACATGAACGTTCTTTTTTTTTAGTTTCATGAAAAGATTTAATCTTATAAACAAATACTGCAGATTTTATATTTAATAATTCCTAGCCACATTCCCTTATTACATTTTTCTGTTCTCTTTGGCATGTTTCTGTGTTGTAGTTGGGAACCTATTCTTCATGCACTCATATGAATACAACAAATTTGGTGGAAACAATACTGGTGATTGAATAGCAACACTATTGTGTAATATCTTTTTATCCTACTGTGCACATAATTATTTTCAAACAAGACAGTAATTTTTCTGACTTCTTTAGGCAAATATGGTTTTAATTCATCAAAAGCACCTAGAATTTCATCATTTAGAAGGAATGCCAAAGCAAACAAATGATATGTTTTTTTTTTTTTTATAACTGTATAACTGAAGGTTTTTTTTAGCCATTTGTATCACATGGCTAATTTCTCCCTCAGAATTTTTTCCTTCTCCTATAGAGCTTTTCTTTTCATGGTAATTGTGATTTTGAGGATGGGGTGTTCAGGATTTCATTAGTCTGGATTTTAATCATTTGGGATCATGTTTTTTGTGATTTTTGGCCTTTTAGGATCTCAGCATTCAGGATTATAGCATTTTGAAAATGCTAGATATTTCTAGATTATAACTGGCATCATCTTCTCCTCCTCCTCTCCCCAAACTTCCTCCTTATCCTTGCCTTTCTTCTTCTTTATTGTAACAAAACATACATAACATAAAATTTACCATTTTAACCATTTTTTAGGTGTATAGTTCAGAGACATCATGTACATTCACAATCTTGTGCAACCATCACCACCATCCATCTCCAAAAATTGTTCATCTTCACAAAATGAAAATCTTTACCTATTAAACAATAACTCTTCATTCCCCTTCCTCAAGTTCCTGACAGCTGCTATTCCATTTTCTGTCTCTGTGAATTTCACTAATCTCAGAACCTCATATAAATGAGATTTTACAGTGTTTGTTCTTTAGTATGTGGTTTATTTTATTTAGCATAATGTCTTCAAGGTACATCTATATTGTATCATATGTAGCATTTTCTTCCTTTTAAAGACTGAATAATATTCCATTTTATGTGTATATATTTTCTTTTTCCATTAATCTAGCTGTGGACATTTTTTTTTCTGTTTCCATCATTTGGCTATTGTGAACAATGCTGTTATATATATGGATATATAAACATCTGTTTGAGATGCTGCTTTTAATTCTTTTGTGTATATTTTCTGTTAGTGCAATTGATAATGTAGCAATTCTATGTTTATTTATTTATTTATTCATTGATTCTGGGGATTATGCCCTGGGGGCACTGAGCTGCATTCCCAGCCATTTTTATTTATTTATTTATTTTTAATTTTGAGACAGGGACTCACTAATTTGCCCAGGATGGCCTCAAACTTGTGATCCTCTTGCCTCAGTCTCTCTAGTCACTGAGACTACAGGATGTGCTAACCTGCCTAACTCTATGTTTACTTTTAGAAAAACTGTCTATTTTCCACAACAGCTGCATTATTTTACATCCTCATCAATAGTGCACAAGAGTTCAAATTTCTCCACACCCTCACCAATACTTTTTATTTTTTTTTGTTTTGCTTCTCTTAAAACAATAGCCATCCTAATGGTATCTCATTGGGGTTTGATTTGTATTTTCCAATGATTAGTGACGTTTTGCTTCTTTTCTTGTACTTAAAAGCTATCAGTATATCTTCTTTGAGGAAATGTCTATTCAAGTCTTTTGCTCATTTTTGAATTGGGTTGTGGGTTCTTTGTTGTTGAATTGTAGGAGTTTTAAAAATATGCTTAGGAAATAAATCCTTTATCATATTTGGTTTGCAAATATTATCTTCTATTTTGTAAATTACCTTTTAATTTGTTGATTTTGTTCTTTGGTGTACAAAGGTTTTTAATTTATCTCTTTTTTCTTTTCTTGCTTATGCTTTTGGTATCATATCCAAGAAATCATTGCTATGTTTCATGTCATGAATACTTTCCCTTGTTTTCTTCTAGATTCTTATCATTTTAGCTCTTACATGTAGGTATTTGATACAATTTCTTTCTTTTTGTGTATGGATTTCCAGTTTTCCCAGCACCATTTGTTGAAAAGACTGTCCTTTCCCCACTGAATGGTCTTGGCACACTCGTCAAAAATAATTTAACCATATACACAGAGTTTATTCCTCTTTTTATTGGTCAATTGTAGTTGTACATAATAGTGAGATTTGTGTTGATATTCGTACATGCACACAATATAACAATGTAATTTGGTCAATATCCCTCTTGAGCACTTTCCCCCACACCTTTCTCCCACTTCCTGGTCCCTTTTCTCTATTCTACTGATCTCCCTTTGCTTTTCATGTGATTGCCCTTCACTTTCTTTCCTTTTTTCCTCTCTAATTTCTATTAGACAGAAAACATATAACCCTTGACCCACTGAGTTTGGCTTATTTTGCTTAATATAATGGGCTCAAGTTCCATTCATTTTCCTGCAAATGACATGATTTCATTTTTCTTTATGGTTAAATAAAACTCCATTGTGTGCATATACCACATTTTATTTATCCAGTCATTTGTTGATGGATACCTAGGCTGGGTCCATAGTTTGGCTGTGCTGCTATAAACATGGGTATGCTAGTATCACTATAGCATGCTGACTTTCTTTAGGATAAATACCAAGGAGTGGTATAGCTGTGTCATTTGGTGCTTCAATGCCTAGTCTTTTGAGGAACCCATACTGATTTCCATAGTAGTTGTACTGATTTACAATCCCACCAACAGTGTAAAAGTGTTCCTTTTTCTCCACATCCTCTCCAGCATTTATTATTGTTTATATTCTTTTTTTGTAAAATATTTTTTTAGTTGTAGATGGATACAATACTTTTATTTTGTTTATTTATTTTTATGTGGTGCTGAGAATCGAACCCAGAGCCTCGCATGTGCGAGGCAAGCTCTCCACTGCTGAGCCACAATGCCAGCCCTTTTTTTATATTCTTCATGACTGCTATTCTAACTGGTTTGATATAAACTCCTAGTGTAGTTTTGATTTATATGAAAATATAAATTGCTAATGATGTTGAACCTTTTATATATATATGTTGGCAATTTGCATTTCTTCTTTTAAAAGTGATTATTTAATTAATCTATTCATTTATTAATTGAGTTATTTGATTTTTGGTGTAAGGTTTTTTTTTTTTTTGGTGGGGATTGAACCCTGGGCCTTGTGCGTGCAACTGAGCTATATCCCCAGCCCTTGGTGTAAGTTCTTTTTTGAGTTCTTATATATTCTAGATATTAACACTTTGTCAGAAGAGAAGCTAACAAAGATTTTCTTCCATTTTGTAGGTTCTCTCTTCACATTTTAATTTCCTTTGCTGCATAGAAGCTTTTTAATTTGATGTTATCCCATTTATTAACTCTTGGTATTATTTCCTGAATTTTAGGAGTCCTATTGAGAAAGTAGTTGCCTGTACCTATACACTGGAGTGTTGACCCTGTATTTTCTTCTAGCAGTTATATTGTTTCTGGTCTAATTTCTAGTTTAATCAATTTTGAGTTCATTTTTATAGGGTGAAAAATAAGGACCAGTTTCATTCTTTTTTTTGTTATTTTTATTGGTTCTTTAAAGTTATACATGACAGTAGATCCATTTTGATAAAAGTATATAAGTGTGTTTATACATGGATAACCAGTTTTCCCAGAACCATTTGTTAAAAAGGTTGTCTTTTCTCCAGTGTATGTTTTTGGAAACTTTGTCAAGGATTCAAATAACTGTGGATGTGAGGATTTTCTTCCATATCTTCTAACTTGTACCATTGTCTGTTTTTCTGCCAGTATGTCTGTTTTTCTGCCAGTATCATGCAGTTTGTTGTTACTATAGCTCTGTAGCATAACCTGAGATCAGGAATTGTGATGCCTCCAGCATTGTTTTTTTTTTGTTGTTGTTTAATATTACTTTGGCTCTTCTGGGTCTTTTATTCTTTCAAATGAATTTTAGGACAATTTTTCTAGTTATGTGAAGAATGTCATTGGTATTTTCAATATACAGATTGCACTGAATCTGTATATTGCTTTTGGTGGTATGGTCATTTTAACAATATTAATTCTGCCTATCCATGAAAATGGGAGGTTTTTCTATCTTGTGTCTTCTTCATTCAATTTCTTTATTCAATATTCTATAGTTTTCATTGTAGTGGTCTTTCACCTCCTTGGTTAGATTTATTCCTAGATACTTTTTTGAAGTTACTGTGAAAGGGTTTGTTTTCCTGCACAAAGCTTATTTCCATATTTTTATTGATTTCCATTGATTTATATGCCTGTCTTTATGCTAACACCACACTTTTAAAATTATAACTGTATAATAATTTTTAAATGAGAATTCATGAGACTTCCAACTTTGCTCTTTTTTAGGATTATTTTGGCTGTTTGGGGTCTCTAGAGATTCTGTATGACTTTTAGGATGGATTTGTAGAAAAATATCATCATAATCTTGATAGGGATTGCATGGAAACCATAGATTCCTTTGGGTGGTCGCAATCTTAATAATAGTAAATCTTTCAATTCATAGATACAGATGTTTTCACCATTAATTTCTGTTGTCCTTAATTTCTTTCAGCAACATTTTATCACTTCAGCTATATATGTCTTTCCCCTCCATGGTTAGGTTTATTCTCAAGTATTTTATTTTTGAAGCTATTGTAAATGGGATTGTTTTCTTAATTTCTTTTTTTGTACTCTTGTTAGTATAAAGAAAAGCTACTGATTTTTGTGTATTGATTTTGTGTCCTGCTACTTTGATAAACTCTTACAGATTTCTATCTATTTGGTCTTCATCATGTTACTTAATGTCCTGTGCCTCAAGTTTCCTTATCTGTATAGTGGTAGTAGTGTTAGTGTCTAATTCATAGGCCTGATTTGAGGATTGTATGTATGATATAATCTATGTACTGACAACAATATCTGGCTCCTATTACTCATTTAATAAATATTGGATGTTGTTAAATATTTTAAATTGTATAGAAGAAATGTAGCTAAAACAAAATTATATTTTTATAAATATCATTGCTTAAATGAGGTAAAATTTAAAAAATGAATCTATTTGAAGAAAAAAATAGGTGAATTTACAGATTTTAGGGCTGGGGCTATGGCTTAGTGGTAGAGCACTTGCCTCCCATGCATGAGTCACTAGGTTCAATACTCAGCACCACATAAAAATAAATAAATAAATAAAATAAAGATATTATGTCCATCTACAACTAAAAATACTCTAAAAAATTACAGATTTTATTTTGATAAGGAAACTATTTGGAAAGACTGAAGTTTAAAATACCATGGTCTGTCTGAAAAATCCTTACATCTTAAAAAGCAGTAAATTGTGAAGATTTAAATTTTGACCCCCTCCCTCCCATACTTTCCTACTGATGTGTCAGAGGCCTTAGGGCTAAACTATCATCAGAGCTTCCATTTTCTATACCAACTTAAGAACTACTTTCTTGAAAGCCATATGAATTGAGAATAAAAATAGAAGCCCATGACTGACTTCCACCCCTCTACCCTGCACAACTCTCTCTAAACAGCCTGCCCACGTGCTTGCACTGGGAGGGAGAGACATCAGTGTCTCTGATATTGAGAATGGTCAGTGTTAGAGTCTGTAAACAAGTCAAAAATAACACCTGGCATTTTGCCAGGGGAATGTTAGAGTTTGTAAACAAGTCTGGATGGTGCCTGGCAAAATGCCAGAGGGAGTGGTTTGAGAAATAACAAAAGCAAGCCATTAAGTGTGGAGATTCCTGATTGGTTGACTGCTGTATCTAGTTTATGCTAATTAGATAAGCTGTGTGGAATGTATAAATACTGCTCCTGTCCTGCAATAAACGGCTCCTACTCCTGCTGTATCAACGCATACAAGTTGTTCGTCACCCCCCCCCCCTGGTTATTTTGCCCAGCCAGCCGGACTGCGGCAGGTCAGTGTCAAGGTTATTGAAGTACTAGTGCTTCTACCTGTTTTACTTTAGAAGGCAAGAAAAGGTCAAGTTTTTTTTTTTTTTTTGTTGTTGTTTGTTTCTTTGAAACCGGGGGTGCTTAACTACTGAGCCACATCCCCAGCCCTTTTTAATATTTTATTTAAAGACAGGGTCTCACAAAGTTACTGAGGTTGGCTTTGAACTTGCAATTCTCCTGCCTCAGCCTCTGGAACCACTGGGATTACAGGTGTGTCCCACTGCACTCAGAAGGGCCAAGTCTTTAGGTAACAATGATAAACATGGTGGTGAGGTAATGTTCACAGAATGGAAAAAGATGCAGTGGCACACAGAGGAAGAGTGGAGGATGAAAACCCTGTTTCTAATATATTTTAACCATTTTTCCTTGAAAGTTTTAAGTATGCTGAATAAAAGGGATCTTTCCCACAGTTACCATGTGAAATAATCTGTACCATCACTAATGTAGGGCTCTTCTGTCCTGCTGAACGTGTACTTGGCTATTGGATGTTGTATTTTGATAGTGCCTGAAATTTGAGTCTGATACCTTGATGCTAGTGTGGAGTCATTTAGGAGCCACAGTTGTAACTTTTGCCACATATGCCTAATATTGACACAAAGATAACAAATTAATATTTTATTTAAAATAAATTCATTTAAAAAACTTAACTTGTCTTAAGCCATATAAGCCATAATAGTTATGAAAGCTTGGGATAATCTATTGAAAAAATATATATATATATCAATGCCTAAGAATTAAGAAAAAATGATCCCAAATGACCAGGAATTATTTAATGTACTATCAGTGGTATTGGTACCACCCTGAGAAAATACTGTGTTAGTGGAATATATACTCCCAGATCAAAGGAAGCTTGATACAGTTATCTAATCACAGGATGTCCTCATCATCCAGAAAAAATTGGCAGCAGAAAAAGGCACTTGAAAAAAATGTATGTGAAAAGAAAAGCATTTCATGAGAAATAGTGGAAAAATAAAGAGTTTGATTAAAGGTTTAGTTCAAAGTGAAATAATTATGGAAAGAGGTTTACATTATGTTTAACACAACTAGTATTTCAACAGGTTTCTAATTCTTAAAACAAACAAAAAAATATGCTGGGCATGGTGGTACATTCTTGTAAATCTCAGCTACACAGGAAGCCGAGGCAGAAGGATTGCAAGTTTGAGGCCAGTCTCAACAACTTAGTAAGAACCTGTTTCAAAACAAAAAATAAAAAATTTGAGGATGTAGCTTAGTAGTAGAGAACCCCTGGATTCAATTCCCAGTACCACAAACATAAATAAATAAATAAACAAACAGATAAATGAATAAATAAATTGTTGCCTTTTTGGAGTATAATTTTCTAACAAATTTATGTGACAGCACTATTAAAATCTTCACTTTTGACTTTCATTAGAGGTCCATTTTTTTTGTGTGAAAATGTTTGAGGGGTGCATCATCTTATTCATGAAGCACTCTTAAGCTTTTATTATTTAAACAATTCTCTTTTGAAATGTCAGTGTGATCAACATATTTGTCTATTTTCTCTTCTTAAATTGTTAACTTATGTAATTTTGCCAGGTCATCATTTGTGAGTTATTTAGGCAATCTTCCAACATCTTTTGTCTTTTCAATATTTCTGTAACTTTTCCAAAATTTCCATTTTCACTTTGCAAATGTACACAGTATTTTGTTAAATATCTACAGAAAAGAAAGATTATTGCTGCAGAATGACCAGGGATTAAGGGATGTTTAAATAGAGTCTAATTTTACTCTAGCTAGTTCATTGATAAATATTTTTCATTATGGCAACTTTTGCTTCTTGTAAGAACTTACTGTGTAGATTCTTATAACCAATTTCTATGTGCCAATAAATCCTATCTTTATTTTATTTTTTGGTACTAGAATTTGAACCCAGGGGTACTTAACTACTGAAACACATCCCCAGAAAGTTTTTTTAAATTTTGAGACACAGTCTCTCTAAGTTTTTTAGGACCTTGCTAAATTGCTGAGGCTGGCTTTGAACTTGTGATCCTCCTGACTCAGCCTCCTGAGTCATTGGGTTTATAGGCATGGGCCACTGTGCCCAGCTCTATCTTTACTTCATTGGGACTCTTAGGATAGATAATGGTCTGTATTTTCAGCAATATATTTATTCATTCATTCACTTATTTATTCATTCATTTTGTTCTTGTGGTAGTGATGATATTTTTATTATTTTTAAATTTTTTTATTAGTTGCTCAAAACATTACAATGATCTTGACATATCATACATTTGATTCAAATGGGGTACATAATCTTATTTTTCCACTTGTACAGATTGCAGGATCACATTGGTTATACAGCCACATTTATACATAGGGCCATACTAGTGTCTATTGTATTCTGCTACCCTTCCCCCCCTCCCCTCCCCTCCCCTCCCATCACCTCTTTCTACCTCAATCTACTGTGACACGTTTCTCTCTCTCTCCTTTTTCTTTCCCCTCACACCATCTTATATGTAATTTTGCATAACAATGAGGGTCTCCTAACATCTTCCATGCAATTCCCCTCCTCTCTCCCATTCCCATGCACATCTCGTCCCTATTTAATGGTAATCTTCTCATGCTCTTCCTCCCTGCTCTGTTTTGAGTTGCCCACCTTATATCAAAGAAGACATTTGGCATTTGTTTTTAAGCGATTGGCTAGCTTCACTTAGCATAATCTGCTCTAATGCCATCCATTTCCCTTCAAATGCCATGATTTTGTTATTTTTTAGTGCTGAGTAATATTCCATTGTGTATAAATGCCACATTTTTTAAAATCCATTCATCTATTGAAGGGCATCTGGGTTGGTTCCACAGTCTAGCTATTGTGAATTATGCTGCTATGAACATTGATGTAGCTGTGTCCTTGTTGTATGCTCTTTTAAGGTCTTTTGGGTATAGTCCGAGAAGGGGAATAGCTGGGTCAAATGGTGGTTCCATTCCCAGCTTTCCAAGGAATCTCCATACTGCTTTCCAAATTGGCTGAACCAATTTGCAGTCCTACCAGCAATGTACAAGTGTCCCCTTTTACCCACTTCCTCGCCAGCACTTGTTATTATTTGACATCATAATGGCTGCCATTCTTACTGGAGTGGGATGGTATCTTATGGTAGTTTTGATTTGCATTTCTCTGATTGCTAGAGATGGTGAGCATTTTTTTTTGTGTGTGTATTTGTTGATTGATTGTATATCCTTCTCTGAGAAGTGTCTGTTCAGATCCTTGGCCCATTTGTTAATTGGGTTATTTGTTTTCTTGTTGTTTAATTTTTTGAGTTCTTTGTATACTCTGGAGATTAGAGCTCTATCTGAAGTGTGAGGGGTAAATATTTGTTCCCAGGATGTAGGCTCCCTATTTACCTATTTTTTTTGTTTCTCTTGCTAAGAAAAACTTTTTAGTTTGAATAGGTCCCATTTGTTGATTCTTGATTTTAACTCTTGTGCTATAAGTGTCCTATTAAGGAATTTGGAGCCCAACCCCACAAGATGGAGATTAGGGCCAACTTTTTCTTCTATTAGACGCAGAGTTTCTGGTTTGATTCCTAGCTCCTTGATCCATTTTGAGTTAACTTTTGTGCAAGGTGGGAGAAAGGGATTCAATTTCATTTTGTTGCATATGGATTTCCAGTTCTTCCAGCACCATTTGTTGAAGATGTTATCCTTTCTCCATTGCATGCTTTTGGCACCTTTGTCTAATATAAGGTAGTTGTAATTTTGTGGATTGATCTCTGTGTCCTCTATTCTGTACCATTGTTCTACCCGCCTGTTTTGGTACCAGTACCATGCTGTTTTTGTTACTATTGCTCTGTAGTATAGTTTAAGATCTGGTATCGCTATACCTCCTGATTCACACTTCCTGCTTAGAATTGCTTTTGCTATTCTAGGTCTTTTATTTTTCCAGATGAATTTCATGATTGCTTTTTCTATTTCTGCGAGGAATTCCATTGGGATTTTGATCAGCATTGCATTAAACCTATAGAGTACTTTTGGTAATATGGCCATAGTGATGATATTTTTAAACCTATGGATGTCAATATTTTTTTAGTTGTGAGACCTTTATTTTATTAATTTATATGCGGTGCTGAGTATTGAACCCAGTGCCTCACACATGCCAGGCAAGTGCGCTACCAGTGAGCCACAGTCCCCTCCCTGTATGTCAATATTGTAGGTCTTAATAGTCCACAAGACAGAATGCTTCAGGGAACCAGTTTGATGTAAGACTTCAACACAAATTGAAACAGACCAGGCTCCACTCAAAACCATTGCCAAATGTGCTTATATTGGTTGATTTTTAACAAATAAAAGATATTCAGAATAACACTTGTGATGTAATCATAAAAGGCTGTAAAATTTATCAAGAACTGTGAATGGTATAGGGTTTTGCTCTACTTGCATGCCAGTTTCATGGGTGTTGGTAGAAGATATGAAAATTCTGGGTCAGAGGCAAAGGATCTCATTACTCATTGCACAGCAAATGGCAACAGCTTCATGTTAATATCAGCTCCCTTTACCTACCCATCCCAGTTCTTACAACATAATTCAGAGGGTGCCAGGTGAAAGTTGCGGGTTTGCATTACAGCTCAGAAACCCTGAAATTAGAGAATACAAATATTTTATTATGGGATGCCTACAACCTGATCAATCTTTGATCTGGAACGAAACATTATGTTTATTAAACTGGATTGTTTCTTTTTTATTTTTTGTAGTACTGAGGATTGAGCCCAAGTGTACTTTACCACTGAGTTATATCCGTAGCCCCCCCTTTTTTAAAAAAAATAATTATTTGGAGACAAAGTATCACTAACTCTCAGAGGCTGGCCTCAAGCAGAAGATTTTCCGCTTCACCTTTCTGAGTTGCTGGGGTTACAGGCATGCTCTTCCATGCCCAGCTAAGTTGAATTTCTTAACCATCTCCTATTCATTGCATTGATGAGGGGAGAATTCCTGTCCCAGGGTTACTGGGTTATTCAAACTTATGAAATGAAACACTGGATAGATAAGATCCACAGAAATTTATTGGTCACATAATTTTAGCCCAGGGGAGGAGGGCTATGTTATGCAGGGCTAAATGGAGTTGCATTTAGGAACAGAATGAAAATTCAGGACTGTAAGAGACAAGCTTTGTAGTATCACAAGGATGAGGAACCTGGTGATTTCTGTGGGAGGATGTGATTGGTTTGTTTGAATAACTTTGCAGGATGTCATGGAACTGAAACCTACTGCTCAAGGGTAAGTAGGCACTGTGTGCCTGTCTCCTTGATAAAGAGGGTTATTTGGCTTGGAGACCTTATCTTCAGGAGCAAAGTAGTAGAGAAACTAATGCCACACTAGACAATAAACAAATCTACCCTTTGCCCCACAGGGAGACACTATTGCTATCTTTCATGGCTGTTTGCTATACAAACATTCTAAAAAATATAGTTAGTACTTCTCCTTGCAAGACAGGTGGAAATGTGAGACTCATGGATAATTGCCTCCCAACACAATGTCAATAGGGTTGAAGAACAAGCACATTTTGATTAGGATAGTAATAAGACATAAAAACTTATCTGATCAGTCAGAGTCAATACTTTTGACAGATCCTCATATAATGAATGAGGTCAAGGTATAAAAGTGGGCCTTTTCAATTGAATACAAAGCTGAAGAAGAATTACTGGGAAAGGCAAACTGAAGTCTCTGTGTTCTTTGCAAGTTCAAGGCCAGACTTGGCAACTCAGAAAAACCCTGTTTCAAAAATGGGCTGGGATATAGCTCAGTGGTAAAGTGCCCCTGGGTTCAATTCCTAGTACTGAAAAGGAAAAGAAAAGAAAAAAAATTCTGTCTTATGCAATAAAATGTGTAGAAATGGATAGAACTGGAGGATATTATGTTAGGTGAAAAAAGTCAGACACAGAATGACAATTACCATATGTTCTTTCCTATGTGGAAGTTCAAATAATGTTGACCTGAATGTACAGTAGTGATTACTAGAGATTGAGAATGGAGTGAATTAAGAGAGACTGGATTTGATTAGTGCATGCTATATGAAAGTCTTGAAATATCACACTGAACCCACTAATATTTATCACTAATACATATTAATCAAAAATGAAATATAAAGTGCAAATGAAACTTCCACTCCTAGTAAAATATGACCAATTAATTTTTGTCAAAATAGCTATGACAATTCACTGAGTAAAAAATAGTATTTTCAATAAATAGGGCTGAGACAAAAAAATATCCCCATATAAAATAATAAATTGAAACCCCTATAGTACACCATACATGAAACTTAACTCAAAAATGGAGTACGTGAGCTGGGGCTTTGGCTCAATGGTAGAGTGCATGCCTAGCATGTGTGAGGCACTGGGTTACATCTTCAGTACCATATAAAAATAAAATAAAGATATTGTGTCCACCTGCAACTAAAATATATTATATTAAAAAAATAGATTACGTGCTGAGTGAGGTGGTGCATGCCTGTAATCTCAGCGGCTCAGGAGGCAGAGGCAGAAGGATTGTGAGTTCAAAGCCAGCCTCAGGAAAAGTGAGGCAATAAGCAACTCAGTGAGACCCTATCTCTAAGTAAAATACAAAATAGTGCTGGGGATGTGGCTCAGTGGCCAAGTGCCCCTGAGTTCAATCCCTGGTACCCTCCAAAAGGATTATGTGTCTAAATGTAAGCCCTAAAAGTATAAAACTCTTACAAGAAGATGTGGGAGTAAATCTTTACAAATTTTGGGTTATACAGTATTTTATTAAATATGAGACCAAGAGAACCAGTCAAAAATTATAAAGATAATTGAATTCCATCGAAACTTAAAACTTTTGTGCTATAAATGATATCATTGAAATATAAGAAAAGATAACCCATACACTGGGAGAAAAGCTTTGCCAAGTCATATATACATGCATATATATGTATATATACAGATATATATATATATATATATATATATATATATATATATATACATATATATGACACACACATATATGTCACATATATGTGTATATGACTATTATGCAGAATATGTCAAGGACACTTAAAACTCAACAATAAAAAACTTACTTTTTTTTTAAATGAGAAAAGGTTTAGATAAAAATTTCTCTGAAGAAAATACACAAAAGGCCAAAAAGCATATGAAAAGATGCTCAATATCATTAGTCATTACGTAAACACAAAACAAAACCACAAAATGGTACAACTTAATACATACCAGAATAACAATAATAACAAAGATACGTAACAAGTGTTAGTGGGGATGTGGAGCAATTGGAATCCTTACTCATTACTTTTATGTGTGGAAATGTTGCAGCCTCTGTGAAAAATAGTTTGGTAATATCTCAAAAAGTTAAATACAGCAAGTATAACCATATGATCCAGAAATTCAACTCCCAGTTATCTATGCAAGAAAATTAAAATATGTGTCCACATAAAAACTGGCCTATGAATATTCATAGCACCTCTATTCATGTAATCAATAAATAGAAACAAATGAAGTGTCCATCAACTGATGAATAGATAAACAAAATGGGTTCTATTCACATGAAGACATAATTATTCAGCCATAAAAAGGAATAAATTACTGATACATGCTACAACATTGGTGAAACCTGAAAATATTGTTAAGTAAAAAAGTCACCAAATGCCACATGTTGTATGATTCCATGTATTTAAAATTTCCATAATAGACAAACCCATTCAGATAAAAAGTAGGTTAGTGGTAGCCTAGATAGGGTAGGGATAGGGATAGAGAGATGGGAAAGGACTTCCTTTTGGAAGATGAAAATGTTTTCTTTTTCCTGTGGTGCACAAACCCTAGGCCTCACACATGCTAGGCTAGTACTCTATCACGGATCTATATCCCTAGCCCTGAAAATGTTTTAAAACTAGACATGGCAATGGTTATACAGCTCCTAAAAAATTCAAAATCCTGTAAATACACACTTTTTATTGATTGACTTTATGGTATATAGTTTATACTTTATTATATGGGTTAAAAATCGCATCATACAGTGTATTTTCTATGGATGTTTTTTCAATCATCAACTTATTGTTAATATATTTCATGCCAATAAATATATTTCTCCAACATTTAAAAATATTTATCCCCTACTAAATACAAAAATAATGCATGTTCATTGGGGAAAAAATCTCAGATAAAGTAGAAATGTCTAATGGAAAATCAAAGTTTTCACATAATGGTTTTATTCAACAATGTTTTTAGTGACTGCTCATTATTCTGTTGTATAGTTGTGCAATGATTTTCCAAGTCAATTCCATTCTACTTTTTATTTATCAACATGTTAAGAACAATCTCTAATACATTATACTGTTATGAATACCATTGTGCATATATTGTGGTGCAATGACCCAATTATTTCTCAGATTATTTCCTACAAGTATATTTGCTAGTTAAGGTGTAAGTATATTTTCAAGATTTAAAAATTTTGTATCACTAAATTTTATCTGAAAAAAAAACTAATTTCTGTTATAATCAGCAGGGTCTGTGGTCTCTTTCCCTTGTCTTTTTATAAACCTGGATATTATTTCTTTTTCTTAAAACATCTTTGTCAGTTTAATACATGAACATATTGTCATTTTAATCTGAAATTATTTTATATTATTAGTTAAGTTGGACACTTTTTTCATGAAATTTTTGCTACTTGTATTCCTTTATGAATAGCTTGCTTAATTAAGACTTCTGCTCAATTTAGTTCATTTTCTAAATTTTTAATTGAAATGTATTTATGGGTTGCCATGCTTTGAAAATCCTCTCTTGGTCTTTAATCTTTGAGAGCTTTATTATAATAGCTGTTAGGATGGACTCCATTGAGTTGACGTTTGACCCTCCTGTTCCTGGATATTTGTATTCTTCAGTGGATTCAGAAAGTTTTCTGTTATTATCTCTTTAAATAAGCTTTATACCCCTTTGGTATTCTCAAGTTCCTCTTGAACCCAAATAACCTGAATATTTGCTCTTTTAATGCTCTTCCAAAATTCCTATTAGCTTTTTCTTTCATTCACCTTTGTATTTTTTTCTTCTCTGATATTTCCAAACATCCTGTCTTTGAGCTCACCAATTTTTTCTTCTGTTTGGTCTATTCTGCTACTGATAGCTTCTATTGTGTTTTTAATTTAGTAAAATTTTCAGGTCAAAATTTTCCGTTTGGATTTTTTAAAGTTACTTCAATATCTCTGCTAAGGCTCTCTGATGAGGTACTGAATTGATTCTTTGTGTTCTCTTAAAGTTCACTGAGTTTATATAAAATGGCTATTTCAAATTCTATGGCTTAGAGCTTGTACATACATACATACAATTGCTATGTGGTCAGTTTCTGGTGACTTATTTTGTCTGTTAGGTGTGGTCATGATTCTCTGAAAGTCCTTGGTGCCTGATGGCAAGCACAACATCTGTGCATTGAGGGATTAGGTATTTATTCCAGTCTTCATAATCTGTTTTTGTTTGTTGCTATACTTCTAGAAATTCTATGCAGACTGATTATTTTATCTGTGCTGGTCATCACTGACATTATTTCAGCACTAGAGGGTGCCCCAGACCCAAGTTTTCCCAATTATACATCCAGTATATTGTTCAGGATGGACTAAGGGAGCACTTAGTACCTTAGAAAGGGTACTCAGTATATATTCTGGATATTAATCTCCTATTGAAGGAGTAGCTAGAAGAGATTTTCTCCCACTTTGTAGGCTCTCTCTCACGGTCTTAATTGTTTTCTTTGCTGTGCAGAAGTTTCTTAATTTGATGCTCACTTATTGATTCTTGGTTTTATTTCTTGAACTTTGGGAGTCTTGTTAAGGAAGTCAGTGCCTGTGACAATATGTAACCCTATGTTTTCTTCTAGCAGTTGCAAAGATTCTGGTTTAATTCCCAGGTCTTTGATCCACTTTGAGTTGACTCTTGTGCAGGGTGAAGATAGGATCTAATTTCATTATTCTATATATGGATATTCAGTTTTCCAGCACCATTTGTTTAAAAGGCTATTTTTTTGGTCATGTATGTTTTGGGCACGAATGTCTCTACCTCTTCTATTCTAATGTCTTCATGTCTGTTTTGTTGCCAATACCATGCTTTTTTTTGTTAATATAGCTCAAGAAACTTAACACCAAAACCCCAAATAACCCAATAAAAAATGAGCAAAAGAACTAAACAGACATTTCTCAAAAGAAGAAATGCAAATGGCCATCAAATAGATGAAAAAATGTTCAGCATTCCTACCAGTCAGGGAAATGCAAACCAAAATTACTGACATTTTACCTCACTCTGGTTAGAATGGCAACCAAGAATACAAATAATAATAAATGCTGGCAAGGATGTGAAGGAAGAGGTACACTTACACATTATTGGTGGTACTACAAATTAGTACAATCAATTTGGAAAGTAGTATGAAGATTCCTCAAAAGACTAGGAATAGAACCACTATATGACCTAACTATTCCACTCCATATGACTCAATTACTCCTCTCCTTTTTATTATAAAGAAATAACATCAGCATACTATAGTTATACAGACACACAAGTGTTTATAGAAGCCAATAGCCAAGTTATAACACCAGCCCAGATGCCAGTTGACAAAAGAATGAATAAAGAAATTGTGGTATATATACACAATTGAGTTTTACTCAGATATAAAGAAAATGAAACTATGGCATTTTCTGGTAAAAGGGTGGAACTAGAGAATATCATGCTAAATGAAATAGGCCAGACTCAGAAAGTCAAGGATAAATGTTTTGTCTTATATGTGGAAGCTGGAACAAGACAATGGGGAAAATGGGGGTATGTTATGATAATGTAAGGGAGATTAGTGGAATGGAGAAAGGGAGTTGAGGAGGAGGGAAGGAGGGAGGAGGGATGGGAACAGCAGAATGAGGTTGAGCAAATTATAGTTTGTGCATGTGTGAATGCACCATAATGAATTCCTTGTTTGTGTATACCAATAAAGTACCAATTTATAAAAAACAATAAATAGTTGGGGAGGAGGCCAGTAGAGTAAAGGAGGGGAAATGGGGTTGGGTAGAGGGAGAATGAGTAAGGGGGTACTGGGTACTGAAATGGAGCATGTATGAATATACCAAAATGAACCACACTATAATGCATAGCTGTAATCCACTAATAAAAACATAAAAAAGGGTAGTCTATAACCACAGGTCTGTGTCTGAGGCCAGGTTGGGCCTGGACAATAACACAGTCTCTGGCCTGTGATCTAGTGTTGCAGAATTCTTCCTGGCACTGGGCCTCACCATGGAGGGACTAGCTCTAGGCTCCTATAAGATGCCTACTTCCCTCTTCTTTCCCAAAGTAGACAATGACTCATCACATGAGCACTGCCTGGGATTGGAGGAAGGATGGAGTGGGCATTCCTGTGGCCACTAGTGCTGCAACTTGGGACCTCATCTGGAGTTCACAGTTTGCTGAGACTAGCACAGCATAGGGGCAGGACCTGCTCCTGTGGTATACTCATGACCTGAGACTGCTGCAGCCAGCTGCTGATGATTCTGACTAGAATACAAGCCCATATGACTGGGGATGCAGGTCTCCTACTGGTAACAGAGATCAGGTGGAGTCCAGAAACTCTGTCTATGGGCATATGCTGCGAACAGTGCGATCAAACTAGCAGGTTCCAGTGAGGGGCCATGGGAGACTGGAAGAAATAAAGAGTCAACACACAGGGCTGGGGATGTGGCTCAAGCGGTAGCATGCTTGCCTGGCATGCATGCAGCCCGAGTTTGATCCTCAGCACCACATACAAACAAAGATGTTGTGTCTGCCGATAACTGAAAAGTAAATATTAAAAAATTCTCTCTCTCTTTAAAAAAAAAGTCAACACACAGATCTTGAAGATAAAACAGCTGGGGTTGGATGGAGCACTATTCTCTGATGGAGAAGCGGGTCTAAAGTATTACACCAGCAATCTTTATATATATATATATATATATATATATATATATATATATATATATATATATATATTTCAGATTAAAGACTATGCAAGCATTATTCTTTGTATTCAAGAAAGTTACAGAGTTAGCAACAGTATGCAACTATTTCCTCAGTTACATTCTACAGTTGCAATGTGCAATATTAGGAGCATTGTGCAGCTCTCAAGAAAATTTCATTGTTTAAAGTTGTTAATTCTCTGGCCAATTCAGGAGCAGTGGAACTGATGAAACATTGTGGTTATCTTAGCAAGGAAGTTCCTTCATTCTCAGGAACTGCTGTACCTGAGAATAAAGTCAAGGCTGGTAAGACTCTAGCATGGAGGACATCTCTGCAGCAACTGGGCATCCTATGCCTTTGCACAGAAATTTTCCCAGTCACCAAGTATGCCACAGCCATGAAGTCATCGGGGACCCCAATCTCACACACTGGTCTCCCAGTCACTGTCACCGCTCTCCACAGGCATAGGGCTAAAGACAGGGGCTACAGATATCCTCTCCTACCTGTAAAGAGTTTCACTGGCCCAGTACTGAGTTCCAAGGCAAATTCCTATTCTTTATTTTATGTCCTTTTCCCAAGGAAACGGATTCTTTCTCCACTCTGTGCTGCCTGGAATTGGGGGAGAGGTGGTGGAAGCAACCTCTTTTCCTCCTGGCTAAAGATGGTCTGGAGGCTCTATCTGTGTATTTTAGCCTGGGGACATGGATTATGGGGCTTTGTCCAGTACTGGATTTCACCATGCTGGGCTTGGTATTGAGTTCCAAGTCTCTAAGTCCTGTACTTAGTTTCTTCTCCTTCCCCCCAAATTGGAGGTGTTTCTCTCCATATTGTACTGTTTAGAGTTGAGGGAGGAGTGACATGGGTAACTCTTTATTTCTGGTCTTCTTTAATGGTTTTCCATATTCTTATGCTAATACTGGTTACTGAAGTTTCTTGCTTCTTTATCTTAGCTCTCTATCTTATTTTGCCTCTCATTTTCTCATTTTTAAAGTGGAAATGTTTATTTTTTTTCAAGACTACATTCATTTGAATAATATGTGGCTAATAAAAATATTTATGAAAATTTTAATAATTGTTTTTAATGTTGTGAAAAAAGAATAAAATATTTTATCTGTCCTATCAATTCAATTATACAAAATGGATTATGAATTGGAAGAGATTTTAGAAGAGGAATGTTTTAGAGTACCCATCTCTACTTGATAGGGTCAAATGCTTCTCTAAACTTCATATTTTCCCCAGTGAGCACGTGTTACTGTTATAATTAAGTAATGCTGTTTTTCACTTTTTTCCTTTCAAATCACAGAGCTAGTTTGTAGTTAAACCAGAACTAGATTCTTATTGCCCTCCCACTCTTCTTCTGCCTTATGTCTGTGGAAAGGTGTGGCTAGAGGTATAAAAATAATCAAAGGAAGGCAAGGACAGCAAAGTGTTTCAAGAAGAAGGTGTTGCAAGAAGCTTTTCTTATTCTTAGGACATGCTGAAGAACTTACAATGACATCTGCAATATAAGAAATGCATGCTGAAATATTTAGAGTGTGATGATGTCTAGAGAGAGAGATGGTGGAGACATGGAAAGGAAGTGGGAGGAAGGGAGACAGAAGGAGGAATGGTGAAATATTAACTGATCAATCCAAGTGAAGGGTATGTAACTGCTTTCTGCAGTATTTGTTCAACTTTTTGTAGGTTTGGGGGAAAAAAACCCTTTAAAATAAAAAAAAGTTGGAAAATTATGAGAAAAGCAGGAAGGAGGGAGGGGCAATCAGCTTGCAGTTTCAGAGAAATGAATTAGGATGAGCCTTCTGAAGAGGCAGTTGGGTCCAGCCATCACTGGAGGTCTTAGTGAAATAATGATTTCAGGGGATTGGGTGGATGGGAGGGCAAAATCAGATTGCAAAGTGTTGGAACGTGAGTGGGAGCTGAGGTAGTAAAATCAATGATGTGGACTAAGAATTTGAGCGTTGGGGAAAAGAAACAGAAAGCTGGCCTGAGAAACAATAGAATTTTGGAAATTTTTTTATTGTTATTAATTTTCACCTCACTTTGTATTTTTATTAATATTTAACTTTCTATCTCTCCTCCACACACATGCCTTTCCTGAAGTATAAAATGAGTTAGAAAACCAACAGAAAGAATAAAAGGATAAAATGCACAATGCTACCATCTAGAGTACCCACTGAATATTACACTCAGTGTTTGCCATCAAAGCAGGTGGCTTCCTCAGCAATTAGGGCTTTTCCGTGGCTTATGTGATTTTGTGTGTTAGGTGTTTTATGTGAGCCATATAGAAGCATGAGCAATATTATTTGTAAGGTTCAGTGTTTGGGGAACAATATTTTGATTCATAAATGAAACATTTAAAATTCTGACAAAGCTCTAAAATTTGATCTCAAACCAAGAGAGACATTTTGATAATGTTTTTCCTCAACATTGGAAATGAGCTGAAACGTATAAGAGCAAGGACAACCCTAAGTAATAGAATTAATGGAATTATTGTGTTTAGAGAAAGAAAGATGATTATGCTTTGGTTGGTTGGTTTGTGTGCTTCTGAAAACTTAATCATTTCATATAATCCAAAGTCAAATGTTAGTGGATAATGGTAAAGATACACATATGGAAATGTACTTTCAGGGAATGGTAGACACTTATTTAAGGTAGGCAGGTGCTGGCTCTTGAAGAGTGTGTAGGATTTCAACCATTGATGTTGAGGTGGACAACCAAAGTTCCCGACAGAGGGAACATTGAAAAAAAAATCAGAAAAGCACAGGGCACATTTGGGGAACAGGGATCAGTCCTGGTGTGACAAGAATATGAAATACATTAGTGGAAAGAGTGGAAGAGAAGGTGCAAGGGGTGTAATGGCACCTATGTATCTGTATTCTTTTTTTTCCCAACCACATGATTTATTCTTGACAATACATTTTGTTTCTCTCTAAAGGCTTAATACTTAGATTAGGTACACAGTAGGTTCTTAATACACACTGGTCAATTAGATCACCAGCTAATACCATTGCATGTTAATATTTCCTAAGATTTTAGCTGTCAGAACTAAGAATGAGGGTAGATGCTGGATTGAGCTGCTAGAAGCATGGCTCTGGCACTTGAAATCAGTCAAATTCAACTCCCAAATAATACCCAGAGCAGCAGTTCTCAGATTTTAATATGAATCACCTGGGGATCATGGTAATATGCAGATTTTGATTCAGTGGCCTAAGTGGGGCCTGCAATTCTGTATTTCTAATAACTTCCCAGGTGAGGCCTATGTTACTATTTGGAAATTATCAATTGAGTAGCAATGATTTGAGGGACTTCCCCACTCTGTCCATTGAACTTTGAAAACTCCAGATTCCTAAATGATTAGTTACAAGTAATAATTCTTCACTTAGTGTTGGCCAGGTTGTGGGGAAAAAGGTACACTCATACATTGCTGGTGGGACTGAAAATTGGTGCAGCCAATATAGAAAGCAGTATGGAGATTCCTTGGAAATTTGGGAATGGAACCACCCTTTGACCCAGCTATCCCTCTCCTCGAACTATACCCAAAGGACTTAAAAACAGCATACTACAGGGGCACAGGCACATTAATGTTTATAGCGGCACAATTCACAATAGCTAAACTGTGGAGCCGACCTAGATGCCCTTCAGTGGATGAATGGATTAAAAAACATGGCATATATACACAATGAAATTTTACTCAGCAACAAAAGAGAATAAAATCATGGCATTTGCAGGTAAATGAATGCCATTGGAGAAGATAATGCTAAGTGAAGTTAGCCAATCCCCAAAAACCAAATACCGAATATTTTCTCTGATATAAGGAGGCTGACTCATAGTGGGGTAGGGAAGGGGAGCATGGGATGAATAAATAGATGAATTCTAGATAGGGAAGAGGGGTGGGAGGGAAAGGGAGGGGGCAGGGGACTAGCAAGGACGGTGGAATGTTATGGACATCATTATCCAAAGTACATGTATGAAGATGGGAATTGGTGTCAACATACTTTACATACAAACAGAGATATGAAAAATTGTGGTATATATGTGTAATAAGAATTGTAATGCATAAAAAATAATTCTTCACTTAGTGTAGGTGATGAAAAAGCTCAACTTAAAGTATTTCATGAAGATTTCCTGCCACTAAAATTGAGGTACATTTGGATTGATGGCATCCAATCTGTGACAACATTTTTTTTTTGCTTTACTTTGATGAGTATAGGTCTTCCTCGTTGGACCCAGAGTGTAATCTAGTTGTTTTCAAAAATGGTAAGTCTTTCCAAGTATAGATTTATTTTGATTGAAAATTTTTTCTGTCTAATATTTTTGCCTGTTTCCCCCTTAGTATCTACAAACCTGTGTTTTTCAGGCTAATAGCTCATATAAGACGTAGTCAAATTCTACATATGGTTATTCTGAAAATTATTCTTGTTATATGAAGAAGTGTGGCTATAACAACCTAAGTTGTGCTTTTTAAAGTGTTTTTAAATTTTTATTATTTCCTTGTCCTTTGAGCAGGCTAAGTTGTGTAAGTTTAACATTGATTTCTATCATTGTGGGGGGTCAGGATTTTGTAGGATGAAAATGAAAGTGAGGGTAAATTTTTTGCACAAATTAATTGGTTCCTGGTAAATTATCTGGCCACATTTCTCCTGGAATAAAGGGGAGAAACACTTTCTACTCATCAAATACACAATTATGAAAGTATTAGGAAAGATGGCAGTCTTCTACATGAGATTGATTTTTCCCCCCAAAATATATTGTGGGAAACGTATGTGAATAACAATTAGATATTCACACAATCTAAAATCTGGGGGCAAAAACCAACCAAACAAACAAAAACCTGCTTTCTTGACCCACCATCAGAACTCTGGTGTTTCTTTTTCCTCAGAGTCTCCCATCTGCTCAGATTCTTAGTATGACTTTTGTAGGTCCCTCATCTACCTGACTTAAGGTACTGGGTTATGTTCAGCAACCTCTGACCAACTGGGAGTCCACCCTCACGTGAGTGTGTGTGTCTGTGTGTGTGTCTGTGTGTGTGTGTGTGTGTGTGTATGAATGATAGCTATCACAAGAAGAAATGGGGGAATTTTAATGGTTTTGTATTTGAATCCGGTTTCCTTTCAAGGGATACCACAGTTTTTAGGCTTTCTTCTCTCCTCAAAGGTGTGGAATGCCCTGGTCTCTGCACAACAAACTAAAATCACACCTGATTTCTGTAGAGGGAATGGGCTCTTCACAAGTACTTCCTCTCTTGATGACCTATAGTATTTTCTTTATATGCTCAGGTCTGGAGGAGGTCAAACAAAAGAAGAACCTTTTGATTCCTGGCTATTTTTCAAATCAAATGAGGATTCCAAGTGAATGCTAATTGTCCTTCCTTCCTCCCTTTTGTTTTTCTTTCTTTGCTTTCAAATATGCTTGTTTAAAAATTATGAAAGAGCTATGTTGTGATAAAAATTCAAATATTCAAAAGATCAATCATCCTTTTAATCCTGCTCCCCCCAAATCACTTTTTTGTTAATCAATTGGGATAAATTCATAATTTAATATGAATATCCTTTACATTCAGATGAATGAATTATTTTTTGTTTACCAAAGTCAGATGTATTTTACGTGTTTCTATAGTTTTCATTTATTAGTACATCACAGATACTTTTGCATGTACATACACATCGATTTCTTTCATGCTATGACTCCATAGTAAAAAAATACATTGTCTTATTCTACTTAACCATTACTCTATTAACAGAAATTTCATTTATTTAAGTTTTTTCTATATGAATTGTATTATGATATGTGCGCTTGTACAACACAATTTTTTGCAGTATAAATTCCTAGAAACAGAAATCATCAGTCAAAAGATCTGAGATGTGATGCAGAATTATTGGAATAGATGTGCTAATAATTTAAAATATGCAAGGCAAATCTACTTAAGAATATATGAAAAGAAATCAGCAATATAAAATAAAACAAGTTTGAAAGGATGAAATGGAAAATATTAGTTATAGTGTATATATTTCCGGACTGGGGTTATAGCTCAGTGGTAGAGCACTTGCATAGCATGTGCAAGGCCCTGGGTTCAATTCATACTATTCTCCCCCACTGTATATATAAATTTACCATTTCTGACACTCTTCATTCCTCTGTGTAGATCTCAATTTCCATCTAATATAATTTTCATTCAATCTGGAAAAAATTCCTTTGCTGTTCTTTTAAAAAATATACTCTGCTTTAGGATAGATCTGTATTTAGAAAAAATTGCAAAGATGGTAAAATTTCCTCATGCCCTGTGCCCTGTTTCTCCTGTCGTTAATATCTTACATTAGTATGGTACCTTTTTTATGACTAGTAAACCAATATTGGTACATTATTATTAACTGATGTCTATATTTTTTATACTTTATTTTGACCTAG
Organism: Marmota flaviventris; assembly: GCF_047511675.1. NCBI lineage: Eukaryota > Metazoa > Chordata > Mammalia > Rodentia > Sciuridae > Marmota > Marmota flaviventris. The sequence continues at coordinate 74,536,571 of NC_092518.1, forward strand.
TGTCTTTTTTTTTTCTGTTTCAGAATCACATCCATGTCGTGTTCCAGTGGACTCCTGTTGGTTGTGGCAATTTCTAAGACCCCTTATTTTTGATGACCTTGATAGTTTTAAGGATTACTGGGAAGGTATTTTGAAAAATGCCTTCCAGTTGGGTTTGTGTGATGCTTTTCCCATGACTAGACTGAGTTATATGTTCTTGGAAGAAAAAGTATAACTTTACAAATGCTATGTCAGCCAGATGAACAAGGTTAACATCATCAATGATAAGTCACATTGATGTAATTTACCATTGTTATGATGTCATAAGAATGGCATTTTATATCCACATGAATTATCATTGATGATATTAACCTTGTTCACTTGTCTGACATAGTATTTATAAAGTTGGTCTTTTCATTATTTTCCATACTGTGATCTTTGGAAGGAAGTTTCTATATGCAGTTTACATTTCAAGAGTGGGCAGTTATGTTCCATTTCTTTGAGTGGAGAGTATCTGCATGAATTACTTGAAATTCTGTTATATGAGACATTTGTCTATTTTTCTCTATTTTTTTAGTAAATAATTTATTTATGTTATGGATATTTATTTCATATTTTGAGTTATAATCCAAAACTATGTTATTTTCTTGTTCCAATTGTTTCAACTTTGGCTATTGGGTTGACTGATATGCTCTTTGACATAAAGCTATCATTTTTTTGGCATTTCTTTACTTTCTGGTACTAAGCAATGCTCCAAGCCCATCTTTTATTGTCTTAGCTCCAGTTCTAGAGTCAGCCATTTTTCCAAGGAGCCCTGGTTCCTTGTATTGAAGAATGATACTAGAAACCAAAATTTGGACATTGAGTGTAGCATTTATTTTTGTGCAGGTTTTCTGCTGAAAATTCTCTCAGCTTTGGTTTGCCTTACAAAGTATATATTTGGACTTTATTTTGGAAAGACGTTTTTCCCCTCATGGATATAGAATTCTGGGTTAAAAGGTTTTTTTTTTTTTTTTTCTTTAGCACTCTGCTGTCTCTCCATTGTTTTCCAACTTATATTATTTCCAAAGAGAAGTCAGTGTTAATCTTTGTTACCTTGTACCTAATACATAAGGTATTCTTTTTCTCCTTTGGCTGAATTAAATTTTTTTCTTTGTCATTAGTTCTCATCAACTTGATTATGATGTGCCTTGGAGTGATTTTTTTGTATTTATACTGTTTGGGATTTGTTGAGGTTTCTTGACCTATGCATTTATAGTTACCATTGAATTTGAAAACTTTTCAGTCATTTCTTTACATATTTTCTCTGAACCCCATTCTGGGACTCCAGTTACTTGTATAAAAGACTGCTTGATATTTTCCCGCATGCCACTGAACCTGTTCCTTTTTTTAATGTTTTATCTTCTTTGTTTCAGCTTGGACAGCTTCTATGGCCATGTCCTCAAGGTTATTCATTTTATTTTTTAAAAAATATTTTTTAGTTGTCAATGGATTTTTATTTTATTTATTTATATGTGGTTCTGAGAATCAAACCCAGTGCCTCACACATGCTAGGCAAGCACTCTACCACTGAGCCACAACCCCAGCCCCAACGTTACTCATTTTCTGCAATACATAATCTGTTGTTAATCTTATTCAGAAAAATTTCATTATATAAATATTTTTCAGTTAATATAGTTTTATTTGGTTATTTTAAAATCATTTCTAATTTTTTCTTATTATGTTCATGTTTTCCTTTAAATTCTCAAACATATTTTAGTAGCTGTTCTGATTTTTTAATATATTTTTTTTAAGTTGTCAATGGATTTTTAACTTTATTTATTTATTTATGTGTGGTGCTGATGATTGAACCCAGGGCCTCACATATGCCAGACAAGTGCTCTACTACTGAACCACAGCTCCAGCTCTGTTCTGAATTTTTAATCTGTTAATACTATTCTATCATTTCTGCATAGTTTTTGTCATCTGTCACTTTTCTTGGCTGAGTCATCTTTTCCAGCTTCTTTGTTTGTCTAGTGGTTTTTTAATTGGATACTAGATATTGAATGTTTTGTGGTTGAGTGCGTGAATTTTGTTGTCCTACTTTAAAGAATGTTAAATTTTATTTCTGTAGGAATTTAAATCAATTCCATGTCAAACTTTCAAGGCTTGTTTATAAGTTTTGTTGTGGTAGTTCTAAGGTAGCCTTTACTCTAGGATGAGGTTAGTCCTTCTACTAAGGTGTGATCATTATGAAATCTATTCTAAAATTTCTAGTGCTATGGTTTATATTTGGTTTGAGTGTCCCCCAAGGGTCCATATGTGGAAGCTTGTTCTTAAGCATGGCATTATTGGCAGGTAAGATTTATATGATCTAAAGAGAAACCAGAGTATTAGAAATTTTAAAAGAGGTAGTATCTAGTAGAAGGTCCTTGGATCATAAGGGGCATTGTTCTCAAAGTGATTCAGGTAGTTCTCACAAAAGGGTTGTTATAAGAGAACCAATGCTGGCCTCTTCTCTCTGTGCTTCCTTGTTCAAGACATGACCATTTGCTGTTACACATTCTTTTGCCACCATATGACACTGTCACCTTTACCAGAGGCCAAAACAAGTGGAGCCAGCTGATCTTGAACCTCCAAAACTGTGAGCTAAATTAATGTCATTTTTTCATAAGTAAGCCCACTTCAGGTATTTTGTGTTTTATATATATATATATATATATGAAAAGCTGACTAATTTACCTGGATATTCAAAATTTCTCCACTCTGTCTGACTGAAACTTAAGCATTTGCCTACATTGAGTGAACTCTAGAAATTATTCATCTTATAGTTACCCAGCAGTTTTTCATTGTTTAGCCTCATTGGAGTTTTACTACATGCTCAATATTCAACAAAAATCTAGGGGAAGTGTTATGTCAATTTCTGGAGCTCTTTCTTTGTAATGCTCTTTTTTTCCTATACCTGTCCCACAAATCATACCTGCTTCCACTCCATTGAACTCTAATCTCTGTCTCCTAAATCAGGAAAGTGACCATATTTGACTTGGGTTCTCTATCCCTATACTCTGGCCCAGAAATTACCTCCAGCAGCAACTGGGGAATCATAGGTTTACCTCATTTGTTTCCCTTTTTTCAAACAAAGTTCATAATTCTGTTTTGTTTGTTGTCTGTTGTTTGAAAGCAATTCTTTCCTATACTTTGTGCAGTTTCCTAGCCATGTATCCTATGAGGGCAAGTCCAGTGTTAGGTATTCTGTCATAGATGGAAGTGGAGATTCTAGTCATAACAATATAATAGTTGAAATAACACAATTGATGGAATTAATAGTAGGATTAATGTAGCTAAAGAACAAATGTGAGTTACAGATGAAATTGAGGAATTTTCTCAGGAGGCAACAGAGGAAAATAAGAAGATAAACACAAAAAAGTTAAGGGATATAGAAGATGGAACTAAACATTTCAGTATCAATAAAATGAGCCTGAGAATTAAAGAAAATAAAAAATATAGAGAAGTTATTAATTTAAGAAATAATAGAGACAAATTTCCTGGAATTGAAAAGTACTGACTTAATGTTGAAAATAGTCAAAGAGAACTAAACAGCACTGAGGAGGAAAATCTAAACTGGACACTCCATAGTGAACATTAAGAACATTTTCAAAGAGAAAATTCTAAGAGCGTCCTTAAAGAACAAACAGTACACCTACAAAGGGGCAAGAATCAAGTTGATCTCAGATTTATCAGTAGCAACATGAAATATAAAAATAATATCTTTGGGGAGACGAGTAGGAAAGTTTCACAGAGAAACAGCCTGGAAGAGAAGAGGAACTAGAAGAAGAACTAAATTGATAATGGACCCAAAACCCCACCATTAGAGTATCATGATACAAAAGGTCTTATGCATATCATTCAGGGTAGAAAATTAGGTATTAATTTTTTCCCAATGGAACATCATTCTCCTCTGGAGTCAGGAAGAATAATTCCATTTCCCCTTTGTATTATATTTTATACATTTTAAATTGCTTTAATATTTACTGCCACTTATCCAACTTTTATGGATCAGGAAGCTTGGTTGTTCTTGTGTTCAAGTTGTATATTCTCCATTGTTATAGACAAGAAAACTGAAACCTATTAAGGTCATGCCATTGATCAGAGCCAGAGCCGTACCTAGTCCCTCCAGTTTCTAATTGTCACATTTCTGCTGTTTATTCAGCATTCTGAGCCAGACTGAAAACACAGTTGAGTTGGGTGGATCTGATTTGTCAAATTGATCCTTTTTTTGAAAGTCCTTTTGGTTAGGAGTGGGCAAACTCAAGTAAATTGTTAACTGTATCACCCCTGAAAAGTCTTTGTTCTGCTGTACTTGTATATACATTATGATTGTCCTCAGCTCTGAGATATGATCCAATAATGACAAAAAGTCTCTTTTTCTCCTTTGGAGTTATTAGTCATTTATGTGAATAAGGTTTTATTGGGGTAGTTATTGTAAATATAGTGTACATGAAGAGTAGCTCAATTACATTTTTAGAATATAAATGCATGATAATGAATTTCATGGTAACTCATCCAAATGTTCTTGCCCTAAAAGCTCCCAGCAGGTGAGATGTTACTATCTGACATAGAAATGACAGATAGGAAGAAATCCCTTCTCTAATTTTTCCTTTTCTAAATATGAAGTAACTCTTTTCCCTGGAGCCCATAAAGACCCTTACTGTTGTCAGGCATATATGAGAGTTCTTTTTACCAACTACCCTAAGCTTCTAAAAGATCCAGTGTGGTAACAAAAAGAGAATTATAATTCCAAAAACTGACTGAATGTTGCAGTCCCAGCATCTCCTAATCAGAGAGGATGGAATCATGAGTGCCACAGCATGTCATTCCCATAGCTAGTCTCCTCTTTTGAAGGGTAAATATCCTCAAAGGACCCACTTGATAAACAAATGTAGTCTCCTACCTTGTTATTATGGTTTATTTTATGTCTCCATTTGAAAGATGCACTCTTTGAGAATACAGAGACCCACATGCTTCCACATTCTCTTCAGCAGAAACTCTATGCTATGAAAGTGCATGCCTTTGCCTAGCCTGCTGAAAATTAAGGTAGAAATAAGATAGATAGGGCCTGAATTGTATGTTAGGAAATTATCGTGCCCCATGCATCAAAACTTTAAATAAAATATTCAAATCCTGATCTGATAGTGAAGTGTCAAATGGAGCTTCAAATGTAAAGGGTGGCTGTAGTGGCCCAGAGAAAATGAACTGGATGTACCAATGAGTTTAAAAATCTTTCAGGAATAAGTATTTATATGTTAATGTCTTTTGAAATTTTAAGATTAGTAACTCTGCCTTACACTTGAAACATGTTTTTATTTTAATCAGAATGCACAGAAATCAGAACGCTTTGGGCATGTATTTTTATCACTGGATTCAAAATAAAATGTAAAACTCTTGCAAAGCCTACCTTGGTTCAGGTGGGGTTGGCATCTTCCTCTTCAGATCCCATAGCTGTTTGCTTAAGTTCCAAGCTGAATTGTCACTGGGAAGATAGTGTAATTGGAAGAGTTGACTTTAGGGCCCCTGGGCCTCTTTATTTTGTCCTCTTTTCTCTTGGTGCAACTCTCCCACCCTTTGCTTTCAGGCTTCCAGTACTGCCTATTCTCTTTTTTCCCAATAAAGCTGTTCTAAAGAATGGCTGTAATATAGTCATTTATGACTCAGTATGAATTTAAATCAACCTTTTCCTTCACACAGGGAAATTTCTTGCAAGCTTTATTTCCAATTATGGAATTAAAGGCTTTGTCCCTTATTAAAGGGATTTGGGGCATCAGTGGGCTTGTGGGGGGTAGATTTTTGGCCAAGAGGAACTTAAAGCATCTCCAAAATTGATGGATGATTGTACCACCCACAATACTTAACACAGTGGCTATCACACCTAGTCGTAGTTCAATGAGGATTTGTTAATTGGATAAGTGTTTGTCCATTCCTCCTAATAAGTTAGGCTTTTTCTTGGGCTTTTCAATGCCTCCCAGGTGGATATTGTGGAACTTGGACACATTGTGGATCCTGATATTACACTGGAGTTTGATAATGAAAAAGGTTGCAATATTTGAGATTGAATCTTGAAATATAATTCGATGAACAGTTGCAGGACAGAATCAGAAAGTTAAACAGACATATGTGAATCTTCCAGAATTGAAAACTGTTGAAATTGCTGGAAGATTAGATCATATTAGTCATTTGCTGTAAACTTGCTTTGGCTGTGCCTTCAAAGGAGGGTTTATTTCCTGACTGTCAGTCAACTGTGGCTTGATTAGAGGGAGCAGGATCTAAGGAGGTCAGAATCTGGCTCTGGAGTCATTTCTGATGAGTTTTTCTTTCACCTAAAACCCAGCAGGAAAAGAGAGTACAAGGTGGAGAAAAGATTTACATTTTTTCCCCTTACTGCTCATATGATGCTTATATTTCCATTAAAAATCTTTTCACTGAAAGGTCTTGGAAAAATTGACCCCTGAAGTGAGCATTTTTTTGGAGAGTTTGGGACGTGGCTTTCTGGCAAGGTGTATGTTTGAATGTGATTAGCAGACAAGCCCTTTGCTGAGCTTCTTAGCTTCTGCTGGCTGGCACTCATCCATATACCATGTGGCTTTCCCTGCTTCTGCTACTACTAGAAATGCTCAGCTACTGTTCATAAATTCTATATTACATTCTCAAACCCTCTTTCATTGTCATCTGGGAGTGACCCACCCTCTATGTACAGAAATAAATAATTATAATTTTCCCTACGAAATCCTAGGAGGAGGGACTTGGGGTTGAGCTCAGAAGGAGATACTTCTTCCCTAGTTCCCAAAACTGTTTTAATAATATAGGGTCAACTCCTATTTGTTTTAAGGGAGGAAATGGGAAGAAAACAGGAGTGCTTTGCTCTCTCCTTGGCTAAGGCATTTGCCCTACTTGCTAAGTACAGTTTTGTACCTTTCTTTGCACACTCTTATTCTTCAGAAACTCCACAGTTGCTCCCTTTTTTGGCCTCATATTACTTTTTAATAGGTTAAGACTATAACTGTTAATAAGCAAGGGCTTTTGCTCCAGGCCTGTCAAGCTAGCCCTTTTCAAGTCTGCAAAATTTGTTTAGCAATTAAAATAAAAGAGATATGAGATCCCACATATGCATGTAAGTGACTCTTCCTTTCATGTTTTTGTCTGGCTATAACTTGAGATGCTTTTTAACCACAAGCTTTTCATTAAGTAGAAAATGTAATTATTCTTTTAGAGAGGAAGGGCAAAACACCCCCAGTGACCTGTCTAAAAATTCCCTTTAACTAATGACAGCTTCTCTCAAATTAGAGAAAGAATGGTACTGATTCTGAACAATATAGGGATAGGACAATAAAATCAGGAAAATTTTAAGAATAACATTACTTCCATGATAAGTAGTTTGGGGCTATAAAGAGTTCATAAGCACTTTGTAAAAGGTATATTTGGAAAGATAAAAAAATCCTTGCATTGTAGGCTCAATAAAGCAAAATAGTAACGGTGAATAACCTTAAAGATCTTTCAATAATCAAGATTTACTGGAATGTCTAAGAATTTTAGAGCTTTATTTGAAGTAAAATTTTATATAATGAAATTCAAAATCTCATTATGATGAGCTTCAAACAACTATTGAAGTGATTAATACAAGTTGCTTTAACAAGGACTCTTAATTAACTGAACTTTTTTATTGAATTATATATTTACAGAAAGAGGTGTATTAAAAGATAACCATCTTCATCTTCTATGGGTTTTGTTGACAGACTTTTAGTGTATTGTAGGTTCTCCATGGGTTAAACACAATCTCTTAAGTCTTTTACAACTACATTACTAGTCTGGGCCAATGCCATTGATGGTTGGAAAGATGACTCCAAGACCCGGCAATATCTTTAATCTTCAAATATTGAATTTTGTTCACTAATGTAACTTACTATACTGTACTCACTAAGGCAGGAAATTGGACTCATAAGATTTTTGGTAATAAATTTTGAAAAATAATAGGGGTTTCAGGTTAACCCTTAGTTACCCAGAAAAAAACCAAATAGGCACAATATTCTCAGATCAAATAAAGAAAGGATTGGCCATGCTGGCATGCCATTGTACTAAATGGAGCAAAAAATGATGTCCTATGGCTTGTATATAGTTTTGTTTTACAGCAAACTTGTAATACTAGAAAATGACCTGGGACATTTTATTGTTCACTATGTATAGCCACCCAAAACAGAGCCTGGCACATGATAGGTGTTTTTTGTTTAAATATGAGAATGAAAGTGTGTCCTGTATATTTTTGTGATACTAAAGGTGTTTTGTCACTTGCTTCTGATAACATGTTTCCTTGTTGTCCTGTTCTCCTATGACTCAATCAATCAATTATTGCTTCAGGGGAATACAGATAAGACCTAGAATGAACGTGTCATTGCTTAGCTCTGAGTTTCAAATTGAAACTTTTTTATTTCAGAGTGAATAGTAGATTCAAAAGCCAGGCTTTGGTGAAGGTGAAGATTTGCTTTAGAAACCAAGAACAAAATGTGGCGATCTTAAAATAGTACTTTACAGTTAGTCATTGCATAGAGAGGATGGGGAATAGTAACATAAGGGGGAATTTCTGCCATTCAAGAAACCAAAGGATATTTTGATGCTCAGAGGACCTTGGGGACATTTAGGGAGGAATGTGCCTGGGCTTATGATGCTGACCCCAACACTCTAAGTAATGAAAGGGACTGATATTGCCTTTCATATTTATGATTTATAATGAGGGTCACTTCACATGGTACCCCATTATCAACACAGAGTAAACACAGTTGACTAGAAATGGCACCTTTGTGACATGATAAAACACAGAGGACTATAGGCCATATACTTGGTCTTGAAGGGTTGTAGAGGATATCTTAAGTTCCCACATGCCCTGGTGGTAGAAGCAAGTGTGAAGAAAGGACAGGTAAGTAAGATGTCAGGGATCTGGATGAGAAGGGAGTACAGTAACATTTGAATTAGAGTAATAGCAAGGTTCATAGTCCTTAGCAACGGCTCTTGGCATGGTTTCCCAAAGGCTGGGTGTACCTGAAACACTCTGCAGTGGGCACCTGTGCAGGACTCACACTGAGCAACCATGATTAGGGACATCTCAGCAGAGATCAGAGAAGAATCAGACCAACATATAGTTCAAAGGCCCCTCCTGTACCAGCTACTTTGAGGCTGCACAAGCTTTACCTTCATGTTCTGATGGCATCTTAGGGAAGGAGAAGGGAAGATATATTGAGAAGATAGAGTCAGCATTAACAGGATGTTTTAACTTTGAATTGATTAGAGATTGACCTGCAAGATATTGGGGGAATTGAGACTCCAGAACAAGATGAAGTCAGATATAGAAAAAACATTGTTTTTTTTTTTTTTTTGGTAACTGAGTCAAAGTGTATAAATTTGCATCCCCTGATATTTTATGGACTGACATAGGCTCTATCAGCCTTTCCAATTTATTATGAAGTATTTACATGTATTTTACTCTGGGAAAGATATGAAGGACAGTGAGATGATAAGGGAGAAGTTCTCTATTAAATGCAGATTCCCTTGGAAGTAGTTACACCTTAAAATTATATCAATTAATACTGTTATTATTACCAAATTAGTTGTACATTAACATGTCAGTAGGGGCTTATAAGAAAGGAAGACACAGACTAAGTATTTTGGAGGTGGCTAAGGAGGAATTAAGAAGTGGGTGTAGCATTCTTTACATAACTGGAGCTGCTTGAAAAGCTCCCATGGTTCTTTCTCCTTTGTTTAACCTGCTAGAACACAGGAGGAAACTGTTCTACATTTCTGACTGTTATTAAGTCAACCATTTAGGTATTTAAGAGCATGGTCTTTGTAGTCAAATAGGCCTAGGCTTGAATACAAGTATTGTCATCTTGGTTTAAAATACTAGCTGTGTCGCATAAATCAAAGGCATTCCTGTATATCAGTGATAAATCTTCTGAATTGGGAATGAGGAAAACCACCCCATTCACAGTATCCTCAAAAAAAAATAAAATAATTGGGAATCAACCTAACAAAAGAGGTGAAAGATTTATACAATGAAAACTACAGAACCCTAAAGAGAGAAATAGAAGAAGATCTTAGAAGATGGAAAAATATACCCTGTTCATGGATAGGCAGAACTAACATCATCAAAATGGCGATATTACCAAAAGTTCTCTATAGGTTCAATGCAATGCCAATCAAAATCCCAACGGCATTTCTTGTAGAAATAGAGAAAGCAATCATGAAATTCATATGGAAAAATAAAAGACCCAGAATAGCAAAAGCAATTCTAAGCAGGAAGTGTGAATCAGGAGGTATAGCGATACCAGATTTCAAACTGTACTACAGAGCAATAGTAACAAAAACAGCATGGTATTGGTACCAAAACAGGCGGGTGGACCAATGGTACAGAATAGAGGACACAGAAACCAATCCACAGAATTACAACTATCTTATATTTGATAAAGGGGCTAAAAGCATGCAATGGAGGAAGGATAGCATCTTCAACAAATGGTGCTGGGAAAACTGGAAATCCATATGCAACAAAATGAAACTGAATCCCTTTCTCTCACCATGCAGCACAAAAGTTAAATCAAAATGGATCAAGGAGCTTGATATCAAATCAGAGACTCTGCGTCTGACAGAAGAAAAAGTTGGCTCCAATCTACATATTGTGGGGTTAGGCTCCAAATTCCTTAATAGGACACCCATAGCACAAAAGTTAAAAACAAGAGTCAATAAATGGGACTTACTCAAACTAAAAAGTTTTTTCTCAGCAAGAGAAACAATAAGAGAGGTAAATAGGGAGCCTACATCCTGGGAACAAATCTTTACTCCTCACACTTCAGATAGAGCCCTAATATCCAGAGTATACAAAGAACTCAAAAAATTAGACAATAAGATAACAAATAACCCAATCAACAAATGGGCCAAGGACCTGAACAGACACTTCTCAGAGGAGGATATACAATCAATCAACAAGTACATGAAAAAATGCTCACCATCTCTAGCAGTCAGAGAGATGCAAATCAAAACCACCCTAAGATACCATCTCACTCCAGTAAGATTGGCAGCCATTATGAAGTCAAACAACAACAAGTGCTGGGGAGGATGTGGGGAAAAGTGTACACTTGTACGTTGCTGGTGGGACTGCAAATTGGTGCAGCCAATTTGGAAAGCAGTATGGAGATTCCTGGGAAAGCTGGGAATGGAACCACCATTTGATCCAGCTATTGCCCTTCTCGGACTATTCCCTGAAGACCTTAAAAGAGCGTACTATAGGGATACTGCTACATCAATGTTCATAGCAGCACAATTCACAATAGCTAGACTGTGGAACCAACCTAGATGCCCTTCAATAGACGAATGGATAAAAAAATGTGGCATTTATACACAATGGAGTATTACTCAGCAATAAAAAATGACAAAATCATGGAATTTGCAGGGAAATGGATGGCATTAGAGCAGATTATGCTAAGTGAAGCTAGCCAATCCCTAAAAAACATATGCCAAATGTCTTCTTTGATATAAGGAGAGCAACTAAAAACAGAGCAGGGAGGAAGAGCATGATAAGAAGATTAACATTAAACAGGGACGAGAGGTGGGAGGGAAAGGGAGAGAGAAGGGAAATTGCATGGAAATGGAAGGATACCCTCATTGTTATACAAAATTACATATAAGAGGATGTGAGGGGAAAGGGGAAAAATCAAGGGAGAGAAATGAATTACAGTAGATGGGGTAGAGAGAGAAGATGGGAGGGGAGGGGATGGGAGGGGGGATAGTAGAGGATAGGAAAGATAGCAGAATACAACAGTCACTAGTATGGCAATATGTAAAAATGTGGATGTGTAACCAATGTGATTCTGCAATTTGTATTTGGGGTAAAAATGGGAGTTCATAACCCACTTGAGTCAAATGTATGAAATATGATATGTCAAGAGCTTTGTAATGTTTTGAACAACCAATAAAAAATGTCAAAAAAAAAGAAAAAAGAAGGGAAGAACAGAATATCAAAAGATGTAAAGAAGATCATTAGTGTAGAAAAAGAAGATTGAGAGGCACAGAGGGAATGGGAAAGGGAAGGCAATGAAGAATGAAATCTTTAAAATTCATGTTATATGCATATATAAATATACCACAGGGAATTGCACCCTTATGTATAAGTAAAAAGAATCAACCAAATATAAATAAATAGACAGGTGAAAGGAAATCCAGGAGAATAGGAGGGGGAGAATGGAGGAGGAGGGGTAGAACAGGATGGAAAAGAGGGAATCAAGGACTCAACTGGAATTCCATGCATGTATGATTTTGGGGGGATGAACTCAACTACTATGTAAAACTATAAACTCTAATAAAAATAACATTGAAAATGTAAAAAAAAATAAAATACTAGCTGTGTGACCTTGAGAAAGTGATCTAATCATTTTGCTCTCAGTTTTCTCACCTGGAAAATGTAGGAAATAATATTTACCACAAAGATTTGTTGTGAGAAATAAATACAATGTAAAAACTTTCAAAGATAGTCTCCAATATATGATAGGTGCTCCATAAAATTTTATTTCCTTTCCCTTCTCAAACCACACTAGGCGTCATCCTTTGCTTCTCTAGACCTGTTCTTCACCCTTTTCTACCCTATTGCATGTTCTGGAAGACTGACCTACATGGAATCCATCACTGGGCTTCCTTGTCTCCTGGTTCCCAGTGGGTTAGGCCAATGGGAACACTAGTGGGACATCAGAGTGAGGAGAGTGAAGTTATGATATTGGCTCCTCTAGCTTCCTCCCTGAAAGATGCTATGTGCTGATTGTGCCCCTCAATGAAAAGTTATAGACCCCCTGAAATCCCTCTCCATATAACTCTGTGTATCCTTCTAGAAGTAGCTCCGTACTGTCACTCTTTCAGGCCTGAGTTGATAAACCTCCTCCATCTTGTCCTAAGACTCCATGACCTTTTTCTTGTAGTTTACTACAACTTTGTTAATAGTACCTTTATTAAATTCTCCTCAAATTGCTTGATTTGAATGTTCTTGCTTGTTTCCATCTAGGATCCTGATTAGTAGGTAAATTCTCTCATCTTTTCTAGGTATCTGTGAGAAACAAAAGGAAGACCCATGTATTTTTACTTTATTTAATATACATTTTTGCAGTACTGGGGATCAAAAAAGCTAGTGTTCTATCATTGAGATATAGTCCCAGTTTCATATACATTCCTTACTTGGCTAATTTTCTTCTTACAGGTTTGTATTAGCTACCTAAATTCTTGTTTGAAATGCTGAATTCCAACGAGGGATCATTTTGGTCTACTGAAAAGAACACTGTGGTAAGTGTCAGAAGACTCGGAGATGTGTTTTATTTCTGCCAATTCTTTCTGTGAGTTTGCACAGTGACATGGCACCTTTGTTCTCCTCAGTTCTTCTGTAAAATGAAAGGATTGAATTAGATGACTTCCACAGTACCTTTTAGTGCTTACTCCAGAAGTGACTTAAAATTTTCCTAGTAGAATTGTAGCAGACATTCCTTTAGTGTTGACTCACTTAGCTTTCCACAGAAGAGAGGACACTGATGCATCTCCCAATCTTTCTTAAGAAAGTAAGTTTAAAAAAGGGGAGGGAGTGAGCAAGCCCTTAAAAATGATAAGTGAAGCTTTTAGAACCTTCCAATCAATCTCTCTGCCCTCAGATTGGCAGATTAAGGCTCTTGACATCTGAATGATTTATTATGACTTAAAGTCCATGCCTATAGCACTTTAGCTTGATTTCTTCACAACAACAGGAGGCAATGGAAGGAGACAGATGATAGGCAGGAAGCAAAAGACCAGTCACTAAAGAAATGGAAGCTTAAATGGTGATTTTTCCATGTGATTTCAGAATGCCTCAGAATATTTTGTTGTTGCTCTACTTGCTTGATTTGCATAGTTAATAAGTGGGGAAAGCAGAGAGGCAAGGGAATGTCTAGGTACATCTGGAAAAAATAATCATCAATGGATATGGATAAGAGTAAAAGTCCAAGGGGAAACTTTGGAATGTAGGAATGTGGCTATGAATTGAGGTCTCCTTTGTTCGAATCTACTGTTTGCTAGACTTTACATATGTTATATCATTTAACCATCACAGCAACTATGTGAGATAGCAATTATGGATTTTACAGAAGAAGAAATGAGTTCTAAATTATGCCTAAAATATGATTGGTGCTACATAGATGTTTATTTCTTTCCCTTCTCAAACTATGCTAGGCATCTTTCTTTGTATCTCCAGACCTGTTCTCTATACTTTTGTACCCTATTCTGTGTTCTAAAAGACTGATGAACATGGCCTCCATCACTGGGCTTCCTTGTCCTCTGTATTCCTAATAGTTTAGGCTAACAGGGTGCCCTAGTGGGACATCAGAGGGAGGAGAGTGAAGTTAGTATACTTATTTCCCCAGCTTCCTCCTTGCAGGATGTCATGGGCTGATTGTGTCCCTCAGTGAAAAGTTACAGATCCCTAGAATCCCTCTCCATGTAACTGTATTTCTCCTTCTATGAGCAGCTGACTCCTGTCACCCTTTCAGCCTTGACATGATACCCCCCTTTCTAGTCCCTCCTAACACTCCATGATCTTTCTTATGGTTTATCACACCTTTATAGAGGAACTATTTACATATTTATATTCTCCTAAATACTCAGCTAAGTTCATCCAGCTTTATTAGTGAGGTGATAAACTTCAATTTAGACCTGTTTGTCTGGTCTCAAAATTCATGCTTTTCAGAGATGACTAAGGAGTGATACCATGAATTGCATCTGGCAATTTATGGTGATACAGATGGTTTAGAGCTGTTTATGCATTCATTCAAAATTATATTTATCATGTATAGTCAGCCCTCTATATCCATGGGTTCCATATGGGCAAATTCAACTATGGATCAAAAATATTGAAGGAAAATTGTGTTTGTACTGAACATGTATGTAAATGTTTTTCTTGTTATTATTCAGATAATACAGTTGAACAACTTTTTCATATAGCATTATATTAGGGATTATGAGTAATCTAGAGGTAATTTACATCATACACACATGATACAAGAGGATGTGGCTAGGTGATATGCAAATATCACCTACCATTTTATCTAAAGGGCTTGGGCATCCTCAGATTATGTCCATTTACATCCCTCCACAGATACCCAGGGACAACTCTATCTGCTATGTGACAAGCAATGTTCTATGTGTTGAGATATAGTGGTGAAAAGATAAGATGAATCCCTGTTGTCACTGAGTTTACCTCCTATTGGGGGAGATAGTCAACACATACACAAGGAATGCAATGATGAGCAATGTGTTTTGAAGAAGATAAAATAAGGAGAAGGTGGTCACAGGTGGATTCTCTGAAGAATTGACATCGAAGATGAGTCTATAATGACTCAGTAGTCAACCTGTGAAAATTAGGAAGAAAGAGAATGTCAGAAAGAAGTGTAAGTATAACTGGGGTTAGGGGGAGAAAAAGGAAGAAGAAGAGGAAAAGAAGGGGGAGGAAAAGGAGGAAGAGGAGGAAGAAGGGGAGGGGGAGAGGTTGATTGATTGGTTGGTTGATTGATTCAGACCTGTAGAGAGTTTATGAGCAGGTCATTTAGATCTCTGAAAGTCTATTAAAATGAAGGGTTTGGATCTTTTAAGGGTAATAGAGAATCATTAGTACCCTTAACTATACTGTTTCCATCTAGGTCTCAACTGAAGGATTTAATGAGAATTAACTTAGTGACTTAAGATCTCGGTTTGAAATGTTAGTCATCTCTGAGTTCAATGGAGTTTAAGTAATTAATATCCTTCATGATAAAAACGCTAATGAGGTGTCCATTTGTACCTGGCATTGGGCTCCAATTCAGTAGTTACCATCCCTGAGGTGTGTGTGAGGGGTAGGGAGTGTTGCAATAGGTGTGATATGCACACTGCAAGATCTAAAAGGTCAAGAAAGTATGTAAGTAAAGTTGAGCAAGTGGATCAATCATGGGGAGGGATGGTGAAGGGAAAGGGAAGGTACTGGGGAACAAGATTGATAAAATTATGGCATGTACAAATATGTCATAATGAATCTAACTATTTTGTATAATTATAATACACCAATGGAAAATAAAAGAAGGTGGATAGCACTACTCACAAACCTCATTAATCCTCTGTCCTATCACCTCTCCTATTTAAGGACTCTTGATCACTTTTCCTTGGTGCTTGAAGCTATTTCCTAATCTACCTGCTGGAGTCACTCCTGAAGGAACTATAGCTTCCAGTGAAAATGAAAGGAAGGTGTTTGCATGGCTTTGAATCTTGCATAGGCAACTCCAATGAATGCACAGAACATATTTACATGATGCTGAAAGAATTTACATGATGCTTGAGTCACATAGTTTATGGAGAGGAGGTTGGTTATTCAAATGTAAACTGAGAGGTCTAATTTGATTCCCTAATTCGGCTTAAGACTGTGATGATAGGGCATGTAAATAACTTGCCCACTGATGGAAGGTTTCTTTTTCTATTAAAAAAATAAAAGGAAATAAGGAGAATAGTGTCTGGAGAAGGGAACAAGGGAAATTCTTGTATGCTAGTTATTGAACCATGTGCTGCTTCAGTTTGTGAAAATTCTCTGAGCTATATACTTCCGAACTGTGCCCTTTTCTATATGTATGAATATGTATGTGTGTGTATATATTTATATACACACACATTAATAAAAGTCAGCAAAAAATGGAGCAAGTGAGATGCAGCCCTGAAGACATTTGCAATATAATGAAGCCAGGATATTATTAATGAGCACTCAAGTGGGAGTTTGGAGACTTAGGTTTAGAATAAGCTCTTGCACTATCTCACATGAATGAACAATAATAATACAGGGGTTTAAGGTGATCTAATAAATAACACCTATTTTTTTCTTTTTCCCATTCTGAACTGACTGAGAGAGACAAATAGCATGTAGATATCAGGAGTTTTATTTGTAGTGGAAGTGCTAGAAAAAGTGACATAGGAATATCTGCCAAGTAGGCTTCTTACTTCTCAACCCCAGAATTAGGCAGATAGCCCCACCTAGGCACAGGAAATACAAGAACACTACAGATCTAGCTCATAAGGAGGATTGTTTTCACTCTTTTTATTTTTTCCATATTTTATTGGTGCTTTATAATTTTACACAATGGTGGGATTTGTTGTTACATATTTGAACATGCACACAGTATATAATATAATTTGATCAATATCATTTCTCAGTATTTCCCTTTTCCCTCCATTCCTCCCTCCCTCATGAGAATGATTTTATAGCTGTGAGTAGACTAGAGCTTATTTCTTCTAAAAGCAGATAGACCCCTATTGGCTACACATGTCCTATTCCTGCTCCCTAAACTCAGTCAGAATTACCTCCTCTTGAGGAGGAGGATAAAAGAGGGATGAAGAGAAGACAACACTATTATGCTAATTAATGTTTCTCTTCACTTGGGAACATAAAGCTAAGAGAAAGGGTGTCCCCCAGCTTTCCTTAACAACAAAAACAACTTTGGCTATAATGATAATAGGGACTTCTGTTTACTGAGTACTTACTCTGGTGAGGCACAGGACTATGTGGTGTTTACTCATATGTGTTTTCAAGTATAATATCTAATTATATTCTCATAATAACTCCAAGAAATAAGTAATGCTATTGCTTCCATTTCATAGATGTCATAATTTATACCAGGTTACATAGCAGGAAAATGGTGGTGCCAGGAACAAACATAGACTCTAAAATTCATTCCCTTAAAGGTTGCTGTAGCACAGTGAAGAGTAGAGATGGGATTGGGATATCTGGGTTTTTAAAAGTCAGTACCACTTACTACTTGTGTGACCTTGAGAAAGTTACTAAACTGCTTATTAGTTTCCACATCAGTAAAGTGGTCATGTTCTTTCCTTTCTATGGGACCCAATTTCCTTATCTGTGAAATGCATAGAATAGGTTAGTGTTCTCAAAGTGTGGTCCCTGGGCCAGAATTGTCAGCATCATCTGGGAACTTGTTAAGAAAAGTCTTTCTGTCAGACTCTGTAGGGTGGGGCCTTGTAATCTGTGTTTTAATGAGTCCTCCAGAGGATATGCTGGAGTTTAAGATCCACTAATCTAGATGATCTTAACATTTTTTCTAGTCCTGCCATTCTGATATCTAACCTCAGTGTTTCCTGTTAGTCTTTCTTCTTGTCAAGTGTACACGATTAGAAGAGACACTGCTTCACTCCATGGAAGCTCCCACTGTCATACTGGTGGTAGTGCTGTTGGGAGGGCTCAGAGATGCTTTGAGGCATGCCTTTCTGAAGGGAGAACCACAGTATTTTAGTCTCATGGAAAAGCCTGGTCATAAGGCTTAATCAGGTCAGTTTCCCTACCCCAGATTGTGCCAGTGACAGGTAAGGTAAAAGACAACACAGACTCTCAGCCTAGGATGGGAATTGTTATTGGGTTTCAGCAGTTGCCCAGGAGTGGCTGGGCTATAGGTTTGGCCTGCAGTTCAGACCATTAGAGTATTAGGTTGTGGGACAGGTAGAGAAGATTGCCTTTTCAGCACTTCACCTGACTTTCCTGGCTTTCTTCCTATTGTGTCTGCTTTTACCCTCATCCCCTAGATTACCTGGTTATTCTGACTTCCCATGTCAGCCAGACAGGATTTGTCAAAGCAGGGCCAGGACCTGAAAAGAAACAATAGATTAGGGCTACAATTTGGAGCAGTTCAGGGGCACCTTCAAACATGCATTTGTATTTTATGGCAGTGGATAAAGTCCACATTAATACCTCAACACAACTAGGGGATAATATTTAGTAATTAAGTGAAAAAAATTTTACCAGTTAGAGAAATAGAGGGTATTATTATTAAGAGTACTGAATCAGGGCTGGGGTTGTAGCTCAGTGGTTGAGTGCTTGGCTCGCATGCATGAGGCACTGAGTTCAATTCTCAGCACCACATAAAAATAAATAAATAAAACAAAGCTATTGTGTCCATCTACAACTAAAAAATGTTTTTTTTAAAAAAGAGTACTGAATCAGACCTATAGGTTTCCAGTAGGCCAATGTAGGGGGTTACAGATATCTATATAATATGATTTGAGGGGGGCTGTCACTTAACATTTTTAGCATAGATTAATTTGTCAGATAAATAGCTATTATCTTGGTAATTCAGGAAGGATCCTGACAGTAGGGGACATGGTAGAAGAAAGTTCTGTCTGGATGCTGATGGTAAGGGCAGGAGGTCTACAGGGAGCTTTTTTAGGATTAAGTGATATACCATGTATAAAGTACTTAGTGCAGTAACTGGCATGGAGAAAGTGCTTAATAAAAAAAATTGAAGTAGCAGTGACTGGAAAAATTGGAAGCATGGGGTATCACTTAGAGCAGTTTGGAGGAAGCGTAGGTACTTAGTGACTATGGCTAGGGACATTTTGGAAAGTGGAGATGAAGAGAAGGGAGTGCAAAGAGGTGGAGAAGCAAGTCAATTGGCTGACCTGTTGAGAAAGGTAAGGGCCTAGCATCTTTATGCTGAAAGGTTCAGGGAGACAATGACAAAAAGGCTGGTTTGTTTTGCGGTTAAGGAGGTTATTTTTAAATCTTGATTTTTATTCTAAGCTTCCTTGGAATGTCTGTGCCACACAGAAATCATGCAGGTCAGTAACCTGTTGGCATGGGAAATCACTTTATTTTCTCTGGACTCTTCTGACAGAGTAATAATATACTGCAGCAAAATCAAGAGAATTAACATGATTCCTGTAGCTTTCTTTTACAAACAAACAAACAAAAAACAGTGCTTAACTGTGGTAAAGAAACATTTCAGGCCAGTGCTTTCCTTGGGTTGAACAAAACACTGGCTGAAACCAAATTAGGGCTCTCTCACTGTTTCTGTGAATTTGGGAAGTCATATGCCCATACCAGGTGATCTTGCTTCTCCAGAAAAAAAAAAAAAAAAAAAACAGTTTCTAAGATCCTGCTTTGGATTTCTAAATCTTTGGTACTCAATAAACTTATAAACTTACATACTTCCTCCTTCCACTCCACTATGGCCCTCAACTTCCCTGGCTGCTTTCAGAAGGCAAGAGACTGCTATAAAGTTTGCATATTGACTGTAATCATAAATGCATAAAAGCAAGCCATGCCCCAAACACCAGTTATCATCATCTTCAAACCCTGCCACATCCCAGAGAAACAGAACAAGGACTCCAAGAATGAATTATGTCCTGATTCTAGATACCAAAATGTCATATTGTGTTGGCCAATTTCTGCAGATGTTGTCAAGCAAGAGGCATCAGGAGACATTAAAAATTCTCTTTGTGACTACAGAGTGCCAAACATCAGGCTTGCCTCTCTCTAGAGTTACAAACTCGGCTGCTGACTGATCCTTGCCTTTTCCCCTTCAGCTCTTTGATGTGGGCAGAGGCCAAGTGCAGGTTTCCTTGGCCTAACAGCAGTCTTTTATGTGGAAATTGCTGGAATCCTCCAGAAATGTCTCTACAAAACTTATGAACACAACAACACAGTGATTTGCTCTTCTCAATAGGCTATATATATGGAAAATGTAATTTACAGGAACTCTTTAAATGATTGCTCGGACTTTGAGAAATTGCATAAAACTGCTTTAATTAGGAGTTTCAAATTTGCTTTGTATTTATTCTGCTTCCAGTTCTCTTCACCTTTTCTTCCCCATCTCCTAAGTGTTTTAATTCAGCAGCAGTTCTCCTTTATTGGGACCCCAATTTCCTCTCTGGCACTCTCCCTGTTCTCCCCAGCCACAAGTCACTTAGAGTCCTATGCATTTGGGATGGTACCTTTTCATATTCTACCATTTTTCCATGCCCACCAGCCTATCCAGAGCCCCTGTTACTTCTACCTCTCTCTTAAACCTCACTTTATATGTCTTTGAGATCCTCGGAGCATCACTGGAGTCACATGATATATGTGAAATCCATTTTAACTTAAAGAAAGAACAAGGTTCACAGGGTCAGGTTTCTGAATAAACTGTGATTAGGCTGATGAGCCTGAAATAGGCTGGCAGAAAAACGGCCTTTGTATGTGTTTTCCTACAGCCAGAATGCCATTTCCAAACTTCTATCTTTTAAACCTAGCTGACCATTATATCTACTACTTCTGCAAAGGTCAGCCTGGATATCTTCACCTTCTTTGTGGAGCTTTCAATAAACTCTGCTCGACTGGAGTTGTTTGTCTTCTTACACACCATTAACAACAGATAACATTCATTGAGTACTTATGTGTCAGACACTTTCCATGTGGTAACTCATTTAATTCTCACAATCCTTCTGTAAGGCAGGCATTCGATTATAATTCCCATTTTCCAGATGAAGAAACTGAGGCACCGATAGTTTAAGCAATAGTTGGAAGGTGGTAAACTAGAATTCAAACCCAGGCATGCAGCCTCTGAAGCCCAAACTCTACTGCCTCCCCCTGTGCCAGCATAGCTAATGTAGCCATTGTTGCTACTAGTGTACTTTCCTGTATCTATAATTGTATTGAAAACTGTGCAGAGCATGTTATCTCCACATCTCTAGGACCTGGCATAGTGTTTGGTGAAAAACAAATGTTCTATAAGAGTTGAATTAATGAACAAATAAATGATTTTATTGAAGTACAAAGCACAAAAAGATACTAGAATTAGGAATCTGAATTGAATCCTGGTTCTACCTGTGTGATCCTGGTAAAGAGAGATAATTTTTTTCAGCTTCAATTTTTTATTTTATGAAGTGGAAATAAAAGACTACTAAGTCTTATCCAGACGATTAATTATGATGATGTTTTTAAAGCACCCATCACAGTAAAGGTATTCAGCATATGATTTTATTCATTCATCCATCCATTCATTTATTCATTGAAGAAATAATCATTGAGCATATGGTATGTGTCAGAAAGTATATTTGTTGGGAATATGCTGTGAAAAAAAACAGAGCTCTTACCTTGTGGAATTATATTCTATTGGGAAAGGGTGCAAAATAAAGGAATAAACAAGTTCAGAAATATACATTTATAAAGAAATAGAAAATAACTGGAGAGCTATTTCATTTAGATAAGATAGCCAGGAAAGGCTATAGAAGAGTGATGCTAACATTTGAGACTTGAAGTTGAGGAGGAAGCAGCCACATGAAAAGCCAGAAGGTGATCATTCCAGGAAGAAAGACAAGTCAATACAAAGCCTTGAATTTAGAAAGAGATCAAATGTTCAAAGAAGAGAGAGGAGGCCAAGATAGCTGGCACCTGGTAAATGAAGAGGAGAGGGCAGGAAATAAGATTCAAGATTCCAGTAGAGGTCAAATGATTGTCTTTCAGTCCCTGTTAAAGATTTTGGATTAATCTAAATGCAATAGGAAATTAAAGCTAGGTTTTTAGTGAAGGAGTGGCATGGTGTTATTTATATCTGTGACAGCCCCATTTTGGCTGTTATGTGGTTTTTGGATTTTAATGGGCAAGAATAGAAGAAGAGCCACCTAGCAGTTTATTGAGGTAGTTAAGGTAAGAAATTATAGTAGCTGGGACTAGGGTGGTAACAGTGTAGACGAAGAGAAACAGACATATTTGAGGTAGAACTGTCATAAGTGGATACTGGGAATCATAGAAATGGAGGAACCAAGGATGATTCCTCAATTTGGGATTGAATTACTGAGTTGGTGGTGGTATACTCATTGAAACAGGAAGGAGCAAACTTGGCAGAAAAACAAGAGTTATATTGAAGATATGCTAAGTATGACATGTCTACTACATATAAAAGGAGATGTCAAATAAACAGTTGGATAGATGAGTCTGAAGATTGTAGTGGTTCATTTTCTTTGTCAACTTATCTGTGTTAAGGAATGCCCAGAGAGCTATAAGGCCATTCTTTCTTTTCTTTTTCTTTTTTTTTTTGAGGTAACTTTTTTATATAACTTTATTTTATTCATTAATTTTTAAAATGTGATTGTGAGGATTGAACACAGGACCTCTCACATACTAGGCAAGTGTTCTACCACTAAGCCACAACCCCAGCCCATAGAAGGTCATTATTTCTGAATGTGTCTGTGAGGGTATGTCCAGAAGAGTTTAGCATTTGAATAGTAAACTGAGTAAAGAAGATACATCCTTCACCTAATATGAGCAGGCATCATCAAATCCATTGAGGTCCTGGATAGAATAAAAAGGCAGAGGATGAGTGAATTACCTCTGTCTTCTGAAGCTGAGTCATCCATCTTCTCCTGCTGTCAGACATCAGAGCTCCTGGTTCTTGGGCCTTCAGATTCTGGGTTATACCATCAAACCCTTGGTTCTCAGGATTTCAATCTCAGAGTGGGAACTATGTCTGGTTCTCAGGTTTTCAGACTTAGATTGAATTTTACACTGTACTTCAGCTTCCCCCATTTGAAGACAGTATATGATGGCACTTCTTCATCTCCAAATCACATGAAGCAAATCCCATAGTAAATCTGCTCTCTATTTTCTTCCCTCAAGCCCACCCTCCTACCCTCCCTTCCTTCTTCTGTCTGTCTTTCTTTCCCTCTTTCTTATCTATCTATCTATCTATCTATCTATCTAATCTATCATCTATCCCTCTCCTATTAGTTCTATTTCTCTGGGCAATACTAATTCAAAGGTTAAGAGAGAGGTCAGAGTTGGGGCATATCAATTTAGGTGTCATTTACCTATGACTGATATTTAAGATTATAGGAGTGAAAGAGAAATACCCAGGCAAAAGTACAAATAAAGAAAAGAATAATAATGTCATAGTAAAGATGGTGATCATGATAATAATGAACACGTATACAGTGCTTATTATATGCTAGGTACTATTCCAAATGCTTTGAATCTACATTAACCCATTTAATCTTACAATAACCCATGAGGGTTGCTATCATTATACTTTACAGATGAGAAGCTGGAGGCAATGATAGATTTAGGCAAATTATCCAATTTGACATGAAGATTGATAAGATTAAAAACGTATCTTTGATAAGATTCAAAACTAGGCATTTTGACTTTAAAGTCCATTCTCTTAACTACTATGCTATTATTGCCTTTCAAGAGAAGAGAGTCCATAATCAAGTCCTGGGGCTCTATCACATACAAAGTGCAAGAAGAATAGGACTCAGCAAAGGAAACCTCTAAGGTGGAATAGCAGAGTGTGGCATCATGCCAGGCAAGTGAGTAAAATATATTAATAAAAAGGAAGTGCTTATGCATGTTAAATATTTTTTAGCCATTAAATAAGAGGATACAGAGGTTTCCACTGGATTCTCCAATATGAAGCTTGCTGGTGTCCTAACAAGAGCATTTCCTTCTTTATTAATGCTGACCATTTTCCAAGACTCCACTCTTCAGTCTCTACCTTCCTTTGTCAACCCTTGTGACTCCCTTGACTTCTTTGTGAATTTCATATGCCACTAGGTATATGCAATTAATTAAGTCACTTCAATTTCCTATGGGATGTGTTTCTGATGGCATTTTATATTTGAACTTTTATCTCATTGTCTTAATTTTGGATGTCACAATCAGTTTTCATTGAGTTTTTAAATTTCTTCTGGAGATATTTTCTCATGTCATCAAAGGAGTTACATAAGAGGCCTTCTCTTTAGCTCTATTACTCCCACTTCTTCAGCTGGTTGATTCAGAGTGGGAAAGAGGACAGGATTCCTGAGTGTTTCTGAATGACTAACTCAAGAGCTATGTTACTAGGTGATTCTAATGTACAACAGTCCTTCCCTCCTTTCTACACTTGAGTAATCAAGAAGTAGTACCTGAAGGCTAAATCTCCTTCTAGCAAGGATAATGATTCCTAGTAGGCAGTTTAGAGTAAGAGAGGTCACATGACTAGTGGTGCCTCTAATTAGCCCCTCTGCAAACTCTAGTCTAGATTTCTTATTTAGGGCACAGTGGTACTTAAACAGGGTGTGATTCAATCCTGCCAGTGTGTTCAACAACAACTGAATACATAAAAAGGAAACTCATTTCCAGATGGAGTCCTCTTGAGCAGTGCTGCCTGGAGAGGGTGAACAGTGACACACTTCAGCTTCAATAGGACAAGATGCTTGGAGAGGGAGCTTCCCTTTGCTCTCTGATGAGGAAAAGAAATGCCCCCAATTGGATGTCATAAGCCTATAGATTCTCTCTCAAGCTTAGGAGAACAGATGGCACAAGCACAGCAGGAAATTGACAAATGCTTATCACTCTTTCTCACTAGCTTTCTTAAAACATGTCAACATTGACCTTCCCTAGAGATCTCAGTTAAGTCATTACTATCAAGGAAAGCATTCACAGAGCTGAATTCAGGAATTCACAGAGAATTGAATTCTTCAATTATATTTGCCATTTCATATGAGATTTGGAGTTCTTAGGGGTCAAAAAGTCAAAACTTTTGGTCTGTCATAAAGTGTCTTGCTTTTGTAGAAATGGTTCAGAATGAACAGAAACTCCAAAACACTATATTCTTTGGGCTTTTTTTATCCTTTAGAGTCATGGAATCCTTCAGCATAGATAGAGAAAAGGTCACCATTGTTGCTGAAGACACCAGCAGAAAGGAATGAGTTAGAGGAGGACCTGCAATCCTGGAACAGTAGAATTTTTATTTTTATTTTTATTCTTTAGTTACACATGACAGTACAATGATCTTGACATATCATACATTTGAATCAAATGGGGTATAAGTTCTCATTTTTCTGATTGTACAGGTTGCAGAATCACATGTAGAATCAATCTGCAGACTGGCAGCTGGATAAAGAGACTGGGAAGAGAGAGATCTTAAAGATAATTAAAGAAAGGAAAATTGGAATCATGAGAGGAGTTGTGAGGCCAAATTACCTTCTAGAAACAGAGATGAGGCAAATAGCCTACGAGATGATGAAGATCCACATGAGTAAGAATAAATAAGTTTCCCACTCTTTACCACTTGCAATCCCTCCTATGTATCTAGAAGTAGGCAATAAGAGATTCTGTGGACTTTTATTCCATCTAGTACTAAAAGCAACGAAATGCATGAAGGGAACAGAAAGGAAGGCAGAGGGACCTTCCCATTAGTTCAGAAATAGAAACATCTGAAACTTTCCACTGGAAAAACTTGGCAGGATCAGATCCTCATGGGACTGTAAAGGAATCTCAGTTTAACTCTTATTGGCCTGCATAGTGCAAGGGTGTGGTGTGCTTGGAAGAGCTTGCAATCCCAGGAGAGAAACGTGACCATGAAAAGTTACTCTCCTATGTGAGAGTTGAGGGTGGAATATTCTTTCTTCCTTTTTTTTCTTTTGTACACCACTTCAGACTCACTGGAAATTTATGATCACAGTGAAATCTGTCTTGAGGTCTACACTTTACCTTGACCAACTCCCACTCTGTCAGTGATGACTTTACCTTCTTTTGAGTTTCTAGAGAGAATATACTGTTAATGCCAAGCAATCAGTTTTTATGGATCTCTGCCTGGAATTTAAGTTTAGAGTTAGATTCTTTATAATAAGGACAGTTTATTGGCCAAAGTTAGACCCAAGTCATAATCAATGTATGAGCCAATGTAATAGCATCAGACTGATGAATACAAGGGACAATTGACCATGATTTTCCAGAAGTCCATCAGAACTTGAGACTCACCCTAAAAGAAGTGGGTGATGAAATATTGCTGGAACAATTTTTCTGGGCTCTGGGAGTTTTGTACCTAAAGGATTAACTTTGGCTTCAAAATCTACTCCAGTTAGAAAAGTAGAGGACTAGAGGGGGCAGGGTTTCAGGGTCACATTCTTAAAAAATACACCACTTCTCCCATCTACTGGCAGATGACTAAAATTATTTTAGAAGGGGACAATGCCTTCATTCTGTAATCTTTTGACTCTCCCAGAATTTCTAACATGGTCATGGTTACCCAGAGGTGTTATATCATTTGGAGAGCAAATTTTCCTAGCATAAAGGAAGGGTACAGCACAAGGGTACTGCCTGCTTGAAGTGGGAATGTCAAGCACTGGGAGGGTGAAGAGGGAAAAAGTGAAGTTATGGAAGCCAAATTACTAACCTTATACTTTTTGTAAGGATCACTAGCCTATTCAAGTAGAAATTTTAGGAAAATTTCACTCTAAACTGATGGTAAGATTCTTCTTAAATTAGTTAATATTCTCAGCTATCTGATATGTCAGAATTGTGCCTTTGAGAAGTACTTAAAGGGCTGCTGATATTTTGCATGCAAATTATTGTATTTCTTTCTTTTTCTTTTTTGGTACCAGGAATTGAACTCAGGAGAACTTAACAACTGAGCCACATTTCTGGCTTTTTAAATATTTTATTTAGAGACAGGGTCACTGAGTTGCTTAAAGCCTCACTAAAATGCTGAGGCTGGCTTTGAACTTGTGATCCTCCTGTCTCAGCCTCCTGAGCCACTGGGCTTACAGGCGTGCACCTCCGTGCCTGGCTGCAATAGTATTTCTGACTTAGCAGTTCTTTTGTCATTTCTTGCAAGTTTGATGAAGCTTAGACTATCATTCTTTTTTCAAAAATGTCAATTTCTGATCAGTCTGGTTGGGTTAGATATTGCTTTACATCAATAATCCATAGATTTGGGGGAGGAGGTGATAAGATTGAATCCAGGGTCACTTTTACCACTGATCTACACCCCTAGCCCTTTTTTCATTTTTTAAATTTTGAGACAGAGTCTCACTAAGTTGCTTAGGACCTCACTAAGTTGCTGAGGCTGGCCTTGAACTTGCAATCCTCCTGCCTCATCCTCTTCAGTCACTGGGATTATAGTTTTGCACCACCACACCTGGATCCATAGATTATTTAAAAATCCAATATATTCTGGGTTGTACATAAAACACTTTCTATCTAATAAGGAGATATCTTGATATTCCCTTTGAGGGGGGAAACGTTTATAACAAAGGAGACCTGCTTTCCAGCTTCAAGGCCTAGTATGTGCTGGATCTCTTGGGGTGCCATGCATCTGAGTTCCTCCTTAGTCATGGTAGGGATGGACTGCTGTATCTGGGCAGTGATGTTCTGCAGTAGAAAAATAGTCACATAAGCAAGATATAAGCCAAAATGATGTCTTAAGTTTCTCCTTCTTTTTCAGCTAGACACCATAGCCATCTCTATGATTATCTTTCCAGTTTGTTTGTCCAAAAAATGTTTCATAGATTTTTATTTCAGTTGAGCTGGGGTGGACCAACAACAACCAAAGGCAAAGGAGTAGCACATGGCTGGTCACATAGTTCAAATGGATGCAGGGAAACTCAGGGTGTATTTGCAGCATTTTTGTATTGTGTGGAGTGCTTGTGTGGAGGAACATATGTTGAAAGCAGTGAGACTTATGTACTTCATTCCAAGTAAAACATTCTCAGTCTATGTGGCATCCCACTAATAGGCTTCAAGAAGCCAGCATTGCAGAATGGTGTGCCAATGCTAAAGCTCATCACCAGCTCCCAGAGGATTCCCAGAACTTCTGCATCATCTCTTTTATTAACTTGTAAACAGCACTGAACTGTAAGCTGAATTGTAGCAATAAGAAAAGGAGATGGAGGCAAACAGCCAGGAGAATGTTAGGCTAAATACACATTCATCAGGAATGTTGATTCCTGTCCTTCAAGTACCCCTGCCTTTAATCTGATGGAATGATTGGACCAGGATAAGTTGTGTTGAGGAATAAACTCAAGACAAAACATTCTACATTATAGCATATGAGGTGCCTGATCCTGAAAAGTCTCACAACTGAGACTCAAATCTAAGTGATTTGTTTAATAAACACTGAGAAATATAAATATAAATAATAAATAATAAATATAAATATATTTATATTTATTAAATATAAATATAATTTTTAGACTCAAATCTAAGTGATTTGTTTAATAAACACTGAGAAATATAAATATTTATATTTATATAAAAAATATTTATATAAATATAAATATAGCTTAAAAATTATAGGTGTTGGATCCAGGATACTCTACTACTGAGTAATATCCCAACCCTTTTTATATTTTATTTTGAAATCGGTTCTTGTCAAGTTGACCAGGCTGGCCTCAAACTTGCAATCCTACTATCTCAGCCTCCTGAGTAGCTGAGACTACAGATGTGCACCACCATGACTGGCTATAAGAAAAAAATTTTCAAACAAAAGAACACCCTCAAAACCTCTAACACAGTGGCTATTTTCACTTTTCCATTTTTCTTCCTGTGAGTCTGCATCCAAATGTATACACATGTTTTTATATAGTTGTAACTGAAATGAGTATAAACTACGTATTCTGTTTTTTCCTCATAGCATCATATCCTAAACATTATTGATGTTTCCACCTAACTTACAGTCTTTTTCAAGTTTTCATTTGATTATTTGTGATTATAAGATTATCATAATTACAGATATTATCATTTATTTTAACGTTATGATTATTGTAGAAAATTTGGAAAATGCAGAAAAGAATAAGTCAGGAAAAGGTCATCCAAAATTTCACTTTTCAAAGGTAACTACTGAAAACATATTGAGTTAATAATTCCTCTTCTTCTTACAATGTATATTTCTTTATATAATTAAGATTATACTATATATAGATGCTAAGAGTCAGCCAAGTATATGATGCATGGCATTTTTGGTTGAAAGGTGACGCCAGCTAGCCATTGAGATGATATGATTATGTTAAGATTTGCATTCATATGGATATTGGGCTCCTGCTGTTCACCTGGGCCTGCTATGGGACTCCTGGAGAGTTCCCATTGGTTGGGGAAGTACAGTAGGAGGGAGTTCCGGGGGAGGAACTCTCTCTGGGGGTGCCAGGAGAACACAGCATGTGTGGATCGGCAATCTTCCCGGGGACATACAGAACATTGGCGGCAGTTTCAAAAAATAAAGTTTGTTCCTGCTTGAGTGGCTTGTGATTTTGTGCCCAGCCAGACTGCGGCATATAGAGATATGATGCTATGAGGAAAAAACAGAATGTGTAGTTTATACTGGTTTGTTTTAGTAATATTATGCAATGAACATTTCAGTGTGCCTTTATAAATAATTATAAACATACTACATGAGGATTGCCTCATTTTTCATCTTTGGAAGTTCCCTACTATTAGATTGTTTTGATATTTCTCTAATGCTGATGATGCTGTGATGATCATTGCATTAGTTGGGACAATGCCAACTCCTGTTACAAATAGGCTGCCTAAAATGCAATGGCTAAAATCAGTCATTTGTTTCTCTTTCAAGTAATGGAATGAATTCCAAGTCAGCTCATGGTTCTTAAAGCATTCATTCAAGAATGCAGATTTTTTTTCTTTTATTACCTTGCTAAAAATCATGTCACTTCAACCAGTGTAACTCCACATCATGTACAACCACAATAATAGGGATTTATATACCATGTATGTATGATATGTTAAAATATATTCAACTGTAATGTGTAACTAAAATAAACAAATAAAAAATTTAAAAAAAACTGTGTCACTTGAACATCCATGGTCAGATTCACAGGAAAAGGAAACAGCAGGTCAGAGTTATGCCAACTTCTTAAGAACTCTAGTTCAGGAGTTGCACATTCCTTTGCTTGAATTCTTAGTCATACCAGTCACACACAGCAAGGGAAGCTTGACTGTAGCATAGATGGGTAGCCATGTGTCTGGCACATATACTACTATGGAGGAAGTAGAAAAGAGTTTGCAGGTAGAAAAGATAGTAGGAATGAGATGAACATTATTACCCAAGGCACATGTGTGACTGCACATGTAGTGTGACTCTACATTGTATACAATCAGAGAAATGAAAAGTTGTGCTCCATTTGTGTACAATGAATCAAAATGCATTCTGCTATCATGTATAACTAATTAGAACAAATAAAAAATAAATTTAAAATAAAAATATTATGCTAGGTTCTTACCTACTTTTCTATAAATCTACCACCAAGAAGGCCTATTCAACTTCATGTACCACCAAAAGGACTAAGTAATCCCCATAGCTACCCCCTTCTAATTTTTCTTCAGCAATGTCAAGCAAGATAAATGAATAAAGGTTATCCAAATTAAAAAAAGACTTTTGAGGAGATAGCTAGTAGTTTCTGCCACAAATATGTATGTACACAAATATTTGTTGGCATTTCAGAACTCTTTTCCTTAGGATATGTTCTTAGACTAAGTATGACTCCTTTTAATCCATAACTGTTTCAGTCTTGCTGTCTTAATTTTAATTCATATCTTGGCTATCCTGAATGTCCTAAACAATTTCTTTTAAGAACACCTGATGTGTTTTCTGGGCTCTTCTGAGATTTGTGTGTGTGTGTGTGCCTTCACATATGAAAGACAATTTCTCTTAGAATGATTGACTAACAAACTCCCCCCTTAATACTCTGTAGCAATGTTTCTATTGTCTTCCGATATTCACTCATTCAACAAATATTTATTTAAGCAATTACAAAGGCCAATGATTTCTACCAATGCTTAAAATATAGCTGTGGACAAAACAGATATAAATCCCTCACCCTCATACAGAAACCAGTGGGTTGTCTTGGGTTTATTCTGTTTGCTCCCAAGTACTGAGCCATTCTATGCCTGCTCTGTATCTTGAAAGACTGACTCCTATACACTGCCTTCCCCTGACTCCCTTGATGTCTAGTTTTCATTTTTTCCCCTCAATGAGTGATACCAGTGAGATATTGGAGGTCAGAGGAGAGAATCTAGAGTATTTCTTATCTGCTTCCTTCCTATTTCTGCATCTCATCTTTGCCAATAGCTGCATCCTTTCTGAAATACAGCTCCTTTAAGGCAGCCTCAGTTACATTTTTCTCATTTAAATTATTTGGGACTAATTCTGTTTATTTAAAAATAATCCTGCTATGGGTGTAAACTATGAGGGTCACAGCAGGAAAGACATAGCTTGCTCAAATGGTTTAACTAGGTATAGTTCAATGACAAGACTGTTTACAGAGTTATGTGAAGGGTTAAGGAGCCCAAAAGGATCATGAGGCATCCAAGTGTATCAATAGTAGAAAGGCATTACTACTGGTAGGTCCAAAAGCACAAGAGGAAAACCAGGTAAGACCTATTGCTACGCTAGAGGGCCTTCCAAATAGGTAGAAATATGTAACCATTATCCAGATGGGGAGAAAACAGAGTTGTAGAGGAAGTGCCCTGACTTCACTCTCTTCCACCTTTAGATCTCCTGCCATTTTCAACTTTCCAAACCCAACTGGAAGCCCCAAATAAAGGAAGGTCTGGTGATACAGTCCATATGGCTCACCCACCAAGACACTGTGGAAAAGTCAGATAGATCTGGGGATACAAATGGAGACTACCAAATGAATATAGGTTAATATTTATGCTTAATATTGCAGTCAAGAACGAGATTTGTTCTTTTATTTATTTTACTTTTCATTGACAAATAATAATTGGATATATTTATGAACTACAATGATGATATTTTGACATAGATATACATTGTAGGATGATTATCATTCCACTTATCTTTTTTTAATTTTTATTGTTGGTTGTTCAAAATATTACATAGTTCTTGATATATCATATTTCACACTTTGATTCAAGTGGGTTATGAACTCCCATTTTTACCCCGTATACAGATTGCAGAATCACATCAGATACACATCCATTGATTTACATATTGCCGTACTAGTGTCTGTTGTATTCTGCTGCCTTTCCTATCCTCTACTATCCCCCCTCCCCTCCCCTCCCCTCTTCTCTCTCTACCCCTTCTACTGTCATTCATTTCTCCCCCTTGTATTATTTTTCCCTTTCCCCTCACTTCCTCTTGTATGTAATTTTGTATAACCCTGAGGGTCTCCTTCCATTTCCATGCAATTTCCCTTCTCTCTCCCTTTCCCTCCCACCTCTCATCCCTGTTTAATGTTAATCTTTTTCTCATGCTCTTCGTCCCTACTCTGTTCTTAGTTACTCTCCTTATATCAAAGAAAACACTTGGCATTTGTTTTGTAGGGATTGGCTGGCTTCACTTAGCATAATCTGCTATAATGCCATCCATTTCCCTGCAAATTCTATGATTTTGTCATTTTTTAATGCAGAGTAATACTCCATTGTGTATAAATGCCACATTTTTTTTTATCCATTCGTCTATTGAAGGGCATCTAGGTTGGTTCCACAGTCTTGCTATTGTGAATTGTGCTGCTATGAACATCGATGTAGCAGTGTCCCTGTAGCATGCTCTTTTTAGGTCTTTAGGGAATAGACCTAGAAGGGGAATAGCTGGGTCAAATGGTGGTTCCATTCCCAGCTTTCCAAGAAATCTCCATACTGCTTTCCAAATTGGCTGCACCAATTTGCAGTCCCACCAGCAATGTACAATATACCCTTTTCCACACATCCTCGCCAGCAGTTGTTGTTGTTTGACTTCATAATGGCTGCCAATCTTACTGGAGTGAGATGGTATCTTAGGGTGGTTTTGATTTGCATCTCTCTGACTGCTAGAGATGGTGAGCATTTTTTCATGTACTTGTTGATTGATTGTATGTCCTCCTCTGAGAAGTGTCTGTTCAGGTCCTTGGCCCATTTGTTGATTGGGTTATTTGTTATCTTATTGTCTAATTTTTTGAGTTCTTTGTATACTCTGGATATTAGGGCTCTATCTGAAGTGTGAGGAGTAAAGATTTGTTCCCAGG
The DNA here is from genome assembly GCF_047511675.1 of Marmota flaviventris. Classification (NCBI taxonomy): domain Eukaryota; kingdom Metazoa; phylum Chordata; class Mammalia; order Rodentia; family Sciuridae; genus Marmota; species Marmota flaviventris. Next base: position 74,570,141 of record NC_092518.1, read on the forward strand.
ATGTAGGCTCCCTATTTACCTCTCTTATTGTTTCTTTTGCTGAGAAAAAAAACTTTTTAGTTTGAGTAAGTCCCATTTGTTGATTCTAGTTATTACCTCTTGTGCTATGGGTGTCCTATTGAGGAATTTGGAGCCCGACCCCACAGTATGTAGATTGGAGCCAACTTTTTCTTCTGTCAGACGCCGTGTCTCTGATTTGATATCAAGCTCCTTGATCCATTTTGAGTTAACTTTTGTGCATGGCGAGAGAAAGGGATTCAGTTTCATTTTGTTGCATATGGATTTCCAGTTTTCCCAGCACCATTTGTTGAAGATGCTATCCTTCCTCCATTGCATGCTTTTAGCCCCTTTATCAAATATAAGATAGTTGTAGTTTTGTGGATTGGTTTCTGTGTCCTCTATTCTGTCCCATTGGTCCACCCGCCTGTTTTGGTACCAGTACCATGCTGTTTTTATTACTATTGCTCTGTAGTATAGTTTGAGGTCTGGTATTGCTATACCGCCTGATTCACACTTCCTGCTTAGAGTTGTTTTTGCTATTCTGGGTCTTTTATTTTTCCATATGAATTCCATGATTGTTTTACCTATTTCTACAAGAAATGCCATTGGGATTTTGATTGGCATTGCATTAAACCTATAGAGAACATTTGGTAATATCGCCATTTTGATGATGTTAGTTCTGCCTATCCATGAACAGAGTATATTTTTCCATCTTCTAAGATCTTCTATTTCTCTCTTTAGGGTTCTGTAGTTTTCATTGTATAAATCTTTCACCTCTTTTGTTAGGTTGATTCCCAAGTAGTTTATTTATTTTTTTTTTTTGAGGTTATTGTGAATGGAGTGGTTGTCCTCATTTCCATTTCAGAGGATTTGTCGCTGATATACAGGAATGCCTTTGATTTATGCGTGTTGATTTTATATCCTGCCAGTTTGCTGAATTCATTTCTTAGCTCTAATAGTTTCTTTGTAGACCCTTTTGGGTCTGCTAGGTATAGAATCATGTCACCTGCAAATAGTGATAATTTAAGTTCTTCTTTTCCTATTTTTATGCCTTTAATTTCTTTCGTCTGTCTAATTGCTCTGGCCAGTGTTTCGAGAACTATGTTGAACAGAAGTGGTGAGAGAGGGCATCCCTTCTTGTTCCAGATTTTAGAGGGAATGCCTTCAGTTTTTCTCCATTCAGAATGATGCCAGCCTGAGGCTTAGCATAGATTGCTTTTACAATATTGAGGTATGTTCCTGTTATCCCTAGTTTTTCTAGAGTTTTGAACATAAAGGGATGCTGCACTTTGTTGAATGCTTTTTCCGCATCTATCGAGATGATCATATGGTTCTTGTTTTTAAGTCTATTGATGTGGTGAATAACATTTATTGATTTCCTTATATTGAATCAGCCTTGCATCCCAGGGATGAATCCTACTTGATCATGGTGCACAATTTTTTTGATATGTTTTTGTATCCGATTCGCCAGAATTTTATTGAGGATTTTTGCATCTAGGTTCATTAGAGATATTGGTCTGTAGTTTTCTTTCTTTGAAGTGTCTTTGTCTGGTTTAGGAATCAGGGTGATGTTGGCCTCGTACAATGAATTTGGAAGTTCTCCCTCTTTTTCTATTTCCTGAAATAGCTTGAAAAGTATTGTTATTAGTTCCTCTTTAAAGGTTTTGTAAACTCTGCTGTATACCCATCCGGTCCTGGGCTTTTCTTAGTTGGTAGTCTTTTGATGGCTTCTTCTATTTCCTCAATTGATATTGGTCTGTTTAGGTTGTCTATATCCTCCTGACTCAATCTGGGCAGATCATATGTCTTAGAAATTTATCTATGCCTTCACTATCTTCTATTTTATTGGAGTATAAGGATTCAAAATAATTTCTGATTATCTTCTGTATTTCTGAAGTGTCTGTTGTGATATTGCCTTTTTCATCCCGTATGCTAGTAATTTGAGTTCTCTCTCTTCTTCTCTTTGCTAGCATGGCTAAGGGTCTGTCGATTTTATTTATTTTATCAAAGAACCAACTTTTAGTTTTGTCAATTTTTTCAATTGTTTCTTTTGTTTCGATTTCATTAATTTCAGCTCTGATTTTAGTTATTTCTTGCCTTCTACTTCTTTTGCTGTTGTTTTGCTCTTCTTTTTCTAGGATTTTGAGATGAAGTATGAGATCATTTATTTGTTGTTTTTTTCTTTTTTTAAGGAATGAACTCCAAGCAATGAATTTTCCTCTTAAAACTGCTTTCAATGTGTCCCATGGATTCCGATATGTTGTGTCTGTGTTTTCATTTATCTCTAAGAATTTTTTAATTTCCTCCTTGATGTCTTCTATAACCCATTGATCATTGAGTAACCTACTGTTCATTCTCCAAGTGATGCATGATTTTTCCTTCCTTCTTTTATCTTTGATTTTCAGTTTCATTCCATTATGATCAGATAAGATGCATGGTATTATCTCTACTCCTTTATATTGTCTAAGAGTTGCCCTGTGACATAATATATGATCTATTTTTGAGAAGGATCCATGTGCTGCTGAGAAAAAAGTGTAACTGCTTGATGTTGGGGGGTATATTCTATATATATCAATTAAGTCTAGGTTATTAATTGTGTTTTTGAGTTCTATAGTTTCCTTATTCAACTTTTGTTTGGAAGATCTGTCCAGTGGTGAGAAAGGTGTGTTGAAGTCTCCCATGATTACTGTATGGTGGTCTATTAGACTCTTGAACTTGAGAAGAGTTTGTTTGATGAACATAGCTGCACCATTGTTTGGGGCATATATATTTTTGATTGTTATGTCTTGTTGGTGTATGGTTCCCTTGAGCAGTATGTAGTGACCCTCTTTATCCCTTTTGATTAACTTTGGCTTGAAATCTATTTTATTTGATATGAGTATTGACACTCCTGCTTGTTTCCGAAGTCCATATGAGTGATATGATTTTTCCCAACCTTTCACCTTCAGCCTATGTATGTCTTTTCCTATCAAATGCGTCTCCTGTAGGCAGCATATTGTTGGGTCTTGTTTTGTGATCCATTCTACTAGCCTGTGTCTCTTAATTGGTGAGTTTAAGCCATTAACATTTAGGGTTATTATTGAGATATGGGTTGTTCTTCCAGCCATATTTGTTTATTTGTGTTACTAAACATGGTTTGTTTTCCTCTTTGATTATTTTTCCCGCTTTACTGTCCTACCTCCCTCTGTTGGTTTTCATTGTTATTTTCCATTTCCTCTTCCTGTAATGTTTTGCCGAGGATGTTTTGAAGAGATGGTTTTCTAGCTGCAAATTCTTTTAACTTTTGTTTATTGTGGAAGGTTTTAATTTCATCTTCCATCCTGAAGCTTAATTTCGCTGGATACACAATTCTTGGTTGGAACCCATTTTCTTTCAGTGTTTGAAATATGTTATTCCAGGATCTTCTAGCTTTCAGAGTCTGTGTTGAAAGATCAGCTGTCATCCTGATTGGTTTACCCCTAAATGTAATCTGCTTCCTTTCTCTTGTAGCTTTTAAAATTCTCTCCTTATTCTGTATGTTGGGCATCTTCATTATAATGTGTCTAGGTGTGGATCTCTTATGATTTTGCACATTTGGCATCCTGTAGGCTTCTAGGATTTGGGATTCTGTCTCATTGTTCAAGTCTGGGAAGTTTTCTCGTATTATTTCATTGAATAGATTGCTCATTCCTTTGGTTTGGACCTCTATACCTTCCTGTATCCCAATGACTCTTAAGTTTGGTCTCTTAATGTTATCCCATATTTCTTGGATGTTCTGCTCATGGTTTCTTAACAGTCTTGCTGAGCTGTCTATGTTCTTTTCAAGTTGAAATACTTTGTCTTCATTGTCTGATGTTCTATTTTCTAAGTGTTCTACTCTGCTGGTAGTATTCTCAATTGAGTTTTTAAGTTGGTTTATTGCTTCCTGCATTTCTAGGATTTCTGTTTGTTTGTTTTTTATAACCTCTATCTCCCTGTATAGTTGATCTTTTGCTTCTTGGATTTGTTTATGTAATTCATTGTTGAAGTGATCTTTCATTGTCTGATTTTGCTGTCTGATGTCTTCCTTGAGACTCCAGATCATCTGAAGTATGTATATCCTGAATTCTTTATCTGACATTCCATCTGCTGCAGCTATTACCTCTTCTAACGTTGAGTTGACCTGCATTGCTTGTGGTCCTTTCTTTCCTTGTCTTTTCATACTGCTCACGTTTCTTTCTGCTTGGTAAAACTGTTGTGTTTTTGAAATTTTCCCCCTATATATTTATATTGCTCTTGTATAGTTGCAAAGTCTCCCTTGCAGGGGCAGGCGGCGGCCGTGCTCCTACTCCAATTGGGGTGATCTGTCTACCACTCTGACGGGCCGCTGGGCCTGTTCTGCCGGTTGGTCGCAGGTCTGCCTACCTTGCAGGCGCGGGCGGCGGCTCTGCTCTGCCCCTCCTCCAATTGGTGTGACGTGTCTACCACGCCCGCAAACCCCTGGGCCTGTTTTGCCGATCGGTCACAGGTCTGCCTACCTTGCAGGCACAGGCAGCGGCTCTGCTCTGCCCTTACTCCAATTGGGGTGACGTGTCTACCACGCCGGCGGGTCTCTGGGCTTGTTCCAAGCACGGGAGGTGGCTCTGCTCTGCCCCTACTACAATTGGGGTGACTTGCCTACCGTGCCGGCGGGGCGCTGGGCCTGTTCCAGGCGTGGGCGAAGTCTCTGCTCTGCCCCTACTCTAATTGGGGTGACGTGTGTACCATGCCGGCAGGCCGCTGGGCATGTTCCACCAGTCGGTCGCAGGTCTGCCTACCTTGCGGGCACGGGCGGCGGCTCTGCTCTGCCCCTACTCCAAATGGGGTGACGTGTATGCCGCGCCGGCAGGCCACTGGACCTGTTCCGCTGGTCAGTCACAGGTCTGCCTACCTTGCGGGCGCGGGTGGCGGCTCTGCTCTGCCCCTACTCCAATTGGGGTGTCGTGACTACCACGCCGGCGGGCCGCTGGGCCTTTTCCGGGCGCGGGCGAAGGCTCTGCTCTGCCCCTACTCCAATTGGGGTGACGTGTGTACCACGCTAGCAGGCTGCTGGGCCTGATCCGCCGGTTGGTCGCAGGTGCCTACCTTGCAGGCGCGGGCGGCGGCTCTGCTCTGTCCCTCCTACCATGCCCGCGGACCACTGGGCCTGTTCTGCCTGTCGGTTGCAGGTATGCCTACCTTGCGGGCGCGGGTGGCGGCTCTGCTCTGCCCCTACTCCAATTGGGGTGACGTGATTGCCACGCCGGCGGGCCGCTGGGCCTGTGTCGGGCACGGGCTTTGGCTCTGCTCTGCTCCTCTGGCTTGATGACAAAGTGAGAGAGACTTGGGTGTTTGTGACTCACTTTCTTTACCAGGAGACCAACTGTTTCTGTCGCCGCTGGTATCAATGAAGTTCTCTCCTCCGCCGCTTTCTGATGACATCATATCTCTGCCATGTTGGTATCCCATGCGAATGGCAGCATTTCGTTCCCTTTGCTGGGTGACCAAAGCAACGGGTGAGTCCTGACCGGCCCTCATAAGCCCCGTCTCAGTCCTGTTGCCACTGCCTATGAAGGCTCGATTGGTATTTACCTCCACAGTATTCAGTAGGACCTGGACAGAGAAGCAGTTTCCGCATGTTCTTTAGCCCTGGGCCAGAGCAGTTTCGGGAGCTGGAATTCGGCAGCACTGGGCTCGGTGTATGTTCTGATAGGAGCAGGCTCCAAGAAGCAGTTTCCGCGGGTTCTTTAGCACTGAGCCTGAGTAATTTGTCTGCGAGACGCAGGCGAATGGCAGCCTGAAATTACCTGTTCTATGGCTGAATGAGCTGTGATCAGTCGAAAACAGGGATGGTGACGTCAGCTCTCCACGATGGTGGCCGCTGGCTTCCTCTGTGGTCTGACTGGTGTGGAGAACCGAATTGGACCGCTTCCTTCCCCCGTCTCAAACCCAGAATTCAGCACTGAGCATGGTGATTGCACAGCTGGCAGAAGCCCGCAGAATCCACAGCGCTGTATCTTTGCGTTGCTATCTCGTCGTTTCCCAGTGCGCTCCGCAGACTCTAGCCGAGGGGCGATTTGCTGATTTATCAGCGTGACCCTCCGTGCAGACAAATCTCTCGCGTTTGAGTCCCCTTAGCTGATCCTCGTGCGATGGAAATCCTTCCTCTAGGATTGGGAGCACCCCAATTTTGCTGGAAATTCCTTACAAGATAGCTTTTAGCCGTTCTAACTCGTCATTCTCCCGCACAGTGACACGGTACATAGGGGTGATGCACTCCCTTTGCCGCCATCTTCCCCTCCTAAACTTACTTATCTTTCTGGTGAGAACATTCAAAATCTGTCCTTTTAGAAATGTTGAAATATATAATGCCTATATTAACTATGGTCAAAATACTGTGGGATGATCACACTAAAACTTATTCCTCCTGTCTAAATAAAACTTTTTACCCTTTGATCAACATCTTCCCTTTACCCATCTGTTATGATTTGGATTGTCAGGTGTCCTCCAAAACCTCTTGTTGATGCAAGAATATTCAGAGATAAATAATTAGATTGTAAGAGTTATAAACTAATTAGTCCATCCTGGTTTGAATAGACTGACTGGGTGATAACTGTAGGCAGGTGAGGAATGTCTATAGGAAGTGGGTCACCGGGTACATGCCCTGGGAGGGTTCTTCTTCTCTGTGACATATCCCCACCCACTCTTTGCTTCCATGAGGGGAGCAGCTTCCCTCTTTCACACTTTCCACCATGTTCTCTTGCCTCACCTTGGGCCCAGAGCAATGGAGTTGGATATTCTTGGAATGAGAACTATGAATCTGTGAGCCCACAATAACTTTTCCTCCTCTAAATTGTTTTTGTTAGGAGTTTTTGTCAAATAATGCAAAAGCTAACTAAAACATCATTGTATTCACCTATTCACCTCAGCCCTTGGTAAGCATCATTGTACTCTCTACTTCTGTGAGTGCAACGTTTTAAGATTCCACATATAAATGAGATTATGAAATGTTTGTATTTCTATGCCTAGCTTATTTCACTTAGTTTAATGTCCTCCAGATTAATCCATGTTGTAAAAAGTGACAGAATTTCCTTCTTTTTAAAGACGAGTAGTAGAACAGGCCCAGCTGCCCGCGGAGGGGCAGAGCCGCTGCCCGCGCCTGCAAGGTAGGCGGAACTGCGACCACCTACAGAACAGCCCAAGGGGCCCGCCAGCGTGGTAGACACATCTCCCCCGTTGGGGGAGGGGCAGAGCCGCCGCCTGTGCCTGTAAGGTAGGCGGACCTGCGACGGACCAGCAGAACAGGCCCAGCGGACCGCGGAGGGGCAGAGCAGCCACCCGTGCCTGTAAGGTAGGCCTACCTGCGACCCAAGGCAGAACAGGCCCAGCGGCCCGCAAGCGTGGTAGTCACATCTCCCCGGTTGGGGGAGGAGCAGAGCCGCTGCCCGCGCCTGCAAGGTAGGCAGACCTGCAGACATAAAAGGCCCAGTGGCTGCAGAGGGGCAGAGCCGCAGCCTGCGCCTACAAGATAGGCGGACTTGCTACCTACTGGCAGGACAGGCCCAGTGGCCTGCCGGCATGGTAGGCACATTGCCCCAATTGGAGGAGGGGCAGAGCCGCCGCCCGCGCCTGCGAGGGAGACTTTGCAACTATACAAGAGCAATATAAATATATAGGGGGAAAATTCAATAACACAACAGTTTCACCAAGCAGAAAGAAACGCGAGCAGTATGAAAAGACAAGGAAAGAAAGGACCACAAGCAATGCAGGTCAACTCAACTTTAGAAGAGGTAACAGCTGCAGCAGATGGAATGTCAGATAAAGAATTCAGGATATATATGCTTCAGATGATCTGGAGTCTCAAGGAAGACATCAGACAGCAAAATCAGACAATGAAAGATCACTTCAACAATGAATTACATAAACAAATCCAAGAAGCAAAAGATCAACTATACAGGGAGATAGAGGTTATAAAAAACAAACAAACAGAAATCCTAGAAATGCAGGAAGCAATAAACCAACTTAAAAACTCAATTGAGAATACTACCAGCAGAGTAGAACACTTAGAAGATAGAACATCAGACAATGAAGACAAAGTATTTCAGCTTGAAAAGAACATAGACAGCTCAGCAAGACTGTTAAGAAACCATGAGCAGAACATCCAAGAAATATGGGATAACATTAAGAGACCAAACTTAAGAGTCATTGGGATACAGGAAGGTATAGAGGTCCAAACCAAAGGAATGAGCAATCTATTCAATGAAATAATACAAGAAAACTTCCCAGACATGAAGAATGAGACAGAATCCCAAATCCTAGAAGCCTACAGGATGCCAAATGTGCAAAATCATAAGAGATCCACACCTAGACACATTATAATGAAGATGCCCAACATACAGAATAAGGAGAGAATTTTAAAAGCTACAAGAGAAAGGAAGCAGATTACATTTAGGGGTAAACCAATCAGGATAACAGCTGATCTTTCAACACAGACTCTGAAAGCTAGAAGATCCTGGAATAACATATTTCAAACGCTGAAAGAAAATGGGTTCCAACCAAGAATTGTGTATCCAGCGAAATTAAGCTTCAGGGTGGAAGATGAAATTAAAACCTTCCACAATAAACAAAAGTTAAAAGAATTTGCAGCTAGAAAACCATCTCCTCAAAACATCCTCAGCAAAACATTACAGGAAGAGGAAATGGAAAATAACAATGAAAACCAACAGAGGGAGGTAGTACAGTAAAGGGGGAAAAATAATCAAAGAGGAAAACAAACCATGTTAAGTAACATAAATAAACAAATATGGCTGGAAGAACAATTCATATCTCAAAAATAAATAGGATCGACAGACCCTTAGCCATGCTAACGAAGAGAAGAAGAGAGAGAACTCAAATTACTAGCATACGGGATGAAAAAGGCAATATCACAACAGACACTTCAGAAATACAGAAGATAATCAGAAATTATTTTGAATCCTTATACTCCAATAAAATAGAAGATAGTGAAGGTACGGATAAATTTCTTAAGTCATATGATCTGCCCAGATTGAGTCAGGAGGATATAGACAACCTAAACAGACCAATATCAATTGAGGAAATAGAAGAAACCATCAAAAGACTACCAACTAAGAAAAGCCCAGGACCGGATGGGTATACAGCAGAGTTTTACAAAACCTTTAAAGAGGAACTAATAACAATACTTTTCAAGCTATTTCAGGAAATAGAAAAAGAGGGAGAACTTCCAAATTCATTGTATGAGGCCAACATCACCCTGATTCCTAAACCAGACAAAGACACTTCAAAGAAAGAAAACTACAGACCAATATCTCTAATGAACCTAGATGCAAAAATCCTCAATAAAATTCTGGTGAATCGGATACAAAAACATATCAAAAAATTGTGCACCATGATCAAGTAGGATTCATCCCTGGGATGCAAGGCTGGTTCAATATAAGGAAATCAATAAATGTTATTCACCACATCAATAGACTTAAAAACAAGAACCATATGATCATCTCGATAGATGCGGAAAAAGCATTCGACAAAGTGCAGCATCCCTTTATGTTCAAAACTCTAGAAAAACTAGGGATAACAGGAACATACCTCAATATTGTAAAAGCAATCTATGCTAAGCCTCAGGCTGGCATCATTCTGAATGGAGAAAAACTGAAGGCATTCCCTCTAAAATCTGGAACAAGACAGGGATGCCCTCTCTCACCACTTCTGTTCAACATAGTTCTCGAAACACTGGCCAGAGCAATTAGACAGACGAAAGAAATTAAAGGCATAAAAATAGGAAAAGAAGAACTTAAATTATCACTATTTGCAGGTGACATGATTCTATACCTAGCAGACCCAAAGGGTCTACAAAGAAACTATTAGAGCTAAGAAATGAATTCAGCAAACTGGCAGGATATAAAATCAACACGCATAAATCAAAGGCATTCCTGTATATCAGCGACAAATCCTCTGAAATGGAAATGAGGACAACCACTCCATTCACAATAACCTCAAAAAAAAATAAATAAACTATTTGGGAATCAACCTAACAAAAGAGGTGAAAGATTTATACAATGAAAACTACAGAACCCTAAAGAGAGAAATAGAAGATCTTAGAAGATGGAAAAATATACTCTGTTCATGGATAGGCAGAACTAACATCATCAAAATGGCGATATTACCAAATGTTCTCTATAGGTTTAATGCAATGCCAATCAAAATCCCAACGGCATTTCTTGTAGAAATAGGTAAAACAATCATGGAATTCATATGGAAAAATAAAAGACCCAGAATAGCAAAAACAACTCTAAGCAGGAAGTGTGAATCAGGCGGTATAGCAATACCAGACCTCAAACTATACTACAGAGCAATAGTAACAAAAACAGCATGGTACTGGTACCAAAACAGGCAGGTGGACCAATGGTACAGAATAGAGGACACAGAAACCAATCCACAAAACTACAACTATCTTATATTTGATAAAGGGGCTAAAAGCATGCAATGGAGGAAGGATAGCATCTTCAACAAATGGTGCTGGGAAAACTGGAAATCCATATGCAACAAAATGAAACTGAATCCCTTTCTCTCGCCATGCACAAAAGTTAACTCAAAATGGATCAAGGAGCTTGATATCAAATCAGAGACACGGCATCTGATAGAAGAAAAAGTTGGCTGCGATCTACATACTGTGGGGTCGGGCTCCAAATTCCTCAATAGGACACCCATAGCACAAGAGGTAATAACTAGAATCAACAAATGGGACTTACTCAAACTAAAAAGTTTTTTTTCTCAGCAAAAGAAACAATAAGAGAGGTAAATAGGGAGCCTACATCCTGGGAACAAATCTTTACTCCTCACACTTCAGATAGAGCCCTAATATCCAGAGTATACAAAGAACTCAAAAAATTAAGCAATAAGAAAACAAATAACCCAATCAACAAATGGGCCAAGGACCTGAACAGACACTTCTCAGAGGAGGACATACAATCAGTCAACAAGTACATGAAAAAATGCTCACCATCTCTAGCAGTCAGAGAAATGCAAATCAAAACCACCCTAAAATACCATCTCACTCCAGTAAGATTGGCAGCCATTATGAAGTCAAATAACAACAAGTGCTGGCGAGGATGTGGGAAAAAGGGAACACTTGTACATTGCTGGTGGGACTGCAAATTGGTGCAGCCAATTTGGAAAGCAGTATGGAGATTTCTTGGAAAGCTGGGAATGGAACCACCATTTGACCCAGCTATTCCCCTTCTAGGTCTATTCCCTAAAGACCTAAAAAGAGCATACTACAGGGAGTCTGCTACATCGATGTTCATAGCAGCACAATTCACAATAGCAAGACTGTGGAACCAACCTAGATGCCCTTCAATAGACGAATGGATAAAAAAATGTGGCATTTATACACAATGGAGTATTACTCTGCATTAAAAAATGACAAAATTATAGAATTTGCAGGGAAATGGATGGCATTATAGCAGATTATGCTAAGTGAAGCTAGCCAATCCCTAAAAAACAAATGCCAAATGTTTTCTTTGATATAAGGAGAGTAACTAAGAACAGAGTTGGGACGAAGAGCATGAGAAGAAGATTAACATTAAACAGGGACGAGAGGTGGGAGGGAAAAGGAGAGAGAAGGGAAATTGCATGGAAATGGAAGGAGACCCTCATGGTTATACAAAATTACATACAAGAGGAAGTGAGGGGAAAGGGGAAAAATCAAGGGGGAGAAATGAATTACAGTAGATGGCGTAGAGAGAGAAGATGGGATGGGAGGGGAGGGGATGGGGGATAGTAGAGGATAGGAAAGGCAGCAGAATACAACAGACACTAGTATAGCAATATGTAAAACAGTGGATGTGTAACCGATGTGATGCTGGAATTTGTATTTGGGGTAAAAATGTGAGTTCATAACCTACTTGAATCAAAGTGTGAAATATGATATGTCAAGAACTATGTAATGTTTTGAACAACCAACAATAAAAATTAAATAAAAAAAAGAAGGAAGGAAGGAAGGAGGTGAAAAAAAGACGAATAGTATTTCATTGTTCTAGTCAACTTTGCATCATTATGACTGCAATAATTGAGAAGGAAGAAAAGTTTATTTTGAGTCATGGTTTTAGGTCTCATTTCATGTTCAGCTAACTCCATTTCTTTGGGTCTGAAGTGAGGCAGAACATCATGGAGGAAAGACATAGCAGAGAAATTCCACTCACCTCATGGCAGCAAGGAAGAAGAAGAAGAAGAAGAAGAAGAAGAAGAAGGAGGAGGAGGAGGAGGAGGAGGAGGAGGAGGAGGAGGAGGAGGAGAGGAGGAAGAGAGAGAGAGAGAGAGAGAGAGAGAGAGAGAGAGAGAGAGAGAGAGGCCAGAGAGAAGATAAACCCTTTCAGAGTGCCTACTTCCTACAACTACTTCCCATATCCTAGTAGTTCATTCAGTCTTCAATGGATTAATCCACCGATGAGATCATAGCCATTATAGTCTATTCACTTCCCAAAGCCCCACTACTGAGCACATGAAATTGGGGGGGATATTGCAGATAAAAACCATAACATCAATTGTGTGTATATATCACATTTTCTTTATCTATCCATCCATTGATGGACAAAGGTTGATTTCATATCATTACCTATTGTGAGCAATGTTACAGTCAACAGGGAAGTGCAGATATCTTTTTTACCCTAATTTCAGTTCCTTTAGATACATACCCAAGAGTTGAATTGCTAGATTATATGGTAATTCAACTGTTAGTTTTTTGAGGAATCTTCATACTGTTTTCCACCATGGCTATACTAATTCACATTCCCAAAAACATTGTGTTAGGATTCCCTTTTTCCTGCACCCTTGCCAATACTTGTTACCTATCATCTTTTTAATAATAGTCATTCTAATAATTGTGAGGTGATATTGTAGTTTGAATTTGCATTTTCTTGATTATCAGTAATATTGAGCATTTTTTATTATCTGTTGGCTATTCATGTCTTTTGAAAAATATCTGTTCTGGTCTTCTGTCATATTTTAATTGGGTTATTTGTTTTCTTGCTATTAAATTTCTCAAGTTCCTTATATAGTTTCACATTAGTCCCTTATCTCATGTGTGGTTTGCAAATATTTTCTCCAATTCCATAGGTCATATCTTTATTCTATTAATTGTTTCCATTTCTGTGCAGAAGCTTTTTAGTTTGATAAAAACTCACTTATCTATTTTTCCTTATCTTGTTGTTGGACCATCACTTACAATCATTCCAGAGGTAGCTACAGGTTAAAGTGAAAATCTAGGTGTCATTAACATATTTGCAGTATTTGACCCTGTGGGGTAGATAAGATTTCCTGGAGTGCATACAAAGAGTAGGAAAGAGGCAGGGATGGGATCCTGAAGAACATCAACATCTTTTTATGTTAAAGAGGTTTTTTTTTTTTTTTTTTTTTTTTTTTTTTTTTTTTTTGCTAAATACGGTGTTGCATAACTTTAATCCCAGCTACTCAGGAGGCTGAGGCAAGAGGATTGCAAATTCCAGGCCAGCCTGGGCAACTTAGTGAGACCCTATCTCAAAATAAAAATTCAAAGGTCTAGGGACATACTTCAGTGGTAGAGCACCCATGCATTCAATCCCCAGTACAAAAATATTAAAGATTTCTATGCTGATAAACTTATTAAGCACTTATATACTAAGAACTGTATATGTATTATCTCATTCAATTCTCACATTAGCCCTAAAATGTAATATAATTATTCCCATTTTATACATGTTCAAACCAAGGCTTATGGTTATACTAATAAGAGGTAGAGCTAGGAATGTCATCCAAGCTTTCTAACTCTAGAACCTATGTTGTTAATTGCTACAATCTCTAGGGTTCTGTTTAAAAAGGGGGATCCAAGGGACCTTATCTGCAATTCATTCTGAGAGAGATGGTGCTTAGGGGCAGAACCAGATGAGTGATACAAAGTGGCTTAGTGAATTAAGGGAATTGGAATGGGCTCATTGGAGAAAATGTCTGGGCACACACTAGAGACAGTTGTTAATATCTAGAGTAGGCTTTTTTTTTGGATGGGATGGGTTTGTTGCATGAATTTTCATGACTTGCTTTTAAGGATATGGCAGATTCATATAGCAGAGTTCCCTGGCTTAAATGGTCAGGTGTGGAGTGGATAATTCCTGGATGTTGGAAATGTTCTGATCATGTCAGACTGGGTTGGTTGGAATCTTACAAGATCAACTACTTGTGGAAGAGCCTTGAAGAGAGTTTCTGTGATCTGGTCTGTGGGAAGAACTGTGAGATATCTGAACATTTCTCCAGTCTCAGGGTGTTTTTTAGCCTTTGCTCTGTAAATGAACTGAGAATTTGGCTCCTATCAAACAGGAACAAAGTGGGCAAACCCTTTAGGAATTTGGGCTTATGAAAGAGAATAAATAGCCACTTTCTGCTATCCTGGCAGGCAAGGAAGGCATGAAAGAAAGAAGTCCCCACAGATGCTTTATACCTTTCTCTGAGCCCAGCATAACAATCAGCAAATTTGAGTTTCTCTGAGGAGGAAAAACTGCCTTAGTACACAGCTAGTGACTGTTGTTCAAACAAAGTGAATATAATACACCTGTTTTTTTTCAAAACAAATATGATTAAATGATGCTATATTTTAGAATAATTTATCTCTTACCACTCATCACTTGCTGTATCCCACTGCAGACTCTGCATGGTGGCAGGAACTTTATCTTCTTTGCTGCTATGGCATGCTGCCTAGAACAGTGCCTGGCATATTGTAGGTCTTCAATAAATATCTGTTGAATGGATGAACACAAAGATAAATGGATCATAGAGGAGGTGAGAGAGAGTCCTGTATTCATAGAGGTCTTTATAAAAAACAAAGAATCATTGTTTGGAACATGCAATCTGATACTAGACTGCCTGCCTTCAAATCCCATGCAACCTTGGGCAAGTTGGTTAAGTTATGCCTCAATTTTCTCATCTAGAAATGAGGAAAATAATAATAATAATAATAATAATAATAATAATAATAACAACAACAACAACAATATCTATTTCATTGGGTTGTTGATAGGACTGAATTAATAAGTGTAAAGTACTTAGAATAGTGCCTGACACATGGTAAAAGCTATATAAATATTTGCTGTAATAATAACAACTGTTATCATTTTGAAATGGGTAGTGAAAGAAAATACAAGTGGTTGCTCTATTTCGGGCACTTTGCTCCATAAATTACTTGTACTCCCTTATTGAACTACCACTATAACCTTGTTAGGTAGGTAGCATCACTATCTCACTTTAAAGAGGAGGGTACTGAGGTACTTGTTCCAAGTCATGAAGCACTGAAAGTGAACCCCAGTACTCCATCTGAGCTCTTTCCACTTGAGAATACTAAATCTAAGCTCCCAGATCACAGAAAGGGCCATGTCTATTTTTATCTGTTATTTAATTCTCAGCACCTAGCAAAGAGTAGGGACTCAAAACTAGTTGATGGATTTGAATGAATGATGAATGAATAAGTACATTAAATAGCAACAGAAAGAGAAATTCCAACCAAAGACTAAGGAAAAAGCAGCTATGGAGGCTGCCATTCTGAAGTAGGATACACTCTGGAGCATGGTGGACAATCTAAACCTGTAAGAGCTGGACTGAGTATGACCTTGGGATATTACAGTGTCAATATAAGCTACTCCTGGGTTTCTGGTCTATGGTTGGAGTTTACAATTATGGTCTCTAAATTAAAAGGGAAAATATAAGCATATAAAATAGGGTTTCATTAAAAAACACATTAAAGATGAAGCAAAGATTCTCTTTGATCTACCTTCTATCATCAGCCTGATGTGCATCCCTTAATTTTTTTTTTATCAATTTGTAAACATATTGAAACATACTTTTGGGTTGCATGGTATTTTACATAAATAATATCCTACAGTATTCATTGTTTTAAAGCTTGCTTTTTAGTTCAACAGTATGTGTTACAGTTCTTTCTGTGTTAGCATAGAAAGATTTATTTCCTTTTACATGGTTGCACAGTAGTCTATATTTTTTTTTTCAGTAGTCTATGTTCCATTGTTTGGATAAACAGTTGATGTAAATATTCCCCTTTTATGCTTTCTCCTCCCTCCCTTCTCTCCCCACCTCTCCCTGACTCTTTTGACATTATAAACGGTGCTGTAGTGAGAACCCTCATAAATATTCCTTTCTGATCATGTGCAGGAATTGCTCTGCACAGATAATTGGAAGTAAAATTTCTTGACTGAAGAATATACTCATGTAAAATTTAGTATATAACTACCAATTTATAGAATTAGAGTTCATGAAAGTATTAGTGCTCTGTGAACTCATTGTATTCTGCTATTGGATTATTTTGCCTATTTGATTATTGTTTTCCTTAGCTTCTCTGAGAGATCACTTTTGAAATATTTTAGCCTATCTTGAAAAAACTAAAGAGGAAAGTTATTCTTTTATTGTTTTTTAAAAAATATTTTTTAATTGTAGATGGACACAATACCTCTCTTTTACTTATTTATTTTTATGTGATGCCAAGGATCGAACCCAGTGCTTCACACATGCCAGACGCGTGTGCTACCACTGAACCACAAGCCCAGCCCCAAAGTCATTCTTGTTACACAAATTTCTTTGAATCTAGGGAACACCAAGAGCGCCCCTGGTGGTCACATCGCAGAAATGCAGCACTGGCTGCCGGGGTTCAGGTGGGGCAAAGAATCCAGAGAAGTTAAGAGTGAGATTTGTTTGGAGAGAATCTGGACGGCTTTGGTATTCATCATTTTAGACTTAGAGCGTATATACATAACACCTTACTTTTCTCCGAGGTCTTTGAGAACCCAGCATCGTGGGTAATCCTTTATCCCCGCCCCCCCCCCACCCTACGAAGAAAAAGGGAAGCCATACATTTTATAGAGAAATGGGCATTCTGAAGAACTAGTGCCATCTACAGTCCTATAAAGTGCCCACAAGATTTCTTGATAATTTCTTTACAGGTGTCTGTATACTTTTTCACTTGCTTTATATTGTATGTGCTTTCCCCAAAACCTTTTAAGTCAAAATAATAGTAATAATAAATGGATGATACATAATTTATAATTCAGCGATGTTTTTCTGTTAGGGTTTTTAACCACTCGTGTAGCAATTTTGTTTATTAGTATTTTGGTTTTCATACATTTGGCCATACTAGCATACTCACAATTTGTATATCCCCTAGAGTTTCCAAAGCACTTTCCCATGCAACATTTTATTTACTACTGTAGCAACCCCCATTGTCCTTGATTTTATAGGAAATGATGTTCAGGGAAGTTTAGTTACTTGCCTAAGATCAAACAGCTTGTAAGTGACAGAGCCATGCTCCAACTCAGGGCTACTTGTACCTATTTTCCTTGACCATTATATTGTAATACATTGAACCTGGGGTTAATGGATTAATTCAATTTTGTCACCTATGGATATCCTCTGAAGGTAACGAAACTAAGGCTTGCATTTTAAGTTTTGGGTTCCTCAAGGCTTATAAATGAATTTCTGCTGAATAAGATAAACTGGAGATGAAGATAGCTTTTTTTTATGGTTCTGGGACTTGGACCCAGGGCCTCATGCATGCCAGGCAAGTGCTCTACCACTGAGAAACATCCCCACCCCTAAACATAGTTTTGTACTTGGATTTTTAAGGGGTAACTCCTTAGGCATTAGGTGTGACAGAGGAAACCAAGCTACTGTCTGATAGCACACCCTCCTCCCTCCAACTCCCATCTGCAAATGAACTGAGCTGCTAGTGCTGCAGCTGTCATTTGTTGATTCTGGCTCTGTGGGTGATTGCTGCCTGGTTCCCATTCTCAAGAGGAGGCTTCCCCTGTTGGATGCTGGTATACTTGGTAGGGCTGGTGCCTCTGATTTTTTCTTAATACTCAGAACATTAAACAAGTTTAACTCTAAAGTGACACTAAAGTCTTCTTCTCCATCTCTTTTATAATAATGTATAAGTAATTTTACTGAGTGCTTGTTAGGTTCTAGGCACTGTAGTAATAAGATCTTTATATACATATTAGCTCACATAATTTTCATCTCTATGAATTAGGAGGTATTATCATCAAATATGTTTTGCAAATGAAGGAACTGAAGCTCAGATGTTAAGTGACTTGCTGGAATTTACAGAACTAGTGTGTAACACAGTTGAGACATGATTCCAAGTTCATCTGATTTCAAATCCTGTGTTCCTAACCATTATAACCCCCTTGAAAACCTTTTCCCCATCCTCTAACCCCATTTCAATAAGTCCCAAAAGAACATCTAAGATGTAACACAAAATCAGAAGTGAGATAGCAACAATGATCTTTTTATCTGGAATAATACTAATTTCCCAGTAGACAAATGACTTCCAAGCATAAATTAGAATACAAATTTTGGAGTCTCCAAAACTTGGATTCAAATCACAGCTTTGATTCTTCTCTATCTCTTGGTTATCTCACCTACAAAATCAAGATAAAGTTAATAGCTACACTGATACCCTGATAGGGTGTTTGTGAAATATAAATAAGTTAATACACATAAAGCGTTTAGAACTGCCCTGCTCCATAGAGCTATGTGGCAAGGATCTGTTATGAAGGTCTAAGAAAAATCTGAATACTTTGTCCTTTTTTTGACTTAGTGGGTGAAGAGGAGTTTAATCTAGATCAAAGGGAGCACAAGAATGGCAATAACATTGCCATTGAAAAGGACTGTTATTCACCTGTCCTGTTGAAGCAGCATGGGGTGGGGAGTGCATTCACAGCTTTGTCACAGCCCTTGTCAGTGCTGGCCTTGGACAGATTTATGAACCAGTCAAGTTTGCTTTGTAGTGGTATCGCCTTCATTTACCCTCCTTAGGCACTCTGTACAATTGTTCTCTTCCCACTCCCATGCCTTACTCCCATGCCTTGTGATTGTAGAAGTCAAATACTGCCTCTGGCTCTTGCTAAGTTGTCTCTGACTGATAAAACTTTCTCCATGCAGTTGCTTGCATTTGAAATAAATACTGGACATTTAGTCTAAACCGATGCTGGGATTTCAGGCAATAATCAGTGGTCATATCATAAATCATGCTACCATAATAAAGTACCAAAGATGGGGTGGCTTTGTGTAAGCCACATTGTATGTGGAAATTTATTTTATCACATTTCTAGGTGATGGAAAAATCCAAGATCAAGGGGCAAACTAATCTGATTCCTGGTGAAGGCTGTCTTCTTGGCTTGTGAATAATCACTGTATCATTATGTCCTCAAATGGTAAACAGAGATAGTCCTGGTATCTCTTTTTTTTTCTTACAAGGGCATTAAACCCACCATGAAGCCACACCCTCATGAACTCATCTGAACCCAATTGTCTCTAAAGGTCCCATCTACAGCCAGGTGCAGTGGCGCATGCCTGTAATCCTAGCAACTCAGAGGCTTAGGCAGCAGGATTGTGAGTTCAAAGCCTGCTTCAGCAACTTAGCAAGACCCTGTCTCAAAATAAAATATAAAAAGGGCTGAGGATGTGGCTCAGTGGCTAAGCACCCCTGGGTTAAATCCCCGGTGCCAAAAAAATGTCCCATCTCCAAAACCATCATTTTGGTGGGTTAGGGTCTCAGTGTATCAATTATAGGGGAACACAATTGAGACCATACTAGGTCATAAGAAGATTATTTGAACCTCAGGATCTTTAGGTGCCCATAAAACCATAGCATGTTGTGTAAGCCAAAGCTTTCTGCCCCGTGCCTCTACATGGTTCAGAGTGTACACGTTCTATGAAGCTTCCTTACATTCTGTATAGTAAGAAGTAGAGATTCTCCCTCTTACTTGTAGATACAGTTTAGGAGTCAGGTTTTGGAAACATGGACTAATACATATTATCAAGCTGTCAAGAGAACAGTTTAATTTGACTTGGTAATTGTTTTCTTTTATTAACTTTTCAGTGCAAAATATCCTTTCATTGTAATTAGACTTAGTGATTAGAATCTCTTGAGCTGGCTGTTTAAGTACCAGCAAGTGTTACATTGCCAGGGACTATGAAGAAAGCTTCAGTTTGAGTTGTTGGTGAAAAGGGAAGATTTGGGCAGACCCTCAGCCTCTAGCACTATTGATTTATAACAGGCATTAAGTGCCCAGAGAGACCTGGGAGAAAAGGTGTTTATAGGAGCCATTAATGAATGCATAGGTGAGACTGAATTATTTCTCTAATAACATGGTTCATTTATTTTTAAGATCATTTGTGGATTCCTTATATCTTCTAGCTTGTGGTGGGAAGAAAGAAAAAGAAATATTTTGTCCTTTTTGGATTTTGAAAAATTTTGCCCTGATGAACACATAAAGACTGCAGAACTATAATAGTGCCATAAGTGTGGAGATACTCTCTAAAAGGTAAGTATGTATGGTGGATACATTCTGATACTATCATTTTATTAATATATAAAGAGCTCTTACAGATTCATAAGAAAAAGACAAACACCATAACAAACAAGAAGTCAAAAGAGATGAATAATTTGTACTCAAGAAAATAAAGAGAAATAAACAGATATGGACAGTAGACATATTTTAAAATAACAATGATTTCATGTGCTCCATTAATGCCTAAAACATTGATAATCTTAAACAAAAGCAAATGACTGTAGCCAGTGTTGTCTAGGTAGAGGTAACAGAAACAGACATCACAATGTGTTTTTTTTTTTAATTTTTTCCTGCAGTACTGGAGATTAAACCTAGTGCCTCACACATGCTAAGCAAGCACTTCTGCCACTGACCCACAACCCCAGCCCTACAATATGGTTTTAGGGGAGGTATAAAATAGTTTATCCTTTCTGAAAGACAGTTTGAAAATGTATAACAAAAGCTTTAATATGTACATATTTTTGATTCAGCATTTTCACTGTTAGGTATTTTAACCTAAGGATGTGTAAAAGGATTTGGCTATAAAAACAATTGTGGTAGCAAAAATTGGAAGCAACTGTATACCCCCCAAATAGGAAACTGGTTAAATAAATTATGATAGAGGCATAGAATAGAAAATTATGCAGCCATTAAAAATCATGTTTTTGAAATGAGAAAATGCTCATGTTATCATAATATTAAAATAAGAAAGTAAGATATGAAGCTGTGTATACAGAGTATGATCTCAATTTCATAAACAGAATTATATTAAAAGACTAGAAGAAAATGCACTTAAATGTTAACAATGATTATCTCTGGGTGGCAGAATGACAGATAATCTTTACTTTCTTCTTTTTAGGCTTTTATGTCTTTTACAAATTTCAAACAGTGAATATGTGCTACTTTTATAATTAGAAAAAAACAACAGCAACACAGAATCTATTTAAAAAGACATTTAGGACTGTTTCTGAAAGCTAATCTTTGATTTAATTTTTTCTCTTCAAATTTAAACACAGCCATTTCCTTTAGAAAATGAGGAAAAACATTTTAACTGTCTGGTGGGAGAAATTAGATAAACGCATAATTTTTCTGGGGTATATGGGGAATACCCCAATATAAAAGAGCTCCACTGGAAAATGTGTATTCCATACTGACCCTTCTTTGAAAGGCTTCATACTACCCTTTTTTAAAAAAATCTGCTTCGTTGAGATATAATTCATACACCATAAAATTCACTCATTTAAATTGTACAAATCAGGTTTTTAGTATATGAACAAGGTGTGCATTAACAAGCTATATGTAATTCCAGAATATTATCAAAATTTTAAAAACAAAATTCATACTCCTTAGCAGTCACTCCAGGGTTTTCTTTTTTCCTCAGTCCCGGGTGACTGTTAATTAACTTTCTACCTCTATAGATTTGCCTGTTGTGGACATTTCATATAAATGTATCACACAATATGTGAGCTTTCACTTAGTAAATTTTCAAACTTTATTCATGTTTTAGCATGAGTCTGTATTTCATTCCTTTTTTTTTAAATCTAGGAAACAAGTATATGGAAATTTAAAAAATCATGGTGAGAGCAGATATAAAAACAGTCATGCAGAATTTCTAGAAGGGAAAAATATAAAGTGGATTTTTAAACTTTTCATTTTAAGTAATTATGGATTCACAGGAAGTTGCAAAGGTAATATAGATAGATCCTATAACCATTCACCTAATTTCATCCAGTGTTTACATCTCATAACAATGTCAAAGTCAGGAAATTGACATAAAGTGTGTATTTATTTCTGTGTCATTTTATCAAAAACATATATCACCATGCCAATCAAGATACAGAAAACTATTATATCACCACAATGCTCTCCTTTTAAGTCATGTTCGACCCCTTACCCTCCACCATTCCTGATCCCTAGAAACTACTATAACATTGTCCTCTATAACATTGTAATTTTAAGTATGTTATAAAAATGGAACTATAATGGGGTAGGAAAGACAGTGGAATGAGACAGACATCATTACCCTAAGTACATGTATGAAAACACGAATGGTATGACTCTGTATACAACCAGAGACATGGAAAATTGTGCTCTAGTTGTGTAATATGAATTGAATTGCATTCTGCTGTCATATATAACAAACCAGAACAAATAAAATTTATTTTTTTAAATGAAACTATAGAGCTTGACTTTTTAAGCTTGACTCTTTTTTTACTCAGCATAATGCCCTTAAATTCAAATTCATTTAAGTTGCTGTGTGTATCAATAGTTAATTCACTTTTATTTGTAATATTCAATGGTATAGTACTTCATACCCTTTTATAGCTGAGGAGTATTTCATTATATGTATAATAAAATTGTATGTATTCATAAACTATGTTGTGTTTATCATCTGATAGACATTGCAGTTGTTTTCACTTTGGGGTTTTCATGGATAATGCTGGCATGGATATTTGTGTACAAGTTTTGGCCTGAAAATATGTTTTCATTTTTCTTGAATATATACTTAGCTGAATCACATGATTAACTTCTTGAGGAAATGACAAATGGTTTTTCAAAGTGGCTGCATTCCCACATGTTACCTTTCACTAATAATTCTTACATTCACAATAAGAAATATGTAAAAAGATGATCATTTGTAATAGTAAAAACTAGAAACAATCAAATATTCATAATAGAGGCTTAATTAAATCAATTATGTTCATTTAGATAACAGAGGACTAAATTACAGCTGCTGAAAAGAATGAGTTTTTATGTTATTATTGAGAAAATATCCAAAAAATATGAAGTTGAAAGAGCAAGTTGTAAATCAATATGTTTGATATTATTTGTGTAAATATAATTATTATGCATGTGTATTTATGGGACATTTTTTGGAAAGATACCTAAGCAATTACTAATAGTGGTTACTGCTAGAGGGTAGACCTGGGATATATTGGTGGTAGTCTGGCTTTCCAGTTTAAAGTCTTCATTGCATTATTTTTTCAAAAATAATATATATTATTTTATAATAAAAACTCTTAAGGAAACCTGAATTAATAAAACTTAGTTTTTTCACTGGTATAGACGGTTCAATTTTCATTATTTGTGCAAGTGCAGTGGAGGGAAGTACACATTTAGTAGTCTTTTTAAAAATTTATTTAAATTAGGTATATATGACAGCAGAATTCATTTTGATTTATTGTACACAATTGCAGCACAACTTTTCATTCCTCTGATTGTGCATGATGTAGCGTCACACCATATGTGTACCTAGGGTAATGATGTCCATCTAATTCCACCATCTTTCCTTCCCCCATACGCCTGTGTTTCCCCTCCTTCCCATTTGCCCAAAGTTCCTCCATATTTCCCATGCCCCATTTTGGATCAGCATCCACTTATTACAGAGAACATTTGGCCTTTGGTTTTGGGGGATTGGCTTGCTTTGCTTAGCATTATATTCTCCAACTCCATCCATTTACCTGCAAATGCCATAATTATATATATAATCTCACAGTTTCTTTATCCATTCATCTATGGAAGGGCATCTAGGTTGCTTCCACAGATTAGCTATTGTGAATTGAGCTGTTGTAAATATTGAAGTGGCTGCATTACTATACTATGTTGATTTTTAAGTCCTTTGGGTATAGACTGAGGAGTGGGATAGCTGGTTGAATGATGGTTCCATTCCAGGTTTTCTAAGGAATCTTCATACCGCTTTCCATATTGGCTGCACCAATTTGCAGTCCCACCAGCAATGTATGAGTGTGCCTTTTTCCCCACATCCTCACCAACACTTATTGTTTTTTGTATTCTTGATAACTGCCATTCTGAATGTCATGAAATGAAATCTTAGAGCAGTTTTAATTTGCATTTCTATAATTACTAGAGGTGTTGAACATTTTTTTCATATATTTATTGATCAATTATATATCTTCTTGAGGTACGTTTCTACTATCCCTAGTTTTTCTAATGTTTTTAACATGAAAGGGTGTTGTATTTTTTCAAATGTTTTCTCTGCATCAATTGATATAATCATATGCTTATCTTTTGTTTCAGTGGTTTAGAATAGTTTTTAAAATTTATTCTAATTTGTTATACATGATGGCAGAATGCAATTCATTTCATATTACACATATAGAGCACAATTTTTCAAGACACTGATTGTATACACAAAGTATTTTCCCACCATTTGTGTCTTATACAAGTACTTACAGTAATGATGTCTAACTCATTCCACCATCATTCCTACCTACTTGTTTCCTTCTTTCCCCTCCCTCCCCTTTGCCCTATCTAAAGTTCCTCCATTCCTCCCATGCTCTTCCCACCAACACCATTATTAGTCAGCATCCTCATATCAAAGAAAACATTTGGCCTTTGTTTTTGAGGGATTGGCTTGTTTCACTTAGCATTATATTATCCAACTTCATCCATTTGCCTGCAAATGCCATAATTTTATTCTCTTTTAATGCTGAGTAATGTTCCATTGTGTATATAAACCACAGTTTCTTTATCCATTCATCTGTTGAAGGGCATCTAGGTTGGCTCCACAGTTTAGCTATTGAGAATTTTGCTGCTATAAAGGTTGATATGGCTGTGTCCCAGTAATATGCTGTTTTTAAGTCTTTTGGGTATAAACTGAGGAGTGGGATAGCTGGGTCAAATGGTGGTTCCATTCCAAGTTTTCCAAGGAATCTCCATACTGCTTTCCAGAGTGGCTGCACCAATGTTCAGTCCCACCAGCAATGCATGAGTGTGCCTTTACTCCCACATCCTTGCCAACAATTATTGTTGTTTTTATTCTTGATAGCTGTCATTCTGACTGGAGTGAGATGAAATCTTAAGAGTAATTTTGATTTGCATTTTTCTAATTGCTAGAGGTGTTGAACATTTTTTTTCATATATTTGTTGATTGTATATCATCTTCTGAGAAATGTCTGTTCAGTTCTTTCGCCCGTTTATTGGGTAATCTGTTTTTTTTTTTTTTTGGTGTTCAGTTTTTTGAGTGCTTTATATATCCCAGAGATTAGTGCTCTATCTGATGTGCTTGTGGTAAAGATTTGCTCCCATTCTGTAGGCTCTCTATACACTTCACTGATTGTTTCTTTTGCTGAGAAGAATCTTTTTAGTTTGAATCCATCCCATTTATTGATTTTTGTTTTTAATTCTTGTGCTATAGGAGTTTTATGAAGAAAATCTATTTTTTAGTTGTACATGACACAATGGCTTTATTTTATTTGTTATTTTTTAATGTGGTTCTGAGGATTGAGCCCAGTGCCTCTACCACTGAGCTACAACCCCAGCCTCTGATTCTTATCTTTAAGTCTATTGATGTGATGAATTATATTTATTAATTTCCATATGTTGAACCAGCCTTGCATCCCTCAAGTGAACACCACTTGATCATGGTGGACTATTTTTTTAAATATGTTTTTGGATGTGATTTTCCAGAATTTTATTGAGAATTTTTGCATCAATATTCATCAGGGATATTGGTCTAAATTTTCTTTCCTTGAGGGTGTTTTTGCCTGGTTTTGGTATCACGATGATATTAGCTTCACAGAATGAGTTTGAAAGAGTTCCCTCCTTTTCTATTTCATGGAATAATTTGAGGAGAATAGGTATTAATTATTCTTTGTAGATCTTGTAGAATTCAGCTGTGAATCCATCTGGTCCTTGGCTTTTCTTGGTTGGTAGGTTTTGATGGCATCTTCTATTTCCTTGCTTAAAATTGATCTGTTTAAATTGTGTATGTCCTCTTGACTGAGTTTGGGTTGATCATATGCCTCCAGAAATTTGTTGATGTCTTTGAGATTTTCTATTTTACTTAAGTGTAAATTTTAAAAATAATTTCTAATTGTCTTCTGTATTTCAGTAGTGTCTGCCATGATATTTCCTTTTTCATCATGAATTTCAGTAATTTGAGTTTTCTCTCTCCTTCTTTTCATTAAGCTGGCTAAGGGTTTGTCAATTTTATTTATTTTTTTGAAGTGCCGGCTTTTTGTTTTGTCAAGTTTTTAAATTGTTTTCTTTTGTTTCAATTTCATTAATTTCTGCCCTTATTTTAATTATTTTTTGTTTTCTACTACTTTTGGTGTTGCTTTGTTCCTCTTTTTCTAGGGCTTTGAGCTATAATGTCAGGTCAATTATTTGTTGCCTTTTTCTTCTTTTAATGAATGAGTTCCATGCAAGGAACTTTCCTCATAGCACTGCATTTATAGTGTCCCATAGATTTTGATAAGTTGTATTAGAGTTTTCATTTACCTCTAAGAATTTCTTTCTTATCTCCTTCCTAATATCTTCTGTTATCCATGTGCCATTCAATAGCATATTGTTTGTCTCCAGGTGTTAGAGTAGCTTCTACTTTTTATTTTATCGTTGATTTTTAATTTCATTCCATTATGGTCAGATAGAATGCAGGGTAGTATCTCTATTTTTTTATTTGATAAGACTTGCTTTGTGGCATAGCATATGGTCTATTTTGGAGAAGGATTCATGTGCTGCTGACAAGAAAGTGTATTTGCTCATTGATGGATAAAATGTTCTATACATGTTCCTTAAGTCCAAATTATTGACTGTATTATTGAGTTCTATAGTTTGTCTGTTTAGTTTTTGTTTGGAAGATTTATCCAGTAGTAATAGAGGTATATTAAAGTCACCCAGTATTATTATGTTGTGATCTATTTGGTTCTTGTTGTTGAGAAGGGTTTGTTTGATATACATAGATGACCTATTGTTTGGGGCATAAGTATTTATGATTGTTATGTCTTGTTGATGTATAAATCCCTTAAGCAGTATAAAATGTCCATTTTTTCCCTTTTCACTAGCTTTGGTTTGAAGTCCATTTTATCTGATATGAGGGATGGAAACCCCTGCTTGTTTACGTGGTTCACCTGAGTGGTACATTTTTTCCCACCCTTTCACTTTCAGTCTGTAGATATCTTTTCTTGTGAGATGAGTCTCTTGAAGGCAGCATATTGTTGGGTCTTTTTAAAAATCCAATCTGTCAGTCTATGTCTTTTAATTGATGAATTTAGGCCATTCACATTCAGGGTTATTATTAAAATATGATTTGTATTCCTGGACATTTTGGTTTATTTTTGGTTTTTAACTTGACCTGGTTTCTGCTATGATTGGCCTTTACTTTAGTGTAGCTCCCTTTGCTGATTTTCATTGTTGCTTTTCATTTCCTCCTTCTGGAATATTTTGCTGAGAATGCTCTGTAGTGCAGGCTTTCTTGTCGTAAATTCTTTTAACTTTTGTTCATTATGAAAGGTTTTTATTTCATCATCATTAATTTTGGTGGATATAAGATTCTTGGTTGGCATCCATTTTCTTTCAGAGCTTGGTATATGTTGTTCTAGGATCTCCCAACTTTGAGAGTCTTGGTTGAAAAATCTGCTAAGATACGAATAGTCTCCCTATATGTGATCTAAATCCTCTCTCTGCAGCCTTTAAAATTCTATCCTTATTCTGTATGCGAGGCATTTTCATTATAATGTGCCTTGGTATAGATCTGTTGTAATTTTGTACATTTGGTGTCCTGTAAGCCTCTTGTATTTGATTGTCCAATTCATCCTTCATGTTTGGGAAATTTTATGCTATTATTTCATTGACAAGATTGTGCATTCCTTTGGTTTGAATCTCTGTGCATTCCTCTATCCCAATAAATCTTAGATTTGGTCTTTTGATGCTCTCCCATAATTCTTGGATGTTCTGTTCATGTTTTTTTACCATCTTTACTCTGTGGTCAACTTTATTTTCAAGATTGTATATTTTGTCTTCATTATCTGATGTTCTGTCTTCCAAGGGATCTAGTCTGTTGGTGATGCTTTCTGTTGAGGTTTTAATTTCATTTATTGTTTTCTTCATTTCAAGGATTTCTCATTGTTGTTTTTTTCAGAATCGCTATGTTTTTCTTGAAGTACTCTTTTGCTACCTGTATTTACTCTTTATCTCTTTGTTGGTATGATCAATGGTTGCCTGTATTTGCTCCCTTATCTCTTTGTTGCTGTGATCGATGGTTGCGTGTATTTGCTTTCTTACCTCTTTTTTGGAGTGATCAATTTTTGCCTGTATTTCGTCACTTATATTATTCTTTAATTCATAGATAATTTTAATTATGTACATTCTGAACTCCTTCTCTGACATTTCAACAACTATGCTGTCCGTAGATTCTATTATTGTAATATTCTATCATAATAACTTTCCTCTGTTGCCTTTTCATGTTGTCTATGTGTCTTCCTTTCTTGCAGTGCAGATCTGAGATATTACAGATTCTACCCTATAATCTTGTGGTGTCCCTGTAGATTACACGTACCTCACCTTGGTGTTGGGCTTCTAGTCCTCAGCTGGTGTCCCATGATAAATGCTACTGCAACTAAAGGTGGTGGTGGCAATAGCAGAGGTAACTCAAGATAACAGTGGGGGTGTCCCAAGATGGCTACAACCACTTTAAGAGATGGGGCTGAAAGGGTGGGCCACCTGTTCAGAGATGCAGCTGCCTCCAGGCCCTATCTGTGGTCCCAAGATGGAGGCTACTGTACTGCATTGGGAGGGCTATGACAATAGCTGCAGTGTCCCAATGTGAAGGCGGGCTAGGCCTAGGCTCTGGTGTGGGTCTGCCAGTTGTCAGGGACAGTCCTGAGCCAGAGCCTTGGCATCAGCATGGTCAGCGGGGTCAGTCCTGGGCCTAACATTATCCTGGGCTCCCACGTGGGTCAGTGGGGAGGTCCTGGAACTAATCTTGGCCTCGGTTCCCACGTGTGGCTGTTTAGAAGTCTTAACAGTACCTGACTATTGGGTAGAATATCCTCTATATTAATAGCCTAGTATTGGTCAGTTTTACCTTTCTATATAACAAAATACCTGAGGCTTAATAACTTATAAAGGAAAGAGGTTTATTTAGCTCACAGTTCTATAAGTCCAAGAGTATAGCACTGGCCTCTGCTTATCTCTGGTGAGTGTGCCACAGTGGATGCCATGAGAATGTCAGGGGCATGTGCAAGAGGGAGAGATCACATGCAAGACAGGAAGCCAAAGAGTAAGGACGGGTTCTCTTATAGCAGCTATTTTTTTTTTTGAGAACTAAATCAACGCCCCATGAGAACTACTACTTCTGAAATGAAGTACCCCAGTACATCAACCAATTCCTATTATGTTCCACATTTTAAAGGTTCCACCATCTCTCACATCCACACTGGAGACCAAGCTTCCAACGTATGAATGCTGAGGAGACATATTCCAACCCTATGCAAATCATAGCACCTAGGATTTTTTGATATCTTATAAAATATTGGCCAACAGTGCCATTTGGTTTTTTTTTTTCCATTCTATCCAGATAGGTAAATTTATGTTATAAAGAAACATGTTTTGGGGGCTGGGGTTGTGTCTCAGTAGTAGAGTGCTTTGCCTAGCATGTGTGAGGCACTGGATTCAATCCCTGGCACCACATAAAAAAATAAAAACAAATAAAATAAAGATACCGTGTTCATTTACAACTAAAAAAAACTTAAAACAAACAAACAAACAAACAAACATGTTTTGCCAGGCCTGGTGGCATATGCCTGTAATCTCAGTGACTTGGAAGGCTAAGCCAGGAAGATCACAAGTTCAAAGCCAGCTTCAGCAACATAGTGAGGACTTAAGGAACTTAGTCAGACCCTGTCTCTGAATGAAAAATTTTAGAAAAGGACAGGGGATGTGGCTCAGTGATTGAGCACTCCTGGGATCAAACCCTGGTAGAAAAAAACCATGTTTCCAGCCAAAATTTGTGGCTTGTAAACATGTCACTGAAAGCATAACCCTCAAGACTAAAGTAGGAAAGAGAGACAACAAGGGGATATATTTGTTGGCAACCAATGTTCAATAAATTGTATTTTCTAAAAATAAAGTTCAGAAAAAAATAGTTTGTGCCAAGTGTATAGTTTGTGCCAATTGTAGTGGAAATTTTAAAGCCATTTCTCAGTAAGAAAAAAATAATTGGACAATAGTGGACCATGTGACTCTTCATAGGATTTTATCATTTCAAATGAATATGTTGTTGATAGGAAATGGACAGATTTCTTCACCCTATGATATATGATATGAAGCCATGTATTGGGGAAAGAGTAGGCAATAGGGCTTGGTGTAGTTACTCTTTCTCCTAATAGGAGAAAGTGAGTGACCTTCATTCTCAAATTAAAAGAGCCACATGAAGGGCTGGGGCTGTAGCTCAGTGGCAGAGTGCTTGCCTAGCACATGTGAGGCACTGGGTTCAGTCCTTAGCACCACATAAAAATAAATAAAGGCATTCTATCTACAGCTACATTTTTTTTTTAAAAAAGAACCACATGAGATCAAAAGCTTAGCACCCTTGGTATAGTCAGGATGTAACTTGCATGGTTAAATAGCTTTACAATGAGGTTGGGGTTGTGGCCCAATAATAAAGAGCTCACAGAGCATGCATGAGGCACTGGGTTCGATCCTCAGCACCTCATAAAAATAAAGCTATTATAAAGCTATTGTGTCCACCTACAAGTATATATATATATATATATATATATATATATATATATATATATACTATATATATATATATATATATACTAATATATATATATATATACTATATATATACATATATATATGTGTGTGTATTTAAAAATATCTTTACAATGGATTGCCACTGTTAATTCCTTTCTACTTGGTTTACACACCCTTTTCAATTCAATTATAAGAAACTCTATCAAGACCTACCAAATGCTAGGCACTGTGATAATCCCTGTGCTGGATACAATTATTAATGAGACAAGGTTCCCACCTGCATGGAACTAATTTTTGGACTATTTACTGCTAATTTCTTGAAGATTTCCCTTTTAAATTCAATGCACATTGTATATGCATATTACCAATTGTGTTTTTGTTGAGCTTTTAAAGGCTTAAGAGGCAACTGGAACACCGATTTAGTGACCTAATTCATTTCAAGGAAACTGTAAAAGTCACCTGGGAAATGTTCTTATGTAGAATGTGTTCTGTTATGCTGTAGGTAAAAGAATTTCAGGGTGTTTTCATCTGCCTCTGACTTTCCTTTCCTAAGACCTAGAACACTCCCACCACTGCCACATCCTAGAATAACTGTGTTTCACCAAAGTTTTCTAAATCTAAAATTTTATGACAGGAAATCTATGTCCATTGACCTCTTAGAGCAAACAATCAACAAATGAAATATATGTAGTTCAACTAAAAATGTGATCCTTACTTGTGATATAATAAGTAAACCTTGGCAAAGAATTATTCCTCCTCCCCACATCATGCTAGTGTTTCTGCTAACTGGATCTGTAATTGATTTAATTTCATAAATAGCAACAACCACCCACTGTCAGAAATAATTTACAACAAAGAGGAACTTTAGTGCTTTTCAGCCCTCTTTTGCTTTACATACTGTTCCTCTGGAGGAGTATCAATCCCTAAAATTTTAACACATGTGCTATTTTACACCAACCTTGAATTTCCTCAGCATTTCTAAATATATATACAAGATGATTCTATTGTTATTTCTGGCACCTTTCACATCCTTCAAACTTACAGGCCTATTTTTAGACATTTTCTGATGATACCTATACAGTTCATTACAATTTTTTTTGACTGAAAGTAATAGCATCCAATGGGGAGGGACTGCATTGGCCTTCCTTGTTTGGCAATGTTTGCTTAGTTGCAGCTTCTGCTGGGAAAGGGTTCCACAATCTGCAGTAACACAATATTAACTAGATGCCTCATGAAGAGATGCAAATTCAGTACCTCCTGGCCATGGTTTGTTAAATGCATATTTAAAGACCATTGAAGATCAATTTGGCCATTGTACTGGGAACTTATTTTGTTGGGGGATGTGGGCAGCTTAAATCAAAATGGAAGAACTACTCCAGGCAAGCACATTTGACTTGTAAATCTGAAAATGTATCAGTGGCAATAATTTTCTGGATCTTGTCTACCTTATAGGGGTGATTTTGGACCTGAGGTTTAGTCAAAGGCAGTACAACTTTTGTATAAAGATAAGCTGGGGAAGGGAAAGGGGCATGTTAGAACAAGTTTCCTGCCAAAAAATTATTTTCTCTAGCCTTAACCATTTTTTAGGTGTAGAAATGTGGGTAAGTTACTTTAGGTCTCAGTTTCTGAATTTGTATAGTGAGCATAATAATTCATATCCTTTTTTTGGTACCACATATTTAACATAGTTGTGCTTAACCACTGAGCCACATTCCCAGCCATTTTTTATATTTTATTGTGAGACAGGGTCTCCATAAGTTGCTTAGGGCCTCGCTAAATTGCTGAGGCTGGCTTTAAACTTTTGATCCTCCTGACTCAGCATCCCAAGCTGCTGGGATTACAGTCATGCACCACCATGCTCTACTAATAATTCTTATTTTGTAGAGTTATTTTGAGGTTAGTGTGTAAAGAAGTCTGTGATATAGT
Source organism: Marmota flaviventris (assembly GCF_047511675.1). Classification (NCBI taxonomy): domain Eukaryota; kingdom Metazoa; phylum Chordata; class Mammalia; order Rodentia; family Sciuridae; genus Marmota; species Marmota flaviventris. The sequence goes on from NC_092518.1 coordinate 74,602,924, forward strand.
AAAACAATCACAGCCAGAGTTTGGAGTACAATATGTTTATTAGGGTTTGACCTGTGAAAGGAAGGATAAAGTAGCACTTTGTTCTTAGATCCCATATTATAACCCAAAAAAGAAGATTTGGGACCTTAATACATACTATTCTTTTTGCCTGAAATGCTCTTGCATAAAGCCTCCTATGTCTATGATAATGACCACGAAGAAAAGAAAATAAAGCATGTTTCCCTTCCAAATCCTATTTCACTTAAAAAAAATCACATTTCAATGCTTTCCTTAGGAAAAGTCTCCTTAAACACAAAGCTTCTTAGCCTGCCACTCAAGGATCTCTCTAATCTACCGACAGCTTTGTGCATTTCTGACTTTTGTACCCCTCCAAAAAGTGTGCTGTCCACTGTTTCTGGGTCAAGGTGTATTCACTCCTCCATTTGTCTTCTCCTGATGACATTCATCCTATTCTCCTGGCTGCCCTTCACTAATTCAAATACTTCTCTTCCTCAAGGAGGAACTCAAGTGCATGCACATCTGGTATTTTACTGGCTTATCTCAGAGTAATTGCATCCTCTTTTGATTTCTAGTTCTTAGGTTTGGACATACTCATAAAGCCTTGCTTGTAATATCTCTTGTTTCATTGCCATGTACTGTTATTACAGCCATTACACAAGTATTTATTAAGCATCTTCTATGTTCTTGGCCCTGTTTGAGGAACTGAGGATACAAAAACATGTAAGTGGCTTCCTTTGAAGTGGATATATTCTAATGGTAGAGAAAGACAATAAAAAACAAGGAATAAATGAGACAATTTCAGGTAGCAATAAATACCATGACAAAATAAAGCAGTAAAATAAGGGATGGGAAGGCAGACATAGTACAATTTTATTTTATTCATGGTCATTATCACAGGCATAGGAGGTTCTAGGAGAAGAACATTTTAGGCAGAATGGATAGAAAATGTTAAGGCCTTCTTTATTTGGTTAGAGTTTGGGATCTTACTACTAAAGGGTTTATAAGGAAAAATACACAAAGAAGACTGGTTAGGGTTCTGGCTACTGAAACAGCTGAATCTTGCCTTGGTTATGGCATATGTTATTTTTTAATTTGCTTTATAATTTGCAATGCTATATAAATAGGTTTCCAAAACAGTTTACTTGATTATCAAAATTATCTTCATGTTTGTAACTTAGCTATTCTTATCCTTATTTTATACTTAGTTATTCTTATCCTTATTTTATCTAAGGAAACTAAGTTGTTAAATGACATTCCCACAATCACGTATTTAACATGTTGTTGGGTATGTCTCATTTGTCCCACCAGAATGGAAACACCTCAAGTTAGGGACATTAAAATGAGAGTAGTATAAAGAACTCTGGAGGCAGACAGATCAGTTTCAGTCCTGACTCTACCTCTTACTTGCTGTTCTGTCTTGAGCAAGTTATTCTACCACCTGTCCCTCAGTTTTCCTCTTTGTTAAATAAAGATAATAACACCCTTAGAGTTGCTTTGAAAAATAAAGAAGATAATGCATGGAGAGTCACTAGCACAGCATTTGGCATTGCTAATACATGATGGAAATTGTTATCATTACAATGAATATAATAAAAATTATAATCAACAATCACCAAATAGTAATGTTTCCCAAGACCATACTTCCTAGGGAGCTGTTCACTCCATTTATGTTACATGTAAGACACCATTAGCTATTGGAATGACATTCTTAACTGTGCCTAAAATGACCTCCACACATTATTATACACCAACTCATTTGATAAACAGTGATTTTGTCAAAGTTTGATTGAAAAAACCTGCAAAAGCACTTAGCTGAGATCCTGGTATATATTTGATTCTCAATTAGTGGTTGTTGATATTATGTAAGCCATTATTTCTAACTTTCTAGGTTGCATAGCATTGTGATGAGTGCACAGATGTTCAATTAATATTCAATGAACAAATGAATGATACACTTAAAATAAAATAGCCTTATTTAGTTGCAGATAAAACAGAAACAAATGAATGAATTCTGGGCTTTGTCTTTTTTTTCTCTTGGTATCCCCACTGCCATCTTAAGCAACCCAATGGAAGAAATCATATTTTCCCCTGCCCTTGTACCCTGCCCTAACCCCATTCCCATTGGTCATCATGCCTAGTACAAGATTCCTTATAGAAATGAGCAATCAATGAATACGTGCTAAATCAATTACCAATTTGCTTATCTAGAAGCTCATTTCTAACACATCAAATTTCATGACACCTTAATGACCTATGCCTGCATTACTGCATTCTTCAAGTGGAAATTGAGTCTGGGGACTTTGGAACTTTGATGAGGGGAGTTCACAATTCTGGGTTAAATTCAATACCTGGCATATAACAGGCACTCAATACATAGTTGTTTTTTTCTGGGGGGGGGGATGAATATCAAATTAACATATCTTTCACTCTTACTACCAGAGTCTTCTCCTTGTAACCATATGTCACAGCAGGGAATTCCACATCCTTTCTGGTTTTCAAGTGCTTAGAGCCAAAGGCATTGCTGAGAGGCTCCCTTAGGCAATGGCATCCTAGTTGAATGCCATTAGGTAAGTCTCTCAACACAAGCAATTTGGCCTTTGGGTCATCTAGTGTCTCATTTTCTGATGACTGTTCTGCCCAAGGCAGCAAGAAGCAGAATCTCTTTCAGCCCAGCCTGAGTGGGCTTTTGTGCCTGTGGGTATAGCCTATGTGAGACCCAGCAGGGTGGGGCCATGCTTCCACTTCCAGAGACATTAGGCTCTGAAAGTGAGCTGTGACTGAAATGGAGAACTTTCTTGAACTAACAGTGGAACCTGGTTAACCCCATTAGGTCTGCAATTTGAGAACTATAAATAGAATTTGGGTCTCTCCACATGAAAAAAAGCCATTTGTTTTCAGGATAACTGTGTGTTAGTGGCCTGGGTGAAGAGGCGGCAATTCTGTTTTAAAAATGTTAGGCATGATTTAAAGGGTTTTCTATTGCTTATAATAGGCTTTCATTTTTGCTGATTGAATTTATTTGCTTCTGTGGCTGTTGGGCAAGGTCCTGGTTGGGGGTGGGTGTGTGACCTTTTTAACTTTGTAGCACTTTAATGCAAATGAAATTTAAGGGAGGGGGAAGCAAGCAAAACCAACCTAAAGACAATGAAATCATTTTCTAAATATGTTTACAATCAAATATCTCCCTCAATAATTTGATTTGTAGGAAATGGCAGAGTGCAGCATTTTATACAGAAGCTTTTCAATAATTCATATCATCTCATTGATGTGCAAGCCTTTGGCTAGGCTAGTGAGTACAACAGGTGCTCTGGTACAGGGGAAAAAATTTATTTGAGCCCTGAAATGGATGTATCCCCTGTCTGACCCACCTGTCTAATGTTGCTTTGGCCTAAGAGTAGAAACTTTTCAACTTTATTATACTCCTGTAGTACCCCTTCCCAGGGTACTGGAGACATTTGGAAATTATGCTTTCTCTTCTTTTACTTTTTTTGGGGGATTTATATTTGCATAACTCTTATTAAATTGTTCAAGTGATTGAACTCCTCCACATAAACTTCTGGAAAATTGGTGCTCTCAAGTGTTAATTACTCAGGGCATGAGGAAATGGAAAAAGGGTGGGAAGAGACTATTGGAGGAAGGTCCTCTACTAGTTGAAACGATAAGCCTCTCATCTGGTCACAAGGTCAAGTGAACTTGAATACATGAGTAATGAAGGGACCATGGGACATTTGAACCCTCCAAACTTAAGCTAGCATTTATAAGTAGTGTATCCCCTGGGAACTTTTACTTTGATGGTGGCTTCTCAGAGAGCTTCTTCTACCTATCTGTAAGATAGGCTCTCCCTACTCCTAGGTGAAGGTGAGGGAAATGTTTTCAACTAGAGTTCCTGGAGCAGGAGAAGGCAGGATATTGGAAGGAGGTAGGTGGACAGAAAATGTCATGACATACCCCGTCAACTCAATTAGAGTTCCAGAGTTCTCAGCCATAGTGTGCTGAGGCTTTGGCACTCAGAGAAGCCAGACAATGATTACCTCCTTTGTAATAATAGACAGCAGACATGAAGTTTGCTATTGTACTTTTGCTGCTGCTCTGAAACTTTGTGAAGCCATTGATCTGACTTCAATGAACCATAATACTATTGATTTGGTGTCAGATCACTGGAAGGCACTTGAGTGACAGTCTGAGTGGATGTGATGTTACATTTAAATTGTCCTTTTGTTTGCTTTCTATTTATCAAAACCTCTTGATAGGACGTGTGCTGCCAAGTGCCTGTACAGTCCTTATTAGAGTTCAAGTGCCAAGAGCATGTGCAGCATCATTAAACAAAATGGGTGGCTCTTGGACAAATTCTACTAATTAAAAATGTATAATATTTGGTGAGCCTGATTTTCCCTGTCTAGCTCAGAAGTGTTTTGTATTGTGCCCTTTAAGTTGAAGAAAATAGAAGTAAGTCATCCTTCACCCTCCACCCCATCTTACTGGTAACTGGGACTCTTGCCATCTCAGACACATTTCTGGCTGTGCTGGGACTGAGAAAAAGTATTATTAGGCAAGAAGACCTAGCAGGTTGAAAAGTATCTTAGGCCATCACAAGGGAAGTGGAGACAGAATCAGCAGAACAAGTCTGACACAGTCTCCCTAGGTAATAGTTCCAAACCAGGCCTCAAATGAGGTACAATATGAGAAGTAGTGCCCTAGTGGGAATACAAGGTGCAAAAAATTGAGATGTGAGCTTGTAGAGGATAATTATTGCTAAATTATAATGAATCATTATTTTATTCAATGATTATGCCTTGAGTACCCACTGGGCAATAGACATCATACTTTGTCTTAAGGATACAGTTGTGAATCACAACAAGATGATGCCTATGTTCAAAACACAGTTTAGGAGGGAGAGAAAAGCCAATAAATCTAATGAAGAATACTAGATATTAATTATAGAAAATGGGAAGCAGTACAATGTGGTGGAAAGGACATAGGCTAATGGAATGTGGTAGATCTACAACTGAATTTAAATTAGCTATTTGTTCTTGAATAAATTACTTTTGTTTGAGCCTTAGTTTCCTCCCCTATAAATGGTGATAATGATAGTACATACCTCAAATGGTTGTTGTTAGGATGAAATGGAAATACATATACTGAGATCCTAACTCAGTGCCTGCCACTAGTAGGTATTTAACTGTAATAGTGATGAAGAGAGAAATAGTGCTAATAGAGAAAAGTGCAGTGACAAGTATATGGAGGATCATTCACAAAGGTAAGGGTTCATGGCAAGATAGGAGACTGTTGCAATAATAGGAGTGAAAACTGATAGCAATCAAGACTAGAATGGTAGCAGGGGGTATGGAGAGGAAGACACAAAGACTTGTTTTATAGAAGTAGATTGGATAGAGGTAGGAGTGAGGGAGAGGATAATTTTGTTTCTTATTATGATAATTGGGTAGATATTGGTTCTCTTTATGAATTAAGGAATATAAGAAAAGGATTTGAGGTAAATCAACTTCAGGATAGTCAAGAGTTTACAAGATGCCTAGTAAGTAAGTGGATGCCTTAGTAAGTAAGTGGAGAGTTCAGGATGTGAGATACAGACTTGGAAGTCATCAGTGTGATGACTGAAGTTTTAACTATGAGATATCTCATTATCTTAGTCCATTTGGCTTACTATAACAACATTTCTTAGATTGGGAAAAACATAAACAACATAAATTTATTGATAGGAGGTCCAACATCAAGCTGTCAGTGCATTTGGGGTCTGGTGAGAGCCCGTTCCTCATAAACATTGACTTCTTTCTGTGTCCTCATGTGGTAGAATGAGCAAATGGACTTCCTTGGTTCTCTTTTATTTATTTATTTTTTTAAATCTAGTCAAAATGTTTACTGAGCATTAAAGAATTTCTTTTAAAATAATTTGTATAATCTACATAAATAAAAATGTACACAAAATATCTTTAAGTGATAATGAAATATTCTGTTACATATTTTAAACTGGCACAAACCACAGCAATGATTACTGAAGTGCATTTAGAATTGTCAGAGTACATTAACTACATCTTGAGTAGTCTCTGATCATGTATCAGATTTCGATCTATCTTTAAGATCATTTGGTAACATTTCCATATCAAATATGTTGTGAACATATCTATTGATCTCCTCAGCTTTTTGATGAGTCACTTGTGCACAGGTGGAGATTTCTTGAGGTGAGCTGTTAGCCATCTCTTGCACAGATGTAAACTGGTGACACATATTTAATGCAGTTATATAACTTATATTGGGAATACTTAAATAAAATTGAAGTGCCTCACATTTACTACTGTTCACTTGGTTCTCTTTTATAAGGGCATTAACTCCATTCATGAGGGCTCTACCCTCATGACTCAATCATTTCCTAAAGGCCCCACTGCTTAATAACTATTAAATGTAGGATTAGGGGTAATCCTAATTTAGGATTAATTAGGGTTAATCCTAAATTTTAATATATGGATATTGGGGGTACATAAACATTCAGACCATGGCACTTGTGAAGAGAGAATGGAATGAGAAGAGACTCATGGACAAATTGATGGAGGCACAATTTAGCACCTTCTCCCCCTATAATTAAGACTCTTCCTACTTTTCCAAAAAGGGATTGATAGGGCTCGTTATTCCATTTGTAGAATTTTTCTGTTAGGCAACTGACTTATAAGTCTTCTATGAAATGAGTTAGTAGCTGGCATTTCAGTATGTTTATCTTTTTTTTTAAACAGATGGGAACACAGAAGTATAGGAAACTATCATGAAATTGTCAAAGTCACCCAGCTGGCACCAACTCACAACTCCTTGCCCACCTGCCCATGTCAATTCCTTCTCCATGATCCTTTTTGAAATGGAGCTGTTCAGTCCTTTGAATCTGATTATGACATTGTGACACACACATGCCTTGATCTTGTCATCTGTAATGGCATGAGTTGTTATTTAGGGCTGTTCATTTTGGGAGGGGAGGGCAAAAGGTAGGGAAAGAGAGAGGTCTATTTTTGAGCATGAATTGTCACTGTAGTCAGAGCAAACAAAACAAAATCTGTGGGGGATGATGACATTGTGCTGTTGGGAAGCAAAGAAAGAGGAGTCGAAGAGAGGGAAGCTGAAAGAAGTAGACATGTTATTGGAGTAAATCGGCACTGAGGAAAATGCTGTTCAAAGAACCCAGCATGAAGTGAGAATCTCAGGAGGCAAGAGAAACAGAGAGGAACGTGAAGGAGCTTGTGAGTACATGTGTGCACGGTAAGAGGCTTGTTTATTTCCCCTTCAGTTTATTCAGAGGTTTGTTAATAAAGGCCCAGCAGCAAGAGATGTGCAGGCCATTTAGGAATGACAAGGACTGCTAATCCAGGATTTACCTAGCTTGCCAGAGGTGAAAGCCCCTGCTACTAAATTATTTCAAGTGAATGCCCTGGATTGAGTAGGGATGAGTTGTTAGGCTAGGCACAGACTTTGAGTTAATTCTTCAGTCCATGACAGTGGAAGTAAAATCCTGAACTGGATTTCCATATTTGTCTAATGTAGACTCAGGCAAGAGCCTGGGGTGAAGATTGAAACCTGTGTTTGTTTAAGGAGGCATGCAGAATTTCAATGAGCTTCATTTTCATGATTGAGTGGCTGAAATGTGACCCCTAATCATACTGTGAAGTTGAATATGCTTTGTACTGGCTATTCTCATCAGGTGAACTTTAACCTCTTTGACTTTAGCCTTACTGATTCTTTTCTTTTCCCATCATCTCCAGTGAATCAAGAAATCTCAACTCTGAACAACAGGAGGTTAAATACTGGTTGATGAGAATGTTTGTTTGCATGGTTTCTCTCCTAATCTCAATGCTGGGAGCAGGTGCCTGCCTGGCAGTTCTGGAGCCCTGGACCATCTCAGAACAGCTATAGTCACAAGTCTCCAACCTACAACATCTCCATGGGGTCTTTCTGCTTGGCAGATCTGTCATAGCTTGGTAAACAGGACTCACCAGCTAGCATCTGCTCTCGGAAAACTAGTCTGAAAGTCTTGCCTCAGTCCCCCAACTAACCTGCTGTAAAGAGACACAAGATTCTTGTAGGATCAATGGAAAAGGGGCTTTGTTTGTAGCAAGAATTATTCAACTGGAGACCCAAAGATTTTATACCCTCTTCCTCCAACATCCTTTAACAATGCTCCTACCATATGCTCTGTGTGCTCCAGTTCTGGCCAGATTAATAAACACTGAAAAGATTATGATTCTCTTTATATGTAACTCAAAAGTGAAAATTATACTAACCTGGAAAATAAATGTAGAAAGCCTAAAAATCTGAGTTTGATGTCATGACTATTTTGCCTTTTAGGTTGCAAATATTAAATGATTTAAATATCTTTCAGTAAAATCAGATAAGGTTAGAGCCCTAAAGCCTCAGGGGGAAAGAAGCTACTTCTGCAGAGACACCACTTGAACTCTATATGCAGAGATTCCATATTCCAAAGCTCACAACTCTCTTCTACAACATATTTTAGAGAATGTTCCAAACAAGTTTCACCTTTCCTTGTTTCCAGTCTGACCCTAATAAGCCTATGTCATTCTGGGAAGAACCAGAGAAATCCCAGTTGCAAAGGCTGGTCCAAAATGATTGAGCTACATGGCTCCCTCTTAATGCTTAACTAGCAAAGTCAGTCTAGTTAATCTAAGAAGAGGACCATTGTGACATACCAAAGTCATAACATTTACATATTTCCCTGAAGGTGTAACTTGACACCCAGCTGTTGTTTGGAGAACTATTATCAGAAGTTTTGCTTGGCTGCCTAAAATTTTCATATGAAACAATTCTCTTTTTCCTTTGAACAAAGCTATTACAAAAGTGTAGGTGGCTTAGGCTGAAAGAGAGGATGAATTTTCTCAGTCTTGTAGTGTGGCAGAACAATCCATCATTAAGAATTCAGAGGGCCCAAGGGAAACTACTCTAGGATTAGCCCAAAGGGGTCTTTCTTGATTTGTTCTGTGTGTTGCTATTTTCATTTTAGTAAAGGTAAAAGTATTGTTGATATGAGGTATACTTCCTCCCACATGAGCACATGTTACAATGACAATCAACTTCACTGAAACAAATAGAAAGACATAAAGCCTCTAGCAGAAGGAAGCTATAACCAATAGTATTCCATTTATTCAACTTAACCTTAGAACTCATTGATGGTCAGCCTTAAATAATGATAAATTTATTGGTTTACTCCCCTCTATGTGTGATTCAGGGAAATTGAATAGGACTCATTACAGTGTGTATTCAGTTATTAAATGAGTGTTGAATACAAAGGCAATTACTTGAACTAACCAGAGACTGATCTTACCCCAGCCTTAGGTTTATGTTATCTATGGGGATGGTTTTAGTCAGCTTTTTCCATCACTATTGCCAAAAGACCTGATAAGAACAGCTTAGAGGAGGAAAAGTTAATTTTAGCTCACAGTTTCAGAGGTTCAGTCCATGGTTGGTCAACTCCATAGGTCCATAAGTCTAGGACTGAGGTGAAGCAGAACATCACGGCATTAGGGCACAGCAGAGGAAAACTACTCAGTTCACGGCAGCCAGGAAGCAGAGAGTGAGAACGCTTGAGTGCAAGAAGCCAGGGATAACATCATTCCCAAAGGCATGTCCCTGGTAACCTATGTCCTCCAGTCACGCCATACCTGCTCACAGTTGTCTACCATTAATCTACCAAATTATTAATCCGCTAAGTGGATTATCTACTGATTCGGTTACAGCTCTCATAATCTAATCATTCCACCACTAAATATTCCTGCATTTTCTCACACATGAATTATCAGGGGATGCCTCACATCTAAAGCATAGCAGGGACTAAGGAGTAATATTTGGATATGGATTCCTTTTCTGAAAAAACACTTCAAAGTCAAAAACAGTGCTTCACTATTGTGGTTCAGCACAGTTATTTATATTTAAAGGATAGCACATTTTATTTTTGAAAAGTGATTACCTCTGAAATATCTATTGTTATTTATACTGAACAATTTTCTTTTATTCTCTCTCTCTCTCTCTCTCTCTCTCTCTCTCTCTCTCTCATAAATACCATTAGTGAATTTGACTTGTAATTTAGAAAGGGGAAATAAACTACTTCCCCAACTTTCAAACTGATTCTAGAAACTATATCTGGGTACAAAATCTCACAAGGACACACTGTTTTCCCCAAAGAAATGTCTTATGATTGTGTACTAGACATGGCCAAAGATATAATCCCCAATTTACTGATATGGAAATTGAGGTATGGGCAGATTGACATACCTTGGTACAGTGGTTTGAGTAGTGTCCCCCACCCTGAAATTCATTTCCACCCAGAACCTGTAAATTTGGCCTTATTTGGAAATAATATCTTTGCAGATCTATCAAGTTCAGGTAAAGTCATATCAGATTAGGGCAGACCCTAAATTTAATAACTTTCTCTTTAAAAGGAGAGGGATCCTTGAATACAGAGATAAAGGGAACATATGATGGAACAGAGGCCATGTAAGGTTAGAGGTAGGGATTGGCATGATGCAGCAACAACCTAAAGAACACTGAGGACTTCCTGCAACTACCAGAAGATAGGAGGGAAGCATAGAACAAATTCCTTTCTAGAATCCTTAGAGGGAGCATGACCCTTCAGGCAACTTGATTTCAGATTTCTAGCTTCCTGAATTGTGAGAGAATTTGTCTTGTTTTAAGCCACCCAGACTATAGCAATTTGTTGTTGGAGTCCTGATAGTGAATCCATGGATTAGGTTTGGCATTTCTGAATTCTAGTGCAGTGTTTGTTTTCCCTGACACCTGGATGCCTCCTTATGTATGTGTATATCTTTCCTCCATATAAACCCACTTTTTCCCCCACATTTTTTACAATATTTTTTTAGCTGTAGTTGGACTCAATACCTTTATTTATTTATTTTTTTTTGAGGTACTGAGGATTGAACCCAGTGTCTTGCACATTCTAGGTGAGCGCTCTACCACTGAGACACAACCCCAGCCCCGTTTTCCCACATATTTATTGGTGCGTTGTAGTTGTACATAATAGTGGGATTTGTTGTCACATATTTGTACATGTACACGATATTACAATGTTATTTGGCTGTATCATTCTTCAGTACTTCCCCTCTCCCCCTCCCCTCCTTTCACCCCTTGGGCCCTTTCCTCTATTGATTTCCCTTTGGTTTTCATGAGATACCCCCCTCCCCTGCAACCTTTGTTTTCCTCTTTCCTATCTAGCTTCCACATATGAGAGAAAGCATATGACCCTTGACCTTCTGAGTTTGGCTTATTTCACTTAACATAATGGTCTCTTTTCAATCCATTTTCCTGCAAATGACATTATTTCATGTTTTTATAGCTGAATAAAACTCATATACATGTATATGTATCACATTTTCTTTAGCCATTTATCTATTGATGGACACCTAGGCTGATTTCATAGTTTGACTATTGTGAATTGTGCTGCTATAAACATGGGCATGCATGTATCACTATAGTATGCTGATTTTAATTCTTTAGGATAAATACTGAGAAAAAATATAGCTAGGTCATATGGTGGTTCCATGCCTAGTCTTTTGAGGGACTTCCATACTTATTTCCACAGCAGTTGTACTAGTTTATGATGCCCAAAAGAGTGTGAAAGTTTATTTTTCTCCACATCCTCTCCAGCATTTATTTTTATCTGTATTCTCAATATTCCATTCTCTCTTACCAGGAAAATGTTTAAAAATATCTCTTTCACCAGGAAAAAAAGTTTAAAAAATCATTATCTTTGGGATTTATGGCATTTTGTGTTTTAGGATATTGTAATTATGGAGGTAGGTGACAGATTGAAATGTTAAGGGGTTTGCAGTATTAAAATCCCATGGACACTATCTAGAGGCAAAACTTGCTGTACTGGGCAATCTATGTCATGTGGAGAACACAATCCTCCTCTCTGGTTTCCCCCACTGAGATTGTCTCAAAACAGAGCTGTAATGAGCACTTAGCTATCTCTGCTGGCAATGTATGATACAATTAAGATAATGATGATGATAAACATTTATTAAGCACCTACAGTGCAAGGTGTTACTTGTTTAAAATATATAAAAGAATTGATTCCCACTCTCATTGTGCTAACCATAGTATTGGCACAAGGTGGGAGTTGGGACTTTCTGGTAAATTAATGCTTCAAGCTAATCTGCTCGGACAACAGACTATAATCCTGAATACTTCTGAATTTCTTTTGTGAACTCAGTCTCCCCTGATTATACTGTGCTTCAAAACTATAAAAATGATGAACTCTGGAATATTTGGAATTACCATAATTATAATTATCCTCACAAACTTGCTGATGAGTAAACTGAGGCAGACTGATATTCAATGGTGTAGTGGGTTGAACAGTGCCCCCCTCCTATTCATGTCCACACAACACCTACAAATTTGACATTATTTATAAATGGGACTCTACAGAGGTATTCAAATTAAGATAAGGTCATACCAGATTAGATGAGTTGTTTTTGTTTGTTCTGAATTATTCAAATTGTCATAGACATCTCTGCTTCTAGATTTCCCTGCTATCATTCCTTGAAGTTAGTAGCAGTCCTGCAGTTAGGATGAGTCAGTGATGGTCATAGAACCATGTATCATAGTATCATAGACTGGAAGGGACTTCAAGACATCATGATAAACTGCCTGCTTTAGGGAAACTAATATAATTTCTATTGTATAGATTGAATAATTGAAGAAGATTTTAGTAAACTAATAAAATAATACATTTGCTTAGTAGCTGATAATATGCAAAATTTTGAATACTTTCTGCATGTCAGGCATTATGTTAAGTATCATATGTGGGCAATCTCAGTTTCTACAACAACTATATGAGGTAGGTAATGTTATTATCCTAATTTAGAGAAGAGAGACTGAGACCAGAAGATTAACTTGCCCAAGGCAATACTGTTAATAGATTATCAAAACTGAGCATCTGCACCTTACCATAGACACCATTGTGAATACAGAAAGTGTTACACCCAATCCTAAGCATTTAATCACTACATTATATTGTTTGGTGTTTAGGGTATGAAGCAAGTTCTTTTGACTTGGTGGTTTAGTGAAGTTTTCCTCAACATTTTTTCAGGGTCTATAAATCTTTATATACTCCAAGAATTATCTGTAGATTTAAAAATAATGTACTCAGTATTGTTAAATGAATATTGGTTGTAGTATTTGAATAATTAAAATATAAATTAATTTAAAAGTATTATTTACTTAAGAAAGGATACTCATCATTATTCATTTTATTAAATTAGTGGAGACTAAAAGAACAACCACACTTTGTGGGAGTCTGAAACATTTTGATCTGGAAAGAGGTCTTTGTATTCGTGATGATTGGATAACTACATATGTTAATTTTGGCGACTATAACAAAATAACATAGACTGGGTGGCTTAAATGATAAAGATTTATTTCTCACAGTTTTGGAGGTTAGAAAGTAGTAGATCAAAATTCTGGTAGATTTGGTATCATGGGGGCCCTCTTCCTGGTTTGCAGATGGCCACCTTCTTGCTGTGTCTTCACGTGGTAGAGAGATCATCTCCTTCATGCCTCTTATTAAGGGCACTAACCCCAAAATGAGGGCTCTATCTTCATGACCTAATTACCTCCCAAAGTTCCCATGTCTAAATATAGTCACTTCAGAGCAGGTCGTCAACATATGAATGTTGGGGAGACAGAAACATTCAGGCCATAGCACCAAGTATAGTAGAAAGAGCTAGTATGGAGTCAGACAGAATTGAGTCTGGATTTGAGTCTTGGCTTCTGTTTACTTTCTAGATGAGAACCTCGGGCAAGTCTCATAATCATCTGAGTTTTAGTTTCCTCGTTTGTTATACAGTTATTTTGTAACTTATAATATTATCAGTCTCAAATGCAACAGTGAATGTGAGATCATTTTGTAAGAAAATGAATTTTCTAGGAATACAGGAGATCATTGTTATTCATCTTTGATATACAAGGAATTGAGTTTGTTCCTGAATTTTTCCTTTTGTCAATTTTGCCTGTGTTCCTTTGGTGGACCTTTCTTTACCTTTGTCACTACTGTGATGCTACACTGAGGAAATAAATCAATTTGCAAGAAACTAATATATCTCCCTGGGATAAACTAGCTCCACATTCCAGCACATCCTTTGTGAGATGAAGACTTTTGGTGGTGGACAGGAAAAGAAGGTGGCATCCTAGCTCCTTTACAGGTTCACCCCATCACTTTGAGTAGGTCAAAGCCATTCTGGGAGGGTTTACATTATTTTTTTCTAGGCTGAGAACTAGAAATGGAATAATGGAGCAAAGCCAAATATTCTTGTATCTTTCCACATTTCTTTCCTTTCTCAGCTTTCCAATCTCTGCTGGGGACACTATTTTTTTAAACAGAAGCTCACAAAAGAACAGAACAGATCCATCCTGGGCCTTCCAAGTGATATGAAAACATTCTGGGACTTACTTAATGCAGAGACCATCGTGAAGTGGCTAGCCAGAACACTCCTTTAAGAAATCTGAGGGCCTTAATGGAGAAGTGACTGGATCACAGCAGGGATAGGCTTGAAAGAACCTCAGATATAATCCCAAGTCTGACTTAGCCACCTGCTATGACTTTTCATTTCTTGTCTGATCCCAGCCATTTGCTGAGTTGCTTTAAGGCTTAGTAGTTAGTCTCAGCTTCTGGAAATAAAGCTGTACATCCTACACCTGGGGTTGGCGATATTTCAGCAGGGATTGTCCTCATCTCACTCCCAGGAGCCAGTCATCCACAGACAAAATACTGAATTTATTCTCTTGTCTGAGGAAATTTTTTTTTAATCTGGAAGCCTCCTGATTCTTTGGGAGGTACTTGATTATGGAATGGAGTTTGGTTCCTGGGCTATTGAATGAAACTTCAAGACTGGCAGAAATGAATCCTTAGACAGATTTTTACTCTTTATCAGCCACAGCTATTCATTATGAGTAATAAAACAGTGCACTAGTAACCCAGGTTTGACCAGTGTTAAGACATGATTAAGGGGCTGGGGTTGTGTCTCAGCAACACATGTGGGTGTTCACCTAGCACATGTGAGGTGCTGAGTTCGATCCTCAGCACCACATAAAAATAAATAAATAAAATAAAGGTATGATGTCCATCTACAACTAAAATAATTTAAAAAGAAGTGATTAATCTTATGTCTGAACTGAATTCCAGCTCTTTTTGTTAAACTCACATCTGAGAATATGTATGTATCAAAAGAGACTGAGAGCCTCCTTGTTAATTACACTAGGAGCTCACAGTCATACTTTATAAGACTGAGGAAATACTGGAAATCTGATTGGCTGCTCTAGTTTCCTATCATCAATCTATGCTGAGGTCCTTGCCACTTACTTCTTTGGTTCCATCTGCACTGCTGGTTCTTGATGTTGAGCCACCATAGTCCATTCTCATGGCAGATTTGGGCTGTGAGTCCAGACTAAAATGAATTTAGTTGCTATGTCTGCTATGTTCTTTGTGTTCAAGGAGACAGTAATGATTCTTTTTAAATAAATTTCACCTAGCACAAGATGGGTAGGTCTTTGTCCTAAGCCATTTGTACTCCTATAACAAAATACCTCAGCCTATGTAATTCATACAAAACAAAAATCTATGCCTCACAGTGCTGGTAGCTAGAAAGTTCAAGATCAAGGTGCTGTAGGTTCAGTATCTGGTGAGGGCTGCTCTCTTTTTCCCAGATGGTGCTCTGTTGCTGCACCCTCCAGAAGGGACAAATGGCATGTATTCACATGGCAGAAGGGATGGAAATCCAAAATAAATAAATAATCTAAGTAGTCCCCTTCAGCTCTTTTATAACGTTACTAATCACATTCATGAGGGTTTTGCTCTCATCACTTAAATCACTTCCTGAAGCTTAAGTTCCAATATATGAATACTAGAAGGACACATATATTCAAACCATAGCAGTCTTATAGAAAGAAATGATCCTCTGAATTTTAAAGTTGACCCAGATGTCAGGCCTAAAGAAAGTTTGTGGATAACACCAAGAAAGCTATTATTTCCTAGGTCTACCCTTAAAGTCAGGTTTACTTTGCGTTCACATGGAAGAGGTTGTTTCTTGGTATTGGTCATCTGGTTGCTCTAAGACACGTATTTAATTTTCATTATCCTAAGGCATAACCTAACGAGAGATAAGTCATAGGCTTGGAACATATCACACCTCTGGTTCAGTCATAAGAACTGACAGACGTAGAAATTATGGGAGTACACATGAGAGTTCTGTTCCAGGATCTTCAGTCCCCAAGAGTATGCAAATCATTGCAATCTATGGTTTTACAGACATACTGTCAGGGTTTCTAGAATTAATCATTTTTACCACTTGGTCATATACTAACCTCTCACTCTGGTCTTTTCCTTATTCTGTAAAAACTTTTGGTGAAACTGATATTTCTTTTCCTGAAACTTTCCTTGTCTAATCTCTAATACATATCTTGAAGAAAATCAAGCTTGTTTGATAGGTAATCTCTTGGCACTTAGTGAATTCTTATCAATGAAGGCTGACTTAGAGGGTCTTTAGATCTCATATTAAGTGTTACTTCCTCAAAGAGGCCATTCCTGATCCTCTGCTCTGAAATTTGTTTCTCCAACCTCCTTTATTTGGTATAATAGTTAAGAAAACATGCTCTAGAGCCAGACATCAATTTCCTGGCTCTGCTTACCACTACTTATGTTACATAAGGCAAGTTACTTGCCCCTTTACTTCTCAGTTCCCTTACCTGTTACATAGACATAATATGTACTTTACAGAGTTTTCTGAAGTAAAGACATTAGTTATAGTGCATAAAACACTTAAAACAGTGCCTATGGTCCTCCTCCTCCTCCTCCTCCTCCTCCTCCTCCTCCTCCTCATCATCATCATCATCATCATCACTTGAGCCTAGGTCCTGTATTTCATGTTACTTATATGACTTAGTGTTTTTGGTCTTTTTGAGTGTTCTGGTATTTCCCTCACTGTTCTGAAAATTTCATGAGGGCAGAAACTGTTTGTCAGGACCAGTAGTATAGCTCCAAGGTAAGAGTGTTTGCTTAGCATGCATGAGCCCCTGAGTTCAGTCCCCAGAACTGGAAAAAAAAAAGAAAAAAGAAAACTGTCTTGTTCACCATTATTTCCCTAGCACAGTGCCTAGCACACAGTAAGAACTCAATGAATACTTGCCAGGCAAATGACTGATAATTTAAAGAAATTTCCCTGAACAACTCAGATATTATAAATCTCATTCCTCCAAGCTTCCATTGCTATAAAATCTCTTTATGACAAAAAGGCTTCCAGATCTCAATCAATGGAACGTATTATTTCAAGGAACATTTGCTAGAAACAAAATGCCAGGACAATACATTCCAGACAGTAATCCATGTCAACCATTCATTTTTACTATTACCTTTGCTTTCTCCAGTTATTTCTGGCTAGGTCTAATAATGTGACCCACTTCTAGGTCCGGCTCAGAGCCCAAGTCAATCATCCAAGCTATAACTAAGCAGGATGATTGAAATTTACACTAGAGTAGGTACAAATACATTAAGTAATTTGTGTTTGCAAACTGTAAAGACTCATTACCCTAGCATGAAGTGTGTTAGAGATGAATCTTGGGTATTTGTGTAGACTCCGTAGTCCCTGTTCTCTGTACTCTATATTGCAGGTGACCAGATATCTGGGAAACAGCACAAGATTCCAACTACATGTGGTATATGGCATCTTTTCCTGACCTATCCTGTCTTGAACTTCCATGAATTATTTTTGGACTTCCTGATTTTTTTTTGACACAATGCCTCAGATATTCAGCTGTCATAGCCGATATCAACCTCCTCTAGATTACAATACTCCAGTCTCTTTTACTACTCATTCTCAGCAGCCCATACACATGAACTCACTCTAGTCATGCTACTTTGGTATATGGTATACTGGGATTTGGCTTGTGAAAGAATTTGTGAGTTAACCTAAAATGTGGGCAAAATGGAAGAAGGTTGAGGAAACCTATTTTATTACTTTGAAATAAACCACAAATCATAAAAGTTATATTTAGTTATTTCCCAGAACAAAAGCCTTTAGTGACTCTACTGGTCTTCAACATAAGGTTCTAATCCTTCATTCTAGCAATCAAGGCTCTGCACAATAGCCTCTACCTACCTTTACAACCTCAATTCCCATTATTCTGTTACATAAACCTTCTATGAGATATTTGAGGGTAAAGATTTCCTCTTCTTTTCTTTAGTTGTAGCCTAGTACTTTGAATTGTATCTGGCACATTGAATTGTAGTACTCAATAAATATAACTAAAACTTATTGAGTTCTTTATTTGTACTAGGCATGTAAAACATGAAATGCTTTAAGTATCTCACTTTATAAGCATCATCTTATGTAATCCCAGTTTTATGAAATGGTTATTATATTAATTTTCCCAAGGTCACTCAACTAGAAATGGTAGAACCAGGACACAGTCCAGATCTGTTTAGCTCCATAATTTGTGCCCTTAGTAACTACAGCATAACACTTAAATAATGTTTGTGGAATGAATGCTTGAGATAAATTATATTTTTCACACTCAACTTACTTCAGTTTATATTATCTCACAAATATCCTTTCCTTCACTGGAAAGACTTTCCTACAGCTTCTAGGTTACCAGCCACCCCTCTGTAACTTGGGTTAGACCAAAGCTGAGCACTGCTGTTCTGTTAGATACATCCTTGTATTTGTAGTTCTCCTTGTATATCTACAACTAGTCTCTAAGCACTTGGGAGGTAGGATCCATGTCTCATGCTATTATGTATTCTCTATCTTGAAGCATCAAATGTAGGCAATCAATATTTCCTGATGTTGTTGGCTTAAAATGGAGATTTAAAATATTGAACTTTTGTTCATGAATAATCACAATTTATGAGAGATCTACATTACATAAAAATGTATCAAAATGTGAAGTTTCTTTTATGTGCCAATATTAGTTATCAGAATGAGAAGTTGAAGGAAGAGGGAAAAAACAGGTAGTCATCATCATAACCATTATCCTTACAAATACATCTGCTTCAAAGGTTGAATTTTCCTTTCAGTCCACTGTTTTAGACTAATCTGTGGCAACTGCCAGAAATAAGGAATCAGTTGCCTAGATTGGTCATAATTATTTTGTAGTTGTAGAGTAATTAACATTTATAAAACTGCTGTACAACAGTTTTAATATCCACTGGACATCAAATGGACTGAACAGGAAACCTGGGAGGGTCTTCAAAGGCTTCCTGATGACCAGGGACTGTCTGTGGTAGGAAATTTTTGGTTAAACTCTATGTAGAGCTCCTTTTCTCAAGGGACAAACAGATTTCATTGATCTCCATGTTCCAAAGCTTTTCATGAACCCTGCTGTTCTGGATGTGTGACAGCTATTTATTTCTCAGGGAAAGGGGAACTAAATTAAGCATCTTTATTTTACTCTCCTTGGCCAGAAAAATCTAATGCTATATTGGAACAGGTTAATGGTCCACTAAGTAATATTCAAAACCTTGAGTTATAAAGGAAGGGGGTGGGGAACGCCTGTGCATGAATCTCCAGGAATGTACGAAACAGATATGAAACTCAGCATTGTGAATTCTTTCTTGACTCTCATAGGTGATTACTTCTGCTGAGGTTTTAATCTGGTGGTTTCACAGACTATGAGATCAAATATTTTGCTCCATTAAAAATATAATTATATATATGTGTGTGTGTGTGTGTGTGTGTGTGTGTGGTTGGTTGTGTGTTTCTGTTTTTTGTCCTTTCTACATTAAGAATAAAGGTCTGGGGAAGATGTCTTCATATACATTGTATTGAAGAAAAACTGTCTAATATTTTTCCAGATTGCCCTGATCTCCACTATGGAACATGCAATTTGATTACCTTGCTAGTGTTCACTTATATTGCATAACTAGCAAAATTATTAATAGCTATAAAATTATTTAGGTCCTTAAAGATGCAGTCACTATCTTCCCCTCAATGGTCTCTCAAAGAAGTAAATTCTAGGCTGATTAGAAGCTGCATACTGATTTTCATTTTAAATGTATTTTCCATTAATTTAATTAAGGCCCCTCTAGTTTCCCTGCAGCAGCATCAAGAATCAGAAGGGCTGGCCTCTCTTTCCCACCACATCCTCCATGGATGGAAGAAATCAGGTCCGCTTTTCTCACTTCTCATTTTCAGGCTGAGTCTGTCTTTTTCACTTTACTGTTTCTTCCTGAATGACCCTGCTCTTGACCCTGGGCATGCAATCTGAGAGCTGGATGGGGGTGGAGTATAAGGAGGATGTTCTGGAGCTCAGCAGATGGATCCCAAGAGCACAATGGCTTACCAGCCCTCCTGTGATTGTTGCCAAAACGCCTTCCTGTTTTCAAAAATGTCTCGCCCCCTGCTCCTTTGTTTTGTTCTGCTTGGAGACTGCAGTTCTGATTTTGCTAGGAACCAAATCTGCTGTTTCAAGGAAATGCAGCTGCTTGCTTTGGTGGGTGGCTTGAACGAAGGAATTTTTCTCTCCTCCCCTCTCCAACCTCCTTCCCATCCCACCCCCATGTAAACTCCACTGGCTGGCTCATCATCTCACGAAGCATTGATTTTAGAAGCTGACTATTTGCTTTTGATTGTTTGGCTGGGACTGCAACAAAGTCATTGATGGATCTCATTTTGAGCTATCATCCTGTCCACTCTTTTCGGTCAGCCTTCCAGAACTGATTGCCTGTTCCCCCAAATGAAACTGCACAGCTAGACATCAAGGCTATCTGAAGTTCCACCATTTCCCAGGGCAGAGAACATGCAGAGCTGCACAGGCCTCAAGCTGGGCCCACTCCCCTCTAAGACTGTTAGTTCTCTCACCAACCCATCATTAGGCGCTAGACTTAATTTGATCACTGCTGCCTAGGCTGCTATCTTTGAGTAGATATTGCCTGGTACTGATGTCGCTGCATTTTGTGATCTTTGCTGAAAGAGACCAGCCAAGCTCAGCCCAGCTGGTGTCTCCTGTGATACAGGACACTCTCCCTACCCCTCCCTACTCCCAGCTTTTAGAAGAAAGGTCATTGGCCCTCTATGGCCATTCTGGCTCCAGCTGGAGGCAACAGACGCAAATTAATATGCTTTCCCCCAAGCCCAGTGCACCAATATGCAAACTCTTGGACCCCAAATTGGGATGCTTTCCCAGCTGGCAAGTCATTGTTTTCTTCTCATTCAAAAAAGGTGCATAACTTCCCTGCTGCTACAATGATTTTTCTGTCATTTCTGCTCTATCTGTCCCCTTTGTGGTGCTCTCTCTGCCTCCTTCTGGGATCTCCCTCTTTCAGTTTACTCACCACTGCCCCAGGGCTTGTCAACCTGAACAGATACTGTGCCTTTTGCTGTTAGTGGCATACGTGACATGCCTTTGGTACTTACATTGCTAGCCCAGGTAATGTAACTGCAGCTGTCAAATTGGCAGTTCTTCATGTTTATTAGTTTTCTTTCTTTCCTACTTAAGTTGACATTAGCCAACTGGTAAGTTTCCTAGTTCAGTGAAAGATCAGTTTGTGGAGCAGCTGGAACTCCCAGGTAGCTACACAAGGACAATGCTGAGTTCTAGATGAAGCTCTGGAGGAACTAAAAGCAAATCTAGTCCCAGCCTGGTCACCTAGAATTAAAGAGAATACAACAGGTCTGGTGCCTCCACAAGATCATCTTTTGCTCAAGATACTTGGAGAAGCCTAGGAAATTGGCTTGTCAGATTGACTTTTACATTCCTCTTCCTAACAATTCTTTGGCTATTATCATTCATTTGAACTTAATGCAACAAGGAGTTGTAGTGTGGAGTTCACATGCTTACCCCAGCAGCACTATATATCTCAATGTTTCAAAAGGTCTGGTTTATTTTCTCCTGTCTTGTGGGCCACTCTAAAAATAACAGCCTCCTACAACCCCAGGTAATCAGGTAGATTACTATTTTTTTTAATTTGGAAAATTATCTTCAGAGTCCATTGTATAGAGATGACATTTTGGTCAGGGTTCTTTAATACTCTCAACTCTTCCTTCCAGTGATATTTCTATCTCCTTCTGGCCCCACTGAAACCACTCCACAAGTAGCAAAAGAGATAGAGAGAAGTCCAGGCTGAGACTTAAAAGCTAAGTTCCTATCAGGAACTCTAATCAGAAGGGAGTTTACAAAGGCATAGGGTTCCTGAGATCTTATGATTAGTTGCAGCACTGCAGGCTGAGGAGAGTGGTGAAAAAAACAAAAACAAACAAAAAACTTAGCCTAAGACAAGTCATCTGTAGTCTGCTCATTTTCAATTGCTTCCTCTTTTTAACATTGTAGTTCATATTTCAATTGGTTTTCAAGGTCTCTAATTTGGAAATAGGTTTTTATTTTTCATGTTGTCAAAAGGTATTTCCTTTGTGGAATACCCTCCTTGGGACAACAGAGGTAGTGGTGGGAAGGCTGGGCATGATCTGATCAGAGTGCCTTTGAAGGGAAAGTTATCTGTTTTCAAAAGCGATTGTGGTAGGGAACAGTAATAGTTGGCATGAGGTTGCACCTAAGAGACTGGCGTTTGGGATATAGTTGGAGAGAATTCACATGAAAAGGCTGAGGCGATAATGCTGAGAGCCCAAATGGTGCTGTCAAAGCATCACAGGTGATCACTGCAGGGTAGTACAGAAGGTGCTAGAGAGCAGTGTCATTTATTGAAATGTATCTGCTGATTTAGTCTTTGCTAATTAAATGGTCCCCATGATGTGTGTTTATTTAGGGATATTTATGAGTTTGGCAGCAGCAGGGGTTTGGTCTTGTGGGAAATAGCATTCCTAAAGAGGGGATAAGGCAAGGAGGGGGTTTGGATATAATTTTTCCAGGGAGTGTAGAAATGGGAAGCCTTGGAGTGATTAGTAACTTTCTCAGTCTCTTTTTCACCATTGTCCCCCTCCTCTCTTGTCTTGTATCTCTTGGTAAAAGCAGGCATCAGGGTCATGATGAACAATTTTAGCACTTAACACTTACTCTACTTTATCTGCAGCAGCTCCTGAAATTCACTATTATCCTCTGTAACAGGATAGGAATGGGGGTGGGACTTGGCAAGAAGAGAGGAAAAGTGCAAGGGACCTCAAAGACTTTTCCCGGTCCCATTCTCTGTCTTCCTGTCCTTCAGAAGGGCCAGAAATTGCATCCAGGATGGTGGAAACCTTACCCCACCCTTGCCCAGCAGGTTTACATCCCTGACTGCTGCTCTTGATGACTTTCTTTGTGTTGCCTAGGACAGTAGGAGGAGGGGTGGAGGAAATCAGGCAATCCTTTTGGGCAGAAGGGATTAGAATTTCAGGAAGCTTTCAACATTACATACCTCATCTTCCTTCTCAAAGAATATTTATAGCACATAGAATTTCATGTGTTATTAAATTAACCAACTGAGTTTTGATCTTCACAAGGGCAAGGTCCATCTTAGAAAAATTCTCAGTCCCTAACACAATACTGGGCACACAGCCAGTACTTGTTGATTTCACAAGGGAAATGGTTGAGTTTTGTGTAATGAGGTCATCTTGGCAAATCACTGAACTGCTCCTTTGCAACTCTGCTTCTACATCTGCAAAGCATCTTTACCTCCAAGGGATATTGTGAAGACTAAATAAGATGATGTCTTTAATAATGACACTTTCCAGTTTTGTGATGTTTACACCATTTTTATTCTTTGATTCTCTCTAGGTATTATAACCTAAGTAAGGAGATCAGAGATGCAGGCAGGAAAAGTATGAGTGACTTTGACTAGATTTTAAGTCAAGCTTTTCTTTCTGAGAGAATGTTGTCAGGCAGCTGGTCAAATTATTTCAGTGGGATAGGATGCCATGAGATGCAACAAAAGGCAAGCTAGAAGATGATCCACTTTTCTGCAGCAAGGGCCAAGAGAAGAGGAAGAAAAGGAGAAGGGGAGAGGGAGAAAGATAGAGAGACTTGGAGCTATTTGAAGGCTATTTTCTTTGGAGGCTGAAACAAACACCTTAAAAAACATATCAGAAAGCTCCCTTAAATTTGTCAGTGCTTCAATCTCTCATATTCTGGTATCTTATTTCCTACTATCAATTTTAAACTTTGTGAACAAACCTCCCCTTATCAATCTTGGTGGGGGCAACAAGAATTACTGTGGCACACTGGATGATTTAAAGGTAAAGATGTCCCTGATTTGGTCTCTTCTGTTGCCATTCAGCACTATTTTAGCAACATGGATAATAAAATTCTAAACATGAAAAGCTCTCTCTCTCTCTCTCTCTCTCTCTCTCTCTCTCTCTCTCTCTCGTTATTTAACCTAGGGTCTCATTCATGCTAGACAAGTGCTCTACCACTGCAGCCCTTTTAAAATTTTATTTTGAGACAGGGTCTCATGAAATTGCCCAGGTTGTTCTAGAATTTGTGATCTTCTTGCCTCAGCTTCTCAAGTAGCTGGAACTACAGGCATGTACCACTACACCTGGTACAAAAACAAAAACAAAAACAATCTCTTCACCAGTTCTGATTGGGGAGCTTAGTGACCCAAGCAGTTGCTTTGGCCTAGAGAGCTGAGGCAGGTTGTGTAACCCTATAGTTGGTACCCAGAGCCTAGTGTTTCTCTACAGCAGTTGTATAAAAAATACTGAGGATGGTCACTAGATGTCCCTCTTGTGTCTCTAAAGAGGCTGGGAAGGCGGGGCTCCCTTCAGAATTGAAGTAAACGGAAGCTAAATGAAGAGAACTTTCTTTTTGTGTTTATTATCTACATGCAGAACGGTTTCATTCAGTTAGTTAATAAATTCTTGATCATGAAAGAGTTCTTGGCCACTCATTTAGTCAATAGCATTGTTGGACTACCATGATCAAATATGCCAATTTAAAAAAAGATTCAGAGAGCAAAGGGTATAAGGATTATCTGTAGAAATTGACTGGGGGATGGAAGAACTATTGTGTGTGCGTGGGGGTGGGCATAACTGTCACTTTGAACTTGGGGGTGGGGAGGTAATGGGAAAGAATGAAAGCAGATACATACGCCCCTGCCTCTCTCAGCATCTGGCTTCTGTAAAAGCAGTTTGATAGCTGGAAGTACTTGGGTGCTCTGCTTTGAAAAGAGGGACTCCTGGAGTGTGAGCGGTGAGCAGTGAGCAGTGAGCAGTGAGCAGTGAGCAGGAAGCAGGGGGAAACGGTGCCACTGCCTTAGTAAAGAGCATTTGTCTTTGCAAATGCAGAGCATGTCTTTACAATGTGATTGTGATTACAAAAGTAATGACATTCTACATGAATTGAATTCTCCTATTTATCTTTAAAAGACAGCAGAATATAGACATTCTATTAGCACTCCCTAAGGTAAGAGGTCTGCAGTCTTCTTATCTTGTTGTGTGCATCTTTTCAGATGCCACGGCAATGTTAATCATTTTACCTGAGTAATTCTTCCATTTCTTGTTACCTGGGGGATTGTTAATGGCCGAGACTACTTCTCAGACTCTTTGCTCCCGCTCAATCAAGCCGTGGAGGCGCCAGTTTACTTTTATTGATCAGCGGGTTCCTGACAGCCTTCGCCACAAGGAAGCAGCATCATCCTTTTTTAACTTAAAGGGGAACAGATCGCCTTAAAGTTTACAGCTAAAAGCTTCTAAGCATAGCATGCAAACATTTTAGCATGCTGTTAATTGTTGTGTTTAAATAGTCCAGGCAATATTTTAGAAAGCTGCCAAACGCTGAACTCTCTTCCCATGATCATATAGCAAACCCATTTCAAATGCCTTTTTAGGCCTTTTTAATTAGACCAAGATGCACTTCATCCCCACTCGCTGACATCAAAGGTAAATAACTGTGATATATCAAATGGAACCTTTCCTTTAGCGGAGCCCGCGAGGTGCGCCCGCGCTGCCTGCCATGTTGTCATTCTCCTCCTCTACTTGCCCATTTTTCCAACGTTGTCTGCAGAAAACCCAGCGGACCACGGAGCTCCCTCGAGCTACCCTCTCTGCCGTCCACCAGCATCTCTAAATGATCAAAATTAAACGATACTCATTGCAGACGCCTCAATTTTCTCCCTGATGGTCTGGGCTGAATTGCATTCTGATATGAAAGAGTAAAACGACCCCCTCGCAGAAAGCGGAACAGGATCTCCGCGCTTTCCCCTTGGCCTTGGATGTACGTTCGGAGGGTCGCAACCTTACTCACCAAATTTCTTTCTGTAGGAGGAAGCTATCTTTCCCTCCTCCCACCGACAAGGTAAAGGCTGCTAAACTAGCTCCCCTTGGAAGGAGAAATATTTTAAAAAGCAGCTGAGTTACTCTCTGCAAGAAGATGGCAGTTTTGAGAAAATCCACGATATGTCCAAATGCCTTTTCCTTTTCTTGTTTAATGTTTTTAAAGGACAAAAGTGATTCTCATTTTAAGTCGGGTCAATTATCGCTGGGCTAATTAGGAGTTTGCTCACCCCAAACTCCCGAAATACCAGAGACAACTCACTCAGAAGGGTGATTTACTCTTCCAAGAATTGGAATTCAGAAACTGCTCCCCTGCCCCCACATGATTTTAAAAAAGAAAAATAAAACTTGTGCAGCGGGAGTGCTTTTTGATTCCTTCCGCCGGTGACCTTAATTAAGAGCCTCAGATCAGGGCATGGAGGAGTCCCTTCAGTCCCCAGGGCGCCTTCCATCCAGAAGGCAGGCTAAGCTTGATGTCAGTCCTGGCCACGCTGGCCTCCTGTTTCCCAGCATTGGCACAGCCGCAGCCGCCGCAGCCGCCCAAGGGGAACTGGCAGCCCCTTGAGACTGAGGCCGGGTGGGAAGGCTGGGGCGCCCAGCACACACCAGATCCCAGCTGCCAGAGACCTATGTGAATGGCGCGCCCACCCCACAGCGTCTGTCCAGCTCTCGGCTCTCCTAGCTTGGTGCGGCTAGGCAAGGCGAGGTGAGGCAGCGGCGCAGCGCGGCGGCGTTCGCTCCGCCGGCTTTTCTCAAACGTACAATTTATTTATAGGGAGCTAAATTATCCAAAGAGTGGGGAGAGGGGCAGTAAAATGTGTCCAGATCTCTTCGAGATTCAGTCTTTGCACCACAGATTCAGTTTGATTAACAAGCAACAGAAAAGAGCTAGCTGAACCCAGTCAGGGACCTTGCTGCTGGGGGTGGGGTGGGGTGGCGGGAGTGCGGCATCTGCCAGGGTTTTAGGGATGGGGATAATAATCTGGGTGGATACTGGCCCCCAGTGAAGTGAAGACGCAACTGGCCAAGCGTTGGGTGAATTACCACCCCAGGGTGCTTTCTCTTTCCCTTTCTTCCTTATATTACCCAAGAATGGGAAGAGAGGAAAACAGAAAAACAAACAAACAAACAAACAAACAAAAAAAACAACAAAACAAAACAAAACAGACAAATCCAGGGCGATGAGACAAAGAATTGGTGGGGGAAGAGGAGAGAGAATGCATATTATATTCAAGATACGAAGATATGTGAGGGAGATAAACACGCCAAGAGAACCAAATCCTCCTCTCTCCTGCAATCTCTGCAAACTGGAGAGGCACATGGTTCCCAAGGAGTCTCAGCTGCAGCACCAGCCCAACCCCTTCCCGCTCTACCCTGCCCTCTTTCCTCTGCCTATCCCCTATCCGGCCTCCCCCGACTCCCGCAAGGGCTTCGCAGGCCCGGGTACCACTCAGTCCCGCCGGTGTGTAAGTTTCCGCCTGGCCCCGCCCCACCCCGCCCCCGGTGCCTTGGTCCCGCCCCAAGACCGGAGCCCGCTGGGCGGCGCGCTGATTGGCCAACGCCTGGCGTAGCCGGGCTCGGCTGCTCGGGGTCTCTCCGGCTCTCTCCAGACTCCGCGGCCAGTAGTTTGCGGCATCAGGAGGAGCAGCAGCAGCAGTAGCGGCGGCGGCTGGCGCAGAGGGGAGACGAACGAGCTAACGCAGACGGCAGCACATCTCCCGCGCACCATGCCTGGCTTGCCCGGGGGGCGCTGGCATCCGCGTCCCTAGCCCAGCGCGGGCCCAGGGCGCGTTGCTCTCCGCGGCATTCCAGCTGAGCAGATTCATCTAAGATCCGAAACCTCCCACCCCAAACCCATCTCTTCCTGCTCGCTCATACTCCACACTCACACTCCCCACGCCACACACTCACTCTTTCTCTCTCACACACAGCCGGAGGCAGACAAAAAGCGAGACAGACCTTCCGAGCGCGCGAGTGCCCAGAAGGGAGGGAGCCCAAGGCAGTGCGGTCAGTGCCTCTCCGGGAGGATGGAATCAAGACGCTCCCGCAAGTAAACTTTGGCGGCGACAAAACCGTCATCCGTGGAAGCTGCTGAGGCGGACCCCGGCGACATGCGACTGAACTAAGAGGGCTTCCTCCCGCGGCAGCGGCGGCGACAGCAGCGGTGACCCTTGGAGCAACACCCCAGCCCAAACCCAGGGAGGAGGAGAAGCCCCGGGTATCCACGGCGGCTGCCCCGCCTCTCCTGGTCGGTACTGTTGTAGATTCCCTTCCCCTCCTCCCCACTCCCCACCTCCCTCCCCCCACCTCCCTCCCCCCACCGGGCCATTGGAAAGACCCGGACTTTGATTTTGTTGGACAAATTGCCATCTCCCCGTTTTCACAAACTTGATGTGGAGGCTTGGGCTGCGTTGGTAACTTTGATTTCCGAGAAACGCCCGCAGCCCCTCAACTGCTCTGTAGGGGAGACTCCGTGCCCACCTCGGATCCTGAACAGACGCGCCTCCCAAGCCCTCCGAAGCCAATCTCAGCGCCGGGGAGCACGCTTTCTCCTCGGCAGCCTCTGTCCCCTCCCCCTTCCTCTGCCAGCCCTGGGACCGCCATCCAGCTCAGCCAGATCCCTGGGCACCCGCAGCCCTTGCCAGCAACTCAGACTCCCGCCTGAGATCCCTCTTTTCCCCCAACAGGCCTTGAAGAGGCCAGTGTGGCCCCCCCAGATCCCGGAGGGCGCATTCCAGGCGGGCCCTCTCTCCGCAGTGAGCCGGGAGCGCTGGGGGGAGGTCCTTGCGCATGCCAGGTGCACAGACAACGCGCTCGGCAGCCCCAGTGCCAGTGCGCTGCGGCGGGTCGGGCAGCGCCTGAAAGGCTGCACCCCCAGGGCCCTCTGAGTCTTTGCTCCAAGTACTGTCCAGACTCAGCCGCGGGTGGTCTCGGCTTCGCAAACGCCACCAGACCCGCAGCCCTGCGCCGCTGTGGCCAGTCGCGTCTGGCTAACTTTGAAGGGGGAAAACTGAGTAGCCGGGCTGGAGGGAGGGGGCTCGGGGCCGCGCGGCGCTCCCTCGGCCCCTTGGAGCCCCCGGGCCCTCAGCGAGCCCCCGCCGAGTCCACCTCAACCTCAGCATTGGAGCCGGCGCGGGTATACGCCCCGCGCCGCCGGGCCGCCCTGGGCGGGACTCCTCCCGCGGCCTCCGGGGCCACGGGGCGCGCGCAACAGGCGGCCCGAGCCGGCGGGAAGCTGGAGCGCCGGCGGCGTCGGCCTCGGAGGGGTGTGGAGAGGCGAGGCCAAGCAGAGCCCCGCGCAGCCATGGAGTCACTCCTGCTGCCGGTGCTGCTGCTGCTGGCCGTACTGTGGACGCAGGCGGCCGCCCTCATTAACCTCAAGTACTCAGTGGAAGAAGAGCAGCGTGCCGGGACGGTAATCGCTAACGTGGCCAAGGACGCGCGAGAGGCGGGCTTCGCGCTGGACCCCCGGCAGGCCTCCGCTTTCCGTGTGGTGTCCAATTCCGCTCCGCACCTGGTGGACATCAACCCTAGCTCAGGCCTGCTGGTCACCAAGCAGAAGATTGACCGCGACCTGCTGTGCCGTCAGAGCCCGAAGTGCATCATCTCTCTCGAGGTTATGTCCAGCTCAATGGAAATCTGCGTGATTAAGGTGGAGATCAAGGACCTGAACGACAATGCGCCCAGTTTCCCAGCGGCACAGATTGAGCTAGAGATATCAGAGGCGGCCAGCCCCGGCACACGTATCCCGCTGGACAGCGCCTATGATCCCGACTCTGGCAGCTTTGGGGTGCAGACTTATGAGCTCACGCCCAACGAACTGTTCGGCCTGGAGATCAAGACGCGTGGCGACGGTTCACGCTTTGCTGAACTCGTGGTGGAGAAAAGTCTAGACCGCGAGACTCAGTCGCACTACAGTTTTCGAATCACTGCACTCGACGGCGGAGACCCGCCGCACTTGGGCACCGTGGGCCTCAGCATCAAGGTGACTGACTCCAATGACAACAACCCGGTGTTTGGCGAGTCCACCTACGCGGTGAGCGTGCCTGAGAACTCGCCTCCCAACACACCCGTCATTCGCCTTAATGCTAGTGACCCAGACGAGGGCACCAACGGCCAGGTTGTCTACTCTTTCTATGGCTATGTCAACGACCGAACACGCGAGCTTTTCCAAATCGATCCACACAGTGGCTTGGTCACTGTCACTGGTGCCCTAGACTATGAAGAGGGCCACGTGTACGAACTGGACGTTCAGGCCAAGGACCTGGGGCCCAACTCTATCCCAGCACACTGCAAGGTCACAGTCAGCGTGCTGGACACCAATGACAACCCACCGGTAATCAACTTGCTATCGGTCAACAGTGAGCTTGTGGAGGTGAGCGAGAGCGCCCCCCCAGGCTACGTGATCGCCCTAGTTCGGGTGTCCGATCGCGACTCAGGCCTCAATGGACGAGTGCAGTGCCGTTTGCTGGGCAACGTGCCATTTCGCCTGCAGGAGTATGAGAGCTTCTCCACTATCCTGGTGGACGGTCGGCTGGATCGTGAGCAGCACGATCAGTACAATCTTACCATTCAGGCGCGCGATGGCGGCGTACCTATGCTGCAAAGTGCCAAGTCCTTTACAGTGCGCATAACTGATGAGAACGACAACCACCCGCACTTCTCTAAGCCCTACTACCAGGTCATTGTGCAGGAGAATAACACTCCCGGCGCTTATCTTCTCTCTGTGTCTGCCCGCGATCCTGATCTGGGTCTCAATGGCAGTGTCTCCTACCAGATAGTGCCGTCGCAGGTGCGGGACATGCCTGTATTCACCTATGTCTCCATCAATCCCAATTCGGGTGATATCTATGCTCTGCGATCCTTCAACCATGAGCAGACCAAGGCATTTGAATTCAAGGTGCTGGCCAAGGATGGTGGCCTGCCCTCACTACAAAGCAACGCCACAGTGCGGGTCATCATCCTAGACGTCAATGACAATACCCCAGTTATCACAGCCCCGCCACTAATCAATGGCACTGCTGAGGTCTACATCCCCCGAAACTCAGGCATAGGCTACCTGGTGACTGTTGTCAAGGCAGACGACTACGACGAGGGCGAAAATGGTCGAGTTACCTATGACATGACTGAGGGTGACCGTGGCTTCTTTGAAATAGACCAGGTTAATGGCGAAGTCAGGACCACCCGCACCTTCAGCGAGAGCTCTAAAGCTTCCTATGAGCTTATTGTGGTGGCCCATGACCACGGCAAGACGTCTCTCTCAGCCTCTGCGCTGGTCCTAATCTACCTTTCCCCAGCTCTTGATGCCCAAGAGTCAATGGGCTCAGTGAACCTATCCTTGATTTTCATTATCGCCCTGGGCTCTATTGCTGGCATCCTGTTTGTCACTATGATCTTCGTGGCAATCAAGTGCAAGCGCGACAACAAAGAGATCCGAACCTACAACTGCAGGTAGAGCCAACTTTT
The DNA here is from genome assembly GCF_047511675.1 of Marmota flaviventris. Classification (NCBI taxonomy): domain Eukaryota; kingdom Metazoa; phylum Chordata; class Mammalia; order Rodentia; family Sciuridae; genus Marmota; species Marmota flaviventris. The sequence goes on from NC_092518.1 coordinate 74,634,606, forward strand.
CTTTCTTTTCTTCTTTGTCTGGGATGAGTAAGGTGTGAGTATCTGTGTCTCTGTGTGAAAACCCCAGTGCTTTTGTTTCCCACTTAATTGCATGCAGCATACTCACACAGCTTCTTTGTGGAGGGGGGAAAAGTTTATGAGAGTCCAAGTTGATCAATTCTTTTGATCTGACAATTTGCTGGAAGACAATCATTTACTGTTTGAATGGATTCTGTCACATAATGATGATGAGCAGAAAAGCAATTATCATTTTAAAATTTGCACAGCTGTCTCCATGAAGTTATGGGAACTAGGGGCGGGGGAGGAGAGAGGGGAGGGAGAAAGAGAAAGGGAGAAAGAAGAGATGAGAAGAGATGAGACTCACATTTTCAGCAAAACACAGTGATTTGGAGACAGGTACTGAAAGGAGAGGGAATGCTGGCAGCTGCCCTATTTTGCTGCAGTGATAAACTCTGAAGAGAGTTTGGGGGTAGGAGTTTAAGTTGGGAAACAGAGTAAGGAACAAAGAACAGGTGATTAGTGTTTTTATGTCTCTTCCTGGTTTGGTTTGATTTAATCCCTAAACATCTGACTATATAAAGTGAAATTCTGTCAGGCATCTGTATGTTTTCAAATATCTGTTTGGTTGGTGTATAAAGACCTAACTTCCCAATGAGGGACAAGACTTTGTGTCCAGATGTTTCAATAAAAATAGCAATCTTGGAGTTTAGGGTGATTTCCTCTTATGTGGAACTGTGCTGTGGCATTAAGATCTGGTTGCTACCAGTGGATGTCACTATGGGCTATTGTGTTACAATTTCTCTTGAAGTGTGTGCAGGATGTGTATATTGGGGTGGGGGAGAAGAGAGATGAGGAGAAGGGTGAAGAAAAGGAAGAGAAATGTGGAAACTAGAATGACATATAGCATTTAAAAAACAATCCGGATTAGCACATTAGAGGGTCTTGCTGAAGTTCTTCTTTACAATTGGATAGTATAAATAAGTCCAAGAATTTCTAGAACCCAACTTAATATATAATTTTTCCAGCAGTGTCTCATCGAAACAGTTGAAAAAAAAGTTGTTTCTTTACTTTGCTGAAAATGAATGATGCTGCTATTTCCAACCAAGGTGTGTGTGTGCTTTCAACACACCTACACATCCAGTTTGTCTTTTGTGCCATCTGTGCTTGCATGTTAATCAGTCAAAATATGTTCCTGTAGGTCAGATTTGTAGTTGACACCATCTGAAATGCACACTTCTGTGAATCAGAGCTCCCTGAATATGTAACAGCCATGCAATTATTGTTTCCCTTTTACTATTCTCTGCATTACACAAGTTAGTAGACAAATGCTAACCACACATGAATATCAATCAGGTGCCATAAAAGAGCAGCTGCAATGCCTCATAAATGCTTTAATCCTGTTACTAGTGAAATGGCCATGACTTTTCTTTCCTTCAGCACGGAGTCATTTCAGATGGGAGAAATGGAAATTAATATTGCTCTTACCTTTGAAACCTGTGACTGCCAGTGGCGATTTTTATAGGAGAAAAATGCAGGGTCAATAAAATTTTATTTATATGGAGATAATGATAGAGGGGACTCTTTTTAAGCCATTTTCTCAGCATAAAGTAAATTCATAAGACCCTTTCCTTGATGAAAAAGAAATCAGCTTGAAATAAAGATATTGAAGGCTTTGCCACCTCTTGGTGATATATGACTAGAAGTGAGAGCTCTTTCTGAGTGCTTGCCAGGGAGATCATTAAAACAGGGAGGAGAGCATTTGAATTTGGAAAAAAAAGTGCAAATCTCAGTGCTCTCCAACTTCACCCAAATGTGTATTTTGTAAAGCACTCTCTTCTCTGTGATGGTTTGGGATTAATGAAGTACAGTTTAATTAAATAATTGGTCAATACAGAAAGGGCTATGCAATGAATGCCTCAGCTGAATAATTGGATGGGGCATTGCCAAACTTACTCATCATGGGTAAACAAAATGATTAGAACTTCCCATTGATTCTGTAAACAGATTAGAAAAGAAAATCAACCGTATTCCAGGGGTTTGGGGGGGATTTTATTCGCTCCCAATCCCCAGTAGCATCAGCTTGCCATCATTGCAAGTCTGCCTGGGCACAGAGTGAAAGGGTGAGGGGAAGGAACTCAACTGCTTAGCTCTAGGTAGATCCCAGGGACAGAGCAATTATTTGCCTCTGTAGATATGCAGTCTCCCCATCTGCTCAGACTTTTTAGAAACCTAAAGTTCAGGAGCGTTTCTTTCCATGTGATTAGGCAGAGGTTTCTTGTTCTCAGCTTCTGCAGAGCCTCTTCCTGAAATGCATTCATTTATGAGACTTGCAAGATGATCTGCAATTGCTGCTTGAATTGGGCTCCCTTTTTGTATTCAGACAATTAGCTTTGTCGAGCGAGAATACAGGCAGTCTTTCCCTTGTAAAGATCAACCTGTATTATTTATTAACCCTATTGTTTTGCTGATTATTACCTAGAAATTGAATTTCCAAACAATAAGCTTAAATCATTATTGCTAAGTGACATTGAGAATCTGCCTACATTTTAATGTATTTCTTTTGACAAGTCTCTTAATGCTTGGTGTCTTTGGTGCACGTTGCTGGGTCTGTGTCAGTGTTAATTAAATTGAGCTCTTTATGTTCCAGTTGCAGCACAGCTGCTTGTAGGTACACCTGAATGGAGAAGGATGCTGAATGCACTAACCTTTAAATTCCTTTGCAGTAATTGTTTAACCATCACTTGTCTCCTCGGCTGTTTTATAAAAGGACAAAACAGCAAGTGTCTGCATTGCATCTCGGTTTCTCCCATTAGCGAGGAGCAAGACAAAAAGGCAGAGGAGAAAGTGAGCCTAAGGGGAAAGAGGTAAAAAGGCATTTCCCCTCATTCAAATGGGTTTGGCTATCAGATTTCTCTGGAAGAGGAGGGGGCTGGGTGGAGAGTAGAAGGGAGCTGGGCTAGGGCAGGGCGGAGGGTGTGGAGGACAGGAGTTGAGGAGACTTCAAAGGACAGGATCTCATCTTCTACCCCAGTCCAAAACTGATCAGGTCAATCACAGAGGAAGCTGATTAAGGGAGTTTGCTACATGGTAAATGCCTGGAGGAACTGGCAAGCAGTTTATTTTTTATTTCCCTCCATCTCCTCTTTCTGTTAAATTGGGGTTTGCTTCTCACTTTACGCCGAAGTTGTTTTGGGTTCCAGGGAAGCTCCAGATTTAAGCATTTTAATGCTTTCTCTCCCACAGGCTCAACTTTCCCCATCCTCCCACCCCTGCTCACTGGCCACTCAAATGAAAAATTCCAGATCCAGATTATAGGAACTTTTTTTGGGTGGGGGTAGGGGGAGGTTACTATGTTCAATATGAAAACTTCATGGCCCTCAGCTTATTTTCGCATGAGAAAAGCACAGGGAGAAACCAGATGATGTAATGCGCCAGAATAAGGAGCTGGAGCGGAGATGGGGTGCAACCCTCTGGGATGCTTAATGTTTATTAATCAGTGCATGGTTTGGGAGGGTGTTATCAATTCATGCTGCCTTTTCTGTCACATAGAATCGCTGAGTACTCCTATGGGCATCAAAAGAAATCAAGCAAGAAGAAAAAAATCAGTAAGAATGACATCCGCCTGGTACCCCGGGATGTGGAGGAGACAGACAAGATGAATGTTGTCAGTTGCTCCTCCCTGACCTCCTCCCTCAACTATTTCGACTACCACCAGCAGACGCTGCCCCTGGGCTGCCGCCGCTCTGAGAGCACTTTCCTGAATGTAGAGAACCAGAATACTCGCAATACCAGCGCCAACCACATCTACCATCACTCTTTCAACAGCCAGGGCCCCCAGCAGCCAGATCTGATCATCAATGGTGTGCCTCTGCCTGAGGTGAGTGTAGATGAGTAGCTCTGTGAGGTCTTCACAGATCTCTTTTTGAGCTGTTCAGTACACCATAGACTGTTATGCTGGTACAATCCCCTGCAGTGGCAGGGAGAACTTCTCTGCCTAAGCCCACTTCCTTACTTAGGTTTGCTATCAGTGTTTCTTGGGGCAAAAGGTAACCCAACATATATGGATTTTGTGGGCTGGTGTTGCGAGGAGGAACCCGAAGGGTCTAAACTTTTGAAAGTCCAGTACGGTGTCCTGGCATAATACAAGTTTGCTCCACCTGTTGCAAATATCACATGCTTGAGAGCCAGTGGTAACAATATGTCAGTTGAAATAGCTTAGAAAGAGTCACTAAGTAATGTTGAAAATGAATGAAACCCTCTAACACTCCAGTGGGGGCAATGTTCTCCTGTGAGAGTTGTTCAGTCTCCTAAAGCCCCATTTTCTTTTTATCCCCCTTACACCACTGTTCTCTAGCATCTTGCCAAGAATATGGATGAGCTGGTTCATGGGAGGCAAGTAAAAAATGAAAGCCACTTTGCCATTTCTCAGCAGTTCTGGTAATAACATTTGACAGCTGAGGAGGTTGAAACTGTCACTAATATGAATATTTTAGGAATTAGCTATGCATTTTAGTTAATTCTGTTTCCCTTTACTGTGAATGAATGTTTCCAAATGGAAGGATTTTTAAAAACACAATGTGGTCAGATGCTTGTTGGCTATTGAAATATTTCAGGATAGTAGGGTGATATTCAGATGATGGTGGTGGGTGGCTAGGTGGAAGGTAGTTTTTATGTTGTTTTCATTTTTCTATGAATTGCCTAATTCCCTCTTTGTTTGGAAATTTGATGCAGTGGGAGGCATGTGCCCCCATTCAGGCCACTAATGAAAGAAATATTGTACACTTGGAGAGTTTGTCAACATTTTTCAAAGCACCTTTACAATTGTTGTCTCCTTTGATACTTGAGATTGGATATCTTGATAGATGGTCCTTCAGTAGATGATGAAACAAAGGTGCAGAGATGCTAAGAGATTTGTTCAGACTCACAAAGCAGGTCATCAAGAGAGGGAGGGCATATCACAGGGTGCTAAACTTCTAGGAAAGTACTGTTTCAGTGATATCTTCCTGTTTCAGAAATATTTCCGCCTGATATACCCAGGCCATCATGTTTACATAAAATGGTTGCATAGTGTTTATGTCAATTTTGTAGGACAAAGGGATCTTAGGATCACTTACATTGATGGCTTCTCCTGAAAAATAGTTCCCACCAGAATTAATAGCTCCCAAAAGCTGTATTTTTAATGAACAAATGAAGGTAGTTTGCTGGCAACAAAAGCACCAAGGTTATAAATTCATAGCTCCATAAATAAAAATTTATTGAAAGTATATTGTGCTAGATAGACTCAGTTGTAATTATTAATATTCCTGAATACTACTAGGGCCTAGACCATAGACTACTTGGAGGATCATTTATAGACCATCAATAGTTCAGCAGTGGAGAGGAGAGAGGCAGTTCTGTGTAGTGGAACCAGATAGATCACAATTTTGAATCCAAATGTCATTGTTTGTTATGTAGCCTGAGTCTCTGTTTCCTCATCTACAAAATGGGTACATTTGCCATGCAAGGGATAATATGACATTGTGTAGTATAAGGGTCTGATTCATAGGTGCCCCTAAAATGGTATATTTCTTTACTAGGCAATTGGGAATCACTGTTGACAATGGTGTGTATACCTAAGTGTGTCTTCCTGAGCACTTATAACCAAAGAAGAATTTAAGCTGATTCTATATAGATGATACCTACAAAGTGGTGTGGCCAGACTCTTCACACTGATCTCTCAACAATGGAGGTGAAATATGCCAAGGTTGTGTATTTGGTTGCTGATAGTGTTCTTGCTTAGGGAGATGGACAAAAGTATTGAATCCTGATGACCTGGTGATCATTCATGGAATCAATTCAGGGCACCAGAAAAATGCAAGGCCAAGTGTCTATGAAATACAATCAAGAGGCAGGAGCTCTATAACTATAACATGGTTTTATTAAGAACTTAGTGTTCTGAGATTCTCTATGGGCAGAGTGAAGAATGTATTGCTTCAAATATTTAGAAAACCTAAGGTCTCAGTTCTGATGACGTTCCTGACTCACAAAGCCAGATGTTCTACTTGTTTATCAAAATCACACAGAGCTGGTGTGGAGGAGTAGGCAGGTCCATGATAGCATGTATTAGACACTGTGAAGTTAAGTGTGTATTTCCAATATGCATTCATAGAAAGTTCAATTGAAAACCCACTCAGAAAAGGCAGAAGCCTACTCAGCCAAGCACAGTCAAGCCATTTGATCTGTATCTGTCACAAAGCCCTGCATGGGGAAAATGACATTTCTCCCTTTCTTCCATACTAGAAGCCCTTGAATGTGAACTGGATAAAATACTTAAATCCAGTGAAATCTATAGAAGAGCAGGCATGGTTGACTCATGTGTTCAACTGGTATTTGTTGAGCGTCTACTCTTTGTAAAGTACTGCTCTAGGCTGGTGGCATTGTACAGATAAAAAAGACAATGAATGCACATTCTAATGGGGAGACAAGGTGATTTGCAATATGGAATGATAAGTACTATTATAGGGTTCAGTGGGATTCCTAGGATAATAATATCCTGCTACATTCCCTAACTTTCTTTATATTTTCCTCATTACTTAAGGAATCCATCCAAGAAAACAACATTTATTAAACAATTAGGGAACTGAATAATAAGTTCTATGATGTGATAAGTATAAGATTCTATGGAAAATTTTCTACTAAATCATATTGTATCACTTCTTTTGTCCTTCATGTGATTTCATTAAACAATTCATTTTTTTCATTAGTTCAACCCACTAGCATTTATTGCACATTTAGAACATGTCAGACACCGTACTTACTATTTCCTAGGGAAACAAAATAATACACTTGATCTTTGACCCCAGGGAGTTTGTAGGGAAACACACAATATACAGATAATTTTAATTCAGGATAATATCTCTTTCCTGAGCATGTAACATTCTTTCTCTTTAGATTTGGACACTGGGCTCCCTTTTGTGACAAACCCATTTTCTTCATTACTGTAGAGTCCCTTAGAGCACTTACTCAGCAGGGTATTATACGCCAGCAGAGTCAGAACTACTGTGCTTGCTTCCTATGCTGCTTTACTCTATTGTACTTTGAAATTCATCACAGGGGCATTAAATCAAATCAGTAAGCATTTGGAGTGCATCCACTATGCTCAGCTGTGTAGCATGTACCATAGGGATTCCAAATAAATATAAGATGTAACTTCTGCCCTCAGAGAGTTCAAAGTCTAGTTGGGGAGCTAAGATCATCCATATGATTTCACTTGCAAGCAACGTAAGATAGTTTCTTTTTTCTTTTTCTTTTCTATTTTCTTCAGGTACTAGGGATTGAATCCAGGGCTGTTCTAACACTGAATTACATCCCCAGCCCTCTTTAGTTTTATTTTGAGACAGGGCCTCACTAAATTGCTGAGCCTGTCCTGGAACATGTGATCTTTCTGCCTCAGACTCCAGAGTCACTGGAATTACAGGTGCAAGCCACTGGGCCTGGTCAAACTATCTTAAAATACAAGATAGTTTCTAATCACCTATTACTTTGTAGATTCTTTAGTACTTCCTTCTCCTGCCATTATTTATATGTAAATTTACTGTTGGACTCTCCAAGTTTGGTGAATTGTGGGTGACTTTCTTTTTTTGGTGGTAGTGCTGGGAACCTTAGGCATGTGTTAGGCAAGCACTCTAACACTGAGTCACACCCCCAGTACTGAGGGTGGTTTCTGCATCAGCATATAGACCTAGCTGCATCTGAACAATGTTTGCTCTAGATACTATGGGGAACATGAATTTAGAAGCAGTTAAGTAGGTAAAGTAAAGGGAATGGAGCACAATTATAGAGAATTTGAATTTAACTTCTCATATTGCAGAGATAATCCTGCATAGAATTTGATATCATTGTTTACCTGTCCTCTGGTATTGGTTGGAAAGTCAACTATGTGGATTTTGTGGGTTTGTGCACAAATTTGAGAAGGCAAAGTGAAGGATTCCTTTGTTGTTTATACAAGACTTTTGCAGAATTAGTGATGCCAGTATTTTTAAAATATCTTGAATTGGAGGGTGAAATTTGAATTCTTAGTGTTTTGCTTTATTTAGTTCAGACTTAGTGTGTGTGTGTGTGTGTGTGTGTGTATGTGTGTGTGTGTATGTGTGAATGAAAGTATGCTCTGTGTGTGTATACAGGGAGAAAAAGGGAAGAAAGAGGAAAGAAGTTTGAAAAAGAAGGTGAATATGAAGAAAGATAGTAGGTTGGTCACTTTCGTAAGATTTTTCTAAAATTATGTTTTGAGTGCTACTTAGTATGTCATATAGTATTCTGCTGGGAATGGAGACTTGAGTGGGGTCTTTTCCTGACTTCAGGAGGGGTGAAATGTTAAAAAAATACTCATTCTCTTTTGTGTGGTGTATTTTAAGTTTTAGTTTTTTGATGCTGAATGCTTTTAATCTGACAGTTCTAAAGGAGTGACTATAGTAGCCAAGACCTTCTAAAATTCCAGTCATAGGTACATAGGGATTTAGATTTGGCTTCAATTTTAATCTTATCTTGAGTTTCTATCCCACACCCCCATCCTGGGGATTAAACCCAGGACCTCCTGACATGAAAGGCAAGTGCTGTACCACTGGACTACATCCCCAGCCTCCTGAAAGTTTTCCTTATATTTCCTACCTTTTGCCTGAAATCTGTAGCATCTTTGATATGATTTGTCCTAAAGGTTCTGTGTGTGCTCTGCTGTGGTCACTCATGCAACAATTTCATGAATAGTTATGTAGTAGCAGTGGAAAAGATTATAGAACAAGGGCATGTGTGGCAGGCTGAATTGAATATTTCCAGTTATCCTCGAAAAAGACTACCACAAAAAGGCTGAATGAATGCATGGTCATCTTAGGGCAAATAATGACAATAAAACATCAGTTAGACTATGAAGAAAAATGAAAAAGAAATAAATATCTCAGCATGTTTTTGTCCTTAAACACAATTTAAAATTTAGGGATTTGCAGTGATTAGAGTGAAACTCTGGGCTAAGGACAGCCACAAATCTATCACATGGCAGATTGAGAGAGCACTAGAAAATTAGTAGGTATGATGAAGCTGGTTTGGATAGCATGGAATGACACAACATATCACTACCAATGAAAACAAATTCTCTAGTGAGCTTGCTTTTATAAATTTTAGTTTCCTTATTATGATGGGGTGTTGGAATCATTTGAATCTAGAGATCAAAATAACCCTCAGGCAGCAGAAGGAAACAATAGAAAACAATGGAGCCCTCATCTGTCCAAGCATACTCACTCCATTTTTCTTCAAAAATCAAGGGCTCCACTTCTACTATTAGACATTCTAAGGAAACCCATTGCCTACATTGTACGTTTATTTGCCCTGTTACACATCTAGCTGAGGTAGTGCCTTTCCCAGCGGGGATCAGCTTGCAAGATGTGTTCCAGAATAAACTGTTCCTCTGTCGTCTCCATGCAACTGCTGCAGAACTGAGTTAGTTTACATTAGTATTTGCTAATTTATTATTATCATTCCTTATTGGCAATTAACTGGTTACCTTAGAGATCGCCTCTCTCCCTATACACCTTCACTAAAGTTGAGCTCAGCCAGAGTGCTTGCTAATGATCCTGAGATTTCTCTCCCTCGGGTGCTGGAGGCAGGACATTTTCCAGAGAGGGCTCTGAGGCACTGGAATTCTTCTTATCAGAGGACCACTTGTTTTTGGCCCCAGTAGCCCCACCTGGTTTTTCTCTGTTATACTTACAAGATGGGAGAAGCTGGAGACCTCTCCCTCCCTCACCTTGCCAAAGTTTGCTGTAGCTTCCATGTATTGTGCCCAGAGGCTGAAACTGGGGGCTCAAGGGGTTGCTTGTGAGAAATTAGAGAACTGGAAAAAAAAGAGAATGAAGTCACCTCCTAGAAAGCTGGAGTTTTTCATTAATGGTGTTGCAGTGGATTTGAGGTGTTTGCTTAGAATTTCAGATGTTGACCCCTCTGCATATATGTCTCAGCTTCCAGGGCTTGGGAAGGCTATGATTGTCTGGATCAAGTGTCTCAGATATGGGTGGATGAAGCCATTTGTACAAGAGTCCTGTGTCTGAGAGGTGGGAGGCTGGCTCTGGAGCCGCCATTTTCCCCTTCTGAGAGGAGGCTTCATTTCTTCATGTGTGAGTGGCTGGCCTTTAATGTGAGCCTCATTTACTTCAAACAATTCAGAGGCTTGAAGTGAAAGTCCCAGAGGATCAGTTGCTTGTGGAGGGAAATGCTCTTCAAGTTACATTTCCTCTTTAGCTGTTGCGTAGTTTTGAGTGGTTTTGTGTGGAGAGAATAGTGGGGTCACTCACCTTGCAGTGGGTGTACCTGGTGTGCTAGCACCTTCCTGTGTCATCCCAGGGGAATGATGAAAGCCCTGGAGCTGCAGGGAGGGCATCTCTGCCAGCTCCAGGAGCTTGGGTTCCCATGCAGAAATCTCATTTGCTATCATTCAGAATTTAATTTTAAAATATTAGCTAGGACCATTGCAGTTTCATAGTATTCCTGGAAGAATTGTCAGAAGGGACCAAGGTTTCTTTTCTACTGTATGAAAAATGGAGTTAGAAAAGGCAAATGACTTATCAAAGACACAACATTTGCAACCAAAATACACTCTGTGTTGCTTGACAGTAAGTAGTTCCTCAGGTGCATCCTCTAAGTGTTTTCTGTCACAGAAGAGAAAACCTGACTGAGCTCTCCAGGAGGATCTATAGATACACCTTTGATGGTAGTTGGGTTCCTGAAAAGCTATTCAGTTAGTGAATGTCTGTTTTGTGAATTAGACCTCATATTAACCACAGTGGTGGCATTCTATATTTAAAGTAACCCTGTGGTGGATTCTTTCCTAGAGGAAAGTGTCCTTGTATAATGTGCAAAATCAACTTCTAACTGGTTTCCTTTGTAAGTTTGAATTTTTACTTATCTTGTTTGCTTAAAGTGAGTTTCATTACCTTGACAAGATTCACAAAACCCTCATGAGGTGAGGTAATTCCTCATTTCCTTGACTGGTATCTGGCCTTTGAATTCTCACTGGTTAATTTCTGGTGGATTTTCATTTAATTTTAAAAAGTGAAATTATGTAACAGCTAAAATATACAGAAAAGACAGATACATAGCATCCAGATTTTTAAAATTTCGGTAATTTATATTTGCTCCAGATTTTAAAAAAATGAAACGAAATATTACAGTGTATCCTCTTTCCATCGTGTTGTACTTCCTCCACTCTTTGTAGGCCTTTTGCTGAAAGAATAGAAGCCCACCACAATTTTTTTTAATGCTTTTTGCCTTCTCTTCTTGAGCTCGTTCCTGAAGAGATGTGGTTCCAACTTGATGTGCCAGGTAATGAAAATTCCTTAAGTCAGTGAGGGTTTCCTGGATTGGGTGGAACACTGGAATTACTTTGGAAGATGAAAGGAGTCTCTTAAGATTTTTCTTTAAATTCAGCCTTTAGGAACAGAGAAAATTCTTTTCATGAAAAAACTGTGAGACAGAGATTAACAGACAGGTGTCAGGAGCAGGTACCTTGAGAGTCCTGAGCAGACCATTTGGGATTGAAGCAGGTGAGAATTCAGTGTCAAACCTGTGTTCTCCTTGAGTTCAGCATTCATGGACTAGCACCAAGGCTTCTTAATTGTCATATGCTTAAGCACTGCCTTCGTGTGCATAGTCTTCTGATGCTCCATTAAGTCTTTGAGTGCCAGGGTGGCCAGTTTTCAGCTTCTCCCACTGGGCCCCATCTGGCCACTGTTCTGTGGCAAGCTGCTCTCCTTAACTACCACCAGCACTGGCCTTGGCGGCTTTGCTTTCTGGATTATGTTATCTCCTAAATCTGATTTCCAGAGCATGAAGGGCACCTCTTCTTAGATTGTGTAGCTTGCTCTTTTGAATAAAATGAATTCCCTGTGTAAGCTAGCAGGAAGAAAAGTTTAATCTAAAGGTTAGATTCCTCTTTAGGGAAGTGGAGTGTGTGTGTGTGTGTGTGTGTGTGTGTGTGTGTGTGTGTATCTGCTTCTCTTCCTTACTTATATGACTTTTTTTTTTTGTGATGGAGCCTTTACCAGCTGTGCTGATTATACACATATCTATGATCTTAGGTCCTCAGGGCCCCCTTCTCCACTCTCCTCTGCTGGCTGCCTCCCTGAGGAAATGCTCATAAGCCTAATCAGAGTCAGTGATATCCTCCAAATGTGAGGCCAAGACACCCTGATTTGATGTATCCCAAGATTAGATCTCTCTGTGACTATTCATAATTGAGATCTCTGAGTAAGAAACAGCCAAATAATCATTGCTGTGCATAAAGCTCAGCTGAAGAATATCTTATAGTGAATATCTTCAATTCCTTGGAAATTATTTTCTGAGGCTTTGGTTCTCATTTTGTCTCTTTTGGGCTTAATTTTGTTTCAAGCCTTCCTCTTCCTCTTTAATTTATTTAGTTTGGAAAAGTCTGATTTGGGCTGCCTGTATACATAGGTAATTCATGAGTAGGGAGACTATATAAGACTGCATTAATTAGAATTGGTTAGCTTTTAAGTATTTTTAATAGCTAAAATATATGTAATCTAACATTTGTATTTGAAACTTGACATGCATGAGAAAAGCAGGATTCTGGGAATGCAGGGGTGAACAAATGCATTTGGCAACAGGTAATGGTGCCTGGCTTATTGGAAGACTAAATTCCTCCTCTATGTTGCTAGGCACAGAAGCCATCGTGAAGACACAAAATTCTCATATGACTGGCATTGATTATGACCTTGCTGTACTGATCATTTCTTTAATTAGTACATTCCTATTTCTTAAGTATACACTTCTGAGTGATGGGGTATGCTAATGGTAAGGTTTGTTCCTAAGAGCTTAGGGGATAGAACACAATGACATTAGTATTAAATAATGGTTTTTATCATTGTGGGATTTTGCCCAATTTTAAATTGCAAAACAATTTATGAGAGCTATAGCTCCTTAGAAACAAATTTCAAATGTTATAGATGCAATACCAATGTTCTGTATGGCTTGTGAGTTTGCTAATGGGATGGGTGTTCTTAGACCTCTAGGTCACTCTTTCTAATTTTGCTTCTACTGGAAATTCTTTAGAAATGGAAAAAGGGGTGCACTTTGTTGTAAAAAATACTGTCATGAAATGCTGAAATGGGAAGAAAACTAAAATGCCTTTGCACTAACTATACATTGTTTAGTAACCTGATAGAATGAAACCACATAAAGATGGTAAACTATACCATGGCATTGGGAATTGTTGAAATGACAATCTGGGGATTTGGTCTTTCCACATCTGATTATCAGGTATCCACAAGAAGAGATTATGGAAAATGATTTCTGGAACTGCAAAGGTTTGTAGCTATGCATGATGTCATATTTGGAAAGAATGAGATAAAAAGATGTGTGATGCTAACAACATTTTGCTTTCCTCGCTCTTTGAGCCCAGCACACCCCATCAGGACAGTTCTCTTTAATATATGAGTGACCCTGATTCACTATATCCACAAAGGTAACAAATGCACAAATCTGCATATCTGGGGAAAATAGAGGAAGTTGTTAGCAAAACAGATGAAGCAAAATTAACAACCTTATGAGAAATGAGCTTTAGTTATTGAAACCTGTTACTACTAAGGAAATCAGAATCTAAGACATTGAAAATTTTGAAAAATCCCAACAAATGCCAAACTGCAACAAACCTGTAACAATATGTGAAGAAGTTGGATCAGGGGATTTCCATTTTTTTCCATTTCTGAGTGTAATTCTCTGAATTTTTGTAGCATTGGTTTGAAGGGCTTCATATAGTTGGTTGCATTAAGGTTTGAGTTCATGTGATGATAATGGCTGCTCTATAGGTGGTATTGAGGGCAAATGACAGATATGGCAGGTGATTCAATAGATAGAGTCCTTTAATTTTTAAATGAGGGCAACATATTCTGCATGTCATTTTTGTTGTGAGTTTTATACATCAAAACTCAATAGCCTCTTCATTCAAATATGTCTTCCTGTTCAATGTGACTTCTGCCATAAATGCATCAATGAGTACGCTAACCTTGTTTCAGTTGCTCTTTACATGTTCTAGGGCTGAATGGGAGATACACTCATCTTGTCTGGCAAACTAGACCTTTCAGGAGAGTGCAAATTCACTTAAGTATAAATTATGTTGATTCTCACACTAAGAATTCACAGAGCTGGAAGTCACCGAGATCTCCTTTCTAAGTTAGTTATTCTTGAGAACTGTTTTGTGTATCATGATAAATTATCTAACCTTTTATACCATTGGAGGCCAACATTATGGAAATAAGCAACTTTTTATTCCATTCTAAGGTCAGTCTAACCAAATTATGCAACTTCTAATGCAATTGCTTGCAGCTTCCACTTTGAAGGTTTTCTCATTTTAATACCTTGCAACAGAGATAAATATTTTAGCTAACAATTCATGCTTAACAATATATTTCACTGATTGTCATTCTCTTTGTGGGATTTGTTGGCATGAGAGGCAGTTCAGCAAGGCTTTGTTCATTTTGCTATAGATTATAAGCAAAGAGCCAGAATTCAATAAAAATGTATTTTTGTTGTTGTTATTTTTAATTTCAGGCCATAGGAGGAGGCTAACTGAGCCTTACAGAATCAATATGGGACACGTGGGATTTTACTTGAGAGCCAAAAATGAGGTAGATTTTCTTTTAAACTGGATTTGATTCCAGAATTATTAAACCCAATGCATGTTGGAGGCTGGTGGATTGCATTCAGCAGGATTTGAGCACTGTCTGCAACAAAGTAATCTATTTTTTTTTTCTGGGAATCAGCTGCTACTTCAGGGGAAGGGGAAGTCAGTAACCTCAACCTTGGGAAGCACTCTTCTACTATAAGCCTGTAAAGAATAATTTTTTAAGAATTCCTTGAGGACAGGGCCACTCTGTGCAATTCATTTATACAAGGTCAGGTGTTCATTAAGTATTTTTGTTACCAATGAGTTTAGCTTACAGGGGTTAAAGTGCCTTGCTCTTACAGGATATTCATTTACTGTAGGTTAAACTTGACACTCTGAAGATTTGCTTTCAGACTTTAGTGAATATACTTACTTTTTAGTAGTTAGGCTTTTTTTGAAAAAAATTATGTTGGCTTGAGAATATCCACCCATTCATTCATCCACCAAATATTTGTAGACCATCTTTTACTGACCAGCCTTGTACTCACCTCTGAGAGATATAGATAAAAAAACATAAGCAGTACCTCCCCTCAGAGTGTATATTGTCACTGAAGAGATAAAATGTGAGATTAAACATATTTTCTTTAAATCAATGGAGGAAGGCAAGGTTTATTCAATAAATATAAAAATATTTTATTTTCCATTATATGACACACATTCAACATGATTTAAAGAGGTAAAGATGAAAACTCAGTGAAATTATTCGAAGAAAGCAAATAAATATCCATATAATTTTGAAATTGAAAAGGACTTCAGAAGCATAGAAGCAGTGGAAATGAAAACAAAGAAAAATACCAGTAGCTCTAATTATATAAAATTTAGAAATGTCTGTATGTTCCAAAATATAATAAGCCAAATTAAAAATAAGTCATACGCTGAGAAAATATTTTAAATCTATAGGGCAGTCAGAGACTATATATACATACACAGATATGCATTCATTTTTTTCAGCTTTATTGAGTTTTTTTGACAAATGAACATTTTATATACTTCAGGTGTATGACTTGATGTTTTGACATATGTATACATTGTGAAATGATTACTACAATCAATCTAATTAACATATTTGTCACCTCATATAGCTGCCATTTTTAAATGGTGAGAACACATAGGATCTATCCACTCAGTAAAATTTAAGAATATAATACAGTGTTGTTAACTCTAGTCATTATGCTTCATATGAGATTTCTAGTACTTACCTTGTGTAACTGAAACTTTGTACCATTTAATTAATATATTTCCATTTTTCCCGATAATTACCATTCTACTCTGTTTTTTATAAAGAACATATGTTAATTAATTCATTAATTGATTCTGCTAATAGTTATATAGAGCTAATTACATGCTAGTCACTATTCATGGTGCTGGGCATCCAACAGTGTTCTTGCTCCCATTGAGTTTGTGTTTTTATGGGCTGAGCCAAATAATAAATAGAAAGTTGGATGGTAATATGAGAAACATAAGAAAGAATGAACCATACATGTTCTGCCAGGAAGCAGGTTGTTCTAGGAACATCAGGAAAGACATCTCAGATAAAGGGACATTTAAGCAATACCCTTATATATTAAGACCTCTTACAAATCACCAAAGGCAAACCAAAATGTAAAATGAACACAAATAGGTATGAACAAATAGTCAATAGACATATGAAAATATTTTAATCTTAGTAATTAAATAATAGAAATGGAAAGCCATTATTAACTTTTTTTTATTAACTTTGCAAAAACTATGCATATTTTTTAAAATGTCAAGCAATATAGGAATTGAAGTCTCCACAACTGCATCCTCACCAATCTTATGACCTCAGCTCAAGGGAACAACAATTTGATATATAAGATGTCACTTTTTACTTATCAAATTGGAAAAGATTAAAACAAATTCAGAGGTGGCAAGGGCGTGATTATGGTACACTGCTATATGGAGTATAATTGATGGAACCAATATACTTTTCTTGGGGGCAATTTGGCAATGCATACTAAAAGCCCTAAAATATCTACTCTTTCTAGAATTTACCTACTATTTTGGAATTTATCCTAAGGAAATAATTTTACATCTGCATAGAATTCACATACAGAGGTGTTAATCTCAGTATAATTTATAGAAATAAGACATTGGAAATACCCAAATATCATCATTTGTGAATAGTTAATTATTATCATACATACATATGCCAGAATATTATGCAGTCATTAAAATAATATATTGAGGAATATTTAATGACCCAGGAAAAATTTTATGATAAAATTGAGAAAAATGAGAAAACAAAAGAGCCTATTATAGATGGATTTCAATTGTTTAATTCACATACACAGACATGTACACACTATACTCACAGTAACACACAGAGAAAAAAGACTGAAAGAAAAATTATCACAGCATTAACATTTATCTCAGGTTGTAAGAAGATTTTTAAACACACTTCTAATTTCCCACATTTTCTACATTGAGAATATATTATTTTTTTAGATCATAAAAGCAATCATTTAAGTTTAGTACTATATTTTACAGTAAGTATTAAGGGCCAAAGAAGTTGTCTTGAGGAAGAACAGACCAAACATGTTCTTTATTTTCACTTTTCAGTCAGATCATATCTTTTTATTTCTCAAAAAAGTATGAAGACTCACATTTAACAATAACACCTTCTTTAAAGTTTAAGTTTAAAATTTGAGAGAAAATGTTATTAAAAATATTTTTCCTCTTAATTCTTCTTGCCTACATGTATACTTTGTAAAAGTAGGCTTATCTCATCAGTGTTAAACATCTGGTTCACAAGTTTTATTTATAGGACAAGAGGTTTTAAAATAGTAACATTTAACTGCAACATGTACAGGTTTTTAACACTATAAAATGATATAGGCTTCCTCTAAGGGCCACTTTTGGCAAACTATTTTTATCAGAGCCCTTTTTTCAGTATCAAATGGACAATTTAAAATATTCTCCAATATTTGATTTCATGCTCCTGCCCCGTGGCTCTGAGGCACATATAGTGCTTACAGATAATAGCCCCAACAATTTGGAACAACGACAAAAAAAGAAAGAAACTTAATAAGTTGGTGGTCATTAAGATGCTGAAAATTTCAAATGCAGCCTCAACTAAATGCATTTTTTCCCCAACAAAGTGGAACAGGTTCAACCTTTTAAGAAAGGTAAATTTATTTGATTACTTTTCTATCTAGTATCCTAGTTTTGAAAAACATTAATGTGAAAACCAGCATCTATTTGAACATTTCTTTAACACTTCTCACATACTAGGCACTATACTTAAGTGAAAAATATTTAATTCAGTGGTCCCACATAGATAGACAAAAGAACAATTTAGATATTGTAAAGAAAATTCTCATAGAAAAAAAACCCCACATACAGATGCTACAACCCCCACCCCAACCCCATTGCTAATATATGAGAACCCTGTACAACATCACCTTGATTGTGGATGAAATGTTTGCCTGCTACAGGAAAACATCTCCAGCCGTATTCTGTGGTCTGTTCCTTGGATAAATGGAGACCATGGCCTTCAGTAGGACTGTTTTTCTTTTATGTGAAGACTTTTAACTAGATGACTCTAGCTTTGAGTTGGAAGTTAGCTAATGTTATCACATGAAGCATTTGATAGAAATAATTATCTTTGCATTTTTTGTGTGTGAGAGCACAGAAGTTGCTGAAAACTGAGGGGAAATCCTCCCCCTCCCTCCTCCTCCTCCTCCTCCTTCTTCTTTTTTTTAATCTAAGTTCCTTAATGTAAATGTCTTCATTTAAGGAAATATTGAGAATGTTTTAAATTTGATTAGGAAGTAAATTAAAAAAAAAGGTTCACATTTTCCTTTGTATGGCTTAAAGATGAGATTGTTTGGATTAAAAAAGAATTTCCAGGAAATTAAAATATTTAATTGCCTTTAAGCCAGGATTTGAAAGAAGCTAATGCAACAGAGCAGTGTTCCAGCTGAAAAAAATTATGTATTACTATAAAAATTCATATACCACTAACGTGAATTTAAGGTGATGGATCAAAAGTAAGGACATTTGTTTGTAAAATTCTAATTCTATTTACATTTGCCAGTCAGTGTGGGTTTGGGACTGGGTCTGAGGAAGGCCTTCCTAAAATGCTGTTTAGGATGTGGGTGAAGGCCTGACTTTGAACTTGTTTATGGATCCTAGGTAGGCCTAAAGGTCTTGAAGTACCTCCATCCTCCACTCCCTTTGGCTTCTATTGCCTAAGAAAAAGAACAGAATCAATTGTTGTGGCTTTAGATGCTCTGTTTCCCAGTGCCTATATGAGGGAGACTGAGTCATAGATATGTAAAAGCCACTTGCAAAAGGGGCTGATCTCGATGGGTTGATATCTTTATTTTAAATTTTTTTACATTTTATTTTACTTGCAGTTGTACACAATACCTTTATTTTATTTTTATGTGTTTCTGAGGATCGAACCCAGGCCTCACACATGCTAGACAAGCACTCCACTACTGAGCCACAATTCCAGTACTTGGGTTAATATCTTTAGACACATCTGCTGATATCATGACAGTGACTATAGTATAATATCTGACTTTAATTTGACCATTATTAAAAATGCAGTTGCTTTCTAGGGGAAAAGTAGGTACAGTTCTAGTATATTTTATGATTCTTTTTGTTGGTTACTCATTATAAAATCAATTTATGTCTAAAGTGGAAAAGTACAGAAATAATAGAAGAAGTTCGGAAATCATCCATGATTCTACCATTTCAGGGCAACTACGGTTAATTCTCTGTTCAATGCCTGACATAAAATAAATGTTTAATATAGGTTGAATTAATGATAAACTTCCCCAGTTTTAATGTTCTAAAATTTAATTGAGATTATTCTGTTTTTCTTTTGTATCTTTATATTATATCATAACTTTTTCCTATGTCCTTAGAAAATATTTACAAGCAAGATTTTTTTAGTTGCTGAATTATATATTGTTCTATAGATAAGTTTTGCTTTTCATCAATTTCTAACATTGAACTTTATGGTTATTTAAATTTTTGTCTTATAAAAACAATACTATGATGGATATCCTTGTACATAAATATAGTTGTACTCTCTAATTGCTTTCTTAGAATAAATTCTCTAGAAATAAATTGTTTTATCTGAAGGTTTATGTTTTTAAGACTTCTAGTAGATATTTTTTCCCAGAAATTTGTACCAACTTACCTGCCCACTTGCAGTGTATAAGAGTCTATTTTTGCTTATTTGGTAATAATAAAACATTACCATCACCTTTTTTGTGGTGTTAGGGAATCAAAGGCATGGCTTTTAGTATGCTAGGCAAGTGTCTACCACTGCGCTATACCCTGGTCCCATTATTAGAGTTTTAAATGTTATCTCCAATAAGGTAAAACAGTGGGGAAACAGACCATCTCCATACATTCTCTGTATAAATGGGTAGAAGTCCCAATGGAGAGCAGTTTGACAGTCTTAAGTTTACAAATACATATACCCTTTAACCCAGCAATTCCACTTTTAGGGAATTCATACTGTCTCTATGATTTCTGCTTGACTATGCGCAAAATTATATATATATATAAATAAAATTTTATATATATAAAAATTTATACACATATATAAATATGAGTAGATATGTATGTTTATATATGTATACACATATTAATACATATGAATATTCACTTATGTATTATTTGAAATAGCAAAAAAGGAAGCAATGTGTGTGCCTGGCAGTAGAAAAGTTTTAAAAATGTTTTATATATTCATATGGAAAAATCTCTAAATGCATTGTTAACGTAAGATGAAGATTAAAAAAAATGTGTAGGGCATACACTAATTTCTGTAAAAAAAGGAGGAGAAATATTTATTTTTAAAAATATTTATTTTTTAGTTGTAGTTGGACACAATACCTTTATTTTATTTATTTTTATGTGGTGCTGAGGATCAAACCCAGGTCCTCACATATACTAGGTGAGTGCTCTACCACTGAGCCACAACCCCAGCCTGAAAAATGCATTTTTTATTAGTTTACAAATGAATGAAATTATATGGCAAGATACATAGGAAAATTAATTAGAATGGATGCTTATTGGGAGGAAAAAAATATATATATATATCTCATATAAAGGTAAATTCCTTGTTTCATTTACTGCAAAGACTTTTCTTCAGTTTATTGAATGATTTTTAATTCTGTTTATGCTTGCTTTTGACAGAGTATTTTGAGATCATGTAGAAAAATGTATCAGTCTTTTTCAATCTGTGATTTCTTCTGTTGCTTTTGAGCTATAAAACTGTCTCCCAATCCAGAAATTATATAAACTGCATTTCTTTCACCGTTTTCACGAATTAATGCTTTCATAGCTTTTTTAATTCATGAGGAATTTATTTGGTTAGAGATAATTTATATTGTTAGAGATAAGAATTAAAAAAAATCTTTTCTAACTGGTTAATTGGTTTGCTTTGTACCACTTATTTCATCTCCTTCTCTACTGCTTTCTGGTACTTCTTAAAAATATTTATGTTGACTTTTTATTTTTTTGCCATACTGAGGATTGAACTCAGGGCCTCACACAAGCCAAGCAAGCACTCTGCCACTGAGCCACATCTCCAGCCTATTTATGTTGATTTTATGTATACTACGGTCTTTCCCAAACTATTGTGTATTTTCCACTGATCTTTTTGTTTCCTTTTTACCACTACCACACTGATTTATTTATTGATGCCTTATAATAGGTTTTAATATATGGTAGGGTTAGATTCCCTTTATTCTTTGTCTTTTAAAAATCTAGTTTTTCTGTTTATTCTTTCAGAGTAACTTTGGAACCATGTTTTGTTTAAAAAATATTATGTTGGAATTTTGATTGGAAATGTGTCAAACTGATAAATTTAGGAATAAATAACACGTTTATAATGTTTTTTTCTTTTTTATCTATGAATATGGCATCTTTTCATTTAGTTATGCTTCATTATAATGTCATCAGTACATTTATGTAGATCTCCTTGCACTTCTTTTTAAATTTTTTTTTTAGTTGTTGATGGAACTTTATTTTATTTACTTATTTATACATGGGGCTGAGAATGGAACCCAGTACCTCCCACATGTGAAGCAAGCGCCCTCACACTGAGCCACAAACTCAGCCCCTTCTTGCATTTCTTGTTATGATTATTTCTGGCCTTTTAATGGTTTATCTGTTGTTTTGAATGGGCTCTTTTCGCCCTGCATTTTCTAATCAGATAAAGCTGATGGAGTTCTTAGGATAGCTCTTAACTTTAGCTTTTATATTTTTTCCTAAGCATGTCCTGTTTTCAGACATGGCTTGTCACTTGGGTGCTCATGTAATAGTTATTTTGATGTGTTGTATTTGGTTTTTAAAAGGTAGAATCAGTAGCTAAGTGATTTTACAGAAACAACTTCCTCTCTGTGCTTCAGCTTCCTCATTTGTAAGATGAGAGCAATAGTGCCTACCTCATAAGATTTTTGTGAACAATCTGAGTGTTCAAGCACCTGACACATAATAAGTCTTTAGTAAGTGTTAGCTAGCTTTTTTTATTATCATCAACTTCTTTTGTCTAGAAAATATCTGATTTGTACCTCTCAATCTGGAAGGAAGCAATTAGATTTTTATTTTATTTTATTTTATTTTTTTAGTTTTAGGTGGACACAACGTCTTTATTTTTTTATTTTTATGTGGTGCTGAGGATCGAACCCAGCGCCCCACGCATGCCAGGCGAGTGCACTACCACTTGAGCCACATCCCCAGCCCCACAATTAGATTCTTATTGCCCCTGACAATATACTATAGAGGGCAAGAAAATCCAATTATGAAATTAAGGAAAACTTACATTTGCCTCCATTTCATTATTGCAAATCAATTCCACTCCAGCATACTTTTCTCCTCTTAGTTCCACAAAGTCTCTTTTATATGACTACATTTATTCTTTTCAGTAGTGGCACTTTGAGGTTTCTCCTTGTTTTTATACTGTGACACCCATCTCTAGTTCAACTGTGAAGTTGGAGGAGGTCCTACATGAATCAGAGTTAGCTAGATGGGCTGGTTAGAGAGCCAAAAGCCGTTCTCTGATGTTATCCCCTTGTATTTTCTTTCCAGAGTTAGTAGATATCAGTTTAGGCCTTAATCTGGCATTTTTCAACCTTTCTCCTGAGTGACTCTGTGCTGGGCATCTGCATTAGCTAGGAAGCTCTGGAGATGGCAATTTCATGGAACACTGGCTTGGGGTTGTGACCTGCACTTTAATAAATACTACCCTAAGTCTTTCTTCTCCTGTGACCTGCTGCTTCCACAGACCTGGGATCTGTTTCAGGGCCACTGCTTTTTCTTCTTTCTTTCATGCAAGTGGCTTACATATGAATTTTAAATAGGTAGCTCATGGTAAAGAACTTTTGAGCTCATGTTCCCAGGACTGTGCTCTGGCCCAGACATACCTTCCTCCCACCCAGGAAACTAGCTCCTTCTATTTCTTCTCTGAGAATATTTTATACCCTGTCCTTAATTTTGGGATGAAAAATAGTGGCCTAGAGCAGGGACCCTAATTGTACTTTGGCCACTTGGGGATCAATTTATATTTTTGGAGGGCTTTAGGGAAGGGCCAGGATGTTTGGTGAAGGGAGGAGAACAAAGTGTGATTGTCTACCATAATACTTAGCCTGAATGAAATGTGTGAATCCTTGCAAACATGTTCTTACTGTAAGTGAACCATTGCCAACAAAATAATAGGTAGCTAGTTGTGACTATTTCCTAATCAGGTTGTACATAGCCTTGATATACTAGTTTGCTCTTTTAAATGACTAGATATTGTTCCCCATAGAGTCAGCAGTTGAGTACCAGCTGCTTTCTGTTCATTTAAATACAAGCTGATTTTTCCCCTTCTCTAGGTTATAGAGTTGTAATCCATGTGCATAAAATTAAAATGATATCCTAATGCAGCTCAGAATTTCCTTTGAATTTGTAGTGGCTTTGTTCATAGGGAAGGTTGTTGCTTTGCTATAAACCTCAGACCCAGAGCAAACCTCAGCTGTGCTGTAGCTATTTTGGACGACAACTTTCTAGTTGCTTGTGTGTAATTGCCTATATTACATCATCCTAACTATTGTGAAATGTACAAAATACGAGGCTTATCTAATGAGTCATTTCAGGTGGATGGTTCCTTTTAAAGTAATTTTAGAAGCGGTTCCATGCACTAAATGGATCCTCCCACTTTGTTTTGGCTTTCTTGTTCTGGCTGAAGGTAATTCAGTGATTGATAACAATGTAGTGGAGAGAAGTGCATCACATACATTGTGCTCCATAGCCTTGACAGTCTACCTAAAATATTCCATGGGATATGCTTTCTCTTCATGTAAAAGCCAGAGGGGAGAAAAACTCCCTCCACAGCAAATCAAATAAACATTAACCCTGAATGAAATTTTATTTCTGTGTTGAGTGGCAGAGAAAAAAATTACCTTTGGTGACCACAATAAGCTTGGTCTTTGGGGGATTTCAGTTTATCAGGTTATGTTGTCTTTTGTGATAGTAGACACATGCCATAGAAAAAACTTTAAATGTCTCTGTTGGTGGATTTGTATTAACCCATCTTTAAGTCAGATAAGTTAAGTTCTAGTAACCTAAGATCTTCTGGCTTTTGCTTATAAGTGTTAAACATTTACATGCTAGGCAACATTACATATTTACTCAGCTACTAGTAGGAAGAGGGGGTCTAAAATAATAACATTTTTCTTTGGTTTTGACTTTATATATTGCACACAGCATACAGTGTGGTCAAATGCCTTATAGATATTATTTCAAATTGGGTGGAAAAAGAAGACTGTTTAGCACCTGGAAGGTCAGAAATAGATCAAATAATTCAGGATCTTTTTATTGCTGAACAATGGACTTTGTAAATATCACATGTGACTGTTAGACCAAACGAAAATACATAGAGCTCAATATTAATTGGTTCAGTATCAGCTTATGGCCTGTTTGCAGGATACAATGAAATTATGTAATCAATATAATGTTTTATTGATTCCTTGGTTTGCACAATTAAATAAACATAGCATAAGCACTTGCAGTGATAAGTTGTAGCAGAGAAAAGGGTTTTGATTTGGAATTTGAAAACAAAATTAAAGGTGATTGAAGCAGAAAGCAGGCTGTGGCATAAAATATCTGCTAGCATTTCTCAAAGTGACTAAGTATATCTGGGTATTTGGGAGGAATAAAGACCAGGAAACATACTTTAGGGGAAGTATTTCAAAATGCTTTCTTAAGGGTTATTCCAATATTAATAAATCCTTTCATTGAACAGATTAGTTTGCTTTGGTATGGTTATATTAATTGATTTAATTCTGTTTTTCCCCAGTGTCTACCCTATTCTTGGTATTTTTCTAGATACTGGTTAAATGGTGGATAACAAAACTGACATAGCCTCTGTCTTCATGGAGTAGGGAGACAAAATGCCACCAATATAAAATTATAGTGCTGTAAAGAAAAGAGCTTATTCTTATGAAAGAGAAAAATGGTGAAATCCCACTTAGTCTGGGGGATTAGGGAAGTAATATTTGAGCTGACCCTTGAAGAATGAATATGAGTTGTAAGGTCAAAAGGAATGGATTTGGGAAGATAGTCAGAAGCTGAGAGGGAGTGGCATTGTGGTTTTCAAAGTATGGATCTGGAATTAAATCCTTGGCCTAATATGAAGAACTTATTCTTTCTTCCCAAGATGCTCTGAATCTCAGTGCTGAAGGCTTGAATCCAACATATAGCTATTGGTTGAAACAAAGTGGAAAGGAGCTGAGGCAAGAGGGTGGTGGTTGTAACACTACATTCTACTATGAATTGTGCAAAAAGCAAGTTCATTTCAGAAAATCAGCCGTGGAAACATTAAGGAAGAAGCAGCTTGCAGCCAAATTCAGGTGGATAGTTTGTGGCTCAAATCCATTTTCTCCTCTATGGCCTTTGGTGTTGACCATGCCCTCACCCCCAGCCATGTTCCTGAGTGGTATGTAACTGCAGCTCAATAAGATGGTCTTTGTAGGGCATGCAAAGCTTAACTAGTTATATCCACAACATGAAATCAGAGTAGGGTTGAGGCAATATGCATGATTCTATCTTTCTTCTTGGCTGATCTTGATAGATAAGAATACAAGAAATCCCTTCTCTCCATTTTCACTCTCAATATATAGACAGCAGGCCCCAGAAAAGAAAGGCTTCTTTTCTTTTCTATTTCCTGCTTCCAGTCTTAGTTTCTCTTTTCCTGTTCTCTCTGCTCCAACTTTTTTCTTTGAAGTTCTGCCTGACATCAGCAGAGGGCGCACAGATGCACCAAAATCCAACCTTTATACCTCTGGCCACAGTGATTTCATTGTCTTTATCTCTACATTCCTCAGAGACAGGGATTCATTCTGGCCTTTTCTCTTTGTAATATTCCCATCAAGGACAACTATTCTACACCCTTTTTTTGAAGGTAGGCAAAAGCTACTGTCTAGATAAAAAGAGAAAAGGATTGTGTTCCTTGAGATCTGAGAGGAAATTGTGTGTGTGTGTGTGTGTGTGTGTGTGTGTGTGTGTGTGTGTAGTGACAGATCTCAGAGTTCCTAGTACCCTACATTACTCATTTGGAAAGGACTCGTTTTGCCAATAGCAAAGCAAACAGTCTGGGCTCTTTGCTTTCCCCGGGCTGTTGTCCTGCTAGCAGCTGCCCCGATTCCTGACATGTCCTAATAATGAGGATGATGTGGCCAAGGGGAGATGCAGCTTCTTCCCCAATCTGACTTCTTCACTGAATCTGCCCCTTGCTGAAGTCCAAAGAGGATTGTCTCTTCTTAACTGTGTGCCCTCTTCACTCTGCCCAAGGTCAGAGAATCCAGCTGTGGCCTGTCTGCTTCCAACATCACTAGCCGCAGAGAATGATCCACATATGTCTTTGACAGTTCTGTGTATGATTTGTAAGAGGCTGAGGAGAGCTAGTTTAAGCTCCTCCAAAGATGTCTTGGCATGGCAGTGCTGATGAAATTGGAGGTTGGTTTGTGTCAATGACATAATCAGAGAAGACATCCGGGGCCTAGCTTCAGGGAGTAAGGAGGTGTGAAGCTTAGTATAGTCTTGTGACAAAAGCCCACACACTTCACATTCATCTGCCCCTAGTGCCAATCTCCTTCTGATGTCTTAACCTGACTTTTGTACTAGATGGCTCAAACAATTCTTGTGCCACAAAGAATTACTTAGCTGTTGGTGGTTATGCTGAATAATGTTGTTAATACAAGTGTAGGGTGTTTTATAACCAACTAGTCTCATAATGAGTACTATACTGGAGGAACAGGCAAGGTTTAGTTTAGCATATTCTGCCAATTGTAAAGCATCAGGCACAGTTATAGCTCTTCATAAATAATTGTCATGGCTCCTAAAGGCCATTTTTCATGTAAATTTCTTTATCGTTAGCAAGCTCAGAAAAGAGTTTTATTGGAGAACAGGTTATTTTAAAAGCAGAATGATTTCCCACTAAAATTCTTTTCAACTTTTCCCTTTGGGACTCTAGGGTGTCCCCCCTCCAGTCTTGAAGATCCATATGGGCAGATTTCATGTTAGCTTGCAAAGGCAAAAGAAGCATTCTTGCTTTCAGTGCCAGCAAAACACTCATACTGTAAACACAAAGGACATTTAACACAGTAACTGTTTCTGATGGAGCAAGTGGTGCTGCCAACTTGCTCTCCTTTGGATGGCTTCTGTACTAGGGGAGAATGATTGGGAGTTAGGCCTACACTACTTCTTGGTTTGTGTGATATAAATGAACGACTTTGGAGAAGTGTTTGTATAGTAAGGGTCATTTCTGCCCTTTCTCAAAAAACTTGCTCCTGGGCTGGATACTTATCCGGCTTGGTTTTGTGTTTTTGGAACAAAGGAAACTTCCAGTAACCAGTCTGGTTAATCACCAAAGCTTATTCCCTCTTCACTACTACTCTGTATTGGGTTTCCATCTACTTCAGTACATTGCATTTCCAATCACATCAAACCCTATTAAGCTGACTTCCATTCACAGTGGATTAGATTCCCTTACACCTCACTGCCTAGCAGGATTTTCCTTTCTACAATGTGTAGAGTATTAGGTTCCCTTACATGGATTGCTGCTTGTTAAGTTGTGTTTGGTGCTGCAAAGTGTCGATTCTCTCTCTCATTGACAGTCACTGGGATGTTAATTACACACTTTCAGATTCACTTCTCTTGCACATTTTTTGATGCACAGCTCCCCATAAGCTCTGACCTCACACTTCAGTGCCTCATTCAGCTATATATTCTCAGAGATTCAGTTTACTTCAGCTGTGTGGAATTAAGCACCTGTTCATCAAGGTCTGTGCTAGGTAAATGCAGGATTCACGAAAATGAATGCAGAATAATCCTTGTCCTCAAGGACTTTACATTCTCCTGCAGTGGGGCCAGGGCAGAGCAGTATATAAGATGAACTATATGCATGAAGGGTAAGTGTTGGTTTTATTCCTTTCCTAGAAACAGTTTGGTATTTGACATAAAGCACATAAGAAGGCAACTTGTTCACAATAATGGCACTCATCTGCCCCATAATGAAAAAAAAAATCAGAAGCACAATTGTGTAAAAAGATTTTTTATCAGGTTTCACTGCAGTTATTGGCAGATTTGGGGTAAAACTCTTGGGTCTCTTAACAGTCTTGCTTTCATATGGATCTAGCATAATATGAAAAATAGTATGATTTCCAGAGATAAATATTAGACACAGAGACATAAAGATTATTATGTACACTACTTTCAACCATACCTTCACATTACATGTGGGCTAGGGACTATTTCTACTTTTTAAAAAATATTTTTTAAAGTTGTTGATGGACCTTTATTTTATTTATTTGTATGTGGTGCCGAGAATCAAACCCAGTGCCTCATGCATGCTAGGCAAGTGTGCTACCACTGAGCCACAACCCCAGCCCAATTTTTACTTTTTAATATCAAAATTTTGTGCAATTTTATTCATCTCTGAAATGAAGGGGGAAAAGTAATACAAAGTGGAGTGAGTCATAGTTTCCCACAGGTAACAGTTGTGCTCTTAGTTGGGGTCAAATTCACAATCTCATGTCTCACAATAGTGTAAATATTCCCTAATTACTTCTTCATGTAGCTTTGCATTCCTTAAACACTTATCATGTGCCAGGAGATTTTCCAGTTGCTTTACTGTAGCATCCCAGTGATTACATCCCATAAATGAACCTTCCTTCCTTGCATTTACTGGAGATTTTTTAAAAAGTCCACATTTACTGGCAACATAGGGATGTGTTTTGTATCTCTTTCTGCCAATGCAACCCGAGTGCTTCATTAATGCCAAATTTCTAATTTGATATAAAAAGTACTCATAGTACTCATAGAATAGTCTGAAGCATGAAGTGACAAATAGTGATTAAAAAGAAACATGGCTTAGCAAATGACCTAGCTAAAATGTAAAATTCTTTGTTATTGGAATTAATTAAAAATCCAGACTTTGGTTTAATTTTTTTTTATTTGACATCAAAATCTTGTGCCATTTTAAAAAATGCCATTGAAGAAGAACAACAAAAGTAAGGCAAAGTAGAAAGAGAGAAAGAGGTGACCAAACCAACACTTTTGCAATCTATCAGTTTTTTTAACTAGTCAAATGTATCATGTGTCCAAAACGCAGAGCATGATATCTGTATTTCCTAATCTAATTGTGCAGTGTAAAGAGATTTTACCAGTAAGAAAAAGTGACAGCAGCATTCAGTATTCATTTTCCAAAGGTGTATTACTAGTCACAGCATTTGGACCATGCCATTATTTTGTTAGAAGAACACATAGATCTTCAACCGAAATGTCCTACTTACTTATTTGATCATAGTTATCACCAGTAGACAAAGAGGTTTTCTTTTCTGAGTCTTCTTGTCCTTATTGCATAGGGCTCAACATGCACATCTGAACACAGATTTTTTTCCCTTACACTGTTTCCAAACTTCACTGAGCTCCTTCTGTGCATATTGCCATATCTTTCTATCCTCACAAACACCATTACTAAGGCCTGTACTTCTATAACTCAAGTGTTTCATATTTCATCTTCTTTTGAATCCAAGACTTGTGACCATAACTTATGGGTTATGGGTTCAGAGAAACAGTCAGTTCCATTGTGATCTGCCATTCCTTGGATATGCCTTATTTAACAGCAAAATTCCCCACTTTCCCCCTGTTCTCATTTTTAACTATAAAGACCAGAGTCAGTCACTGCCTCAAATCTAACCACTCCCTTTCACATTCATAGCATAATGCTGAACATTCTATACATTGCCTGTGACTCACATAATCTCCATGCAAAACAGCATAATTCATAAATTGTTTAGTGCAACCTTTTGCACAGTAGCACTAATTATTATTATCACACAAGCCCAGTAAACTAGATTGGTAATTATCAGGGATTTATTTGAATGGACAGCTAAGCTATTCTTGGCAAGTTAGTCAAAGCAGTTGTCATGACAGCCATACAAATATGCCTTTATGAATTGGGTTAATTGGGGTAATTAATAACTGTTATTTGGCCCCATTTTCCCAAGATATTGCCTAAGAATTATCAAAATGTGGGAGGTAAAGTTTAAATGAAAGTTTGGATACTTTTACTAAGAAAGCTACTTTTTAAATCAATGAAAGGTACCCACCCTCCAAAGGTGGCTCCCCTAGAGAAACCCTTATTTTTAAGGAATATTTTCCTATTTGGATGTTTCAAAGCCAACAAACACAAGCCACAGTGAAAAAATAATGTAGTTAAGAAGAGAAGCTAAATAGTTCCCTGAGGCTGCTGCTTTTCTTTTAGTTACCTATGAGAGCTCCCAAGGGACTGTCCCTCTGGCTTTCGCTTTTATCAGAGCCCTGCTTTGTTTTCTTTTCTTTTTTCTTTCTTTTTTCCTCATCTAGAACTTTATTGCCATGCTCTGCTGCCTATTCATTTCAACAGTTTCTTTTCTTACTTTCCTTCACAAGGAAGTTGTAGGTTTTTCTCACCTAGGTTTCTGCCCCTCAGAGGTTTTCCAAGTTTTAATTTTGTTGAAGGCCTTTTTTTTAATTTAATGCCTTGGGGATCATCTAACATTGCCTGATGGTGGTTTTGCTCTTTTTTCAATAAAATAAAAAGGGGATAGCTCTGAAGAGCTTTCTCGTTCTCTTCCCTAAAAAAGTAAAGTGTAAAGTCCAAATTTCTTCTTGTGTATTTCAGCATATTAAGTCATTTACTTGGTTCTAGTACAAAGAAGAGCGATAGGGAGAGGTTAAAAATGAAACCAATTTTCCTCAAGGAGATAATACTTTCAGAGGCTACCATTGTTCACAAAAGGAATTTGAGGCTTTTGGTAATAATTTTGAAGAACAAATTAATTTTCTCCTGTTTCTTGCATAAAACAAGGGAAGGGATATGGGGAGGGAAGAGAACTGAGAACATTAATTGGACACATAATCTATGTCAGTTCCTGGGCTCAATGATTTTCATTTATTAACTAATTTAATCCTTACAACAACCCCTAGGAAACTGGAAACATTATTATCCTAGTTTCACTAATGAAGAAACCAAAGTACATGTAACTTAAGTAATTTTTCTAAGGTTATACACAATTGGGACCTAGTCATATCTTCTCCACCAGCTAGAATGGAGTCCCCCCTGGCCCTGCCGCCACCCCTGCAAAGTGAGAGGCTTCTGGGACTTTAAAATTCCAGATGACTTGTTCACAGCTCAAGCTTCCATGGAATAGAAATGCCAATTCTTTCTTGCTTCTCTGTCTCTATCTCTTCCCTGTCTCTTTGGCAATTGAGTAGATACTAATGAGTCAATGAACCATCAGCTTGGCAAACTTTTAGGTCAGGGGCCAGCATTCTGGCTGACCCATAAAATTTAAGTTTGGGAGCAATTCTGGTAAAAAGCTTTTAGCAGAGGGCATTAGGTTAATACCTTAGAAATGGGCTATAGCACTTTCTTCCAATGTCATGCTGGAGTCTAAGGCAGCTTCTTCTCTATTTTATATTCGGTTGCTTTGTTGGGGAAGACAGGGTGTGTGCTGTCAGAGTGGCCAGTAGTGCTTGGAATCTACACAAGATGCAAAGGAGATGGAGGTGGATAGGGTTTTCTGGGTGTCCCTGTTCTAGCAAACCAGAGATCAGGACCATGCTCTGACATTGTATTAAGCTGATAACTGGCAAAAGGGAGCTATTCTAGGCCCATTTCTCTGACATGTCATTACTAAATTTAAAATGGGCAGTGGTATCATTTAGTATTTTTCAAAAAAATGCAACAAATCACTTATTCTAGAAAAAACATTAATTCAGTGGAATTAATTCAGGTAATTTATTGATTACCTACTTCATGCTCAAGGTCTATTTTCAGGGTTCTAGGCAGCAGTTTACAGATAAAATTTCCTAGCATCAAGGAGTTAACTTTCTAATAGGGAGAGATAATTGAAAAAGTCTACAGATGAAATATATGATATTTTAGAAAATAAGTGTCATAGAGGATAAATAAGACAGATAAAGGGCAATAGTGATTATGGAAGAAAATTCACAAATTTAAAGAGAGTGGTTAGGTAAAGCTTTGATTAGACAATTCTATTTCTCATCACTCCACACAGACTTTCTTCTCCAGCTAAGCTGATGGTTCATTGACTCGTTAGTATCTACTCTACTTACCCTTGTATCTTACCAAGCATGTGATGCACATTTGGAGCAAAATAGTCATTGCTCCTACACTTTTGGAGCCCAGATTATAGTGCAGGACACAGATATTAACAAAATGATTATGCACATAATTACTTGCAATCATAGTAAGTGTGAGGAAAATAAATACAAGGTAATAACATGTACCACTCATGGAGACCAGGACACAGGTAACAGTTCTATTAGGTAAAAGGCCACAGACAGACCACAAAACATTTGGGTTCACTGGATTCTCATAGGAAGGGCCCTGATGACATGGATTATAAAGCAGCAAATCTCATTTGGATTAGGTTGTGTCAAAGGATCCCTGAATTTGTGATTTCAATTGTCTTATTGCCATAATTACATGTAGATACCTTGGCCTCTAACCTAGCTAATTACTGACATTTGATATTCAACAGATGCTTGTACACACAAACACATGGACATTTGTTTTTGAAAAAAATGACCTCTTGATTGGTGAATTTTGGAGCTGCTAGAAAACTGACTTAGGAGGAAGTAAAGTATTAATGAAGGTGATGTCTGATTTCACAGCATAGTGCCTATTTGTTTTTTCTTGTCTTTTCATTGTGCCTCCAAAGCTTCAAAATCCCCTAAAAACCAAAGATTGGAGGACAAACTGCATCTTTTTAAACTGTGGAGAGCAAAGTATTTTAATGAGGAAATATATTATTCTCCTACAAACCAAGGGCTGATAGCCTGGAACTGGTACTTTGGCTCCCTAAAAAGTCCAACAAGACAAGCCAATTATGGACTCTGAAACATTTTTATTTTTAGTTCCTTGTAATAACGATTCATTTCTTTGCTATGGTACATTAACTGGGAAACCAGTTGAAATGAGAGTTTTGGCACTTTTAGAATAATTGACTTTATTTACCAAACTCTTAATAGTGCAGAGAGGTGAGCTGAGGGGGAGATGGAAGAACAAAAGGCTGGGTCAGAGGAAAGTGTTTTTAGGAGTCTGATTTTCAGTAAAAGTCAACCAAATGGACAGCTGTGAAACACAGTTCAGCTATTTTTTTTTCATTCTGGTTTATTTCTTAGGTAGATAATGAATTGGTTATTTCTGTTGATTTTTTTCCTTTAGTGTGATGTGATGTACTCCTGAGCAGGAATAATTAGTTGTTTACAAATGAAGAGTGCAGGAGATACAGCTATGATATCCTTATCCATGCCATGATATATGACACTCTTCCATTCTGCTCTATATCTGGGCACATTGGCAACACCATTCACTGGGCTGCTCCCTTTTCTTTTCAGAAGAATTTCTTTTGTTTGGGGGGTCTGTTATTTTGTCTTTTGGTCCACTTTCCTTTCAGTGGCTCTGCTTGACCTTTTGGTGATCTTTTTTGGAAGTTCCAAGCTGATACCCGTCTGGACTGGAGCTTGTGGAACTGAAAAGGAAGGGGTCTTTGGGAAGGGTAGAAATGTTATAAGGGATGCAACTAGAGAGACATTAAATGGGCTGCTAAAAGAGATCCAACTTTAGGTCTCATTAATGAAATATAATTTTGTGATTATAGGAGTTTTTAACTCATGTGAAGTCTTTGCTACTCAGAATATATCTGGAGAATTATACTCAATTCTGGATGCCTTCTTTTAAGTAGAACACTTCCAGACTAGAATGAGCTTCAAGCAAGGTCAAGAAATTGGCAAAGGTGCTCTCATTATATCAAAGAAGACATTTGGTATTTGTTTTTTAGGGATTGGCTAGCTTCACTAAGCATAATCTGCTCTAGTTCCATCCATTTCCCTGCAAATTCCATGATTTTGTCATTTTTTAGTGCTGCGTAATACTCCATGGTGTATAAATGCCACATTTTTTTTTATCCATTCATCTATTGAAGGGCTTCTGGGTTGGTTCCACAGTCTAGCAATTGTGAATTGTGCTGCTATGAACATCGATGTAGCAGTATCCCTGTAGTACGAACAGAGCAGGGAGGAAGAGCAGGAAGAAAAGATTAACATTAAACAGAGACATGAGGTGGGAGGGAAAGGGAGAGAAAAGGGAAATTGCATGGTAATGGAGGGAGACCCTCATTGTTATACAAAATTACATATAAGAGGTTGTGAGGGGAATGGGAAAATAAACAAGGAGAGAAATGAATTACAGTAGATGGGGTAGAGAGAGAAGATGGGAGGGGAGGGGAGGGGGGATAGTAGAGGATAGGAAGGGTAGCAGAATACAACAGTTACTAATAGGGCATTATGTAAAAATGTGGATGTGTAACCGATGTGATTCTGCAATCTGTATTTTGGGTAAAATTGGGAGTTCATAACCAACTTGAATCTAATGTATGAAATATGATATGTCAAGAGCTTTGTAATGTTTTGAACAACCAATAAAAAAAAAAGAAATTGGCAAAGGCCCTGGAGACCATGTGTTTTGTGGAACAACATTCATATTGCTTAATTATAATAGAAGCAAAAAGTTAGTTGCATGAAGCCAACTTTTGCATTGGTTGTCTACACTGGGCAAATGTGTTGGAAAAAAAGAGACTAAGACTGAAATATCACAAAATCATAAAATCTTCTCAATATTTGGTTTTTTATTTCCTTTGTGGTGTGGGGTACTTGCATATGCTAGGCTAATATTCTATGGAATTACATCCCCAGAACTATAAAAAGCTTTTTATTTTTGTAGATGGGGATTCATTAAGTTTCCCAGGCTAGCCTCAGATGTGCAATCCTCCTGTCCCAGACTCATAAATAACTGGGTTTATAGGTATATGTCATTGTGCCCAGCATGCCTTCTGAATTAGTTAATTTAGGTAAAAACATGTACTGTTTTTTATCCTAGGACCACCTAATTGGTTGACTAGCACAATAACTTTCACATATTCAGCAAGGGCAATCTGTTCTCAGGCATAAGGACAGAGCCTGATCTTTGGGTGACCAGGATGATTTTCCTTCCCTATCTAAAGTGTTCTGTGTTTAATATTTTTATCACTAAAAATCAGGTGCTCACCACTAGCAGAAGAAGAGTTCTAGAAAGGATGGACTGATGGCTGCTATGCTGTCTTCCATTTCCATGACACCTGCCATGGTTTGAATATATTACTCAAAGTTCATGTGATGGAACTTGATCCTCAATATAGTGGTACTTGGGAGTTGGGTATTTAAGAGTTATTTATTTATTTATTCGTTTGTTTGCTTGTTTTGGTACTGGGGATTGAACCCATGAGTGCTTAACCACTAAGCCACATCTCCAGACCGTTTTTGTATTTTATTTAGAGATAGGGTCTCACTAAGTTGCTAAGGCTGGCTTTGAACTCACATCCTCCTGCCTCACCCTTCCCAGATGCTGGAATTTTAAGAGTTATTGAAATCAGAGTGTTCTATCCTCATGAATAGATTGATATCATTATTGTGGGATTGGGTTTGTTATCCTCACAGTGGGTTCTTTATAAAAGAATGAGTTTGTCCCCCACTTGCTCTCTCAACATGTGATGCCTTCCTCCATGTTATGATGCAGCAAGAAGGCCTTCACCAGATGGTAACACCTTGATCTTGGACTTCATAGTCTGAATAACTATAAGGAAACAAATCACTGCTCTTTCTAAATTATATAGTCTCAAGTATTCTGTTATAGCAGCACAAAAAAGACTAAGACAACATTGTCTGCTGCTTTGTAGTCGTGTGCTTTTAATTGGGTTAGGAAGTAATTCATGTCTGAGAAAAACTTTAGATGTGGCTTGTTTTCTTCTTAGTGATATTGAGAATATGAACACATAGTGGGAAAATTTGAGATTTCCAGATGCTGTAGGCTTTTTCTAAAAGGCATTTATAGTAATAATAATAATGATGATAAGTCCATATGACAGAAGAAATCGTAACTTATGAAAATAAAATTTTAAAAGGCAATTTTATAAAATGGCCAACTGCTGTAGGATCCTAATTCTTTTTAGAGCAAACAGGGTGTGGTCATTCATATTTTTATTTCTTCCTTCTCAGTATTTTCATGTCTTTTTAAAAGCAAGACAGAGAAAACTTTGGGGAGGAAGAGATAAAAGTAATCCCTGTTTGCACAGCAACACAATGTAAACATTGTTAGCCTAAGGCCTTATGGACAGAAAAAGTCTGGCTTCAGATTCTCCCAGACTGCTATTCAGGAAGAGAAAACAGAAACATCATTCTTGGTGTAGAGACCAGGTTTCTGAACAAACCCAGAATTCCCTAGTTTGTTGTTGTGACTTTCCCTTGTTTTGGGGCACTGTATAGGACCCTTCCTCTAGGGATGGTACACAGCTGGTGTGAGAGAGTATAACTAGGGCTTCTGCAGCACCTGGAAAACTGGAGTGTGACCTAATAGCTTTTTAGCTTCTTTTGGAGAAAAGACATATGTTTAGCTGATCAGAAGAGGAAGAGATCTATTATAAAACCCATATCCCTAAACTACATAAGAAAGGAAATTACTCTCTTTGTTCCCCACCAAATGTGCAAGTTATATTGTAATCTCTATTTGGAGGGCTGAGAGTGAGTCTGAACTACTGAGGAAAGTGAAGTTCTCTACTTACAAGCTGCTGCACAAAGAGCTTGATCTTTGTTTCCTACCTCTGCCAAGGGGACTAGAACAAGTTTGCAGAGACTCTCTGAGATACAGTTGACTTGTCTCAGGGCTCATTCATCTGCAAAGGCTGGAAAAAGAATTTGAAAATCATGAACAACTGACCATTAGATAAAACCTTTACTGGCTCAAAAATAAATCTCTGTAGTTTAATTATGTACCCCTTTGGACATTGATTTTTCTGACACTAGAATGGAAGATAACTTGTCTTCCAAACTTTGTAGAAGAGCCAACCCAAATCCAGCTGGATTTGTATCTGTAGGGAAGTTGCTTGATTTTTTTAAAGCATGGTTTAAGTTTCTCCCTCTCCCCCTCTTTCTCTCTCCCCCATTTCTCTTTTCCCCCTCCCTCTCCTCATTCTTTCATCCCTCCCCCTCCCTACCACCCCCAAGCACTCATAAGAAACTTGCAAAATCAAGAATTAAAATCAGGGAGAAGTATGCTTCTCCCTCAAACCAAAGGTTCTTCCCAGTTCAATCTTCCCACAGGTTACTTGTGTCTGAAGGCAGTTCTGATGGCACATATTACTGATGGGGGGGGGGGTTCTTCTCTGTTGGTTTCTCCTTCTTGCTTCCAAGGCACAAGTGCATATACTACCTCCTATGATTTGAATATATATGTCCCCACAAAATATTCATGTGTTATAATCTAAGACTTAATGTGATAGTGTTAAAAGTGGTACATTTAGAAGGTGACTATGGGGACTTTGCCCTTATTAATGGGATTAATGCCCTTATAAAGCACCTGAGGGATTAGCCACTTCACTTTTGCCCTTCTGCCATGTAAAGACACAGTATTTATCCTCTTTGGAGGATGCAATAGGGTACCATTTAAAAGCAGAGAACAATACTCACTAGACACTAAATTTCCTGGCACCTTGATCTTGGACTTCATGGCCTCCAGAACTGCAAGTCATAAGATTTCTGTTATTTATAACCCAACTGCAGGTATTTGGTTATAGCAGTACAAACAGACTAAGGTATAACTTTGGTAGCACTTATGGCATTACATTATAATCATCTCTTCATTTACCCATCTTCAGTACTTCAAAAGTAAGTTCCTTGAGAGTAGAGTAGAAGTAGAAGAGTTTATGTCCATCATGGAGACTTCACCTAGACTGAACAGTATCCTTTGAGTAGAATTAAATTATTTCAGCCCGAGCTGTACTAGCTGCCATTTGTTTTGCAACAGTCAGTCAAGGATAGCCAGGGAGCATGAGGTAAATCTTTTCACTTGTGGGAGGCCTCTGAATGATCTCTTTTTGCTTTTCCTTCTAGTTTCTCTCATTGCTCCCATCTACCCTTTTCCACTAATGGTTACTTACAGTTTGTGCAAAGAAAGATCTTAAACATGGTTCAGGAACTTCTGTGACTTACATATTTTGACCTGAGGCTGGTGGCTTTGTCATTGTTCAGCCTTTATATAGTATAATCAAATCTGATTAATTGAGACTAACTTTGGGGAAGGCCTGTCAGAATTATAGATAGAAAACAAATGCAATTTTATTACTTTCAAGTTCATAGAATAATAAGAAGTAGACTAATAAAGGCTTTGCCAGGAAGTTTTGCCAAGTAGAAGTCCTTGGACCTGTTTTAATGAATAAATAAGAATGATGTGCAATTAACATATTTATTGTTTGTAAATTGCTTCTAAAGTGCTTAAAAACAATTTATTTTCTTAAGTAGTTTAAACACTTTCCTTGTAATCTTGTTTATACCATAGTTTGTCCAGCAATCCTTCATAAAAATAGATACAGCAGCCTAGCTCCATCTGATTGATCACAAAATACGAATGAGTGAAATCTGAACTGCAAAGGTATGACTTCAAGATGGTGATTTTTCATTTCCTACATAGTTGTTTTTCATCTCAGAAGTATAAGCTCACAGTTAGTCGTTTAGTCCTATTTAGAGAAGAAAAGAGTTTCCTCATCAGAAGGCAATACTTGCCATCATTCCAGCTACTCTCAGTGGCCTAATGCCAGAGTTTTCACTGAAGCAGTAAAAATGAGAAAATTTACCTTTTGGATAATTTCACTATGATCAGACAATCCCCAGTGGGCAAACCTGATAGAAGATACTGTATTTTGGTTGCAGTTTATTTCCAGCAATTATAGATGAGCAATTTAAGTGGCAACAAAGCAAGTCATTTGCTAGAATGAGGCTGTATTTCACAAAGCTTTATCATTTGACATTCTCCTGATCACTTACCTAAAGACAGTCTATTTCCTTGGGTAGATCATACATCCTCTTTCTACAATATCCCTAGGTACAATTACTTTTCTTAATGATAGGATATTGACAGAAAGTGATTTACAAACATCATTTGCACCAAGTTTCACTTTTTTCTTCCCAAGAGTTGATGGGACCTCAAACATTAGGTTTTATTCTTCTGGGACTTCTTAGGAGAAATAACAGGAAGGCACTAGGCAAATGGAGAAGAATAAACTATGACCTAGATATCAGAATAGATGAGTTCTGAACCCAGGCCTGGGTTTCTAATAACCAGCTGTGTGACTTTGGGGTTGGGGTAAGATTCTTTGAGCCCCCCCCCCTTTTTTTGTGTGTGTATTTGGTGGGGGAAGAAAGAGAAAGACAGAGATTAGATATTAGATAATCTCTAAGGTTATACTGAATTTTAATGGTATGTGGGCGTATGATTCTCTAATGATCCTGGGCCCAAAAGGGAATTTTTCAAAGCCTGCTGTGATAGTGTAGGACTGTCAAGTTGTAATGATTTCAGGAACCTTTTCAAATGACCACATTTGGCAGTAAAGCAACTGAAGGCTCAATCATGATCTGAATAAATAATTAATGTTGCATGAAAGGATGTATTTTTTTTTTATGAAGGGTAAATCTCGGAAGTGACCATAGATTAAAAGCAAAAGTGGTAAATCAGCTAACTGGGTTTCCATTTCCTACTGTCTATAGAGTGGAAAATCCCCTGGTCTAGTTCTTGCTCTGACTCTTCCAATAATTGGCTATTTGGTCATGGATTCACAAACTCTCTGGACCTTGGTTTTTCCATCTGTTTAAAAGGGAAAATGATACATTGCCTATGTACTTATCAAAACATAGTTACTGGAATAGAACACAGGTCAAAGCTATCTTAAAATAATCATCATACCAATATAAGATGCTATTTGAGAAAATAATTTTTAAATTTGGGTCATTGAAATACATAGCCCAACAGATATTTCTCATTGTGCTAAATTGTAAAACACTCTCTGTCAAATTATATTATGTTCAATATTACTTATATTACACATTGGCATCTTAATATTACTAAGCATAGCATTTTAATTTTTTAGGTTTGTAAATGATACTCTGATGAATGATAGAGATGGAAATAGAGGGTTGAGGACAGACAATTTGTTGTTTTTTGGCTTAAGCCAGTCCCTTATTTGTCAATTTGTGAGAAATGTTAAAACAAATACATGTGTTAGAAGCACAATAGCCTATCTTAAAAGAGCTTAGCAAACTTTGCATTTCTGACTTAATTTATGAAAGAGGAGAAATGTTCCTATCTCATAGATGGTTTGAACGTCACTATTAATCAGTTAACAGAAGTGAGTGAGCATGTGCTGTGTGTCAGGAACAGTGATTGGCAGTGAAGGCACAGACATTAAAGATATATTCTTTTTTAAAATTATTTTTTAGTTGTAGTTGGACAGCATACCTTTATTTTATTTATTTTTATGTGGTGCTGAGGATCGAACCCAGGGCCTCTCACGTGCTAGGCAAGTGCTCTACCCCTGAGACATAACCCCAGCCCCTAAAGATATATTCTTTACCCATAAGAAGTATCTCACTAGCCACTTAGCAAGGCCCTAAGAAACTCAGTGAGACCCTGTCTCTAAATAAAATATGAAAAAGGACTGGGGATGTGGCTCAGTGGTTGAGTGCCCCTGGGTTCAAACTCTGGTACAAAAAAAAAAAAAAAAAGTACCTTGCCGAATGAGTAGTGAGATTGATAGATAAATATGTCATAAAACATGTTATGTGATATGAGAGAGATAAGTATACTCCTTATATTTCCTTGAGTTATTAAGTGTATAACATTTCAGAAAAGAAGAATGCTGAATCACAAGCCAAAGACCTTCCTCTAAAGTACTACTGTGCAAAAGAACTTTTGTGATGATGGGGATGCTCTGTCTACACTGCCCAAGTCAGTAGCCACTACCTACATATGGCTATTGAGTTCTTGAAGTGTGATTACTAGATGAAGAACTAAAATTTTAATGTAATTACATTTTTGTTAATTTAAATATTCAAATTTCTACATGTGGCTAATATCTATGTTATTGAACAGCATAGCTCTAAAGGAATGGTAGAGTGGGTCCATAGTCAGGCTCCAAGGCAATACCTAGTGGGCTCTGGTGCAGCTGCCCCAGTCCTTTAATTCTGTTTTCCTATCCACAGACTGTACTAGCCGTAGAATGGCTCATTTCCAGCTGACAGCTCTGAATTATGCATGCTAATGTGCTTTACTTAACCCTGGGATGAGTTTTTTTTTAAAGATATTCTGTGACAGTTCAATCATAACAAAGGAAGGAAATGGGGCTAAAGAAAACTAGTTAATAAATGGTTTTAAATTGTCTAAAATCTTGCTTTTCTCATAATTTCAGATGGTGTGAGGTCATTTTAACATTCTTTAAGCTAGTGTGCTCTCTCTCTCTCTCTCTCTCTCTCTCTCTCTTTCTCTTTGGTGTCTGTTGTAGGGGGTCAGGTTCCTTCTATTTCTATATAAATCAACCATCAGAAAGGTTAGAGCCAAAAGAAAAATTGCATACCATATTATTCTTTTTTTTTCTGATACAACAGTCAGGGAAATAACAAGGTAAAATATCCTAGCAGAGAAGGGAAGCTTAGAAAGCAAGCCATTCACAGTGTTCAATGGAAATTTAGTTGTAGACAGAAATAAATATTTAAGAGAAATCAAGTTTGTTACCTGATAATAAGAAGACCTACCATTTGTCTGATGATTCTTAGTTTTAGAGAATATTTGAGCATATATTATTCTATTTGATTCTAGTAACAATTCTGTAAGTTAGTTAGAGCTGATTGGACAGATTCTGTATGTATACAAGGTATCACAGCTAGTAAGAACTTTTTCTATTATTATCTTGAAGGTTCTGTGTTTGGAGACTTTCTGGGATTTTTCTTTTAATATTCTGTGATCTTTTCTAA
Organism: Marmota flaviventris; assembly: GCF_047511675.1. Classification (NCBI taxonomy): domain Eukaryota; kingdom Metazoa; phylum Chordata; class Mammalia; order Rodentia; family Sciuridae; genus Marmota; species Marmota flaviventris. The sequence continues at coordinate 74,676,739 of NC_092518.1, forward strand.
GCTTATAACTGTCTGCAAAAACAATCACCAGGGTGATTTTAGACTTTAACTGTAGCTTAGGTATACCACGAAGAAGCAATTTTAAATATCTAAACCCAAAGACACATCTTCCTTTCTGTGACAAAATTTGTGTGTGTGTGAAGGGAGAAGTGACTACTCACATCTGGTTTAGCTTCAAACAAAATGTTCATTTTCAAGTAGACACAAGTATTGAGCCAAGCAGGATAATGGAGTGGGTGTACCAGTTTACTTTGAGAGAAGGGTGTGAACATATAAGAGTGAATGAAGAGAAAGGTGTCTCTAAGACCATTTGAAAAGCTGACCAGCAAAGAGCTGGGAGGCAGGAAGCTGAGAACAGGGTAGGAAAAGGAAGGCATGGGTTGAAGGGGAGATGCTGTCAGACACCAGACACACTGGGTGTTGTTTCTAACAGTTCTCTCTCTCTCTCTCTCGCTCTCTCTCTCTTTCTTTTTTTTTTTTTTGACAATTAAATTTGTAATTGTCTCTGTTTTTTTTTTTTTTTTTTTGCTGTGGGGAATCTGATGGAAGAGGGAGAGTGAGGAGTTCCCCCTCATTATTTCTTAATCTTCCTTCAGGAGGAAATTGCTACAGTTGTGTTCACTGCCCTTGGAACTGTCATGTTTAAGCAGGCTAGGGAATTTTTTTTCTCCCAAATAGTATACTCAGTCAGCCAGTCCTAATTACTTCCATTTCATTGCGTTTTCCAGAATCCTAATGAGGTATGGACTGGTGGTGTGAGCACAGGACCCAGCATGAGGAGTCTCAAATTCTAGTTGCAGATGCTAGATGCCTCTTTCTAGTAGAGGCCAAGTCTCTTAACCTCTTCTGTAGTGCTGTTAATGGAGTTAATAATATTATTTAGCTCATAATGGTAGCAGGAGGATTAACTAGTTCATGTTGGCTAAAAAGGCTTTCAGGAAAAGAAAAAGTTTTTGTGCATTGTATTCATTTTCAAATGCAAATTCTTATTAATAGGAGGCACCTGCTCTATTATAGAAATTAAGCACTTTACGGAAATCTTGCTGGCTGTATGAGAAGGAAAATTCTTCAGTTCTGTGTTATGAGCTCTGTAGAAAATGTAGCTACTGTCAGCTGTAGTTTCCAACTTGGGTATCTGTTTTCTGCCCATCTAAAAATAATTCCTCTCCTTTATAGTTTCTCTAAGGTTTAGTAATTTCTCTCTCTCCTGCAACCTTTTATATTTACTGTTACTGGTGCAGAATGACTATTGTGTTTCTGCTATGGGGAGAAATGATCCCTTTTTATAATAGCCTGTTAAACATTCTGGAAATCTTTGTGATAAAAGGTTCCACACAAATACAAGGAGCATTAGTAATTGTTCTGGAGGTGCACTGCATAACTGCATTACAGATTGCTAATACTGTGACACTCTCAAGCTGCTGATATTAGCCATTTTGTGAGGTATAATTATGCTTTCTTGTACAGGGCTGCCAGCACTCTTATTATGTCATATAGTAGTAGCCTTTTGGTTAATCTCTGTGTTCAAAAGGACAAATTCTAATCTGCCATCACCTCTCCTCATCCCTCCATCCTGCATAAAATGAGAAGGTCTGTTAGAATTTTGGAGAATGGGTAGGGGGTTTTAGAGAATGAGTAAACATTTCCGTTACATCCTTGAATCCTCTTATTGCTTTTCATTTGTGGTTCACAAAGTGATGCTAAAGTGTAAGCTCTATCTTGCCTCCAACAGAGATTTGCTGCAGTGCTTGTTTTTGTTGCTAGAAACTGGAGGCTACTGTGGGTTTCCTTCAGTGCCTAATAATTTCCACAGAACCAAGTGCCCTTTATTTAAACTACAGTCATAATTAGAAGGTTGCCAATGTTAAGCAACCATGGAGCCTGAGTTTGAGAAATGTTTATTGTGCCTCATTAAATTTGAAATTAGTACTTAAAAGGTCAGAAATAAATAATCTATTTATATTTTTGTGACAGTAAATATATGTGGATGCTGTGTGTGCACATCTTTGACTACTCATTCCAGTGTACTGAGACACCACTCCGTTTGCCACAGCAGTAATCAAAATCTCTGTGCCAAAAGAGAGCTGTGGAGGGTTTCATTGACCACAAACAAGAAAATGATCTATTATATTGTATCTAATTAGAAAACATCAATATTAGAAGCTAATGCATTTGCTATTTCTAAGATGGTATATTACTCCATTGTCTCTTGCTAGCATGATCGCATATTACAGGCTTGAGCAACAAGCTGGTACAAGGGAAATGAATTTAGACCGATATGCCAAAGGCTATTACTCTTTCATTCTTAAGTAAGCTTGTGGAGGCAACTGGGTTTTAAGTGATATATAATATAAATAATGGGATTGGGGTTGGAACTGAATTTGGGGGTGTTGTTTTGGCCCACAGGCACAGGGCCACCTGTAGCTTTCCCTCCAAATATTTTGAAAGTCTTTTCAGCTGACAAGCCTCGCTCAATAGAACCTGCACTCTGCAGGCAGTCAGGGCTCTGTAGCTGCTAACTACTGGGAATTGAGACACTGATAAAATAGAATTTAGCAGAAAAGAATGGATCAGCTCAGGTTCTGAGAGTGCTGGGCCTTCTCTGAGCCAGAGGAGCTCAATGATTGGCTGGATCCAGGAGAGCTTATACTGTGGATCCCTGGATCTCATTGCTTTGGGGAAGTCTTAGGTGGAGTTTGTATTGCCGTTGGACTAGCTGTATCAAGTTATAGACTTTGGAATTGAAGCCACCTCATAAATCATTGTCAAAGTTCCAGGGAACAAAGCACCTTACTCCTGAAGCCCTTGGGCTATGTGTCCTAGTCCTTGAACTAGGTCTGGAGGACCATCTCCAGTTAGTGTGTACCACATTTTTCCTTTGCCTAACTGCTAGGCTATACTCTTCTTACCCATTTACTGGAAGTAGCCAAGAATGCCACTCTTAGAAAAACAGGTATGAAGCAGACTGATCTGATGTTATTGTATTATATTTGCTTTCTATCTCAGTAGTAGGTTATGCCAAGACTGGTGCTTCTGGTTTTTTTTTTTTTTTTTTTTTTTTTTGTGTGTGTGTGTCATTCTTGTTGTGGCATGTTCTGAGTCAGTATTTAATGTGGTTGTAGCACTTAACCTGTATGTTTGTTTTCTTGGCTGTTTAAGGGGAGGAATAACAGTTGATACTTGCTTGCAAAGGGCTTTGATTTTGGAGATGAAAGGCATTCTGTCTGTGCCTGCAAAATACCTTTAATATGTTGTACTTACATATTTGGGATGGTGATTGAACTCTAGGATTTGTTCCACAGGCATATGTGGGTGATAGCTGTTTAGTCCTCAGATTGAATTTTGTTTATGTAGCAAGATATAGTCTGACTTACAAGACTAGATTCTTCATTTTATTTACTCTCAAGCTACTTTACTTACACTGTGGCCTTGTTGATTTTGCATTTATACATACAATAGGCATGACTGGTTCCAGAGAGCTTTCTATAAGCAAATACTATTTCCAAGTACACTGTACCCCATAAAGGACTTAGCAAAGCATCCAAAGGCCTTATTCAGAAGGCTCTATTTGTTTGTTTAGTGGAACAACGTTTAGCCTGGTCTGTCAGCAGGTTATTTGCCTCTGAGTTGCGTGAATTCCTACAGCAAACAGCAAGGCTTCTAAAGGAGACCTTTGTAGTGAAACCTGTAATTAGGTTGTCCTTCTAAAGGCACTACTTTAACCCAAAAATGAGAGCAGAGGAAAGCATTTTCCCTGGGGCCATCTTTGCCCCATTCTAGGTAGTCTGACCATTTCAGTGGTGCTGGCAAAACTTCAAGACTGATAATGAAAGATCAGAAGGAGCGTAACTCTTTCAAATTAACTTGTTGTATGTTAACCACATAGCCTGTGTTTCCCATTGATAGCCCTGTACTAAAACCCAGTGGAATCCTAGAGTTTTCTACCACATATAGAAAAGTAGTTGCCACACTGTCAGCTGTGTGTCAGAGGTCTATGTTCTGATGAACCCTTATTTTCTCATATAATATTTTTTTTGTCTATCCTGAGTTGAAATCATTATCATGTGTTACCATTGCCATTCTCAGAGATGTGGCAGAACTGATGGAGTTAGATGAGCAGGAAGCACTTAACTGTGTCATCTTATCTGTGACAGTTATATCCACACTGCTGTGTACTTATAAGGTTGTAGTTGGGAATGATAAGAGGATAAATTGTAACTACAGAAGGCAGTATACAGAATGGATACTTTCTGAAGAAATAGGATCACTTTGGTCTAATAGAATTGGCCATCTACCTTAATTGTGATAAGTAACCACATTCTTAACCCCTTCCATCTTTCTCTGGTCATTTATTTTTGAATTACACGAATAATAAGTGACCAGGATTGTAGCAGATGGCAAAGAGAACTTCCAGTCCAGTTCAAAGATGAATTGACACAGTGCACATGAAATAATCACGGAACCAAAGGTGCACAATCACATGTATAGTCTGTATACAAAGTGCTGAGAAAATGCTAGTCAATGTGGAATGATCAATGATGGACATATATTAGAAATGAAGAGAATTGGATATGCAGAAGTAGAGGCCTTGTATGGAGGACTGCTTAGCTAAGGATTTCCATTTAGATTTAATGCTAATCATAATAAGGAGTCACTGCAGGTCTTGAAAAGAGAAGTGACATGATGAAAATAGTGGACAAGGAAGATTATCCAAATAGCATATTGCTGAAGGAGCCAAAGCAAAAGGCAAATGGAGATGAAGGAATGGTGGTAAAGGTGATGGATACTGGGGAAATGGAACCAAATGGAAAGATATATGAGCTATTTCTAAGAAGGGTAATAATTTAAAATCTATTTGACAACATGTGGATTGTGTAGATGTAACAAATATAAAGGCCAGATTCTCCTATGGTAGTCATTTGTGCTCATCAAATCATTAGGGTGCTCTTGAATTCTATAAAGTATTGGTATAATTCTTTAAATTGTATTCCAGGATCCTGTGTACGAGTATGTGCATGTATCTGCAGGTAGTACTGTCTCAGTCTCTATGTTCATTTATCTAATTGTCTGACATTTTGACCATCCCTAGTAAGAGATCCATTAGTTAATGAGCTCCCTGAAGGCATAGGCTATGCATTTTTTTCTATTTTCAGGGTTTGGTACATGTTTATTCAATGGATGAGTGAACGAATAAGTTAATAACAATCAGTTTGTTTTAGAAGCCTAGAATTTTTAGAGTTTGAAGGAAAACATTGAAATCATTTGGATTTTTCTCCTCATTTTATAGATGTATAAAGCAGTCTTAAGAGGGACAAATTGACTTATCCAAGGTCATCTGTGAGTTCAGTGAAAAATAGGGAGAGGATGTCGAGGTTTCCCCACCAGACCAAATTGCTCTCTGTAGTGAAACTGTATGAATTTGTGTATGAGAATTAGGGCTGTGGTATGTGGAGAACATATGACTTACAAGATGTGGTTAGTAGGAGCTTACTTAGATTTTGTTTTCAAGTTTGGCATAAATATAAGCTTTCCAGTGATGGTAACTATGGGGATGGTGCCTTATTCCACCTTCACTAATTCCCACTTCATCTGCTGCTGTCTGGATGGATGAGTCTGTGAATATACATTCTGGCTAGAGGCATGCCGGCTTTATCTTTATGTAGAATTTGCATTTTCATTTTTATGTATTAGGCATAGGAAGTAGGAAAAAGCCATTTGTCGATTCATTTCCAAAAAATCATTTTGTGAGGGGATGGCCATTTGAGCATTTAAAACAGCGACCCCTTTTGGAAAAGTTTATGGGTCTTTTCATCATTGAATCAATAGGCACAATTTACATTACTGGAAGTTAGCAGTTCAAAAAAATAACCAACACTTTAGAATAACTTTTCTGTGCATCTGATCTGGAATTCCATTTTTGCTGGTTCGTATTGCTAAAATGAATTAAGGGTTTAAAAATTAAAAAAAAAAAAACAATTAGTTAGCAAATTGCAGTTATAATGTTTTCAGTTTGATGGGACTTTTAAAGTGTAATTTAAGAAGATTGTTCATTTTCAAATGCAAACCTTTGGGTTTGAGGAATCTCTATTTTAATCCAAGAGTCTGCAACTTTTTTTAGCTTGGTGTAGTGACCTGAAGATTTATGCCAGTAGGCAAAGAGTCTAGTCCTAGATATCTGCATTTATTGGGCTTCTTTCTCCTCAGGGTTGAAGTCTCCCTGGTGATAAATGTGGTACTGAGAGAGTTGCAGTCACTCTTCCAGAGACTAGGGCACAATTCAGTGAACTGTAAAAGTAATGCAAAATGACAATTAAAGTAGGGCATTCTCTGGTACCTTGGGGGCCTGACAAAGTGGAAGCATTTGACTTCTGATGTGCCAGACTTATTAACATAGAAACATAATAAAATATAATCTACCCAAAAGTCTCACTAAAAACCTCACATATCCAGAAGGGAGTTGAGAACAGAAAGCAGTAAGCAAAGAAGGCTTCTGAACAGGTAAAATACAAGCAAATAATAAAACCCAAATCATTGCACAGAAGTTCATATATTAAAGATCATGTAATTTCCCTCTTAGGACAAAAATATCTCAGCTCTCTACTCAGAACTTATTAACTCATGTTCCAGTCTATTCTTACAAATGTAATTATGTAGTTTCCAAAAGCATGGTAGAGTAGAAGCATTGAACTTGAAATGGAAGAGAAGCTGCTTTTGTTCTAACATCACTGATAAGTAGCATCACTGAATATTTGATTGCAAGTTAGTTGAAGGACAGCTGTTGAAAATTAAAGGCAAGACATCAAAAAACAGTACTTTGGGGTCATTGAATATATAGGCAAGACCTTCATGGCACAATGATTTATGTTTAGAAGGGTGCACCAAAATAACAAATAAAATGTACAATTATGTCTTTTTTACTCTAAAAGAGCAACATTGTGATATGTTCTAGAAATAAGGTATAATGGTTAGGGTTTTAAATTAGAGTTTCAGTTCTTAAAGGGGAAAGCCGTAAGTTATCTGGAAAACCAAGCTACGCAGAATTATTTATTCTATAGGGATTGTACAAAATCAAGATTTTATTAAAACTAGGCCAAGGAGAAACCTACTCTAAGTGAATTCCTAGAAAAAAAGCTACTTGTTAGAGAAAGGATTTGAGAGAAGTATATTAAGTGATAAAAAGTGACTTATTTGCCATCAAGACTGGAAATAAAAGTTTGCTGTAGACCCATTTTTATGTCAAAATTAGGTTTTTTAGAAACAAATGTTGTTCTTATCTCTTTGCTGTGTTTCTCTGTTAACCTGCCTGTCTCATTAGAGATGGGGACATTTCATAGTGAAATTAATGTGACATTTAGAGAAAATTTCCTCTCTCAAATGTTTCATGTTATTTGCCATTTAGAATACTTAAAGATGGGATTGGAATAATGTCAAACAAATTTTGATTAAATAAGGCTAACCAGGAGCCAATACATGCAAAACAGAAAAGCTCTTGTGTTATTTCTTGAAAAGTGAATTCCTTCTCTGGTTCTTTATCATATATTGAGATAACATCAGTAGATAATTTGACAGAAAAGGTGCAATCTCCTAAACAGCTGGGCTTGCCTTAGAAAACACAGCATATCAGGTCAAATCCTGTCACCAGTTCTTTGTTCACAACACTAGTTTTCTACCCTGAAGGTACATTAGAATTATCTGGGAAACTTTAAAAAAATACCAATGTCTGGGCCCAACTCCAGGTCAATTATCTCAGAGTCTCTTGAAGTGGATCTTTGGTGACAGTATTTTTTTAAGTTCTTCAGATGATTCTAATGTGCAGTTAGGGTTGAGAACCACTGGCTTAAGACATGAAAACTATTTATTAACACAAGATTGTTTCCTTGTTCAGGGAGGTCTGAGTCTTATTCTATGCTCCACCAGTAGTGAGAAAAAAAAATCTACTCTTTCAGTGCATATGGGTTGGGCTTGAGCACACACCTAGAAAAAATATAAACTAGAATACTTGATATCAGTAGATATAGACCCACCATAAAATAGGCTACCTATGGCCTGTTAACTCAGTTGTTTGGAATATAGCACTAATGAGGCCAAAAGATTGTATCTGTCTAATTAAAATGATTCTGTTCCATATATTGTTCCTATAACTGCAACTAAACTGCTTCATAAAGAGAGATGAAAGTGATTACAAAGGAAAAAGACAATGTACAAATTGGTTTAGCCCCAATCATTCTGAAAAGTTGGTTCTAGGTACCTGCCTCATTTACTAGTGCTACCAATGACATTTAGGATGGAGCATGGGGCATTTGCCCATTATGGTTTGTGCTGATTTGGGGGAAGGGATATTTACATTAGAAGGTTAGGACCCATAAGAATGGGCAGTGCAAAAAAGAATGGGTAGAGTAAAAATAGAAAAAGAGAGGAAAGTGATAAATTACAATGACATTCTTTTACCTACAGTGGCAGATGATTCCTGTAGCATCTGTCCCGAGTTAACTGATTTGTCTTGGGGGTAGGGACTGTTAAGGTGGGAATTCTCGTGGTCATATACATTATTCCATTAGAACCAAGAAGTAGTATATTTGTCAGAGATAAAATTGGTTTGAATTTTCTTCTTTGCCTAAACATGTGGTTCTGGTTTTTTGATGAGAGACCAGATATCCACAGAGCTCCATATTTGTGCTCAGTGAACACAGGCTAGATGCATTCATATGCAAAGCCATGTAAAAATTTCTACTTGAAAACTGACTTTCAAAAAATGTGACAAAAATAAAAAACAAAAAACATGACAGTAGCTTGGGATATTGATCATGCTTTCCCTACAATGCCAATGTCCTCTAGATTTCCTCTCCTTTTTATTTGGAATCTACCATTTTTCTTGCAAAACATGATTTGATAAGTTTGAACCTGGCTGATAGAATACACATGTGCTATTGTTTTATTGCCTGAATGAGGTCAAATTTCTGGTCCTTCTTGGGGTTTCAAGTTTTGAAGATAGCAAAGAATAAGGATTCCCACTATGAGTGATGAGAAATGCAACTGTAATCTCCTTGGATTCATGTTTTATTGTCCATATTTTACAGAGGAGGAAACTGAGGCACACAGAGATTAAATAATGTACCCAAGTTTGCATGGTGAAATGAATAAGTGAACTGTTATTTTAATTTTTAGGGGATGGGGAACTTCCACTCATTAAATTATATGTTGTAGTGATTATCATAGAAGAGCACATTTGATCAACCCCATTTCCCCCTCTTATATTGATAAAATGAATTGACTCAAAAAGCATTTGTTGTTTGACTGACTGATGGATAACCTATCCTAGCAAATACTTAGATTGTATTCCCAACACAGACCTTCAAGTTAGCTTCCTCCTCCTGTAGTTATATTTGCAACAATTTTGCCATTCATTCTCTTATGAACAAATCAGAAATGAACTGACCCCTTTGATTATTACTCTCTCAAACCATTGCTTCTAACAGCACCAAAAATTGCTTGTGGCTTACATTAAAGGGAATATAAACTTCTAGATAAAAGCAGTGCGAGTGGATATTATACAGTGTGTCTTCCAATGAGAGGCATGTGCAAGCGGCACAGATGTACCCCAGTCAATACAGGGCACTGTTGGGTTTTAGTTTCCTTCTCAATACTCTCCTTTCTTCCAACTATTCACCGCCCACTTTTTACTTACTCTAGGTGGTTAGGGTCCTTATTCTGACTGTTGGCTGTTTAGTGCCTATGTGGGAGCTGGATCTGCTATTACCAGTCTCATTTTCTCCTCTATCAAACTGTGAACTCCTTGAAAGCAAGAACTGTATCTAAGAGCCTAGTGCAGTAAATGTGTGACAGGTAATCGTCAGAAAGGTATCTGCTATTTTGTTCTCTAGATAGCTATTGTGTTTCCTTTTCCAGTTGAAGTGATTGCAGAAGGCCCTCAAGGAAAGGTGGGCATTGTAGGGATTTCCTGTAGGAGGCCAGGAGGGTAGAGGAGATGTGTTTGGGCATTTTTCAGTTCCTACAATGGTTCAACAAGAGTTGTACTTTAGTGTTGGGGGTAAGGTCTACTTTACTAGGACATTAACTTACTTCAGTGTAGACTCTTCCCTATCTCCCACCCTTTCTAAGAGGTGCTTCCCCCCCTTCAATTCATCCAGCCATTGGATGCTCATAAATGGTTTTCCCATCTCTTTCATCTGGCAGGTATTCTGCATTTGCTTTTGTAAAACTGTTGCTCTGGCAGTCTGCTGTAACCAGATTAGACAGTAGTGTTTTAATGATAAAAACTGAGACAGGGGTTTGCTTGCAAACTTCATGTCTGACATGAAAGGCTTTGGTACCCCCTGTGGTCTGCCCTTCACCCTGTTTTAGGCATAGTACTTGTTTGCCTTTATATTTGTGATAAAAGAAGGTCTTTCTGCATAACCAGTGCTGAGCAAATGTCTTAAAACAAAGGGAAGTGCAGAGTTTAAATCCACAGTGGGGGATTACCTTGCCTGCATTTCCATATCTTTGGAATAAATATTTTAACATGTTAATTATCTACTACTAATAAAAATACCTTTGAACTTCCAGTCAATTTGATGGGCATAGAATTGTCTCCACTGGGGAATGGGAAGCAATTAGTTTCTGTAACGATTGTGAGTCATATTGTCTCTTCTCTATAAGTGGTTGCATGGTCAGTAGCCAGCCCTCTTCTAGGAAATGTTTGTGCCAAGTCTGTCCTGGTCTGCAGGGGTGAGTTGCTACCTCCACAAAGGATAGCCCCCCCACCCCTCCCAGGCTGCTGCCCCACTATGGTGTTAGTTTCTGATTCATTTATTGCTTCTTGCCTATTTTAAAAAAATCCTTTTAAGTAGGTACTTGGATTCTTCTTATGAATTACCTGTGTAACATTTTAATTCTTTTTTTTCTTATTACAGACTGAAAATTATTCTTTTGATTCCAACTATGTGAATAGCCGAGCCCATTTAATCAAAAGGTATGTTGATTTGCTTACCTAGCTTGATTTAATATAAAAAAGAAAAACTGAGTTTTTTAAAAACCATACTTTTTTGGATTTTAAAATGAATGCCTATATGCTTATTGTAGAAAGTTTGGAAAATTTAAGTAATTCCATCACTTAAAGGTAATCCTGTTGGCATTTTATCATATTTCTTTCCATTAAAATATATGCATACATATTCACAATTATAAATAAAATTGGAATTATATGAAAATATAGTTTTGTGGATTAAAAATGTAATATGAGAAATATTAGAAAACTTCCAAAATCTTGTTTAGCAAAATACTTGTTGCTATTCATTTTAAAGGCCTTAAAAGTTTTTTTCCTATGGAATTTCCAGTGATTTCTGAGATTGCTGTTATTTTGACAACTTTGAAATATTAAAGATATTTTAATGACAGAAAAATTGACTTTTTATGTTTTATAATGCTTTTTTTAGATGAGACAGGAAAAGAAAATTGCCTGATTTAGTACTCTAGTTAAAGATATTTAGAAGTGTTTCTTTGAATACTGATGAAGATTTCACCTGGTGCAGTGGGCACCAAAGTCATCCAATAGGAAAAAAAATAAGACGTGTAGAAAACCTAAAGAGAGAGAACTAAGCAAAAGAGAAATTTTCTTGTGAATAAAAGTAACAAAACAACAAAAATAATCCAGAACTGACCACTCAGATGATGCCTTTATTACTGTTTCATGTAAATAGCCTCTTGAATGGTCCAGTGGTTATTTGGCAGCTAAAATTGAACACTGAGTGTGTTTGTTAAAATAATGGAAACAAAATAGAAAGGCAAGCAGGGTGTATTAGAGCTGCTGTAGAGAAGATCTGAAGCTTCTATTGTTTTGCTGGCTCTAATCCCATAAATTTACATAAATCACTGGAAGGGTAGGATTCACATAATAAACTAGCTTGTTGTACAAGTAACTTGAATTCATATCTAATTTAATTCATGGTGCTACAGTAACCCCCCCCCCCCTCCACATCATGCTACGTTTATCTGTATCAGTTTGGGACAGCTTGTGACCTTAAGTGATGATCATTAATCATCTGAAAATGGAAAGCACTGTATCCCAGGCATAGTATAGTTTGAAATTTTTCTGAAGGGTTAAGAAGAATCCATTTAGAATATTTTCTTGGTCTACAGAATAAAACAAACAGTGAGGAATTTAAAATTCTCTGACTAGTTTGTTTTAATGGGAAGGAAAAATCTTTACAAACACTGATTAGAGTGGCTTTACAGTAGAGGTCTGCTTTGTTTTCTGCTTCAAGATTGTTGTTTTCAAAGCTTCTTTTAAAATTTCTAGTGAAAACAGTGACTTGCCTTATCCTTACAGGTCCCTTGGGCAAGCTATTTCTGGATACTTGGGAATTCTATGACCAAGTTAAATTGATAACATGAGTCGTATTTTCATTGCCTGGCGGAAAGCTAAGACTCCTGGGGACCCTCAAGTCTTAGGTCAGCCCTGAATATCCAATTTAAAAGGCAGACTGATGAAATTAAAACTTATGTCAAACATTTACCTTTTGGGATACGTGCATTTCCACAATAGCTTTTTGACTCACTGGGAACTGGGAATCTCTCATTTGATTACTTTATAACACACACACACACACACACACACACACACACAGAGAGAGAGAGAGAGAGAGAGAGAGAGAGAGAGAGAGAAGGCATGACCTGGAATTAATAGGGCCTGATGGTGGCTGAAACAAAAACTAGGAGTTTTTAAGTCTTCACTAAGGACCTTCTTCATTATTTTTTCATTGACAAATACAACTTTGTTTATTTACTAAATACATCATGGTATTTTATACTATATATACAAGGTAAAATGACTAAATAGAATGAATTAGCACAATCATTATTTCATATAATTATCAGTTTTGTGCTTACAAGGTATTGTATTCCTTCTACTAGTTTTATGAAATACATAATACAATGACCATGTGGTAAAACAAAACTCTTTACCCTCTTATGCTCAATAAAATAAAAATATGGAGACTTTGACTGTAATATCAACCCTTCACAAAACACAGTATCTGGTGAGCAAAATTTTACTCACTAAATTTCTGACTTCCACATGTGAATCAAATGCTCCTGCAAGTTAATATCTGCTTGCCACATTTCACTTAATGCAAAGTCCTGCATATATTTCTTATAAGACTTTAAGAGATAAAATATTCTTACAACTAAATAACAATAGTATATAAGTACAATATTTTTACACATTTGATCATTGATGGGCACATGCATTGAGTTAAGGACCTTCTTCATTAAGACAAAATATTTTAAAGCAGAGAGACATACATGCATTTTTGCCAGTTTCTGTTATGGGACTGCAAAGGTTTTGGAAAACCATTAAGGCTTTGGAATTTATGGGGTCAATTGAGTTTAGACAAAGAACAATACCTGGAAAGATACAGGGTGCTATTTTGTATGCTATGCTTTCCTGTGGAGTAACCATTATAAGTATAAAGTGTGGGGAAAATGTTAAAAGAGAGTAGTTACTAACACCAGGTGATCAAACCAGGCAAAGTATGTTCAAATAGCTCACAACAATGTTTGAAAGGGTTTTTTTCCATATGTGGTTTCTTGAAGATCCATATCTATGCATGGGAAAAGCTCTTGGCCAGGAAATTCTTAATTGGATTATAAATTTTAATTTTGAAAATGCCAGTCCAATCTCAAGCCTACTTTGTGAACTTGTTTTCCTATCTCTTTTCTCAGCCTCTGTTCATTATCTACTCATCCAAGGATGTTTCTTGAATCATTCTTCCTGGCGTTCTTGGACAATCTATTTATACATGGGCATCTTTTCCTCTTTCATATATATCTACCTTAGATAGTTGAATAGGCCTGTCATTATTCTCTAATTTTTTCCTGTATCAATCAGGAAATAGTTACATGATATAGTTGACACACTGAATTGTAATAATTTAAGGAAAGTTCTTTTTTACAAAGGGACTATTTGCAAAGACTTGGGCAAGAGATATCACAGTATTCTGGTATAAGAACAATAGAGTTGAAAATACTTTTGAAAAGACTAGGGAAGAGAGCAAGGAGGGAACATTGACTACAGAATAATAGTGACTTCTGGTCAATTGAAGGATACAGTCACCATTAAGTGACCCTGCAAGAGGGGAGCAGAGATAATGAATACCCTAACATCACTCTCCTCTTACCCTCTGACCTCCTTCTCATGTCCTCCATGGGCTAATCCCAATGGAATGCCACAGGGCAAGGGGATTTTTCACAGGCATAAATCAAAGTTGAGAAGAGTCAAGAGTGAATATAGAAGGGAACAGGAAGATATATGGCACATTCTCCATAATATTTTTTAATAAAGAATCTAGCATTATATCTTTGTAGTTTTTTTTTTCCTTCAGAACATCATCTGCAGTCTGGAGGTATCTCAAGGAGGTTTATAAAAGAGTTCCAGATTAGCAAACCAAGAGAGTTTGAAAATTATTCTGGATGGATTTCCTTCCTGCTGTATTTGTTTTCTTGCTATCTTCTCAGAAGAAGAAAGCCAGCAGTGGTACTTTGCCCCTGATGCAACACTGTCTTTGCTCATGCCTGCTTTCTATGCTGTTGTCTGATATCCACTCCTGTAGTGCTTTTGGAGCAATATCAAGCAGGGCCTAAGGATGTAGATCAAAGGAAATAGAATAAGAAATGAACAAGATGCTGAAGCAGCATGGAAAGGAAAATGAACATCAGCTCCTAATTCATGCACAGTGCTTTCCTTTATCACCAACATTGTCCTGAGATTTTGTAGCATTTGGTATGGTGCCTTGAATATAGTAAGTGCTTGGTACATGGTTATTGAATGAATGGAAGAAGGAAGTTGAAGGAAACCTCAGCTTTTTTTCATTAAAAAACTAGTGCTAAACTTCCCTTTAGGCCAGTGATTTCTGAACTTTAGTGTGTGTTGGGAATCACCTAAGAGACTTGTTAAATACAGTCTCTAGCACCATTCTTAGAGAACCTCCAGTTTTAACAGGTTCCCAAGGTGATTGTGATACAGCTGGTCTAGAAACCACTTTAGGATCTTCCTTAGATTCCTTAAACACAGTTATAATACTCTTTCAACTCTTACCCCCTTCTTATTTTTAGTCTCAGCTGTATTCCCTGGGTATGTGGTGTCACCTACTGGGAAGATATGGCCTATTTCCTTTCAGATTCTTCATATTATTGAAAAAGATTCTAATATTTTAAAAGAATTCTAATATTTTAAATGGTAGATACAGATCAGAATGTGTATGATGCTCATTCATCAAGCATTTTCTGAGTAACTCTGTATGCAGAGTCCTGTTAAGGTGTTTTCAAGAGAATTTGTCCTGTTGGCCACCAGAACAGTAATAGAAACATTTGCATTTATAATACCATTGCAAACAGGTACCCTTAATTTATTGTCCTACACAAGTTGTTTTATAAGTCTTTCATCTCCCAAGAGGTACACAGGTAATAAAGTAAGTGAAATCAGCATTTTTTATGCCTGACATAAATTGTTATTTGTTTTGGGTGAGTAGCCATTTATCAGACTGCTTTACAATTTGTAGCATCTTGCTCACTGAGTCTTAAACTGCCTTACACAAATCCATTCATTAAGCCAATAAATGTCCTTACAAGATCAGGGTCAGTGGTACTTAGTTTGTCAGATGAGCAAAGTGATCCTTAAATGAGTTAACTATTCCAAGGTTTGGGGGAGGGTAGTGGTTATATCTTTTGCTTTTCCTTTTGAGAATACACAACTTCTCAAATTCACACTACCAGTCCCTTAGATTCCAGTAGCTAGTCCTTTATAGTTTTGTTTTATTATTTCTATCCTTTTTGCCTAAAGAAAAAAGCTCTGAGGTAGTTTATAACATTCAGATGCATATAAGATGGATGATCAAATTTTAAAAAGGCAGATCAAAAACCAATTAGGAGAAGCAAGATAGAGATTCCTGGTATCCAGGGAGTTAACTCAGTGCAATTCAAGATTACATTTACCTTGCATCTTTTGAGATGCCAAGACTGAAAAATAAATGCATCAGGTCATATAGTTCTCATTATTCAATTAAGAAAGTGTACATATTTGAGAGAACTACTTTTTTTCTGTTACTGAATTTTAGGAGAAATAACATTATGGACAATGTCTGACTGTTGTTTACAGAAGGTGTAGAAATAGTCTTTAAATATAAATTTTCCTATACAATCTGGTAAAAGACCATGGATATAATATTTAGTTACAATTCAATGAAGGTATTACCATGCAGGTAATGATCATAGTAAATTGTACTATTTATTGAGCATTTGTATATGTGATACTTCATGTGTATTGTCTTGTTGAACCCTCAAAATGGTCTTTTGAAGGAGAGTTTAGCAACTATATTTTACAGACAAGGAAATTGAGACTCAAAGACATCAGATATCAAGCCTAGGATCACATAGATTAAGGAGCAGATGACAGATTTTCATGTATCCTAATGACTCCAAGTTCAGTGCTTTTTCCAGTATAGTCTGTTACAGGAATAGAGTTTAGAGAATCTAAAGCAGTTGTTCTCAACTGGGGGTGATTTGACAATATCTCCCTGGAGACAAAATGATTGTTATTCTTGTGGGCCACTACTGTCAGCTCATGGATAAAGCTCAGGGATGTTGTTAAACATCTTACAATGCACAGGACAGCCACAGCAAAGAATTATGTGGCCAAGAATGTCAATAGTGCCAAGGTTAAGAAACCCTGCTCTGAAGGATGGTCAACTACATTGTCCTTGCACTCTATCCCTCACCATCATATATCTTATGTAAGTTTTGGCAACTGCTGAAATGCAGTCAATTCAGAATTGAATTTTCTGGCTTAACATGCCAGTTTTGTTTTGGGGATTAAATAAGTTTTCATTATGTTTCAGATAACAGATAATACAGGTTGTGAGTTAATTTTTGTTATCAAAATGGAACAGTCTGTAATATCATCCAGACAGGTCATTTCCCTTCTCTTGAAGAATATGAGTGCTTGTAGGCAGGGCTAATTGTTTTTCTAAAGTACAAACTTTGAATCTATTTAAACTGTGGAATTGGTATTTACAGAATCTGTACCATAAAGCTAGAAATTATAAGACACTTCAAATGAAGTGTTTCCAATTGGTCTTCTTGACCATGAAAAAATTATAGAATGATTTTGTTTTAATAGAGCTGCATCCTGGTATGTTCATAGGGCTGTTATCTGAGTGAGCTGGCCTATTAAGTGATTTTAGTTTTAGTGAAGTAAGCTGATGCTCAGTTATCCTTTCTGAAAATAATTACCCAACAGGCCAGTGCTTCACTCTATCCTCCTCTTCATTTTCTTATACATATTGCTTTCCAGTTATTACTCTCTTGATCTTTTCCTTTTAAAATTCAGGTCAGCCAGTTTTTAGCACCTAGTTGGGTCATATGTTAAAAATTAGTTGTGATTCCTCTTGGCCAAGTGCAAAGAACTACAGTGTATTTATTGTGTATATGGCACAGCTCTTCAACATATGTACTGAATATTCTTATGAAAGTCTCAGAGAGTCAGGCCTGTGAATGTTGAAAGTTGAGCAGATCAAGCGAGTTTGCAGTACTATCTCCACAGGGCTCCCTTTGCAGAGGCACAGTAAGTCTATTGGGGCTTGTCCTAATTCACAAGTGTGCCACTCTTCCTTGTTAGGACAGCAACACATTTTCTTGAGTGTGCCTTTGCTACTATCTCACTAACTAGGGAATGGATTCACCATCCACTACTTACTTTAGATGCATAATGTACAATCCATGGTATAGCACAATTGCAGATTCAGGCAAGATGTACAAAGTATTATAAATAGCAGGTGGGTTCTTTATGGGTATACTTTGTATATTACTCTCTGTGAAAAATGATGTGGAGTTCTTGGCTAGTATGCTTAGTGCCTTGTGTGGTGCATTGGTTTAATAAATGCAAGAAAAATTTACCCACAAACTCTTGAGCTGACAGTTTTCTTGATTTTAGTATATCCACAGTTACATTAATGCTTGCTCTCTGGCTCTCACTTTTATCTTACCTTCTATATTAGAGTTTTCCAGAGAAAGAGAACCAATAGGCATTTAAATATCTATATCTGTCTGGAAAAAGTTTTATTGTAAGTTACTTGTTCATGCAGTTATGTTGGCCGAGAAGTCCTGTGATCTTCCATTTAGAAGCTATAGAACCAGGAAGGCTGGCAATGTAGTTGAAGGCCTGAGAACCAGATACCCAATGGTATACATTCCAATTTGTTTCTCAAGGCTTAAGAACAAGGAGCAGTGAGTATAAGAGACAATTGATGTCCCAGCTCAGACAATTTGGCAGAGAGCAAATTCAATCTTTTGCCTTTTTGTTCTATTCAGGCCTAGGAGGGATTAGATAATACCCATCCACCCTGGGGAGAGTCACATGCTTTACTCAATTTCACAATTCAATTCCTAATCTCTTCTGGAAACACCCTTACAGACATATCTAGAAATTACATTTTTCTAGCTAGCTGGGCATCCTGTGGCCCAGTCAAATTGACACAGAATTAGCCATCATACCTTCCATGCACCAAGGTTCTTTTCTCACCTCCTCTTTTTCTTTGAATCTGTCCTTTTTCCTTTTTCAGTTAAAACTGATCTGAGTTCTCTAATTCTGACAGCCCTTTCTATTTTAATTGTGTTGTATCAACTTCTTCCACTCTTATTTTTTTACCATTGGTTAGTAAACATATTTGGAGAAGCATTATACATAGTGGTTAAGTTCTAGGCTCTGGAGCTAGACTATCTGGATTTGGTATTAGATATGATAAACTTCTTGTCAGCCATGTGACCTTGTGCAAGTTATTTAATTTCTATGTATCTTTGCTATCTCATCTATAAATATGAATATTAGTAGCACCTTTCTCTGATAGAGCTGTGATGACTTAAAAAGTTAATGTTAAGCACTTGAAACAGTTACTCATGAATAGTAATCTCTCACTAAAAATTCAATTGTATTAAAACAGAAAAATCCTGAGATGACAGCATTCTTTAGAGGTGGTTGTTTTAGATTTTTATCTTCTTGTATCTTGCTTATAGCGATGCACTGAAAATGAGTGAATGAAAATATTAGTTGCATCAGCATCCAATAGTGGGAACTTCTCTGCAATGTTAAGTTCCATTATCTTTAAACAAAATTTTCTCTTCCCCTCATCCCTGCTCTGTTGGGCAATCTAGCCACTGTTGGCTCCATTACAGAACTGACATCATCCTGGCTTGGAAAGATTTTAAAAGTCAGATCTATCACAGTCGTAAATGAACATTCTTTCTTCAACCCAGCAGCTCCACCTTCAAGGACCTAGAGGGCAACAGCCTGAAGGATAGTGGACATGAGGAGAGTGACCAGACTGACAGTGAGCATGATGTCCAGAGGAGCCTGTATTGTGATACTGCTGTCAACGATGTGCTGAATACCAGTGTGACGTCCATGGGATCTCAGATGCCTGACCATGGTAAGGGTTGACTGATTGTAAGTTACAACAATAGACTCCAAAGAACCCAGAATGTTTGCAGGCACAATTTACTACTTTAATGAATGTGGTATCAAGTTATCCACTAAGTTCATAACTCGGCAGCACCTACAGCAGAATCTAGTCAGATTCTTCTGCTTCCCTGAATGATTCCCTCAGGATCATATACTGTTTGGTCATTTTACAGGATAACACCATATACATATTGCGTGCATTCACTTCAATAGTAACTGCACTGAGCGAGCACACAGGAAATGGACAGATGCCTTCTCACCAGGAATAAATGCCTCTTTTTGCTATGGTGCCTGAATTCAGCTGATCAATTGAGTTGCATAGAACACAACTCTAATGAGACCAGAGGGGTAGGTTTTATTTCCCAATCAGGCTAGTTAGATTTACCGGGAGAGACACTGTTCTCTGACTACAGATTGTGTGTGCTCTTTACTGAGGATTGAAAGTACTGAACTTCCCATTTTGTCTGGCTGCCACATGAATCCATGCCATCAGTCATAGGGGAGACCAGGGCAAGAGAATGCAGCTGAATCAATGTAAAACATTCCACTAATGTGGAAAGCACATGTCAGGAGCAGCGTCCTCATGTATGAAGAAGGATCTGTTTTTGTGAACTCAGCCACATATCCCTCAGCAAGAAGCACTATTTAAAATTATGCTAGGCAGAAACCAGGATATAAAAGCATAAGCAGAGTTCAGGAAGGCAGAATGTTCAGATGGACTTGGGCACAAATGTCATTTTCAATATTTTACTGATGCTAACATGCTGTGCAAACAGCCTGTCCTTTTCAATTAAGAAGTATGAATTCAACTTAGTGTAGTGTTTAGGCTCAGTGAAGCTTCAGAATACTTGGCTATGTCTTAGAGAAGCTAGGCTCAAGCTCAGCTGGAAGTCCTACTGCTAAAAGTCTTAAAGACGAGGAAACAAAATATGGTGATTATGTGCTGGTCTTCAGCTGTTTCATTTCACTGTAAACATCATTAAATGCTTTTGTTTTGGTTTTGTAAATGAATCAAAAAATGCATGATTCACAAAACAAAATGTTTTCTATGGGAAAAATAGTCACTGTAGATTTTATTAAATTGCTAATCCATTCCTTACCCAGCAGACCCAAGTGTCAAAGTCCATAATATAGAGAGGTCACTACCAATTGTTCACTGCTGCCTTCCCTAATTGGTGAGTGGTGACATCTGCCGAGATAATATACTTTCTGGGGATCCTTACTATGACTAAGGATAAAAAAATAAACATTTATATAACTGAAACAGGAGCAATTTAATTCTCAGAGAATTAGCAGTGTGTCACAGGATGCAGACAGATATGTATCGTTTACTCCTTGCATGTGTCTCAAAGAAATGCTTTTTTCATTTATATCAGAAAGGGTTTTAGTTAGGTGCTCTGTGAAATGAAATGACTCCAGGAAAAGAAATAGTCATAATTGATTCTCACTTTATGCCTGGCTAGAACAACATCTGTTTTAATTTTTAGCACATTTCTCTAGGAAAATAATATAAGTGGACTGTAGCTAGATTTTCTGTTTCTTACAAATGGGATGCATTATATATTGTGTAGATTGGATAATAACGAGAATATTCTAAAGCAAGATGTGACAGTATCCCAAGATTCTCCTATTATAAGAGATGATTAGACACACACACACACATGCACAGATGTACTTTTTGTTCCATTTTGGCAATACTTCTTCATTTGTTTCTCAGTATTTGATTTGCAAATGCGTGTTCATTATTTTTCCCATTATTCCAGCAGTGGCTGAACTTTGAGCCAATCCTTAGGTTGGTTCTTTACAACTTGAGTGGCTAAAATTTATGTATGAAGGTCTTTTTTACATAGTCTGTACCTTGTGATATCCCACTATTTCTGAAGATTTCCATAATGATATTTAATTGTGTGTCCTAAATCAACTCTAGGCTTGCCACACAGATTGTGTCACCACAATCTTGGGTTGATTATTACTACCTCAAAACATAGCAATATTCCAGCAATTAACATTTTACTATTTCAACCTGCGCTCCCATGGTAAGTGTATTTCATTTTATCCTAAGGAACAGTTGTGGGAATGCAGTTGCTGGTGAATCTACCATACATGCCTGATCTTGAAGTTCTCAGCCTAAACTTTGATCCTGATATTTCTTTTGGTTCTGCTAGAACCACTCCAAATTTGGCCTAGATTCACCCAATAGAGTGGACCTTATATCATTGTATTGAATAGTTTGGTTCACCTTGGATATCCTATTTGTGGCTCTATGACATTTCTAATTTCAATATTGATACTGCATCTTCCTTTGCATGTATGTGGACATGTAATTGATAGAGAAGTCTCAGAATTTTCAAAATTAAGAAAATTTCTGCATTTGTTCATTTTTACTTGAGCAGGAATGGTTTGTTCAGTGATCTATTATTGTGTTGCTAGTGTTCGAAGAAGTGATATAAAATGTATTTGTTCCTCCTTTTCTGAGAGACACTGGGCCCTGTGCTTCTTCACACTGCTAAAAGTTCCTCTGGGATTTGTACTTATAACTATACTATACAGTAGCAGAAGAATGCTAAGTGTGAATGCTAAGGGTGCTTTATGACTTATGTAAGGGCCCAAGTGTCTAAAGTTTCAATAACTATTCACTGAGAACTTTACAAGCCATTGGAATTCAGAATCAATAGTTTCAGTGAAGAAAGTGGAATATGTAAAAGACTTTTTAATGCAGAGGCCAAAGTTCAGGTATTTAGTCATTGACAGTTTGGATTGTTTTGATTACCCCATCCAAACACATTCGTGAGCTGGATCAGAGTAGAGATAAGAAGGAATGATAGGAATCTCTGCTTTCTGTCTTACTTTCAATCCTGGCATCTCTCTTAACATGTCTAAAACCAGGTCAGTAGGTTGATGAACTAGTTGAACTGAATTTTCTGGTTGCCAGCTGACTGAATTACAAACTTATTTGTCATCCATCATGCTCAGGAATTAATGTCTCTCCCTAGTTCATTGGCTTTTATCATCATGGCTTCCCAGAAATGAACGCGAATAAATAACTCTTTAACTTGTGCTTTTTTAATGGCACATGGTACTGCTTAAGATGCTATTTCCCCATAGCTCTCAGAGGACCTTGACAACAAGTAAATGTGGTCATTTTGAGCAGGTTTAATGCCTCATTTGGAGCTTGAGAGTCACAATCAAATCTTCCCTCCCTGAATTTATTTGGTAAACTGACTACCTTCTGGTGGGGATAGGAATTTTGCCTCATACAATTCCTACAGGCAAATCTCTAAGAGGAGCAATTGACAAGTAGGATGGTCAGAGGTGCCAGAAGCTCATGGGTTTGTTGCATGATTTCGGATATGACTGGGT
Source organism: Marmota flaviventris (assembly GCF_047511675.1). Taxonomy (NCBI): domain Eukaryota; kingdom Metazoa; phylum Chordata; class Mammalia; order Rodentia; family Sciuridae; genus Marmota; species Marmota flaviventris. The sequence goes on from NC_092518.1 coordinate 74,699,609, forward strand.
TTGAAATTCTTCCTATCCTGGTTATTTCTGAGTTGAATAGTGGTGAAGTTAATAGACTTCTGGCTCCTCCTTGCTTCTTTGCATGACCATTTATGATGACTTGTGTATTCCATTATGCTTACTTAAAAATGCAGTCCTGATATGAAATTGGGGTTTTGGGGGATCATATTGTAGAACTGTACTCTAGTCCCAAGTCCAACTAATTTGCTCCAAATCATACCCAGTCTCTTTTCCCTTATGATTTTAATTATTGATTATAAATTCTTCAGTTGAGAAGAAGACTCTAATTGCTCTAATATGCACCCAATTTGGAGTTCAGTACACACTGAATTGATTTCCTTCCCATGTTAATTGATACCAAATGGAAGCCATGTACAGAAATTTGCAGTAACATTTATCTCCTTTTCACATCTGGAAGAAATATAATGATTCTTTATTTCTGGAAGTGTAGGTTTTTCTGGATTTTATTAAACTTGTTTATTTACCAATCTTATCACCTAATACCATTCAACATATTTTCTGTGCAAAACATGGATTCGAAGAACTTGATCTGTGCCTAATGCAACTGCTGCTACAAATTAGCCATGAAGGGGGCTGAGGTTGTGGCTCAGTGTTAGAGCACTCGCCTAGCACATGTGAGGCACTGGGTTTGATCCTCCGAACCACATAAAAATAAATAAATAAAATAAAGGTATATATACATGGAGTAAAACTTATAAAAAATTAGCTATTAAAATGTTCTATAGTCTGCATTCTACCCATAGTATAATGTTAACCACGGGTGTATTAAGCTGTTTACACTTTCAACACTATACAAACAATGTGCAATTTCATTTTCTCTAGCCTTTTAATGAAACTGTGATTCAGTGACTAAATATCCCTTTCTTTATCCTTTTACCTATCCCCCTGACTCACCTTCCATATCACTAAATTTCCAAACACTCAATTAATTCATTTCAATTAATCTCTTGGAAAAATAGGGAGTTCTCAATGGAGAATATTTTGTGACATTGCAAAGCAGTGTGCTGCTGGGCTCCAGAAATGGTAGCATAGACCAGATATTCATAAAGTAATTGAAAATTCCATTTTATCAGAATAGCATTTGCTGTCAAAAAGTTTTATCTTTACTTCAACAAAGAGGTTGATTAGATCCCCCTGGACCTGAATTAGCATCTTTTAGGCTAGATATACTGTTTTGCAATTCATGCGGTTATTTCTTCCCTAGTTTTGCTCATATAGAATTTTTTTTTAAAAATGTCTCCATTCTCTTGAAAATATACTGAGTGAAATGTTTAATTATTTGAACATAGGTTTGTGTATATAGTGTTTCTATGTGACTTTCAGATTCTTTCATCCTGCCTCAAGTATTACTACTACTAGCCAGGATTAATCTATTTACAGATATACCTTATTCATTTATTCAACAATATTTTTGAGGGTGCACTATGTGTTGGGCTCTGGGAAGTGTTATTCACTGTAAGCAATTATCTTTTTACTTTGGCTTACCTGGGGTTTATTGAGATGACCAAGTTCACCTGAATGATAAAATCAACAATTTTTATTTTAAAGACCATAAGAATAGGGCTTGCAACTATTAGAAAATTTGTTAATATTGTACCAATAAAGAAAAAAAATAAGAAGACTATTGCAAATAAGGTCTTATTTTCAATAAGAATATCATGAAAATTCTTCCTTGATGTTCTAATTTGAACAGTATTACATTAGCAAACATTTTTTTAAAACCTTCCTGCTTTGAGGTTGAATTTCCTGCTCAATTTTGGTTAATTTCACCATAGAATGGTAGGTTTAATCTCTGATACACCCAGTTCCTTTTCTGGTTTAGAGGCATTCAATGGTATTCAATGGCTAGTCCCTCTTTGCCTTGGATGCCTGGAAACTTAATCCTTTCCCAATCTCAGCAATTTCTGTAGGAAGAGATGTGACAGGTGGAGCATTGTTTATTTTGACTACATTGCTGCACCAGGTAATTGGATTCTTTCCAAAGCATTATTTACATTTTATTGACAAGACAGTTGCTTGAATAAAAAGTTGTTCTTAACTAATGGAAACATCTATGCTATTAGCAGTTATTTACTAGCATTTTATTGGTTTGGTTATTTTGGTTAGAGAATACTTTCAGGACAATTCACCATCAGTTTTTTCATACAGTACATCAGGAATAATACCAACTGTTCATTTGCTTTCAAATTGACACACACACACACACCAATTTGTATGTGTAAATGTTTTTCTGATATCCACTTGGAACTTTTAGTTGTCTCATATTTAAGGTCATTGTAAAATTTGCTGTTGCTATTTATTACCTGTGGTAGGGCTGGGCATGGTGGTACACACCTGTAATCCCAGTAGCTCAAGAGGCTGAGGCAGGAGGATCACAAGTTCAAAGCCAGCCTCAGCAAAAGTGAGGTGCTAAGCAACTCAGTGAGATCCTGTCTCTAAATAAAATAAAAAATAGTTCTGTGGATGTGACTCAGTGGCCGAGTGCCCCTTAGTTCAATCCCCAGTACCCCCCAAAAAAATCAAAAAAATTAAAAATTATTACCTGTGGTGAGGGATTGACTATTTGTCAAGAAAATGAATGCCATGGGCTTTTTTTTTTTTTTTTTGTCTAGCTGATACTAAGAATTTCTATGTTTCTAAATACTTGGAAAGCATTGGAGCATGGAGGCTATATAAAGGGAGCACACTGAACAATTAAGAATTTCATTCTCTAGGAGTTTATGGCGCAGTAGCACAAATGGTCCAGTATGGAATAGGCTACATAGGATCAGTGAAGAAATTAATTAAGTTTACTTGAACTAGAAAACAAAACACATTTAAAAGGACACTTTGGTGTAATGGAATCCCATTGACGGAATTGTGGAAGATAGTTGCCAACATGGTATGCTAGATAAAATTATGCTCTATTTTGGTGATTTGCTGGGTGAATGTTTTCCAGTTGCTGCATGAAAAAGCAAATTCTGTAGGCCATGATAAATAGGGATACTGCTAAGATGATAATAGATGAGAAAAATGTCAAGTTGTCTTATGGGACCAGATCATGTAGATTGCTTCATATGCTCAAAAAGCCCTTTGAAATATCAAGATCATTATCTTCTTTGGGTCTTTCTTTTTATATAACATTATTTCTGTCCTAAGATGGTTAAGAACCATAAATAAACTCCATGAGGATGGAAAAACCTGAATCTAAACATGGCATTTAAGAATTTATAGACTACCTTTTTTATTTTTCCTCTAATCCCTTTATTATGAAAGAAATATGGGGAATTAAATCCAGTCATCATTTAAGAAGCCACTTAAATCATCATACCAAAATTCTACATCATTTCTTTATTGTGTAGTCAAAATATTTGTGAGATGGCTTTCTTCCCTTACCATAGATGATTTTTGTCATCCAGGGTTAGGGTTTGCCTAGGGATTTTTAATCTCTTGTCTTCACCAGATGGCTTATTTTCAGTAGACTTTGAGCCAAGAAAAGCTCATTTGATACATCCTTTTTTTCACATGGAAGTCCTTTTTTTTCCTACAAAGTTTGCCCCCAATAAAACTGCACTCTGGAAAAAACAACTAAGAACCAGATCAGACAAGGTTTGACAGGCATTTAGGTCCATTAGAAAAGTTGCTTTTCAAGGACGTATGGACAGGTTCTTCTGGAGATGTTTTGAAAGCTCTCACATAAAAACTTGGTAGCCTTAATTGATTGTAGCAAGGCAGCTTCCCAGGCATGAGTTTACAAATTTAAATCTAATGCCAGAGATTTATTTCCCAACTTTATGTGACTACTCTCTCCATCTCTAAGTCACATAATCTAGGTTTAGGTCTTGGGTGGTCATTTATTTATTTATTTGTTGAGGATTCTGGGGATTTCTGGGGATTGAACCCAGTGGTATTCTACCACTGAATTACATTCCCAGACCTTCCATTTTTATTTTTCTCTTTTGATAGAGGGTCTTTCTTTGTTGCCAAGGCTGGCCTTGAACTTGCAATCCTCTTGCCTCAGTGTGTGAAGTTACTGGAAATACAGGCATATATCACTGCACCAGTCTTAGATGGTCTTTTAAAGTTCAAGGCAGATGGAAAAAACTGACTCTTTTGCAACTGGGCAGAATGTAATTCCATAAACCAATCAATTACCATCTCTAGAGAATACAAAGCAGTTATTGACAATTAGGGCTAAAGAGATTAATGATGAGATAGGGTCCATAGTTGGTCTAGAACAAATCATTTGGCTATAGATATGGGTGTGCAGGAAACAAAATGAAAATGTACTGTGGGATTTGGGGTTTTATGTCAAATGCTGGACTTTATATAAAAATATATGGTCAAAGATCTACTGTATGGTTGTAGGTATGTGAAATATGGTGTTTAGCAGAGATTGAAAAGTAATGAATCCAGAAGGGGCTAAAGGAGTTTATCCGAATATGAACTCTTTGTGGCTGAATTCACATTGTCAAATGAGGTTGCCTCTTGAGAGACAGTTTGTCTCTTAAGGGTGCCTTGTAATCAGAAATAATAGTTCTAGTCTGTTATCCTTCGTAACAGATTAGACGACAAGCAGGCAAGTGGTTAAATATGAAAAACAGACAACAGTATCTTATTGTAAGTTTAGTTCTTTTTAACTTTGGTAGTACCCAGTTTAATAGCTTTTGAGAATCTTTAGTTTCCTTGGTTTACCAGTAAGTTTTTTACCCTGACTGAAGTTAGAACCCCTCACACAAGTTTCTTTGCCTCTATTTAAGTCAACTAAGTCCTAGAGTATTCCTAAATTGTAGTCTAGTATCTAGACTTTAAGTGATGCAGGAGTGTAACTGTAATCTGGTTTGAATAAAAACATAGCTTTTATAATATTGCCTTTTAAGGTAGAAACTTGTAGGCATACACTGCTCTGATTACCTGGAAAAACTTGGTAGCCTTAATTGATTGTAGCAAGGCAGCTTCCCAGGCATGAGTTTACAAATTCAAATCCAGTGCCAGAGATTTATTTTCCAACTTTGTGTGACTACTCTCTCCATCTCTAAGTCCCATACTCTCTCCCTTTTTAATAGGTGCTGGACATCTTGCTTTCTTCCCTCTTTTTTTAGTTTGTATAGAGTTTCTAACCTGTGTGAACAAGAGTCTTTCCCTTTTAGTACACAGAAGAGGAAAAGAGGAATGATGTAGGTTCCAAGATATTTAGACTGGTCAAACTGTTCCAAGGCATCACCACCTGCTGTTTTTAATCATTAATGAGGCTGTCAGTTGCTCTAATCTGGGAGGTGAACCAAAAGAGTGGTTTTGATTTTAATTTAATTTAAAAATCAGCTTATTGAAACAAAAATGCCTCCAGCTTATAAGAGTCAGGTTGTACACTATTGACAAACCAAAGCAAGTCAGAAGCAGAAGCTGAGCCGTCACTCATATGTAAAAGTAAACTATTTTAAACTTGGAGAACTTTTATTATCATCTCTAGCCAGAAAATTTAGTCCTTTTAAATCAAGGAGCCATTGTATTCTAGAGATATGCTGCATATAAATATTTCTTCCATTTGTGTTCTGAAGAAAACCCAATGGACAAAATGTTTAAGGACTTTATTAATGCCAGAACACAAATCGATAGCAAAGTCCAGAGTGAACCCAAAGTGCAAATTCTTTTGCTTGATTCAATGCCCATCAGACTGTTTCTACATTTTAGAAAAGTTGAGTGATTATCTTGTGAGTACTCTATTAAGTTTGAATTTTCTTACACTGGATAATTTTGTTTAGTGGCAAGATGAGAATTCAGAAATACAGTGCCTATACACAAAGTGAATTTTAAAGATGTAGAGCCAGACCTTTGTTTGTGCCAACTGTCAACTGAGAAGGCTTCATTATGTCTCTCTGAGCTTCACCAAATACTTCAGATTTATAATTGATGTCAACTGAAATTGAAGGCAATGAAAACCTTCCTTCTTTGATTGTAGAAAACATTACCTTACTGTTGGGTGCTAGTTAGCTGGAGGGTTGTATCAAATCACACTAGCCTTCTGCTAACACAGCAAGTGAGCACTTCCTGAATTCAGCTGATAATCAATCTATGCAGCTAATGAGTCTGCAAACATACTGAGCTGCTGGAGCTGGCACCAGGAAACCACCACTCCTAACTAACCATCTCTTATTAACCTTGTGGTGTTGCCTTTGTGATGTTAATTAGAGACCCATAAAGCTATCTGCCCTGGATCTTTGGTTTAACATAGATTCAAAGAAACACAGTCCACTTTAAGGCTTCTGTTTGTGTAGTGTTTCCTCTTATGAAGGAAAATGACTGACTTGCCATTTAAATCAATTTGAGATGATTAATCTGTAATGTTCTGGTAATTAAAATGCCAGAAAAAGTTGCTGCTGCAGGTGGTATAATTTATAATGCTCTCCAGATTCTGGTGGTACTGAAGTGGGTGGCAGATGTTTCCACCACTGTTATGTGTTGACAGTCTGAAGGTACCCATTTCCAGGCTGTAGTCCTGTTTGCCAGACTGCCTGTCTGCCTTCTGTTTTGGATTGAATTCCTCTAGATTTTGCTTGAGGAGTGTAAGAGGTGTGTTTTGCTTCTCTTCTGTGGGGTGATGAGCCAAGGAATAAATGTTGTACTACTACTGGGAAGAAAAAATGTCTTCTGAGTTGAAGCACTGTTTAACTCAAAATGATCTGTTATCAAATAGGCATACCCCAAATTGAAACTATTCTATTTGTATGATGAAGATGGAGAAGCAGCATTATTTGCTTCTCTAAGTCCCCATCACACTCCCTCTTTGTTAGTGTTTACACCAGGAAGTGTTTCATTAAACAAAGAGCATTATAAGTGTTTCAAGCATGTTGGACCCATGTGTTCATCCTGTGCTTTTGCTTATCGATCTGCACCTTTTAGTGTCTTACTTCTCTTTTATTCTAAATAAAAAATCTCCATCATGTCGGATTAGCCCACAACTTTGTAGTGCAAGAATTAAAACCAAGAATCAATAAATGGGATAGATTCAAACTAAAAAGCTTCTTTTCAGCAAAAGACACAATCAGTGAGGTGAATAGACAGCCTACAGAATGGGAGCAAATCTTTACCCCTCACACATCATATAGAACACTAATCACTAGGATATATAAAGAACTAAAAAAAACCTAACACACAATAAAACAAATAACCCAGTCAATAAGTGGGTAAAGGATCTGTACAGACACTTCTCAGAAGAGGATATACAATCAATCAACAAATATGTGAAAAAATGTTCATCATCACTAGCAATTAGAGAAATGCAAATCAAAACTACTCTTAAGATTTCATATCACTCCAGGCAGAATGGCAGCTATCAAGAATACAAACAACAATAAGTGTTGGTGAGGATGTGGGGGAAAAGGCACACTCATACATTGCTGGTGGCATTGCAAATTGGTGCAGCCAATCTGGAAAGCAGTATGGAGATTCCTTGCAAAACTTGGAATGGAACCACCATTTGCCCCAGCTATCCCACTCCTCAGTTTATACCCAAAGGACTTAAAAACAGCATACTACAGGGACACAGCCATATCAATGTTTATAGCAGCATAATTTACAATAGCTAAATCGTGGAGCCAACTTAGATGCCCTTCAACAGATGAATGGATAAAGAAACTTTGATATATATACACAAAACTTTGATATATATGAGCAAAACTCTATGCTTTTCTAGTGGTATTGACTCTGTTTTCCCTTCCCTGTGTCAAAAAATGTATATCTCAGCCCTCAGGGTCTCTCTTTCCTCTTGGTTATCCTCCTTCTCTTGCCCTACTGCTCTTAAATGGCTAATGGGTGGCAGACATCATTTTGAACTTTTTTTGTTGTTGTCATTCCCACCTCATGCCCAGACTTTCATTAAAAAATAAATGAGAAGATGCATTAAAAGAGAATAAAATCATGACATTTGCAGGTAAATGATGAAGTTGGAGAATATAATGCCAAGTGAAGCAAGCCAATCCCCCAAAACATAGGCTGAGTGTTTTCTTTGATATGAGGATGCTGACTCATAATAGTGTTGGTGGGGGGAGCATGGGAGGAATGGAGGAACTTTAGATAGAGCAAAGGGGAGGGAGGGAAAAGGAGGGGCAAGGAGGTAGGAATGATGGTGGAATGAGTTAGACATCATTACCCTAAGTACATGTATGAAGACACGAATGGTGTGAAAATACTTTGTACAACCAGTGACTTGAAAAAATGTGTTCTATATGTATAATATGAAATAAATTGTATTCTACCATCATGTATAAAAATTAGAATAAATAAAAAATTTAATTATAAAAGAAAAAAATTACATAAAATAAATGATTTATATGACCCTATGTGGCAGAATCTCTAGATTAGGAATTGGTTGTCTATGAAATAAGTGAGATTTTGAATGTTAGACATTGTTTTATGTGATTTGGAAAAGGGGTACTTCTAAAAGTGTAATGTTAATCATGCAGATGCTTTAGAGACTAAAATTCAGGCACAGATCCTAGTATTCCACTTGCAGCATTACCAAGAGTCCCTTTGGTATCTGAAATTTCCTCTGATATCAATGCATCAGGTTTAAAGTACTAAAAAGTCCATGAAATAATTGCAAGAGGGAGCACATTTTATGGTATTATTTATCACTTACAGCAACACTAAGAGACAAGCATTGAATTCCAAAAAAAATGAGAGAAATTATAGCCATTTAAATTGACTTGAACCAAGTCAGAATCTTAGTAGATTGAGAGAAGTTCCGAAAGTTAGAGTGATTTGATAAGAGAGAAATGAAGTAAGATACAAATATTTGTGGTTGAAACTAAGATTGGCAGGGATTTGAGGGTTATAATCCAGACTTCTTTAATATATACTATCTAGTTTATCCTCATAGGTAAACTGGAGACTTCTTTTTCTTATTGGAGTCTTCCAGATAGAGGCTCCGACTAAAATGAGCAAGTCCTAATTAGTTTAAATACTTCCACACTATTCCATTATCTTCAAGAATGCATTGCTAGTCTGCCTGTAAACCTAAAGGCACACAGAAGACCATAGTGGCCAAGAGTATACACTTTGGGTAAGAAAAATCTGAATTTCATGTTTACTTTTGCCACCTAAAGACATTGACCTCAGCCAAGTTACTTATTTTTTTAAACTCAATTTTCTCTTTGGCAAGATGGAAGTAATAATAGAAATTGCTTACCAGGATGTTTGTGAGATGATCCAGGTAAAGCATTTAGCATTCTTCCTTGCACCTAATGAGTGTCCAAAACAGAGAGTACATTGAGTCTTTGAGATATTCCACTTTGTATGATTTCAGGGTCCCCACCACCTAGAACTCCTATTCTGTTTTCTGCTGTCTGTTATCCTTTTAACAGAGGGTAAGGCATTCCATTTAATAATTATTGTTCAAAATTCAAGCAGCCCATAAGGAGAAGCAATGTATTTATTCAAATTCACACTTAGTTGTAAATAGCTGCTATGAGATATTTTTCCCCATGTTTGGAATTTGATGAGGATGTGGGGAGAATGTTTTCTAGAACACTGAACATTAAGAATCTTAGAGGAGGGAAATGCACAGAAAAGGGGTGCTAACCTCAGGTGTTTGCCAAGGGAATTGTCAGTGTCCAAAGGAACATGAGGTAATTGTCATTTAATTTACTCACTCTGAAATGTTTGGATGTTAGAAAGCTGCCTTCAGTATCAAATTATTTTTCAGAATAAGCCTAGATTTTGGTTTGACAATTTAAAGGATGCCTACCAAAGGTTTAAACAGAGGTCTGTGCCCATCTAAATAGCAAAAGGCACATATTCTTGAGCACTTGTGGTGAGATGAGCAAAACTCTGTTCTTTTCTGGTGGTGTTGACTCTGTTTTCCCTTCCCTGTGTCAAAAAATGTACACCTCAGCCCCCAGGGTCTCTCTTTCCTCTTGGTTATCCTCCTTCTTTTGTCCTACTGCTCTTAAATGGCTAATGGGTGGCAGACATCATTTTGATCTTTTTTTGTTGTTGTCATTCCCACCTCATGCCCAGACTTTCATTAAAAAATAAATGAGAAGATGCATTTTTCATTTCTAGTTTTCTTCTAAAAAGTCACCCTGCAAAGGATCTCCTTTTCATTTTTCCTAACAATAGGCTGAAAAATGCCCAGCTCCTACCTGAAAGGTCACATCTCCTTGCCATATGAATGAGCTCACAGCATGTCCATGGGGACACTGTCATCTGAGAAAATGATGGGAATTTATGTGATTTTGGATTTCTGCCTCTTTTTGTAGTGGAAAAATGACTTTGTTAATGATTGCAAAAAAAGACTTAAAATTTTTCTCTATATAAATTCCAGGAGAAAGCAACTCAGATTCACAATTGATAAATGGAAAACAACAACAAACTTTTTGTACCACTATTTTGTTTAAAGCTGTTTGTTTTTAAGTAAGTTAGATGTCTCACCTTCTCTTGTTTTAGGGTGTTGAATCTAGCTGGCAGGCTGCACTTTTGTGGCATAAAATATTTTGGCTTGTGAGAGACCTTATGACATGTTTCTGTTTAATATAGAAATGGAAAGGAGGGAGGGAAAACATGCACACACACAGAACTGTGGGCCATTTTGGATATGCAAAAAGAACTTAAAACACATGCAAAAGCATCATGGTTTTGAAAAAGGCAGATTCATTGTGAAAATAACTTTCTTTCATAGCTTGAATATCGCATTCCATGATGACAATGTAAATGGAAGTACATAACTCTTGCCTTCCTAAAAATTCAAGTCCATATGATGTATGCAATAGTCCAAAATCATTTTGGTCCCTAAAATAATTTAATGTCGTGTGGCCTAATGGGAAATGAGAATTCTAAGTTTTACTCTAGTATTTGTTCATCATATAGCCTTGGGTAAGTCACTAACCTCTTAAAATCTCAATTCATATATTTATAAGTGGGATGATGAACAATGTTGGTAAGATCAATAACCAAATTGATATTTATATATGTGCAGTAGCTTTTTCCAGTACAGTATAATTATGAATCAGATAGTTAGTGTTTTCTTTCTTTTTTTTTTCATGCCTTCCTCCTTGACCTGTTGACCTGAACACTTTGATCTCAGCATGATCTGTTTTAGCAGCAAGGGGACTGACTTGAGAGCCAAGGTTTAGCTTCTCATTACATTCCACAAATGAATATTTGTGTGACTATAAATGAATTGCTTGTCTGTCTAGTCTTTGTTTTTTCTCATCTACAGAATGCAGGATGTTGGTAGTACTTGCCTTATAGGGAGGTTGTTTGGATTAAATGAAATAATACATATAAAACACTTAGCACAGTGCCTATTCTAGAGTAGGCATTCATAGATGTTGGTAAGATGATGTTAATGAAACATTCTCCTTGGTTTTCTTTCTCCTTCATAATTCCATGTCTCTCTTTCACTTTAAAATCAAGGGCAATATTTAAGTCCTTTAAGAAGCCTTTCTTGTCTAACACTTAATTCATCCTGAACTCTACTTGGCACACTCTTCAACATCTATGTTTATGATTTGTATTGTGCGAATTCATGCTTTGCTTATTTTTTTTTTTTAAAAATCAGAATGAGGGGGTTGGTAATTACTGAGACCCTTTAACTTGTAAGCTTCTTTTATTCTGATTTTGGGTTCTGGGCACAACCTTTTCAAATTCCTGAGCACATAGCCATTTGCCAATGGATCTTAATGAGTGCCATACTCAAGTTAACAGATGGTATGGTGTGCTTGCTTTGAGGGGGTAATTGCTCTTTCATCTTAATTTCCTCCCTTTGGCATTCCTTCCTTGGAAGCTGCTCAATGGCAATGTCATAAAGCTTGAGGTGAAAATCAAACTGAAGTATCAGGTCACTTGTCTGTCTAAAAAAGGCATTACAGTTAAACTAAGAACTAGTGAAGTTCTTCCAAGGGAGAGACTTTTAACCCCAATATTGGGGACCAGATAATTCTTAAGGGTACAACAGCCTTAATTATCTGTTCATTCTTCCTCTCCTAAGCAAGGTAGTTATTTCTAGTTGATCACTACCTCCATTTTTCCTTAAAAAAAAAGATTAAGAAGACTCCTCCTCCTTGGCTAATGTGTGAGACCTCTCACAGTTTGTTATTAAATTCTAACACTCCAAGTTGCAAAAGGCTAATTGTACTACAATCTTTCCCTCCCTCTTCCTTCCTTTCCCCCTCACTTTATACAGTATTTCCTTGATGATTATTTAGTTCTTCCTTAAACTTCTCTTTTCAAGTCCCTTTTCTTCTAGGGACAACTTCTAATTCATTATTGTATTATTACAGAAAGTAGAGATATTTTCATTGAGACTGAATGAAAATTTTTGTTTGGATGTCATGGTTCAGGCTTCCCTTATGAAGTTTTTTAATGGCTTTTTAAAATTTTCTATCGTTGTCTTCTTTAATACTTTTCCCCTTTCCCCACAGAGCTGATAGCACAATACTATGAATGAAGAAGATACTCAGTGAACAAGTATTGATAAATTCATTTCTCTAAACACTACCAAAGAACACATATTATCTACCAATCTTTGCTTCCCAGGGCAATTCTTATCCACCTCATTTTACAGATGCCAGAGGTGAAATGATTTATTCCAAGACAAGGCACAGATCAAAAAAGAGTTTTTGTTTCTTCCATATATTATGCTATTCTAGGGCATTGTTGCTTTTCCATTTGAAATCTCAAAGGCTGCTGGACTGACAGGAAGTTTTCATTGTTATAAAAGAGCTACCTCCTCTAGTTTGGAAGAGATGTTGCTTAGGGAAATTGCAATAGAACATAGCAGTTAAACCAGAAAGAATGGGGAGTCAGAAACATTACTGTGACATGGGAGGAAATAATTGGTGTGGCTAACTAGCCCAAGGGGCAGGTTTTTTAGTACCAGGCATCTCTACAGCATTGGTATCTGTACAGATACTGGCCTCTCACTTTGTTTCTTACATTTTACTTTCTGAGTTGGCTTGCTGTTATCCTAGTCACTGGTCATTCCATTGACTACACACTCCCATTGAATCACAACTGTGTCTTCCTTGTTTCCTTCTTTCCAACCTTGATGACTTCTTACTCAGATTGGTGTCCAAATCTTTTTCTTTCAAAAATACCTGATGAAATTCAAGTCTTTAGCTTCTGCTCCCCTCATCATTTCTGCTGATATGGGCTGGATGTTTTCACTAAATGTTAAAAATTTTATCAGATGGTTCCATTCTTTTTGGGTTACTGGACAGCAAATTTGCTGAGGCCCAGCCTTTCTAGATTGGCAGCGGTAGCTGCTTCCTTCCCCTCCCCTCCTTCTTCTTTGGTGCTGTATGTATGGACAGTTTGGAGATGGTCATTTCTCAGTGATGATCTTTAAAATATGTTTTTTTACATTGTCAAAATGTGGAACGTGATCACCCTTGACTACTAAGATGTTTCCTATCATTCGCTTCCTTTTATTGTGTTTTTTTCTTGTACAAAGAGTGGGAAAAATTCAATCAAGTTTCTGAATTCAAGTCCTAGATCTGCCACTAACTCCATGTGTGATATCAAGTACTCTACTTCTTTTCTTTGGGCCCCACTTTCTATATATGTATTGAGGAGTTTGGACAGGAGTAATTTATACAGGGCTTATTATTGCTAATATTCTACTACTGTTGTTCATTTAGCATGAAAGGATTATTGGGAAAGCAGAGCATATTTTGGCTGAATTTTCCCATATTTCTAAAGAACAAGTTAGGGTGAGAAATCTGACTTAGTCATGAGGCTTTGAGTAGTAAAAATCCTTCCATTGTGGAAGGGAAATGAGGATGGAAAATTGGTGGAGCTAGCTTGTGTTAAATACTCACAGCTTCTTTCTCCTCTTTGGCTTTTGTTTGCATATGTTTAACTTAACTCTGCTTTCAAGTGTGTGTATTTTTGTTGGAAATTGTCCCCTTTTCCTTGTACACCCAATTCATGTTCTCATCTTCCTTCTCCCTTACTGAATCATCCATTTCTGAATAGTTTGCAATTTTCAACTTAATTAGGTCTTTCCCCTAAGTGAAGAACACAGCTGTTTCCCCTCTGATACTTTGGCAGCTGCCTCTTCCTTTCCCAAAATGGAATGATTAGCTCTTTTCTTTGACTTCTTAACTGGCCATTAGTTCAGAACTACTAGCCCATTTCTTGTGAAAGAAGTACCAAATCCCATGGCCAGAGTTGCCCCAATTTGCCTTTGAGGCCTTTTGATATTCTGGGAGCTTAATTCATATGAACTATGGAACTTATCAATCTTTCAGAGCCCCACTTACATTATTATCTCCAGTGATTCTATTGTTCAATCATTTGAGACACTGATCCATGAGGAGAACCCAGCCTGGTGTCTCTGATATGGTTTTGATGAAGAAATAGAGAATTAGAAGTCCTAAATATATTTTGTTCCTGAATTAAATGGCCTTCATTTGTCATGGGGTTGCCAATGATTTCTAAAAAGCCCCCTTGCCTATTAGTCTTTATGTTTTAGTTTTATGTACCAGCATTTAAGAAAGATATTGCTGTTTTTCCCCAGGTGCTTTGACTTTACCCCTCTGGCCTTTAATTTTATCATTCCACACCCATTGCTAATTGTTGGGATTTCCTCTTATTCATTTATGATATCAAGTCAGCTTCTCCACTTATTTCTAACTCCCCTCTCATATTATGCCCCTTGTTAATCAACCAAAAGCACTCAATACTGTGGGTTTAGTATTGCATTTCCAAATGTGTGTGGTGCAGCCTCTTTTTGCTCATTCAATTTAATTCCACATACTTAGCATATTAGGCACATTCATCAATATTTCCTGTTTGAGGTCTGTCTTTTAAATTTGAATGCATTCTGCATGTGGTCCCCACCACCACTTAAATGATGAGATCTGCAACAGAAAGAATAGCTCTGTGCTTAGTAGGAAAAGAAAGCACAGGGTAATTTGTCACATTCTCAGAAGTTGTGTGCAAGGTCCAACCCTTGGCACAATTGTGTATGCAGTGCTGCTATATCTGACTACACCTTTCCCTTCATCTGGGAGCATAGGCATTGAATGTTGTTGTCTTTGGGTTTTCTTAGTTTCCCTCATCACTAATTTTCTACTCATGGCTCTGCATTCCCAGCCTTTCTTTGCTTGTTTCCTACTTCCCATACAAAAAGGTACCTGTTCCATGTTCTGTTTCCCCAAAGCCTTATTTATTTTTAGGGACCTTGAAAACGAACTGTCCTCCCTTTCCAGATAGCATTTACATCTCAATGTAATGATAATCCAAGAGAATAATGGAGGCATTTGGGTCACCAGTGAAACTTGATGGAGTGATGTCTTTAAGGTGAGCTCTTTCTCAGAATCCTTTCCTTCATATCCTAACAATAGTTAATTACATGGTATAAGAATAATGTAAACTTGGACATCACCTATCCAGAAGAGTTAGAGCTGTCTGATGGATAAGAGTACCTAATGTGTATTGAATTCTTCCTTTGTGCCAGGCACTTTTTAGCTCAATTTACATGCCTTTCCTCTTTTAATCGTCTCAACAATCCCATGAGGTCAGTGCTATTAGTCCTATCTTATAGATGGAAACAAAACCAATAAGGCCCAGAGAGTAAGTTTAAGTAACTTTTATAGGACAGGGCTATGACAGTCTATTAAGACTTAGAGCTGGAACCCTAAGACAGTCTTGTTTCAGAGCCCACATTTAAATCAGGGACTCACACATGCTAGGCAAGCGCTATACTACTGAGTCACATGCCCAGCCCCTAAACCCCACATTCTTTGACCCATGGCTACACTGCTGTTGGGAAAGGGCTGGTGTCCTGTGTGCTTGTATACTTCACTGAGAGGAATCAACTTCACATGTGCTGCAGTGAAGTAATCTGTTCCTTTGGTGAGGAACAGATCTGGCTTATGCCTCATTCTTTCTAGAGGGAAGCTTGTCTTTGGGCACAGTGCTGCAGCAGAAAGTTTTGTTTTTGCTTTTTTGCACCCCATAATTAGCAATGTTAAAGTTTCTTCACAAGTCTCTATGGCTTTAGGTTCTCAGGGCTACTTGCTAAATACCCAGTACCAAGCTTACATTCTATCTTTTCCTTACTTTAGGACCATGTAAGGTCTCTCCTTGATGTTAGACAGCAGAAGTATGATAGACTACAGTCCAAGGCAGGGGTTCTGTGAAGGGAGAGCAGACTCACACATTCAAGGACCAGAATGGCTAGAAACCCTGCCTTAATCAGGTAGTGCCAGCATTTTGTCTAACAAGACATTTTTTAAAGGAAGTGATTCAATGAATTGTTTTCTGAGGTGGATGGCTGTGTTTTCAGTTAGTACGGTTTTTCCTTCTGGACTGAGATTTTATTGGCTGCTGCTTATTTACTAGCAGACAGAAATCTTCACACCTGTGAGCTGCTGCAATCATGGTAATGAGCATTCTGTTCAGAAGGAGAGCACTCATTCTCTTTTTCAGTAGCCCTTACCCTAACACAGGAAGTTTAATACATTCATTTATTCTTTCAATAAATAGATTAAATTCAGAGTGAAGGAAGGGACAGTCTTACTCAGTCTTCTTTGCATGATATTCAGGGTCTGCTTAGTTCCAGCTGTGTAAACATGATTGCAGAACTTAGGTATTGTCTAGTGGGGGAGGATTGCAATTTGGGAGAGGCACACCATGACTGGGATGGAGCCAGACATTCTTCCACCCACTTCAGTCCACACCCTGTGGGGTTGGCTTGCTCAGCTCCTGGAGTCAGAAGTGAAGATGGGGCAGCTGGAGTTAATTATACTGTTTTATAGCTGCTTATCATTAAGGAATGAGGACTAGTAAAGAGTTAGTGAAATATAAAATCATATCCTCAATGGTATTCCAGTTATGGCAGTAGGAAAGAAAGAAATGGAAGATTTTAGACAAAATAGTAAGCCTAAAATATTAAATATGCAAGAAAAATCCAATAAAATCTACTAAAATTGTAGCTGTATTTATATTCCATTTGATTTTCTCTTTGGCCACTGAAAGCAAGGGCAGAGAGATATCATGTTGATTGGAAAAAACTATTGTCATCATATCTGATATCTGGGCTCAGCTTTGTTCTTGAGATTTGTTTAAATAATGGGTAATTAAATAATGCTTGATACTTCTGATATATGAGAACTATTAATATGGAAGTGTGATTTTCTATAATAAATACAAATATTATGGATCATTCTAATTCTTTGTTCCCACCACCACCTGCAATTATATACAAAGTTGGCTCTTCTCAGTTCAGTAGTCTGAGCTCTAGTAATTGTTCTGTCCTTCTAAAGAGGCACATGGGCATACATATTCCTGAGCTCTTAAGTGTGAGGTTATTTATGAGATATCAGGTATTGTTTGATGCCTCAGATTTTCCAGGTTATTTTTGGGGTAAGGTGACTAAGAGTTAACACAGAGGTACTTGGATTCTCACTGGATGTGAATGTAAGGACAGGGTCCTGATCAAGAAAGAAAGAAAAAACATTGTTTTCAATGCACTGTGGTGTTAGTGCATTTAGGAATAATTCAGTCAGTGATATTCAATCCCTTTTTCCTAAGCAGCTCATTTCAAAATGCTGTTTCTGAGACAAAATCTTTTTTTACAGGATGGGGCGCTCTGCAATGAGAAGAAAAATCTGGGCTGATAGAGTGCACTGAGTTTGAATCATATGAAAAGTGTTTAATTATAAAAAGGGAAATAAAATTCAATGAATTACCATTAATGCAATACTGGAATACCATTAATGCAATACTAGAGTGTTCCAAACTGTGATCTGTATACATGCATTCCTTGTTCACCAGCTTTGGATCCTGAAGAAAGAGAAACATTCCTCCAGAAGACTAGCAGGGTATATGGGGACACCTCCATCTTCCATCATATTCAACCAGGGTGGGGAAGTCCTGTCAGTATTGTCCGTATGGTGTCCCTGGATCTTGAAATTGAGATGCCTATTAGTGCTGTCCTGAATGTTGTAATTGTACTATGTGCAGAGCATCCCATAATACTCAATTCCTGGATTCTTGTCTAAATCATTAGGTGAGAGCATTATGGGTGCCATAATAGCATTAGAATTCCTGCAACTAAAAAGGAAACACATTTGGCTTGTACTTTATCCACAATCACTTACACTTAAACTATTGATAGTTGATTGGGATCTGTAGACTGTTGGCCTGTGCCATGGGACTTCTAAGCATATTTGATGGGTGGAACAGACAGGGAGGCTGTAGATTTTGGCAAGCTGTGCTTCCCATTAGTCAAGCTGACTGTATCTGACACAGAGATTCCAATTCACCAAGATGAATTGGTGAATTCCAATTCACTTCTCTAGGCTTTGGCCAATGGCCCAATAATCTTGACATGAAGGACAAGAGAGGACCAGTGTTACATTAGGCTGTGAGTTTCCAATGAGCAAATATTTGAGTGATTTACTGAATTCCCCATTGCGTTTTTGGTTGTTGTGTTTTTTTTTTTTTTTTTTGGCAGACACAAAATTCATGGCAGCATTTTAGAATTTGAGGGAATTGAAATATTTAAAATTTTATTGTATTGTAAATGTTAACCATTACTCCCCTCATAGAGAATGTGGATTCTCTTTATAGGGTGTGCAGACTGTATATTTAATATTCCTCTCAAGTTTTTCTTGTGAGGGGTGCTGGTAACATATCCTGCTAAGGACATACCAGACACAGCTGTTTCTAATAATAGGAGGGGCCCTACAGAACTATCCAGCTTACTCTGAAGGTTCTTTGATAGGAAGGAGGAAATGCCCCAAGAGAACAGACCTTTTCCATATCAGTGGATTTTCTGGCAGAGACTTGGTCACTTCTATTGTCTATGCCTCCCTATAGCTTTCTTAGTGGTATGAGTTTCTAAGCAGATGGATTTGCTGTGGTGAAAAAAGGCCACAAAACTGAAGGAAGAGACATGAGGTCTGTATAGGGTGAATGGTAAGATTAGAGGGTGTTTTGGTCATGGCAGAGATGAGCTAAACACTACAGAATGGAGATCAGGGAGATGAGATGAGAAGAATGGGAATTAATTCATGAAAGCACTTATTATTTATAGATTGGAATAAAAGGTTTATTGAACAGGGGAAACTTCCTTTATGCAATGTCTGAATATGTTGAAAATTTGTAAAGGAAATTGCATCTTAAATGGACTGGGTGAGTTGACAGCATGCAGGTTGTGGGTTATTCCCCTGGCCTGGACAATCTGCAGGGTGTGGTCAGGAGAAAATAAATACAAAAAGATGAAAGATTTTCTCTGAAGAGAGGTCAAGAGCTTTCTTAAATAAAGAGGAGATGTGAGTGTCAACTTTAACTTTCCAAACAACCTCTTACTGAGAACTATCTTGAAGAATTTCTGTTTTCCTCAGTTACCAGGTAATTTCTGAACTATTTAAAGGCTATGATTAATTTTGCTTTTTCAAATTAAAGTTGATGTATGCTAAAAGATCATTTGGCCAGTTTTTGTCTAGTTGGGTGGTACAGAAGAAAGATGAGCTCTTGTATCAATCTTTATTCCCTCTGTAAACACACATGACCAGAAGGGAAGGCTGTTATTAATGGTAATGCAGACCAGAAAAAAGGCTATTATTTTCAGTCTGTTGAACAGTACAAAAATGCTTCTCAAGCACTGTGTTCAGATGTTTCTTTTTATTAGCCGTCACACAAGGAATTAGACTCATTTCAAACAGTTCATTTCCCTACTCTTGTCTCTGTAAGATCATTACTCATGAGTGGTTTCTTTGTTGAACTATCACTGACCTCTTATATTGGAATGGACAACAGGGTGTTAAAAATATAAACTTTTCAGTTTGCATAAACTCTAGAAGAAGGCGGACAGAGATTCTCCAGGAGAAGAAAATCATTTGTCAATGTCCTTGTTTGTTACTGTCCTATAAGCATTTTATCTAGAAAGCTATGTCAGCATTATAATTCTGTGTAGACACTCTGTGTTTCTGTGTGACACACACACAGAGAGAGAGAGAGAGAGAGAGAGAGAGAGAGAGAGAGATGGAGAGAGAGACAGCTGAGAGTTCTTTGAACACCAGCAGGAGTTTTGAAATATCATTCTGCATCTGCCCCACTCTTCTTTCCAATGCCTTTCTACCTCTCTGCCACCCACACCCACCAATCCAGGGCCATTAGGATAGATGAAGGACTTGTGCTGTCTTAATGTATGAGCAAATGATGATCGTTAGCCCTTTAGCTAGGCACGATTTGCACTGCTAAAGCTGATTATTTTATCTGCAGTTTTAATAATAAGCCAGATTATTTGCTGTTCACTAACTGATAGAAGTAAATAAAAAATATTGCAAAGTAAAGGTAAGCAGATAAGGAAACTCCAGGGCTAAAGAAGGCTTTTCCTTTAAATAATAATTTCAGTTTACTCTTAGAATATTTTTATGCTGCAATCCAAAATCTTTTATTTAATAAATCTGCACCCTTCCTCTTGTAACTGCCAAATTAGAATCTCAGAGAATGGAAATCAAGCAGGCTTGAATGAACCTTCAAATTCTCTACTCCTAATGCTGTCTTGTCTTTACACAGAACTAGATTCCTCAGGGCTCCTCTCACCACAGTATGACATTCATTCATTAGCCCCATGTTTCACAAACCTAGCTATGAAAGACTGGCATTTGAACCAACAAGAGGCAAATACAATAAAATTGGAGTGAGATGCAATGCTGTGAAAAGAGATTATTCCAAGGGTGTAAAGATACATAACCTACAGATAGGCAGAGCATTTGATTTCCATTGTTTTAATTCGTGAATTTAAATGAGTGTTAAAGATGATGAGGACTAATTGTGGTGGTAGCATTGGTGTTGAGTGTGTGTGTGTGTATGATTGTGTGTGCTTTCCATGCATTGTTTCCTATGTAAATCTTTCTAGAGCTGTGAAATTGTGTCTTAGCTCATGTAATATCAACCAGAGAGCTTTCTGCTAATCCCATAGGCAAAAGTTTGTGCCAACTCAGAAAGATCCTTTTAGCTGTGGCCCAAATAGATTCCAAGTTCTTCCTGATGCTTCAGATGGAGCAGCTATTCTCCCCATCAAAGATGAGTTGGATAAGCTGGAGGTCAGGGGTTCATGATGGAACATCCATGTGCTAAAGTCATAAAGGACTTTTTCTTCTTAATAAGAGCACTGGGACAAATGTAGGATGGCTTCAAATTATCAGACTTCTTCAAAGAATTGATTAATTGGCTTCTCTTTTGAATTTGTGCAATTGCTTTTGAGGCAACGCCCTAATAAAGTACAGCTTGCTTTCCCCTACTAGAATGATTAAGTGGACAACTAAAAAAGAATAATTCTATGTAATTTTAAGGAAAAGAACAAAAAAATGAACCGAGAATTGTCCATGAAAGATGGATAATGACAAGTAAACATAGAAGGTGGTGTTTGATCCCTTCAATTTTAATATTCATTATTCATATTTATTATTCATAAATTCCAGCACAAATGTTAGGCTTACACCCCAGTGACACATTTGCATTTTATTTTAAGTTGATTTCTACCTCGTTTTGCAAACAAAGATTTAATGGGTTCAGTTGTCTCTCCCTCTCCCTCTGTTGCTATAGCTTGTCTTTTTTTGTATATTGACTTTTATACCTTTCACACTCTTTGTCTTTATCATCCATCACATCCATCTCACTCTCCCACCCACGATTTTGCTCTCTCTTTCTTTTGCTCTCCCTTTCTTAATGTTTTAGGAAAAAAAAAGATTTGTAACACGGAAAAGTGATATTTGAATGGATTCCCCTAAGGCAATCAATTTACTTTTAATTTGTCTGGAACTAAGCTTTTCTTTGTTGCAATGAAAAAGGATTGAAACTGCTGTAAAATTTATTAGCTTGAAGGAAGATATTTGAAATGGATTTTTTTCAATGATTGTGCTGTTTGTTGTACCCAGAAGCAGTGTCATTGCACTATGGTATTCCAGATGGCTGCTGAAGTTATGATGAAATATTGAGATAATGCTACCCTTTTATACCAGGTTTATATTAGTAACAAAGAGTCCATTCTAGGTACCTAATCCACATTGATCCTCTTAATGTTCCTATTTGCTTCCAGTGATCGTCTCTAGTGATTACTGCCCAGTTGATGACATGACATATTATTCTTTTGAAATATTGCAAGAGACAGTGACTGGCTTAATTAAGCATTTACTTTTTCATCTGTGGAAGAAGTGATTGGAAAATTATTAATGCTGTTTCTTAGCTTTCCCACCAAATCCCACAAATATTTTAGCCATTGAGAAGCTTTAAGGAATCTATAAGTTAGAGTTGCAATATTTTTTCATTGGCTTATATCAAGCATTATGTGTTCTGCAAAACTGAGTGTCCTGGGACTTGACTGAAGGAAGTGTCAGGTCTGGTAAGGGGGACACCAGCTTCTGGGTGCCTTTTTCTAAACCTCCAGCATTAAATTTTCATTATAAAGGGAAGATTTTTATTCTCATAGACTACATGTACTACCTTCTCTTGCTTTCTGTACCAGCATTGTTTGTGCCATACTACATGTTTTCTAAGACATCAAGAAGCTCATAGTCATAATAAAAATGTTTTTTTCAGAAGCTGATGATGCATTAACACTTTGCCTAATTTCCACGAAAAGCAGAAAAACCAAGTTGCAGACAACTTCAGTTTTAGAGGGGCTTATCAGCCTGATCTAAAGACTCGGTCTTTCCAGTAGCATAACTACCTGTATAATGTGTGAAACAGCTTATTTTTAATCTACATAAAGTCAAACAACTGGTTTGAACTCTTCAGAAAACTGACTAGGTATTGTAGGCATCCTACTGATATAGACTAAGGGACATTTCTGTGAGTGTCTTAGCATCGAACTCTTGAAAATGGCCTCATGTTGCTCAGAATTGTGATACCTCAGTGCTCCTCCTTTTGGGGAATAGTTCAGTGGCCCTCTGTGTCATCTCATATTTTACTTATAAAGATGCTTTTTCAAATAGTTTTTAAGCACCTAGATGAAGTCCAGCACTTTGTCATGTAATTTTCTCTATCACAGAAGCCAAAATACAAAGATTCCAGCCTAGTCAATCTCTGCTTATCTCAGTCACTGTCAGCACCTCTTATTTCTCAGTCTCAATTTTCCAGGCAGCCTTTTGCTTCATTTCCTTGCTCCCCATGCATCAGCACAAATGATTTATACGTATACACATCTTGAAATCTCTTCTTTATGGATCGAGTTGAATTGAGCCCCAGTACAAAAATGAAAACTCCAGGAACTATTGTGATTGCCCAAATTACAAGTTAGATTATATGACTGTACATGCAACACTATCATCTATCATAAATATTAAATTCTCAAGCACTTATACTTCAATATGTTTTAACTTTGTCTCTTCAACCAGCTCAGCACTAAAGATTCCATTGAAGATAATTCAATTGCTTTGAATTCTAAAAGGGGCATCTTTTTAATCTATTTTCATGTTGCACTGGGAGTAAGTGAATTTCAGGTACATGGACTGTGAATGAGGAGAGAGGCCTGTGTGCCATTTGGCATCACAGAGGCCAAATATTGGGTGGCATTTGTTAACTGATGCTGATCTGTCAAATGGACTAGGACAGGTTGGGGGTTCATCAATCTTTTCAGGTATACTCCCTATCTCAAAGCTAAAACTAAACTTTACAGAATTCCTGCTCTTTAGTCAGCCATCCTGAAAATGGCAAGCTATGCTAATCAGAGCAGGCTTTTTTGTATCTGTCCTCTCTCTTTATTGGCAAGATTCCTCTTGCCAGCCTTGGAAACTTTGTTTCTGTGCCCTATCCCCCTCCCCCCTTATCCTTCCCAAGGCATCTCCACTCCCCAGACATGTCTAGTCTTTCTTACCTTGTCAAAACTCTCTGATTTGGGTCCTCTTCACCCAGGGCCCAGCTAAATAATCAAAGAAAATCTGATGATCTCAAGTTGGCAATGTATTCTCTTATTTCGATAGGCTTTTTTTGGGCACTAAGATCTGAACCCAGGTAAATTACCACTGAGCTCCATCTTCAGCTCCTTTTTATTTTTTATTTTGAGACAGGGTGTTGCTAAATTGCTTAGGCTGCACTCAAACTTGCAATCCTTCTGTCTCAGCCTCCTGAGTAGCTAGGATTACAGGTATGCACTACCTTGCTTCCTTTAACAGGCATTTCTTAATGTGTATACCCATATAAATGAAGTATGTGATTTTTTCCCATGTTACAAGGGCTGTTTTTGGATAGCACTTTTTGGCATCTGTCAAATAATACAGATAGGTATTTCTAATGCCAGTCACAGTTCTGACATCCTACCCTTCCTCCCCTCTCTCTGTTAGAGCTTAATACTACAGGAAGGGCTGCAAAGAAGCAGGAGGCTATGGAAGAGAACAAAAAGAAAGCTTAATGGAGAAACTAAAATAGAAAAAAAAATTGCTTAAGGAAAGGGAAGAAGGTATTGAGAAAGAGACAAGTAGCTGTTTGTAGTATAATTTGTGATTGTTTTTCATTTTAATTAGACTTGCTACAGGATAGTTTGGTGTCATTGGTTCCTGCATCTCTAAAAATGTCTCATCATTCATTGATGTTCCCTTGGATGTTGCACATACTGAGTTCTATTTATTTTTCTGGCTAAAATTTTATTTTAGGAAGTGAATGTAACCCCCCCCCCCCCCAAGGCATCACAGACTCCGATGGTTCTGGGTAATTGTCATTAAGTCTTTATTGAATTTTTGCTAGATGATTAGCAGATACTTTAAAAATATTTTTAATTTGTTCTTTTTAGATATACATGACAGTAGAGTGTATTTTGATTTATTATACGTACATGGAGTATAACTTATTCTCATTAGGATCCCATTTGTATGGTTGATCATGATGTGGAGTTATACTGGTTGTGTATGAACACAGAAAAGTTATGTCTGATTTGTTTTAAATGGTATCTAAACACTCCAAAGAAGCCCAGTTCTTAAGATGTCAGTCAAATCAAAACAAGATATACTATTTGAAGACTAGTAATTCCTGCTTTTCTCCTTTCTTCCACTTTTCCCTCTTTCCTTTCTTCCTTTTACATTGAGCCCATTGCTACTCCACTTGCCTTGTAGTTACATAAATAGGATAGGCATTCTTTCTCTTGCCCCTGAAGGCCTTCAAATGCATTCAAGAAATCTTTCCTGAATATTTCTTTTCTTCATAATTCCCTAGCATATTAGATTGGAATATTAGTTTTGTCATGTATATTTTAATTAGTGAAAAAGTCAACATCTGCAATGGTTCTAAAAGGCTTATCATAGGTCACATTTTGGCCTTTTATTTTATAGGAAATAATGACAATTTTGTTTCATGTCAAAAACAATGCTTAATATTTGAACAGCTCGTTCAGCTCATTTTAGACTTTTCTGCTTATTGTGTTCTTAAATTATCACAGTACACCCCGTTAACTATTGTTAAGATAGAATACTTTCAGGTACAAGCAAATGTATTTTTAATTGGACATCAAAGCACACTAGATCTCTTTTGTATATCCTGTGTAAGAAACCACCCAGAGGCACTTGACACTTGAACTAATGTTTCTCAAGTTCTACATTTACTTTATTGCCTTTGACAAAGCAACATAGTTTACTTTGCAGGTTTTTATACTGTTTCCTTCAGATAGAATAGTTATTTCTTCTTTTTGGAGTCACATCAGTGGCACAGTTATCTGGGTTGTTGATCAAGAGTCTTTGTTCTTTCTGTATTTTTTTCATTGAATTAAGTTAAACTGTTATTGACTACCTGCTCTGCACTGGACCCTTTGCTAGTTTCAGTGGACAGGGTAGGAAATAAGACAGACATAATCTTTGTCCATCTAGAGGTAATTACAAGTATGATGAGTGCTATAAAAGGGAGGTGCTATGAAACCTGCTTTAGTCTAAAGGATCAGGAAAGAACTCCTTGAGGAAGTGAAATTGCAGTTAGGGCTTCAGGGATAATGTGTCAGTCATGGATTATGTTTAACTATTGGTAATAAAGACTCCTCTCTCCGGCTAAGGAAAATAAATCAATGGCCTAAATGAGAGGGAGCCTTCTTTGCTCTTACATAAAAAAAAAAAGGAGTTCAGATCCAATGAGATGGCTCTATATCTTCAGTATCCCAAGGTCCTTGCATCTTTTTATTCTGCCACCCATATGCACATGGCTTCCATCCTAGGGTTGCTTCTCTAGTAGTAAGATGCATGTTTTAGCTCTGGACATTATGATTCTGTTCCAGAAAAGACAAAATGGCAAGAAATAAAGACAAAATTGTCTCCCAGCTAAGTCAACTCCCTTCTTTTAAGGAGTTTTCTTGACATCCTGCCTTCATAACATTGGTCCAATCTTAGTTATATGGTCATCCCTATCAGGGAGGACCTAGAATGTTCGTTGACTTTTTAGCTGCACACATTGCCATCCCTAATAGAAGAGAGTCTTTGTTATTTAAAAAAATAAAGATATTTGGTAGGCAATTAGTTATCTCTGCTTTAGATAAGTGGGAGTTAGGTAGGTCAAGGGGTGATATTGCTCAAAAATTTTTTTTTTCTCTTTCTTCTTCTTTTACTACCACTACTACTAGTACTAGTACAGCTACTACAGTATTGGGGATTGAACTTAGCTAGGGATGCTCTACAACTGAATTACGTCCATATCCCTTTTTATGTTGAGATAGGGTCTCGCTAAGTTGCCCAGGCTGACCTTAAACTTGGACCTGAGTATTGTGTGCCACCACACCTGGCTTTTCTGTTTTCTTGATTAGGCACATGTGACCAATTTTAATAGTACTTAACTTTTTCATAATTAGTGTCACAATCCCTTCCATTATATTTCATATTGGTCCTGCTTTGGTCATAGTTTGCCTTTTTCATGAACTGATACAGATTATACTAAATTGATGTGTAAAAAGCACAATCTAGGAAGGTATTCTGATTTACACATCATTTTTTTGTAGGTTATGTTACTGGTGCTACTTAGAAGTAGCAAAATATTTGAGTTTGCAGGAACTGGAACTATTTAAATTTAACTTTTCTGCATCATTGATTTCACATTGCTTCTGAAGAGATAATGCATAACTCTTGTAAGTGTAACTTTGAACTATTTTAGCATTGGATTTTTGTCTCTGATCATTGGGATCTTTGAGTTAATACATCCAAACTCCAAATCATAGTAAAGAACTGCCAGGATTATTGAACATATCCATTGTGACTTGATATCTCTACAAACTCAATAGAACCTCAGCTCCTTTATTCTGCTAGAACTTTAAAGTTATAGAAAAACTTGAAGATGGTGTTTTCAACATATTCTTGTATTACTTTGATTGGGACCATGGGTAGATTCTTTCTAGTGTAAAAGCACATTGTTTGCCCACATCTGAAGAAACAGCAGTTTCACATTCCAAGGAAGGTAGTAATCAATGCACAAAGTTTTCTATTGTGTGTACAAAATAGCATATTCTGGCCTTTTGCTGTTTGAATTACTTCCTTATCCATCATAACTTAGACATTGTTGCCTCTTATGCCTCCCATACCCTCACAAGTCTGATGCTTTTAAGATTTAAGATTTTATTTAAGATTTAATATTTTTTTCTTTTGCCAGTGGATTTGCAATTCCCTTACCTAGGGCCCTAATGACAAACTGTGACCAAAAATACTTATTACTGTCTAGATTGAAGAAGTTTTATCTTGTCTCTGGCAGAGATGGCTGCTGCTTTTGCTTCTTATTCTTCTTTATCACTTTCCTCCTCCTCCTCCTCCTCCTCCTCCTCCTCCTCCTCCTCCTCCTCCTCCTCCTTCTCCTCCTCCACATACTTTTCCTGTTCCTCCTCTTTCTTCATAATCTAAAATAACTGGATCTGTTTTGAACTAAGGAGTTTTCAGGCTTCAATATTTGACTCCTTCTTCCAAATTTATATGCTTTCTTCATGTTATTTTTTTCTGTTTGCAAATCCTAGGGACAACTTAAGAAGCAGGGGAGATTAGTTTGCAAATTAATTCATCCATACAGAGTAATGTGTTTGAATTTCCACAAGTATGTGTGGATTTTAGGTTCTTCAATTTTATCTTGCTTAGGTTTAGGTCAATACTTTCAGATAAAGATGTAGCAAAATATTAAGTCATAAATAGGCTCATAGAGGAATTTTAGCAGGGAGTCAGTGAATTTTTGGCCTACCTGTGTTAAAGCAGGGGCCAGCATCTTAACAAGTTATTTTTGATGATATGAAATGGTTCCTTTCTAGTCTCATAGTTCTGTCCCCAGCTGCTGGAATACATGGTGTCTAGCACATAATCTTTACCAGTACTGTGTCATTCTGGAAATAGTATCTTCACTTTTTTTCATCAGGTCTCTTTATTGCCATTCTTATATTGTAAATTTCTTACTTTTAATACAACACTTAATTTATTTACTAAGCTGAAGTTTTGATTTTTGAAAGGTAATTCATTTGCAGTACATTTATGTATGTAGGTTACCTTGTGCTGGGCAGAGATGTTCTTCCTGCTTTTATACATTAACTGTGTTTTCTTTCATACATAAAATGGGTATAAATACTTTAAAGCTAGGTTAGATTTGTTTTAACTGTATTGACATAAATGTCATGAAGTATTGTGTGAAACAAAAAAAAAATTATAAACAGCAACTCACTGTCTTTGGTAAGGACAAAAGGAAACACAGGTATCAGATTTAGGCCAAGGGTGAGTAAATCTTAGATTTAAGTCTTAACTTGGATGAGGTAAGAGTAGTATATGTAATAAGCTAATATAAGTCATCTCAGATAATTGCATATTACTCTACTTCATATAGGGTAGGTTTAGCAAGATTGGTTGGTCGACTTAAATTGATTGCATTATTTGGGGTGCTGAATAAATTACTTTTGTCTCTTCCTTTCTGAAGGGCAATTCATTTCTTTTAGGCAGTGGGTAAACTGAAGGTAAACATGGTCTTTGTAGAGAAGTTTCTGAGAAGCTCAAGTTCCCCACTTTAGTTTGCAAAACTCTGAAGGTTTCATTCCCCATCATTGAAAGGGGGCAGAAAATGTCCCTATTAAAGATAAATTGGCAAATTGTGTCCAGGTACACAGATGGGGTCTTTTAAGTAGCATAAATGAAGCCATGGGCCATGCCCAGAGTGGTGTTCAAATCTGGACTCAGCTTGGATTAGATCCTTGACCTTTAACTGCTTTTCTCCAAATGTTGAAATGTACAACCAATTTAGCCATTTTCCTTGAGCTCCCTTCCCTGGGCCCATTCACCAATGAATGTTTGGTGAATGAGGAAGGGCAGTACCTTGCTCTGCAATGCCATTTACTCTTTAGAATCAAGAATCAAACAGAAAACACTCCAAAAATAGAAATGCAAGTGTACAAAGCTGGCTTGTTTTATAAATACTGATTTCAAGCAAGAACTTGAATTGCAGGCTTTTTACCCCTGTAAAAAAGCAGTCAGAGCATATGTTTCCAACTTGTTTTTGGTGTACAAGTCTGTGCCTGGGTATGCGCACGCACACACACACACACTTTTCATTTTTGCAATCTCTCTTAATTTCCTCAATTCCTCCAACTCTGCCTCAAGGTTTTCTATAAATGCTAGGCTTCTGATATTTTGATGCATTGTGCAAAATGATGAAAAATTTCATCAGATCATCCTAATGCAAGAATGTAACATAAATACAAATGGGTCTGGGGAACTAGGGTTATAAACTAGACATTGAAATGAACAGTTTTCCAATGAAGTGACAGATATTAACCATGAGGCCATGCTTTGGTGAAACAGTCTCTGTAGATAGCCCCTCTGAGAGTTAAATAACTTGTTAACCCTTAATGAACCTAATCTGTAAAGAGAAAAATATTCACCCCAATAGCTGTGAATTCTAGCTGCTGAGATCTTCAATAATAGAGTTAAAAGTAATCCATGAAGTATTTATATTTGATTTTAATTAACATATAATGAATTGTATGTATTTGTGTGGTACAGTGTAATATTTCAATGCATGCATACAGCCTGTACTGATCAGGGTAATTAACATTTCCACCTCATTATCTTTTCTTCATGTTTGGGGCCTTCAAGCTCCTCTCCACTATTTTTTCTCAAATATAGTATACAATAGATTATTGTATATTATTGTCACCCTACTATGCTGTAGAACACTAAAACTTATTCCTTCTTGGGCTTGTGGCTCAGAGGTAGAGTGCTTACCTAGCATGTGCAAGGCGCTGGGTTCAATCCTCAGCACCACATAAAAATAAATAAAGGTATTGTGTCTAATTATCACTACTACTATAGTGACAGCTGGATCATATGGTAGACCTATTTTTATAGAAACTTTTATACTATTTTCCATAATGGCTATACTAATTCACATTCCCATCATCAGTTTATATTTCTTTAGTTTAAGGAATATTTCCCTAATAAAACTGTAGATAACAAAGATAAAGAGGGATGGACATTTGGATCTAATTAAATGATGCCCAACATATAAGGGATGTGTGCATAGGCATTTGAAGCATATGGGTTATCTGGAAGGAAGGGATCTCAGTGTAGTTCATCTGATGGGAAATCCAATCATAGAAATGGTATAGTGAGGAGATTGGCTGATAGGAATAGTGGTCAAGAAGAAATGATGTCTGGGTTGGGGATATGGCTCAAGTGATAGCGCGCTCGCCTGGCATGGGTGTGGCCCGGGTTCAATCCTAAGCACCACATACAAAAAAACAAAGATGTTATGTCCGCTGAAAAACCGAAAAATAAATATTGAAATTCTCTCCTCTCTCTCTCTCTTTAAAAGAAAAAAGAAATGATGTGAGTGGACTTTTAAAGGGATTGCGATACTAATCTAAACTTAAATTAAGCACTATGTGTCAGTGATGGGTAGGATACAAGGGTGGATGGCAGTTCTGTTGCTCAAAAATATGGCCAAGTCTATTTAGATATACTGCCTGTTGGATTTCCTGCCCTGACTGTACTCCCTCTTCTGCTGAATCCATTTTCAAACACAGATGATTTTTAATAGGAGGTATTGATGAAATTGCTGACTCTCAGCATCTTGACACTCACGATAAACTTTTTTTAAAATATATTTTTTCATCATAATGTGTTTCCCTTTAGGTTTTTTTGTTTTGTCAGCAGTGGGAACAGCAACAACAATAAAAACAGAGGAGTATATAGGGGGAGATATATAGCCTTTTAAAAATACAATTCTTCACACTTGTCCCAAAAGGCAATAAAGGACTATCTAAAAGTACCATTTCCCAGAAGGGCCTGTGGATACCTAAGAAACAAGAACACTGGTGAGTAACACTGATTCCTGGGGAAAAGCTGATGAAATTGACATTTTCTTTTCTCCAAACAGATCAGAATGAAGGGTTTCATTGCAGAGAAGAATGCCGGATTCTTGGCCACTCTGACAGGTGCTGGATGCCCCGGAATCCCATGCCCACTCGTTCCAAGTCTCCTGAGCATGTGAGGAACATCATCGCGCTCTCCATTGAAGCTACTGCTGCTGATGTTGAAGCTTACGACGACTGCGGCCCCACCAAGCGGACTTTTGCAACCTTTGGGAAAGATGTCAGCGATCACCCAGCTGAGGAGAGGTCCACCCTGAAAGGGAAGAGGACTGTCGATGTAACCGTCTGTAGTCCCAAGGTCAATGGCGCTATCCGGGAGGCAGGCAATGGCTGTGAGGCGATTAGCCCTGTCACCTCCCCCCTCCACCTCAAGAGCCCTCTGCCCACCAAGCCTTCCATGTCTTACACCGTTGCCCTGGCTCCCCCGGCCCGTGATCTGGAGCAGTATGTCAATAATGTCAACAATGGCCCTTCCCGTCCCTCTGAAGCTGAGCCCCGTGGAGCTGACAGCGAGAAAATCATGCATGAGGTTAACCCCATTCTGAAGGAGGGTCGCGACAAAGAGTCCCCTGGTGTGAAGCGTCTGAAGGATATCGTTCTCTAAACCAGTCTCTGGGAAGAAGAGAAAGAAACTACGTTGGCTAGCGAAGATGTAGGAGCTACTCATTTTAATTGCTCACCAATGGTTGGTTCTTGAGTGGCTATATTTCAGAGCTTTCCCTAAATGTATTGTTTATAAATGACTATCATTCTGTGACAATCCCTCTCGTTTCAACAGGCAGCAGGGGTGTTCAGTTAGAGCAAATTAGCTTTGGCTTGAGTTGTTCATGGGGCCTTGATGTTGGGGAAACAGAGACAAATTCAGTTGTGAAAAGTATTATGTATTAAGTGTTTGAATTTATATATTTTTCTATGTCAAAATTATAATATAAATTACCATTGTTTGTGGAGGATTACATTTAAAAAAAAGCAAAAGAAAAAAAAAAAAAAAAAAAAAAAAAAAAAGCTCTGGACACCTTTAATAAGCTCGCCACTGTTTTTTGTAGTGTAGACAAGTTAATGGTCATTTATTGTGTACTATTCATTGATTCAGTGATGTGAAATCGAGCCCCAAAAGGTTGTTTCTGAAGCTCAAGTACTTTCTAATGCCGCTACTTTGCTGTGGACACCCCTGCTTTAAGAACCCTTTTGCTAGCTGTGCTATTGTTGTATTTGATATTGCAAATTGCTATGTGTGTGGTGATGGCAAAAAGGCTTTTAAAGGTTGGTGTTTCTTTTTCTTAAAAAAATAATAAAAATACAGATAAAAACAAAGAGCAAACAACTGAGACAGCAAATGAATGAGCAACACCACACATATAGATTGAGTACTTGGAGGATACTTACATTTTTTAACCCATGTAGTAGTGATTGCTCACCACCTTGCAATGTATTTTTCCTGCCTTTCAGTCTTCTGCCCAGGTCCATGATAGATCATCACAGAAAGTCATTTTTGGATATGCTGCTATCTAATTTGCAGTAGTCAGAAATACTGTGCTTAAACTTTCATGAGATCCATTTTTCTAATTTTCAGACCCTGAACTGGAAAGTTGCTCCTGAAGTTATCGGGTTCCAGGCTTAGAAATTCCCTGTCTCCAATCATCTAAAACTCAAAATTGACTGAATCTATTTTGAGATCTAAATTAGTGTCTCTTTAGACACACACTTCCTGATTCAGTGTTTCTCAATCATGATTGGAATTAGACTGTAAAGCAAGTCATGGGCTTGAATTGAGAACTCCATGTTGCTCTGTATCTTAGGTTTATAAATAGGGATAGAGTAAGCAGTACAAAATGTACATTTAGGAAAAGACAGGTAATAGGCAACAGCATCACTAATCCAATTACTGTGCCTTCTAAATGGAGACACTTGGACACTTGAACTCGTCTTTTTATGACTAATACTTTTTTGATTAAAAATGTGAACAAGAAATTATTAAAACAAAAATCCTTTAGATTTAGCTAACTCTTTTTGCTGTAGGCTAGGAATACACCTTTTTTATTAACAGACTGCACATTTCTTCTTTGTTGTTGTTTTAACATTGCTCTAAATCCACAATTTATAATTTGTCTATTAATATTCACTAGCCAACATAGTATTCTTGCAGCCTAAGAGTTCATTCTTTAGAAATAAAAACTCAAGAAATATGTTACCTTTGCTCTGCCTTGGTCTTAAAAGAGTTGTTTCTTGAGAAACAAGTTTTGTGGATCTGCTGTTTCATTTTTTTTGAAATTCAGGAATACCCAGAAAGAAGCCCTAGGTTAGAGTACTAGAATGCAAAAGATAATTTATTTTCTTAAGTTTAGGTAAATAAGGTCATGTCTTTTAAATGTTTTAGTTATTTTTGCCTGAGTTTCTAGCTTTGTACATTACTAGGAATATTTTCTTTTATGGGAGGGGGAAGGGTTTTGAGGGAGGAGGGTGGGTAAAGCAGTGGGGGTGGGGTTAGGTAGGGGAGAACATTTCTGAGGAAGAACCTATAATGAGCTACAAATCCATTCTTATTTCTTATTCAGTGCTGAATACTACCTCATGCAAAATATTGGTGTGGCTGCAAATTTCCCTCTGAAACTGACACAAATAGAGATCAATTTACCATAACATCTTTATTTTGCCTCATTTCATTCTGTTTCATATAATTTCTCCTCTTATGATTTATTTCATTTTGTTAGATTCTGAAATAGGTATTTATTTCTTTTTGCAAGTGACTATTTGATTAACATATTAAAAATGAAAGTTTCCCCTTTAAGTTATGATGGCTGCCTATAGAATTTAGACTGTTCCTTACCTTGACCCATCCTTATATTATGTTGTTAGCTACCACCTCAAGGTCACTTTTACGTCAGATTTGACAGTTTTCTACAGGTGTGCAAGACTATGGAATGTTATATGGCTGCTGAATCAGAGATTCCAATGACTGCCATGCCTCTTGCCAACCAAGTTTAAAATGGTTAGAGTAGCAGTGGCGTTGATACTGCTGTTTTTATTGAGTTTTCTTTCGCCTTCATTTTTCCCCAGAATTCAGTTTTAAGCTGTGAAACTATCCCTTTTCCCTATCCAAATACTTTCTTCTCAATGGGCAGTCAGAGTTTTTTTTTTGGCTTCCATAGCCTTTACTGAGCATGTTCACAGGATTCCTCTCATTAAGAAAATATCTTTTTTTCCCCTACAATTTTCTGATTTATGCGTCCTCCCAGAAGTGCAAGTGCATCCTAGGAGGGCTTTGTAAGCTGATTTTACAGGCAGGCTGTGCCTGCAAATAGTGAATTTGTGCAAGAATCCTAAATCTCTCTTTGCCCAATGTTTTTTCCTCCTTTTAAACATGCCTGAAGAAAAGTTACAAGGGCCAGAAGGCCAAATATTCTTTATTTTCCTTCTGAAAACATGTTACACACTTAAATATGAGGGGACAATTTTGGTTCCTAAGTCCTAAAGAGCTCTATTCCATTTATCCTGAATCCCTTGGTTTTGGAGTCTGACATACTTTTCAAACAACAGTTTTCAGAAATTCCCTGGGAAAGAAAACTTCTTCATGCAACCTAAGGGATTTAGTTTGCATTGATTGATTGCTTTCCTACAAGTAGGGGAATATACTATATAACAAGGGATAGGAAAAGAGAGCCATGATGGAATGTAGTATCTTATTTTTTTCTTTCCCTAAGCTGACTAGTCTGTGAACCTGTTCTTAGCATTTCTTTGATCCTCTTAAAGCCAGCACATTAAATTATGGTCCATCTTATTACCAAAATAGGTAATGGGCAAAGGGATCCTGCAGTTCCTGCAGAGCAGTGGTTCTCAAAATGTAGTCCCTGGAACATCAGTAACAACATCACTAGGGACCTTCTTAGAAATACCAATTCTATTTCCCTGCCTAGACAAACTGAACCAGAAACTCTGGGTATAGTGCCCGGCAATCCGTATGAATCAGATGCCCACTGAAGGTTGAGGGCTTTTTAAACCACAGGTGTATGGGCCCCTGCCCTTACAGTTTCTGATTCAGTTGGTCTGGGATGGGGCCTCCCTCTTTGCATATCTAAAAATTCTCAGATGATGCTGATGGGACTGTACTTTGTGTATCACTGCTCTAGAGAAAACATGTTTAATAGGGCTAATTTCACCTAAGGTACCCATTCAAACAAATTCCTTGAGATGGTGATGCACTAGTCACTAATGAGAAATGTTAAAGGAAATACAACTCAGAACTCTGAAAACTGGACAGAACCACCCAGAGTATTTTCCCAATGTGTCACTTCACATATGACTGACTGATTGTATGGGGGAATTTAGATGACTTTTTTCTATATACCTATCATATCATTAAAAAGAAAACAAAGTGGTCCACTTGAAGCAGCGAAGATAAAGGGCTGTTTGGGCAGAGGCAGGGGTAAAGTGGGATAGCTCAGCTGGGCATCCAAGGTGGAAAAAATTATTATTGTACATAATAGCAGTTCTGGCTGGAATCACAAGGACCATTTTACGGGGATCATTTTGATGTTGAGTGCTCCCTAAGGCATTCTGACAAGTCTGGTCCACTTGGCTCTTTACCCAGGGTAATAAGACCCTTACTGACTTTGAAAAACTGGCATAAATGAGCTTAAGAAGTCTATTGTATACAGTCCTAGTGTTTGCCTTCTTGGAAAAATTACATTTAAGGATGTCATTTCATGAGTCAAATTGTATCTGCTGACACTGAAGTGTATTGAGATGTTGTTCTTTAGTTTAAGTATGTAACAAAGTAATATTCAAAGGGGATGTGTGGGGGTGGGGCTGGGACTGGGTGGCTTTATATTGATAATGAAATATTCCAGAGCAAAACACATTGTCCTAATGAAGTTGTTGCAGCTCTCTTTGTTTTCTTGTGAGGCTGACATTGGCCTGTGGGTCACTTGTTGTGCAAAAGTGAATTATTTTCAAATAGGAATCATATTGCTTTTGTAAAACAAAGAAAATCAACCACCTTGTCTGAAATAGATATTGTGAGGCGCTCTTGGTGAAGAAAAACCCACAAACACCTGATCTTGATTGGAAAGCATTGTAGGTCATTAGGGAAAACTGATGATACTGACTGTTGCTCCAGCTGTGTTGGCAATTAAAGATGACCTTGTTACTAACCTAAAGTCACTGTCAACCTTAGTTAGCAAGGAAACCAGCTAACACCATTACAGCACTGGTCAAGTAGACTTTACTGGCACTGGCTGGCGTTCAGCTGAGGAAGGCTAGGATACAGACTTTAATGACCAAGAGCCAGACTAGCTCAAGCTAGAAATTCAGCAACAAATACCTCCTCGTGCTATTTGAATGCTAAGGTATTAGTTGCAAAAGGCTTACGCCTTCGCTCCTCTAGTGAGGGGAATGAGCCTGATGACGCTATTACTGTTTACCTGTCAAACCAGGGTGGAAATTTAGAGGGATGCAAGTACAGTATGTCTCATTAAGCAGTCTCTGTTGCTGATTATATGAAGATGAAATTGTTGTATATGCTGATCTGTATGTTATGTACATTTTCACAGTGATTGAATCATTGTAAAAAGAAAAAGACAAAAAAGAATCAACACACTGTCTATTTTATGAAGATGATAAAGCAGCTTTATTAAATTATTACAGTTATGTTTTAAATGGTGTTATCTGCCACATTGTTTCCTTTTATCTGGTGGTTCTCTGTTTCCCCCTTAAATGTGTTTTCTCTGCTTCAAAAATTAAATGCATTTTAGTATTAAAGGCTATTATGGAAAAATTATTGAGTGTTTGATGAAATGTGTCTGGAGAGTGTTCCTTGGTTCCGGGTGGGGGTGATTGAGACCCAGGAGGTAATGAATCCTTGGAATCATTGATGTTCAGGCCCAAAAGGTTCCTTTTGTCTTTGCCATTTTACCCTGACTCTCCAATTTAGAGGGGCCTCTTCCTCCATTCAGACTCCAGTTATTCTTGTGCACCTCTCTTTCTTGCCACTCCTGTCAGTCAATACCTTTGCCGGAGGAGGGGGGTCCATTCACATCCAGAATGGTAAAGATTTTCCTGGGTGGTAATTTAAACAAGAGCACTAAAACCATTGTTTAAAATAAATCATTTCAGGGCAACTTCACAGTGGGATTCTCTGAAGAATTAATCTTAAAAAAGGTGAAAAATAGTAGAGGCTGACAGCAGGGAAAAAGAGAGTTTAAAACAAAGATGACCTGGCTGCCCCTTTGATGCCTTTAGGTTTGAAAGCAAAGCAACAGGATAGGCTCTGACTTTGCACATAACAAGGCTGCAGAGAAAGCCCTGACAAGCTTTCTTTATCCAAACCATTATTCTCTGGGACTTAGCACTTGGGCTGTAAGTATTCATTCTGGTTGCAACTGGCAGGGGGTGGAGGGTGGGAGCCATGGGAGGCGGGATCAGGGGCATGACAGAACATTCCAAATTGTGCCTTTAGTGGTTAGGGGCTAAATTGCTTCAGCATGACCTATTCTCTCTGAACAATTAAAAATAATCTCAAGGAAATCCACTGACTCCCTGGATCTCCATCTTACTATTATCTCTATCCACCTGGATTAAATTGAGATTGCATCATAACCCACAGAATTAGCCCTAGAGCCAAAGCGATAGCCAGTGAGATGCTATTACAGTTTAACAGGTGTTGGAATGCAAACACAGACATGCTGGGACACATGGAGTCACATACACTGGTGTATGTACAGGTGTTCAAACAGTTTCACAGATGTTCATAAAGGCATGTTGGAAAGTGGTTAGTCTGTCACTGACTTAGAGGCCATTGAGTCATAGGAAGCAAAGGGAGCGATTCTGGGTTAACACTCACAAAAAGAAAATAAGTTACTCTGACCCTCTTCCATCTACCATTCATAGGCAGGACAAAAAGGAAAGGCAACTCTTCCTTAAAATAAGATCCTCCAAGAAATGAACAAGAGAAAATAAATTCTCACATGATGAAGGGGATTCACACAGGCAAGACAGGCATATCCAAGTTTATAACAAGGGTAGTAACTGCCTAAGTGTGGGTTTATTGGCATCAACTCAAATATATTTACACTTATTAAACAAAACAAAGCAAATCATTAAAATGATGTATTTCGTTTTGGTAACCAGGTGCTTGTGACACAACTTGTATGTGTCACTGGCATGCTGTATGGGGTCAAGAAACCCTGGTGATAATTGATGCCTAAGACGATACACTCTGATAGCAGACAAAAGCTGCTCCAGACACAAAGACATGACTAACCATTTTCATTATTTTGCTTTTGGGGTATAGATATGACTTATAAAGGCATACCCTAGATGTCACTGTCAGCACTTGAAAGGAAATAGGGCCTCAAGACAAAATTCTCCAGGATGGGAATAGAGAGATGTTTCCTTAGAGTTTTAGTTCTGAACCCTGCTGCCCACTTTGTCAAACTGCCCACTTGCATGTATCTAACACTTCCTTGTGCTGCTTTTGATGTGGAGAAGGAGGATGAGTGGGAAGTGGTGAGACAAGACTCTCCCAGTTATCTGCCATTTCTGGCTTATTGGCTCTAACTATACCCATCAGTCTTAGTGATCAATGCACTGCCCGAGCTTCCACAGAGCCCTGTCAGGAACCTCTGTGTTTTGTCTGGAAGTGAGGAGTAAGGTAACTGTGCTGTTGATACCAGAATTTCCATACTTTCTTTTTATTTGTTATTTAGTGTTATAACTTTCCCCAGGTACCCAAAAGCCCTGATTTTCCCTTAGTTGTCCAGATTCCCTAGTACGGACCTTTCTCTCTAACCAGAGCTCTCCCTTCTCTTGAAAATATGTCCCCTAC
Organism: Marmota flaviventris; assembly: GCF_047511675.1. Taxonomy (NCBI): domain Eukaryota; kingdom Metazoa; phylum Chordata; class Mammalia; order Rodentia; family Sciuridae; genus Marmota; species Marmota flaviventris. Next base: position 74,738,743 of record NC_092518.1, read on the forward strand.
TTCCTTTTCTACTCTAAATTATCTCTAAAATTGAGCTCTATCCTATACCTTTTAGGCCTTTTCTCTGCTAGGATTTCAGGAACCAGAACTTTGCTTGAGCCCTTATTTTATGCTAGACACTTTTCAATCATTATCCCATTTATTCTCACAGCAATTTTGTGTAATAGATGATGATATCT